>NC_143005.1:1297272-1945909 GCF_061535395.1 Colias eurytheme | reverse complement strand
CAGATGTTCAATTAAAGTTGCCAGATTTAGAAGGAAAAGATATTGTAGAACATTTTTATAACATCGGAAAGAAGCAATCTGCTCCTTATAAAAAGTTGTTAAATGAATTGGCATCAAGAAAGCTGCCAGAATTACCAAAGGTTTTGTATAGATTTTTAAGTTTCTGCTCATGAAATATATAGATAAATCATTCAGTTAACACAATACCTACTTGAATTAGATTTCTGTCTAGGAAATGTTATTAAAACGGTGTTAAACAAAGTGGGTGTAATTGTAGTTGCAGATGAAAAGCTTGCATTATTTTAGCATAGGATTGTTTACTTTTATAGCACAGTTACTTCAGTTTAAAGAAAAAAATATCTTATAATATTCCAGTCATTTCTATTTCCCATTTACAAAATAACACTGAGATGACACTACTATAATATATGGAACACATATTGAATCATTAAAATTTCTTTATTCTAAAGATATGGTTAAAAAGTAAAGGCTGGACAAAATACACACCAGAAGGCCCCAAATCGGTTCCATGCCCATCAGATGATGTCTTGGTTTTTGATGTTGAAGTTTTGATGGCCGCGGGTAAAAGGCCAACCCTGGCTTGTGCAGTATCCCCTGATGCATGGTAAGTTAATAGACATTCATAGATATATTTTTAACAAAACAATGTCACATTTTATTTGTTTTATAGCTGTATATTGTTTGTACCTTGCACGCTGGAAGCCAATATGCGTTATTTTAGAATTTTATGAATAAATTAATTTCACAATTGATCACTAAAACTATATAGAATTAAGTAATAAAACATATTATTCTACTTAGTTTTTTTATTTATGAACCAAATCATAAACTCTCTATATGAAACTAACAACGCCGTACATCGTGGTCCTTCGAGCCGGATTTACTTTAAAAATGTTAAAATATAGCCTTCAGATGCGCACTCGCCACAGCAATATGTTTTCTACACTTTCTATTTAAAGGGTCAATATACACTTTTGAAAAAAAAAAAGACGGGTTGCACTCCGGGAGTGCCGGCAGGAGTGAAAACTTGATTATTAACGTTGAGCATGTTTGATATCCATCCGTATTACGCTTTTTCGATCAGGTCACGTGTCCTGACGCGAGTTTAAGATTTTATACCCATTACAAAAAAAGTGCTCAACGCCGCTAAAGAAGTTTTCACTTCAAAATTTAAAAATAATAAAGCAAAATTATTGCTTTTAGGTACAGCTGGGTCAGCGAACCGCTAGCCAATGACAAAGCCCATGAATCTTTTAGTGAAGTGAATTACGAAGACCTCATTCCTTTAGAAACAAATGGACACAAACCATGTGGTGATTTGAAAAGACCCAGGATAGTTGTTGGACATAATGTGTCATACGATAGAGCGAAGATTAAAGAGCAATATTGGTTGGAAAGGACGGGTAATTTAAAACTTTAATTTGTTTCTGTACATCTGTATTTATAAATATTACTGAGATTGAAAAAAATATTAAAATTCTTATTTTTTCCCAATTAATGACTAACATGCACAATCAGATGTGCAAACTCAAACTCAAACATTTATTTATTCAATTAGACTTCTTTTAGAAGCACTTTTGCATATTGTGCTGTTGTTGTAATACAGAAGAAACTGGCGATTTAAAATTTGATTTAAACGCTTTTCGAACTCGTAACGCAATCTACGACGCGGACGGTAACAACGACAACTTAAAACATGACAATGCTGTAGGTAAATGTACATATATATTTTGCTGTGAGCACCTTGTACAAATGTACAGCACCGACTGTTCGTAGGAACGTTACAATCTAGGGAAAATGCTGTAGTTTATTTCATTAATTTCATTTCATTTAAATCATCATTACCCAGTAATTTTTTATAAATATGTTATATAAATAACTAGCGGTCCGCCCCGGCTTCGCCCGTGGTACATATTTCGCAATAAAAGGTAGCCTATGTTCTTTCTCAGGGTCTAAAGATTGTCTTGCCAAATTTCATCAAAATCAGTCCAGTAGTTTATGCGTGAAAACCATACATACATACATACAAACCTTTCCTCTTTATAATATTAGTATAGACAAAGTATTACTTGCAGGTGTGCGTTTCATGGACACAATGTCAATGCACACGTGTGTGAGTGGAGTGACGAGTTACCAGCGCACAGTGCTAAAGGCGAAGAATAAAGAGCCCGATCCTAGCGACGATGATTGGATTGAAATTAGCTCATTGAATAGTCTTTCCGAGGTACACGAGGAAAATATTTTTAAATTAATTATTATTTTTTCTAAGTTATTAGATGATAATATGAAAACAATTAATAAATAATTTGGAAAATCCAAAAGTGCACGCCTCATAATTTTTTTTAATAAATATTTATTAATTATTATTTTTGTTTATTTAATAACAATTAAACCACATCGAATCAGACCCTGAAAAATGAAAGGGTTCTATTCCTGAGCATACTCAAGCGTAAGAGAAAAAAAAAGACTCGATTAGTAAAGTATTTCGGTCGCTATCGTGTTAATAAGAAAAAGGATCCGCACATACAGACACACGGACGTCCAAGACAGAACTTTTTTAAACTGTTTTTTAACTAGTTTAAATAACAAAAATGACATAAAAAATATCATGAACGTTAAAAATAGTGTTTTTTCTTAATATGTGTGTGTATGTATTATCTTACAAGTGCAATGTATGATACATAAAGACATTTTAAGTTTGAAAAATCAGATGTTTTGCGCGAAGTGACAGTAGTACCCACCTCAACGCTTCGCTTATGAGGCGTGCAATAGCTATTTAATGTATACTGCCGACTTTCACTATTTTTCTACATTGCGCCTAGCATCACTTTCAATACCTACTGTTTATGAAAAAATACATAACCTCTTACCTTCTGCACTAGGTACATAAGCTCTATTGTGGTAAGGCAATCGACAAGCAAACCCGGGATATCTTCGTAGAAGGCACAATGGAGGACGTACATAATAACTTCCAAACGCTCATGAGTTACTGCGCTGGTGACGTCATCGCTACACACAATGTACTAAGGGAACTATTCCCGATGTTTCTGGAACGATTTCCTCATCCTGTTACGTTGGCTGGAATGTTGGAACTAGGTAAGTTTTGTGTGGGAAATCTTCATAAAATCTGCAAGTGAATAAGATTATACATTTTAAGTGCATTTGCTAGAAATCATACAAATATGAAAAGTTGTCTCAGATGCATTGCTAGATTTTTACTTCAGATTTTTTTAAAGCTATTTTCTGACACTTGACAAATGACAGGCTCTTAAAGGTGAATCAAAGCTTATCGTATTATTGACAAAAGCAGCTATGTCTATTTTATTTTGTATGCCTTTTATAATAGTGATAGCAATTTGAAATCAATTTTCAGGTACAGCATACTTACCCGTTAATTCCAATTGGACGCAATACATCGACTCAGCAGAAACAGTATTCAATGATTACAAGCTGGAATCTCAACAGTTACTATCCCTGAAAGCAGATGAAGCATGTCGCCTTATGGAGAATAAAGAATACAAAAACGACCTTTGGATGTGGAACGAGGATTGGTCTACGCAAACGTTAAAACTTAAAAAGTCTACGTCGAAAAAGACGGAAATTCCTGAAGACATGAAACCAGACAAACAAACAAAAACTCAGGATAATTTTGAAACGTTGAGTGAAAGTTTTATAGAAAATTTGGAAGCAAATAATGGAGAAAAAGTAAAGGTTCCAGAAGAACTAGTCAAAAAGTTTCAATATTTGTACGATTTACGAAGTTCGTTGCCGGTAAAAAGGCCGTATTTAGCCGGATATCCGGCGTGGTATAGAAAATTGTGTACGAAGCCAGGAAAGGATCCCGATTGGTCGCCTGGCGCTAATAATATTACTACCAGTATGCAGGTATAAACTGTGATGTCAGTCGATAATACAAACAACAGAATATCGTATATAAATAATTCTTTGGTTAAAACATGCCAGTTAATAATATGTGGTATAAAATAAGATATTATTTTAAACGTAGGAGTTTTTCAAAATTGCACATACACCAAAGTAACTTCCATGAAAGAAAAAGTAGTCTTTTTAATGTCAGATCGCTCTAATAATTATTATTAATACATATTCAATGAACTTAAACGTAAATCTGCACAATATGTCATAGGAAAATAGTAAAAGCTATCAAATTATCAATAATCCACTTACATTAACACCTAACGAAACTCGTATTCTTTCAGATAACCCCAAAACTCCTCCGTTTATCATGGGAAGGTTACCCCCTGCACTATATCCAGGGAGAGGGGTGGGGGTTTCTCGTCCCCTACAGTAGAGTAAGAGGAGATCTTGAGGAGGGGGAAATTCCTTTACCCCTAGAAACGTTGTTATCCTCCTGTCCTATAGTTACGTGTAAGGGGACTGAAGTTGATGCCGAATTGTATGTATTGCCGAAAACTGTTGAGGTGAGTGAAATACAGTTTAGATATTTTTCTGAAAATACATATATGTATTGTGTTCTGCAATAAATAAATTGAATTACAAACAATTCATGGCTAATGGACACTTTCAGTAATTATTGCTTCAGATTATGACAGTTAAAGTTATGGGTACAATTCATTTTGATTTTTTTTTCTGAACCATCTATCTGGTGGATGCTGCAGCTGTATAGAAGATTGAATAATTTTGACATTTTATTACTTACATTTATTTTACGTATCATTATCTCAAATCTAGGAGGATCTTGGAAAGCGTGCATATTTTGCGAGGAAAAGAAAGCTAGAACAAGCGGCAGCAAATCAATACCACGGATTAGGAGTTTGGACCGGCATAGAAATACAAGGTAATAAATCATTCAAGTACAACATTATAAGTTGAATTTGATAGGTATTTAGTTTAAGTTCAATTTAATAGGTATTTAGTATTATGGCATTCAAATGCTTTATAAATATAATTTTAAAAAAGTAGTAGAATAAATTCTATTGATCTGGCCGGATCACGAGTGGACGACAGGTCAGGCGTCGCTCCGGAGTGGCGAAAGACGCGGGTTCGAATCCCGACGAGTGATAGAATTTTTCTATTATTTAAATTTATCATTTACAAGATGTATTTTTCATGTATTACGTATTACATATTTATAAAATACGTTATATTTTAATACAGGATGTTGCCATTTTCTCCGATTACCACACAAAGATGGCCCAAAATACAAAGTCGGCAATCCTCTAGCGCGGGATTTCTTAAACATGTTCAGTCAAAACGTTTTGTCTGCGCAGGGAAATGATGCAGAAAAGGTTGGTATATAAAAATGAATGTACTTCTTAAAGTGTAAATATAATTATTTGTTATTTGTAGTGACACACATAGAACAAATTTTAAATAAGTGTTTTTGAGTAAAGCCGAATTACTGTGAACTCGACATTTTTGTCTAAATTTAAATATGTACATATTATTATTATTATTAAAAATTACATACAAACTGTGTGTTATGTCAAACGTGGTTATGACGTAAACGTTTATTTACTTAAATAATCATACCTATACATTACAAAATTTTTCACACTTCATTATTTTGCCACATATTCCTTATTTTACCTATACATAGTCCTATAGTACCCTAAAATTTCTAGGTACTAACATACGGTCGCATGATGTCATACTGGCGAAACAACAGAGAGCGAGTCATGGGCCAACAAGTAGTATGGTTACCAGAGGAAATATTGCCGGAACATTTAAGAGGGACATCGAGAAGATATGGTGCGATTATACCGCAGGTGGTAGTCTGTGGCACGCTTACTAGACGGTACGGGGTATTTATAAACTATAGGAATGTTAGGTTAATATTTGAAAAAAAAAAGACGTGTGGTACTGGGGGACTGCCGCGGTAAAGCTATTGCATAGCATGCCTTCAAGCCACACCTCCGCGCCCGTCGGATTGGGGAGCGTGAGGTTTTTTCGTTACGGAATTTCTCAATTCGGTCCCCGCGCTCAAGGCCCGCGATAGAAGCTATGCAATAGCTTAAAAAAGAATGCAAAGAAATATTTTTTTATGATATGACATTCGATTTACGAATCGGTAGTATTAAACTAAATAACTATTTGCTATGTTATGACGATTAAAAAGTGCTTCTAGGAGAAGTAGTTAAATCTCGTGTCATGATTCATATGTATTATAATTAAAATAATTAAAAAAATTAACACTAAGGGCCGATTTTTCAATGCCCAGATAAACAGCTAGATAGACTTTATTCTTCAGTTAACAAAATATTCAATTTTTCAATAGACGAATAGGCCTTATCTATCGAATAACTACGTTATTTGAGGAATAAATCTATTTGCCGCTCCAACGGCCAGATAGCACGTTATTCGACGGTTAGGCGTTTGAGTTGATAACTGACGCGTCAAATTTGGGATATTTTCGTATGTCATAACAAAGAGCGTAGAATTATTAACAATTAAACCTCTTTCTATATAATTATTATCAATTAAAATCATACTGAAATTGATGTTATTGATAGTACTGATGACCATGCCATTGAAAATTTGCCGAACGCTGCCTTTAAGTATGTCATTTCCATCGTAAAATATATAAATTGAAACACAAATTTAACCAAACTCTTTACTCGAATCAAAACAACAATCAACAATCATAGAAGACAAGAGCAATACAAGACAAACTTAAAATGCACTCCTGACGTGAGTCATAATGACGGTTGTTGACAAATTGCAAGAGTTGACTCTATCCCGCTCTAACCTGACTAATTTCATATGTTTGTTTCGCCACTCCGTGATCAGAGCTGCCAATATGGAAATATTTGGTCAGATAGTTAGTCATCAAATAAATCACGATTGAAAAATAGGCGAGCCGTTATGAGTTAGATAAATAATTGAATAAATCTATTCGAGGGGTAGTTATTAGACTGTTTATCTCGGGATTGAAAAGTCGGCCCTAAATATAATAAAACTAAAGTTATTATGTTTTCTTTCTTCCTACAAAACTACATTATTTCTTAGCTTACATCATTTTATGTTTGTTTATTTTTAAAATAAATAAACAATTATTACAGAGCCAGCGAACCAACATGGATGACAGCTAGCAACGCGACGGCAGAACGCATCGGTTCTGAGTTACGCGCGCTCGTGCAAGCGCCGCCGATGTACCGCTTTGTTGGCGCTGATGTTGATTCACAGGTATACATAAACTTGGAGGTCTTCCTTATTTCTACAAGTATTTACACTAAATTTTTAAATAAACTGACGATTAATATTTATTTTAGTTCATGTAATCGATGTCGCATTTAGTTGCTTTATATCCGTGTTAACATTCCTTACGAAGGCAGCCATACCGACGTAGGTTGAATTTTTTTACTTTTTTTTAAAATAAATGTCTCTAAACCTAAGTAAGCAGGATCATCTCAGTGTAATAAGAAGTGTCCGTTGAAATTGAGCAAATTGAGTTGGCGCTACAGCAAATGGAAGAATTTTAAATAGAGCGCCTCAATGAACCATGCCTATATTACTGTGATATTACCAGGGGCGGCTCGTGACAAAATTGTGAAAAAAATACTCGTACAAGAAATGCATACGTCTGTCTTTTTTGTGTGAAAACAGATATCTGATTAATTTACCGTTTTTTTGTAGATAATGGATACGTCACGGCTAAAGGTAGGTGAGAACATAAACTTAAGATTAGCCGGCTAAACTTAGGTTTATTTTCGACGAGGTGTTAATGTTAGTTTGTTCTATCTTTAGCCGGCTAAACTTAAGTGTAACCGCAGGCCCGTGGCTAAAAATGTCGGGGTGGGTAGATTTGGTTAGCGCCGGGCCGGTGGAGGGCTTGAGGGGCCCGCACAGTGCCAGAAAACACTCGCCCTGTTCCTTACATGTATTATAGTAACCAAATCTACCCACCCCGACTCAGGGCAGAAAGCTGGTGGCTAGGTTAGGTTAGGTTAGAACTCTTAAGACCCGCACGAGCCGAGCGAGCGCAGCGAGCGTGCTGCGGCAGCAGCCGGCGAAGTGCCAGAAAACACTCGCCCTGTTCCTTACATGTATTATAGTAACCAAATCTACCCACCCCGACATTTTTAGCCACGGGCCTGCGGTTACACTTAAGTTTAGCCGGCTAAAGATAGAACAAACTAACATTAACACCTCGTCGAAAATAAACCTAAGTTTAGCCGGCTAATCTTAAGTTTATGTTCTCACCTACCTTTAGCCGTAACAGATATAATTAAAACGCATTTAAACAGCCCCGTCTCATGCTATTGCGCGTAAAAGTATTCACTTTATTAAAGATTATCAATTCATAATTATAAAATCTCCGAATTTGCGTTCGCGCGCGTAAGCATTCAAGCTGACTAGTGAATAGTGATTGTTTATAATATAAGAGTGGCAACGTCGCGCAATTGTTGCTGTCGTGCGATGCGGCGGTAATAACGGGCAACGTCGCGTGAGAGCGGCGCGGCGCTCCGTATATGGCTATTTTTCCCTATATCTTTTGTTTCACGCGCAGGACTGTGGCGAATTTTCTCTTTCACTCTTATTTGATTTTGTATTTAGGTAATGCATATTATGTACTAAAATATCTTGTTTCATTGGAGCGCAATCGAGAGCTCTGAGCAATAGCTCCTATACGACAAGCTAGCTATTAGAGATAACTAATTTTTTTTGTCATAACATTTGTAATAAAAATTAGAGATAACTAACAGCTAGCTGGTTGTATAGGAGCTATGGATAGCCGCGTTGCTAGGCGACAGTGGCACGCAGCTGTGCGGTGGGAGCGCGTTCGGGTGGGCGGTGCTAGCGGGGCACAAAGCGGCCGCTACTGATCTGCACTCGCTGACTGCGCGAGCTGCTAATGTACAGAGAGATCATGCGAAAGTGATTAATTACGCGAGGATTTATGGTACGTGGTGTTTATTAAGGGTTAAAAAGTTTATTTAAATGTCACTAAAAAAATAGTGATTATTTGTGTGTACACTAAATATGGTAATTCTCATTCATATTTAAACTATTCCTTTTTGGAAAGAATTAAAACTAACATTGTCTAAAACCAACATTAGAGAAATTCAAATCAAAAAGAAGCTCACTTTTGTAGAAATCTTCGATAAACAATAATTGGAAACTAAATAAACCCAGTACGTTGAACGTTATTTACAGGAGCTGGACAAAACTTTGCGGAACGATTGCTAAAACAATTTAACCCCACTATGACAATATCGGAAGCGAAGAGCAAAGCCGCCAAAATGTTCACCACTACGAAAGGTAGAAGAGTGTATACATTGAAGAAGAAATATATGTTGGGCCTTATGGATGAAGATATTGAAGATCAGGTTTGATTATAAATATAAAATAGTATTCCTACAGTAACCAAAAAAGTATTTAATAAAATATTCCATAGGTTTTGTCAGTGTAATAGGTAATCTATAAAGTATTTAATAATTCTATAAAGTACCTACTTCCAAGTTAATTCCAACATATAATTTTCCTCTAAAAACTAAAAAATGATATAAATGAAGATTAAAATACAATTTTGAATGTGTTATAACTTATAGACAAAAAAAAATTGATGAGGCTAAAACATAATAAAAAATGTTGTGTGGTTTTATGAAACCACGGTAAAAGTGAAACTGTTCGAACGGTTCCGAACACTGCTTTGTGTAGCGCATGTCGCGTGACGGTCGGCTGCCGAGTAGGTATACCTACTTACAGTAGCGATACACGCGACATGCGCTACACAGACCAAACAGTTTGACGATGTAATAAAAGTTTCACTTTAAAAATGATTTGGTGCACTAATCATAAAATTATATTTTTAGTTGAGTAGACTTTAATTAAATTAAATATGCCAATATGTCTGGAAAACGTTTTCATAAAACACTAGCGGTCCGCCCAGGCTTCGCCCGTGGTACATGTTTACGTTTTCTCTACATAAGAACCATCCTCGTACTTCAAGGAATATAATAAAAAAGAATTATCGAAATCGGTTCAGCCGTTCTTGAGTTATGCGCTTACCAACACATTTTGCGATTCATTTTTATATATAAAACATATGTTTTATTTTCATAAAGAAAGTTGAGATGACGTCATATCAAGCGACACGCTTAGCCAAAATGAGCGGCAAACAAGTTGACGACATGTTCGAGAGGCCCCGCTGGGTGGGCGGCACTGAGTCGTGCATGTTCAACAAACTTGAAGATATTGCGGGTAGATATAATTCATAATTCATAATTCTTTATTTACGTTAAACATGGTATTTTTAGATGTTACATTTTTACTTATAGTAGGTACAACATGTTTAGCCGTCATTAAAAAACAGCATGCAAATTTTATAATTTTATATAAAACAATGGGTCCAATTAAATTATCAAATATCAATTACAAAATTATTACTTATATCATATAAATTAGCTTGTCAATTATAATGTTATTTCTCGTCATCAAAAAATTCTTTAATACTGTAGAAGGACCGATTAGTTAGCCATTCTACTAATGATTTTTTACATAATTTGCCATTATTATTTTTAAATTTATTAGGTACGTGATTATAAGTTTTAATACACATAAAAATACGATTTTTGTTATACAACTTTAGTCGAGGATTTTCATCTAAAATAAGTTTATTAGGATCCCTACGACTATAGGTAAACCAGAATCTGATGGCAATTAGGGAAATCAAAATTTTGAGTGTGCAACCCTAGGGAAAATGGACTGAACGATCTTGATACTGCGTATTTTTTATTTTGTCCTCAATATCATTAGTTATATTACACAAGTGGATAATACTGTATTTAATAATGAGATATCCACGTAATAATATTATGTAGGTACTTATTACATGTTTAATATATACCTACGTATATTACTTTTCTAAAGGTAATACATAATATTATGTATTTACACATACCTATATTTGAATATATATCATTATGGCATGTGAAAATATGGATGTAATGATAATGCAGATCAAAACTTAGTTACTTTATATTTAACGATTGTTTATTATTTTTTTATAAAATAAAACAATAATAAAATAGAATCATGTTTATTTTCGTTAGTATTAACACATTATAAAATTGATTTGTACACCTTGGACTTGACAAATAGCCAAATTGGAAACTCCTGTTATAAGTTTTCATAAAATTATATTTTAATCAACAAACAATATTATATAGGTACCTATTTATAACAATTTTAATTTAAAGTCTCAAAACGGGTAAGTCCAACTTAGCAATAAAATCTTTCACGCGCATAAAAATTGAAAATTGTGATGTGTTTGACCCTTCTTCATCGAATATTTTTCTATACACATTGTAAACAACACCTTTTGCTTGTGATCGCAGCGGTTTTATCGACATTTTGAAGATTTTGAAGACAAAATCCTAAAAATTAATCATCAACACAAATAATTTGACAACCAATTTGATAGTTGTCAAATAAAGTTGCCACATGAAAATCTTTCATTTTTTAAATATAAATATGCCATCAGATTCTGGTAGACCTATACGATCATTTATTTTATATATTTTTATTTTGTATTTTTTTTATAATGTGAATCAGTTGTTGTGTCAAGTTTGAGAATAATCAGTAAAAATGTTGTTTAGATTGAGGTGTTCTTTAAAAATTTTTTAATTGAAATGCATGAGCTTTTGTTTTCTTTTGATACTTCCGTTTGTCTCTATTTCTTTGACTGATATCAAATATGAATCAAATACTATTTTTAATTATGTACAATAACGTAAAACACTAAAAAGAGCGTAAATGTCATAAAAAATATATATTTCATAAAAAAAAATTAAATTGCGTATCTACTCGTTCTTTTTAACAGATTCCGTAGAACCAAAAACAGCATTTCTCGAAGGCCGATTATCCCGTGCGCTAGAACATAGCGCGGGACGGTGGGGGGGAACTCGTCTCAACTGGGCGGTACAGAGCGCAGCTGCTGACTTCCTGCATCTCATGCTCGTTAGCATGACGCACTTGGCACCGAAAGCGAGGTGCGAATTATATTCACACTTGTACAGTAAGATTCACGAAAGATGACTACGGCGCAGAAGGCATATTTTAGGTCCCTATGGAGGTGCAAGGTGAGGCGCGGGCGGATTTAATTTAAAAAGAATAAAAAATAAATTATTTAACCAACATTAAAATGTTATTTTGTCTTAAGTCTTTTCTTCATGAGTGAACGTGCGCAGACGGCCGCCATTTGTGGTCATCTTTCGTGAGTCGTACTGTACATAGATGGTATATACCATAGAAATCTAAATAACAAGACACTAGAAGTCGTAAGCGCGCGTGACATTGTCGCCGCTCAGGTGGTTACCATTCCACAAGTCTGTTCGTCGCTTGGTGGTCGCTTGTTCAGTTGTTTCTGACACGTGCGTGAGTAAACATGGTGTGTTGCAGCATTTCCCAGTGCGGAAATTCTTCCATAAATTGTAATTATACTAATAAAGGAATAAAATTTCACCGGCAAGTATTTTTGTTTATAAATATTGCCGTTTTTCCTTAAAATTAAACAATATTTACAAACAATACGAATGACACAGTCAACCGTTCCTCTCATCACGTTTAGCTATACATTGCCTTTTACTATTGTCAACATCTGACAGGTCGGTTGTTATAACTGCCAGATGTTATCAAATGACAATTACAAGAAGCAATGTACTGCATTGTTAACGATAAAGAGTAAATAGTCGCAAGCTAGTGATGTGATGTGTTAAAATTTTTCGATATCGTAATACGATGTTTTTTGCGTAATATGACGACTGATGGAATAATTGGATTATATTTTAATTTGAATTCTATTTTATTTTTATAACCGATATATAACTTTTTAAACTAAGTTTACATAATTAGTTTATAAGTTTTTTCATAGTTTTTATAAGTTTACATCGATACAATCATTTTCGGACAATTTTACTGTCGATACAGAATCACATTAATTAAATATACAATAATGCCATAATGTAAAGGCATAAAAGGCAAAAAATCTATTTTGTGTTAAATATATTCTTTGTAGATTTCCACAACGCCGTCCTGACATTAAGGACGAATGGATATCCGCGACTGGGAAAAGAAATTGGTTCCCTACAGGCTATAGTAGGATATGTTCAAAACATTTCAAAGAAGATAATTTCAATGTCACAACAAAAAGACGTACATTAAGTAATTGTTATAACTCTTATAATTTTTGGTGGTCTGGCGCGGTTCTGCATCAGGTGTTCGAGATTTTCAAATTTAAACTCTCAGTTTCTAAACCCCCTCCATTTTTTTAAATATATAATGTACAGACACTGTTTCATTATTTGCATATATAGATAAATAAATATTTAAGTACATAACATGTTTTTATTTCTTATACCTATATGTACAGTCTGCCGTGGGCCCACGAGATGAGCCTACCACTGTATTAAAATCAACAACTATATATTTCTTATTTGTTAACTATCACTTAACTATCGATAACAAGGCTGATGAAGTCTTACATCACTAAAGCGTTGAATGAACGTTAATGAAATTTCAACCTTATTTCTATGTGTTGAGGTTAAAAGTTATATCTATCAAAAATTAACGCCCTCTGTTGTCGAGTAGCCGAACTTTTTCGTATTTGAAGTTTCTAAGCAAAAGGAAACAAAACATCTTACGTACCTAGGGATGTTATACTAAAATAAACCGTAAAGTCGTGAATTAGGGTACATATTAAAATGCGAAATTTATTATTTATGTTAGTTTTCATTAAAATGAAGCTGTCCAATAAAAGGCATAGTTTACTTGTGTGAACTGTCTAGATATCGTTTTAAATGTGTGGATTTTGGCGACAGTGGTTTTCATACTAATTATGACATTATAGCACTTCTATGTGTCTTGTTATTTAGATTTCTATGGTATATACAGTCCAAAATTGCATTTCTCGAAGTTAATCGAGTTGATGCTTGACAGCACGCCTGGCGCCAAAGGCCAGGTGCGAATGATATTGACACGTCTTGTGAATAGATGATAAAGAAGTTAAATTTCTCGAAAGGTGTTTATACCACGTGATGAAATATAACACGAGATGACGACACTTACCGATAATATTGCTTTTTTAAAACTTTTTGATGTTTCATTCAGTTAGTTTTGGCAACAGTCTCGCATCATTTATTCCATTTTTTAGCAAAATTGTGACAAACATACTGGAAATAATGTATGTCCTTATTATCTCTGCAACATTCTGGAAATAATTTATGTTCTTATTATCAGCTCTGCTTAGTATAGAAAAACAATTAATTATACTTTAAATTTTCAGATTCTGTCTGAGTTTCCATGATGAAGTGCGCTACTTAGTGCCTGATGAACATAAATACGAAACAGCGCTTGCTCTACAAATCACCAATTTATTTACGAGAGCATTTTGTTCCCAAAGGTTAATTTACTCACATTTTATTTTAATTTATGATATTTAACTACATATTTCCAAATTGTTCATGAATCAATGCCAATGCTTGAAAAAAAAAATCTTATTTTTTTTTTTGTTTTTGCAGAGTTGGTATAAAGGATTTACCATTATCTGTTGCCTTCTTTACATCTGTTGAAGTGGATCAAGTTTTACGAAAGGAATCAAATTTAAGCTGTACGACACCTTCTAATCCGCACGGCTTAGAAAATGGATATGGCATACCGAATGGAGAATCATTGACGATATTCGATGTACTTGATAAGTGTAAAATAAATAAGGAATAAAGATGTGTATTTTTATTAAAAGGGTCTGGAATTATTTTTTCTATACATATGTATATAGCTGTTTTTGATCACCTTTACCTCATTCACTATACGAACAGCTGTGAAGTGTGAGCCGAGCTCTGAGCTGTCATCATCTACACTACACAAGCGGGCACTCGCATTTCTAGATGGCGAACGCCGCGCCGAACCGATAATCCACTCTTTCACACGCAGATTTATCCTCCGTGATCTGCCGAACGACGATTACCACGCCTATGAATGGTAACCATTAATATAGCAATCATTAATCATATAAGAGTTTCTTACCTTTTCATACTGTTAATTTAGAACGCATTCTTATAATTTG
The DNA here is from genome assembly GCF_061535395.1 of Colias eurytheme. NCBI lineage: Eukaryota > Metazoa > Arthropoda > Insecta > Lepidoptera > Pieridae > Colias > Colias eurytheme. The sequence continues at coordinate 1,930,845 of NC_143005.1, read as the reverse complement.
TGACAGTGACATAGAAAGTTGACATATTATTATTGTCAAATAATTTTGAGGTTATACAACATAAACAACGCGATTCACAAGTTTTAACCCTTATTAAAACGCTGGGAGCTATACTTCCCACGTCTCAGATTGAAGTAAATCGTGTTTTATTTTTATATGCTTAAACCTAATGCAGTGTAATATTTATCTACGCAATCTTAACATTTCAGAGAACTTTTTTTCATGGAAACACTTTTCAGAGAATTATTACATGTCATGGTAAACACACGTCAAAGTCAGGTGACGTGATTTTGCAGCCGAAAACGACCGTTATTTTTTAGTTTTTGGTGTAGTGCTCAAAAAAAATTAGATAAGTAGATTTGAGTTCTAGCTATGTAAACTAGACTATATTACGGTTGCGTGAAACGTAAAAATATGCCCAGAATCTTTCGTTTATACCTTGGTAGAGTCGATTGAAATTAAGTCTTTAAGTGGGAAGATATCATCCCAGTGTTCGTCACTGCACACGACATTCGGAAATTCTATATATAAAATCTGTGTGTCTAAAAAATATTTTTTAGTTGGTATTAGCAACTTATTTATTGTTATTCGTTATTTCCTGATCAGATAATTAGAAATCTTAACTCAATACATTAGTATTTACCTATTGTTTTCATTTTGTTTTAGAAAAATGCCATTTTTATGTTGAAGTCATTCATTTTTCAATTCCCGAATTCTTCCCTCAGTAAAATAAACTTGCATTGATGAGTACTTTCATCTCCTTTATTAAAAAACTTGATCTTCATAATTTTTTACGATAACATTAAATTCACAAGTGGAGTCAGGGCAACTAACTAGTATTTTAAAATATTGATGTCTGGAGTGGACACTGGGAGCTATAGTTCCCACCTATCCAAACTTTTTACAAGAGAGAACAGATGACGAGATATATACTTCCCACCGAAAAAAGGGTACTTCCCCCCCACTAACCCCTTTTTTGTGTGTATTTTTGAAATCTACGACCCAAAATTACCCAGGAACGTATCTTACTTTTTTGGTAGCTCCTCCACAGGCTCGCGTTTGAATAAGGGTTAATTTTGTAATAATTCAATATTTTTTGTATTTATTTATACAAGTTTAGACATTTATGTGTGTAATACACAGAAAATTAAACTATGTCGAAAGTAAATAAACGGAAACATGTAATGAACGAGACTCTATGGGACGACTATGAGTTGCCCAAAGAAAATCAGAGTATTGTAAAAGTTTTAAGAAGTAGAGGAAATAACTTACACGAGGTAAGAAAATCATATATTGTTTGCTTGATTTATTTATTTATGTAACATGCAATTAATCAATCTATTCAGGTATGTAGTACACATCTGAAATTTAAATGTTATTTTTCAATTTTATCTTCACAGATTACTACACCAAGTGGAGAAGAATATCTAGTATCTATGCCCACAAAATTTAGGAAGAATATTTGGGTGAAGCGAGGAGATTACATCCTCATTGAACCAATTGCAGAAGGAGACAAAGTGAAAGCGGAAATCGTCAAAATAATGAACAAGGATTCTATAAAATATTATAAAGAAAATAAAGTTTGGCCTAAGGAGTTTGACGATGTTAAAAAGGATGATAATACTAACAATGGTGATGGTGATAGTGATGATGATTTGTTTGTGAACACTAATAGAGTTCAAATGCCAACTTATGATAGTGAAAGTGACTCTAGTGACACAAGTGAGAGTGATGATAGTGACAATAGTGATAGAAAATAAAATGTACTATTAATTTATAACTTTTATTTGTTTAACAATAATGAGATCATTTTTTTAATTGTACACATATATTATAAGATTTTGAATATACTTTTCTATAGTTAAAAGATTCTCTATCAGATAGACACCCTTTATAAATACTCTACAATTAGATAAACAATAAAATAAAACACGTATAAAGCTTGTAAAAACAAAATTTCTAAACATACAGAGTATACATACATCTAAACATAAAATATATGTAATAAAAGATAATTTTTTTCATAACATTTCATATAAATCAGTATGATGGCAATTTATAAAATTTCATAACAAGAATGATTATAATTATAGAGAAAGCTTAAATTTGTATTCAATAGTGTTACTTAGTACACATGTTTTTCAAAATTAAGTAAATTTTTGTACCATCTTAACACAGATCTGATCACAGATCCAATGAATGAGTTCACACCCTTATACGATAGAATAATTTTATAAAGATTTAGTTCCCTCAGATTGGAAAACATGTGGAAATGCTAATGGAAAATGTACATGGTATTTAAGGCCTTATTCATGGGTTATTTTATCTATATTTTCCTACACACCACTATAAACTAATTTATTGAATATATTATAGACACCAGAGAGAAAATACTTTACTACACTACCTTACTACCTTATCCAATTTCCTGCAAGTCTATAGTTAGATATGGCTACCCCCTACAAATTTAAACTTATTATTTAATATCTGCATCTACATCATCTGTCATTATATGCTCATAAATACTTTTAATCAGCTCTACTGACTTCACCATTGCCCAACCTTCCGTCTTTGTTATTAGTTTTGCTTGGCCATCCTTTATGAATTCTAAAGTTAAATTTTTCAATGTTTTTGCTGAATGTAAATCTGCTAACTGTAAGGTTTCAATAGCATTGTTCACTGTAAGTTTCTTGTGTAAAGCCTCTTCACACAAACTCTTAAGTCGGCCAAGCTGATAATAGTCAGCAGCAGCCAATAGCTTTTCAGGTATCTCATCCACTCTCGGGGCTCTATCACTGTAAATAAAAGTCAGAACTTCTCTCAATACTTCCGACTCTAGTGGTGATTCAAGAATGTTTGTTATACATTCAGTAGTGTTATGTTCAAAGTGAGCCTTTAAAACCAAACTACGACTGGCCAATACAGCTTTGTGTACTTTGAATTCATTTCCTTCTGCACACTTTATAACCACATCGGAAAATAAGCCATTATTCAAGAGGCTTTCAAAATCATCACTGAGTTGGGCCTCGGGCACATGTGCTCGGTCAACTTTTATGTCATTTGTCACCATGAACTGAAATTTGAGCCGTAGACTGCCATCGCTCAAGAGGAATGTATCACGCCCATCATAGCTTACAATATCACGTTTATATAGTGTTGCTAGGTATTGCCATTTATTGGCTTGTACTGTGTGGTATTCTTTTATCACAATTGATCGCTCTTCAAATCTCTTTAAGCATATGGTAAGTATTGATTTGAGAAAAACTGGTATGGGTGATAAGTAATATATCTCGATTATATCATTGAATCTGCCGAGAAATTGCATTTTTAATTGAAATTTCGAATTTGCTAAATCACCGGCTTTATCTTTTGGATTTTCTGTCCGAAATTCTCGGGATGTTTTGATTTCTAATAAGGTTTCAAAACATGGTACTGTCCAAATAATAGTGTTTATTTTTGTTTGACCTTCCGTTCGGATTGTATAATTTACATTCGACATTTTAATAATCTCAAAGGAAACCAAATTTATTCAATAAATAAATATACTTGTAAATTTTTGTTTTTTTGTGTACAGCGCTTTTTTTAAGATGTTCACCAAATTTACATGCCCATATTGATATAGATGGTTAGTGGTTCTTTAAGACTTTAGTCCCTTTTATTTACTAACAATCTACTGATATACAAATCGCACATCAAAATTCAAAACTGAAAACTGCACAACTCAAAAATGCAAATTGCAAATTACAGATAATATTATAATATTATAGTATAGACTATAGAAACAATAAATGACAATTGACAAATGACAAGTGACAACTGGAACCGGAACTGTTAAAAGCTCAGGTTAAAAGATATTTTTATATGTATTAATTATTATTTTTCAATTTAAAATTCATACAGGCTTCACGTAGGTATTAGGTAATAAAAAAAATGAATATTGCATAATTTCAGTTTTGTACGATTTATTAACGTGGATAAATCCCTTTAAAATATGATTTTATTGTGATAGCATTATCTATATTCTATGGCAATCGTACAAGATAAAAAAAAATACAAATAAAAGTCGTATGTCAAAGTGAAAATTGAAAAGACAAAAGTCAATAACTTGATCGTCATCGCTGTATTTATTGTTTTGAAGATTGATAATATCTTCATTGATATTTTGATATGAAATCAACGTTTCATGTGTAATCTTATCTTAACTATAATTTGTGTTTGATTGTGGAATAATCGTTCAATTTCGTTTTTATCAGCCTATCGTAATGTAATGTCTGTCAATTCACTAAAGCGGAACAGTGAACGGGGGAGATAATTTATTGTTAATTCCTTTCAGCTAGTTTTCGACAAATGTAATTAGCTGTTCATTATGGAGGATTACAAGTTTTTATTTAAAGTAGTGCTCGTTGGAAACGCAGGTGTAGGCAAAACATGTTTAGTGCGGAGATTTACGCAAGGACTATTTCCTCCAGGTCAAGGTGCTACGATCGGTGTTGATTTTATGATTAAAACTGTTGAAGTCGATGGAGAGAAAGTAAAGGTGAGTTCACTTGAATCGAATTATTTGGTAATCCGCTTCCATATATGGGTGAATCCTTTAGAGGAAACAAGGTTCAAGTTTTGAAACCAATACAAATTATTATGCTTTATGTATGATCATAAAGGTTGGACACAAATTCAGCATATTGTATTTGCTGTACTGGCTCTAATATTAATTAAACAAATAATTAGAATTTATTGGAATGATGTAAATTGTATTTTCACACTTATTACAATAATATGAATTAGATTGATTCCATTTATGTATTTCTAAATATTATGGTTTCATTGTTAGATAGTTGGTCTAATAAAATAAAGAAACATTTTCCCATAGAATTGAATACAAAGATATTTATGGAACAGCTTTTTTAAATTCCTTCCAGAATGTTTAAATTGAAAATTATAAAGATCAAGCATGTATTATGTTTCAGTAGACACTTTCTTAAAAAACTTCAAAGTAGTATGTGAATGGAAATTGTTGGTAGAATGAAATGATTGAAAAACTGTACCTTATTTTCAATATTTATAATACTACACAATGTGATATATTATAATGATTAGTGAATTGGAAATTTATTCTCAAATTTTGTAATGTACTTGGACTTAAAATTCTATTAATTAAACAATTTTAGCTACAAATATGGGATACGGCAGGGCAAGAGAGATTTCGTTCAATCACACAGAGCTATTATAGATCAGCACATGCTCTTATTCTTGTGTATGATATATCTTGCCAACCCACATTTGACTGTCTGCCGGACTGGCTCAGGGAAATAGAAGAATACGCTAATAATAAGGTGCTGAGGATATTAGTTGGTGAGTTACCTGCTATTTATAATAATACTCATATTGTAAACATGAAACTCGCACATATATTATGATAGCTATGCATGAACAATATAGAATCAAGGGGTTCTCTTCTTTCAATTGAGTTTAATTAAATTGAAGAAAGAATTTAGAATGGTTGTCAAATTAAAATCATATTTGAATTGAAAACAAAATCAAGATATCAAGTATCAACTTTGCTGAATTAAGGCTCCAAATCTTTAATTTTTTTCTATTTAATCTTTAATATTATTTAATCTTTAATCTTTAAAATTATTTTCTTAATCAAACAATATTGTATTTATACCTCAAGCTATAATTTTTGTATTCAATGTGTCATCAGGTAATAAAACTGATAGAGAAGATAGAGAAATACCAAGACATATTGGTGAAGACTTTGCGCAGCGCCATGGGATGTACTTTCTGGAGACCTCAGCAAAGGAGGCGGAAAATGTTGAGCGACTTTTTATGGAAATTGCTGTGGAATTGATGGAAGTAAGTTTAGTATTTTTTTACCACACATTTTTTTTATTGACTTGCAATGTATGTGAGTATGTTGTGATATCTTCAATGTAGTGAAACCTTTTTGGTTTCAGAAATTTAAATAGATGTAACAAAAGTGTAATCTTCTTAATACATATATATATAAATCTCGTGTCACAATGTTTGTCCTCAATGGACTCCTAAACAACTTAACCGATTATAATAAAATTCGCACACCATGTGCAGTTCGATCCAACTTGAGAGATAGGATAGTTTAAACATGTAGGTACCACGGGCGAAGCCGGGGCGGACCGCTAGTATATTATAACTTTTGACTTTATAGTGGACTTACAGTTGTAATTCTGAGGCACCATGGCAAGTAAAATGTTGATTGTAATTAAATAAATTCAATTTGTCTATTTCAGCAAGCAAAATGCAAGGAGTTGCCAAAATACGATGGAAGCTTAGGACCAATAAATGGCAAATCGTCATCCATTGGTGATTCTTCCTGCTGCTTTAGGTCGTAGATAACCTAACGAATTTATCTCAATGATAACTGTGTATGAGATTATATTTTATAAGCAATCATTTGTAGCGATTAATGAGTATGATAAAAACAACATATCTCCCAATTACATAACAATTTAGCGTAGGGACAAGTTACATAATGTACTGAAATTTTGTTTATTATACATAAATGTTAGATAATTACGGAATTGATCTCAATGCATGTTAAAGTTGTATTTACGCGTTATTGTGAAAACTGAATTACCTGTGTCGTTTATTAATAAGACGGTTTGTATAGCCGTTAAATTTTGGCCATCTTACGTCAGTGAATGACACAATATTTGCTTATTTGCATTTGTCCTTATTTCTTGATTCAGGTAAACATTTTTTTACAAATACCCGCCAGTGATAATAAGCAGGTTGTAAATGAAATATTGCAAGGTGATTGTTGACCTTTTATTGTTAAATGAGAACTACATAGAAATTGGGATTACTAGAAATAAGGTCTAGGTTATTTTTTCTTCTTGTACCTATTGTTTGTATATACATGTGTTTATTGTTCTTATGCCGGGTCCAGACTGGTGAAACGTAACATGCAATGTAACATGCAATGAAAGAATTCACCGTCCACATTGCTGCAATGTATCATGAAAGGTAATACACTTTGTAACAATTTCTCATAGTTTGGACGTCTTGCGCGCGCGAATTGTGCATTACACGCGTATGCTACGAGCATTACAAGCCGCGCGCGGAGCGATCCGAAATTTGTCGGTTTTTCGACGAACACAAAGGGGCAAGGAACACGAATACGGGAGGTTCGTAGTGAATGCGCGTTATGAGCGCGCTATGCGTCCACACCAGCAGCGAACATGCAATGAAAGGCAGAATGTTACATTGCATGTTACGTTTCACCAGTCTGGACCCGGCATTAAATATTATTAGCGGATTTGACGGTTCGTCAGAAAAACTCTGTTTGATAATTATTCTACAATTGATTGCTTTATAAAGTTCTTACTGTTAATTATTATATTTGTAGAACTTAACATTCCATTTGCTTGTAAGAATAATGGATTTGTCAAAATGTCATACTTGGACTTATTTTTTTTGCCGATATTAGTCGCATAGTAAACTTGTTTCACAAATAATGAGGTTTCTAGTAAAAGTATTGTGTTCATTTCATTATGTGCTTCTTATGTATATATAATTTATATTAATAACCTAATGCATATCATCAATTCATGCCCTTTTGACAGAGCCATTACTTAGTTGTCGCGATTTATGTTCAATCTGTATCAATGTTAGGTATAAGTAGGCACGCGAAATTGTGACTTAGATGTTGTAGAGAATTTTTTAGTACTTTTTAAAATGTATTGGTTATTCCATAGATAAAAAAATAGTTAAAAATTGATAGTAATACATTCAATCGTAGGTTGCTACTAATCTATTGTACCTATATATAGCTTATTTTTTGTTGAGGGTAGATCTCATTGTTTTATTTCAATTGCAATTTTATTATTCTTACCGGAAAATGCGTATTAGTAATAAAGGATAACCTTCGATTATTATTAGACGCAGTTATAAATAATTAACGTTTACATTGTACTGCTAGATAATTGGTGTAAAGTTGATTAGACGTTGTGAAATGATATACAGGGAAAATGGAACAGATTTTTCGTAATTGTCAAGGTTTTGAAGGCTACAAACTAGTAAATTTATGTTTTGTTCCTATTGTAAAGATAACTAAATACATTTTTCTGGACGTATGCAGTTTGATCCTTTATGACATAAAGTTTATGTAATTGAAACGACAACGATAAAAAATAATCGAATTTTTTACAGTAGGAACGGAACTTAAACGGTTCTTGTAATATTACAACAGATATAGGATCGGATTATAGACTAAGGTATCATAAAATTGGAAGGAAATGGGTTTGAAAATTTTTGGCACACCTACTGTCCGCCATTTTGATGAACATTTTTTGCTCGTCCGCGTCTGTATGTCAGCAATCGAAATATGCAAGTTTAATAATGTGACGCAAAATCGAAAAAAAATCAATATAGCGGACTGTAGGTGTGCCAGGCTCCATACAAAAATTTTCAAACCCCTTTATTCATATTTCCCAATTTACATTTCACTTCATAAAGCGTAAAATTAACGAAATTCACTCCATAATTACTCCGTTTACTATTTTTACCTAATCGTGGAATATATGGGCGTATTATTTACATATTAATGGTCAGGGTTTTAACAGAAGCTTTATTTTGTCTTGCGATTAATTTAAGTACAGTATTTGTTAATATTTAATGATCACAGTAATGTATATTGAGAATTATTTAAATTTGATTGTGATGTTTTCTTAAAATTTACGTTACTGGTATTTTGAATTGAAAATTGAATGGAACAAAACATTTGGCTGATCTAGATTTTTCTAACACTATATAGATTATCTAATTCTAACTACACGATTGGTAATTCGATTTTATAAATTCATTGAAGCAAGACATGTGTTCTGTAAAAAATTGTTTAAATTTCTTTTTATATTACTGTGGTCGTTGTTCATGTGTTAATAGTATTTTATATTATTGTTAATTTTTAACATTAAATGTTGTATAATTATAATGTTTCAATATTAGTTTTGGTAAATTACTATTTAATTATTTATAGATTTAAATGGATAAAGTAACTGGTTTGAAACTTTATTAAATTCATTTGCAATAAGTACATTAATAACTGTAGTTATATTTACCTAAAGTACATATTTTCATCTTAAAATACCTTATTCATCGACTAACTTACTATACATTATATAAAGTAGATTATTTTATGTTTTACTAAAAAAAATAGAATAATGTATACAATGGGCATAATGATTTTTAACCATCACATTTACTTATTTCGTTTTTGGTGTTCAATAACTTTGCTTGGTGTTGTTTTAAAGACTTCTATAACTAATATAATGTTAGGTAGTAGCATTTAATTCTGTTTTTTATCAAAAACCTATATTTCAATAATTATATACAAATAATGTAACGGTGGTTTTATATTACGATTAGTTGAGTGTACAACTTGTGTAGTTGTGTATGTAAGAAAGTACTGGCCCAAAACTGCGCAGAAGTTAAAAGTAAGGTACAGCACGATTCAAACTTAATGGCGGCTCGAAACATCGTACGATTCGATGCGCAGAAAACAATTTTAGGTATTAGCGGGACGTTAAGGGACCTGTGCGCACCCGCACTCGCACCTGCACTTAACTTCCGAACCGCCATTAAGTTTGAATCGATGCAATACCTCAATAAATCACTTGCACATTGCACTCAGCGCTACATTTGGATCACGGTTTGAAGTTACCGCAATCTTTCCCTCCCTCCTATCTCTATAGGTATGATAATGTTAATATGAACGATGTTATCAATACCATCTTAGGTATAGGTTTTTGATAAATCGGATATTATTTTATGATGGTTCTACTTCGTGCAATGGCGCTGTTTGTCTTTATTAATGTTTGTTGTAAATTGTTCTTTAACATTTATTCATTGACGCTTATTGTTATTTGTAAATATTTTAAGTGATACGTCTGCATATTTTATTTATTTCTTAATTTCACTTCCTATATGTGTGCTATTTTTGAGGTGACCGAAGAACTGATAATGTTTTATAAAAAAAATAATAATCAACAATTATTAATAATAACAATACTTTATTCAATCACAAATTCAAAAAACTTTTACATTATTATTTTTTTTTATTTAAAATTAATATTGTTTTAAATGTATAAACGTAAACCAAATTTACATTTGTTCAAATAATTTACTTCTTTTTTTATTTTTATACATTGTGTTTAAATTAATTTTTGACCATGTGATGTCTACACTACCTAATGCATGATTTTTTTTTGTAATTCCTAACAGATCTGATGTAATAATTATTATTATAATTCGTGTCATTTATAATAGAAAGTAAACATCACCAAAGAAATTGAATTATTGTAATACTCGCAATTAATAAAGGATATCACTTTAATGTGTCTAAGTTTCTTTCATACTTACCTGGTTTTTAGAACTTGCACATAATCCGTGGTACTATTATAATATATTCTGTGGTAGAGTGATTTTAAAACCTTAATATATCAATCTTTCTCTATTATTAGTACATAACTACATAATCTTTATCTGTACTAATATTATAAAGCTGAAGAGTTTGTTTGTTTGAACGGGCTAATCTCAGGAACTACTGGTCCGATTTGAAAAATTCTTTCGGTGTTATATTTCCCATTTGTCGAGGAAGGTTATAGGCTATATTATATCCGCGCGGCACAGCTAGTAAAATAATATATAAATTATTATATTATTATTTTTTTATTGATTTGCTGATGAATTTTATGATTGCCATATTATGTTCAAGTCCGTATCGATTAATTCACTTTAATCCATTGAGGTATTATTAGTTGTTGTTTTAAGGCAGGTAACCTCCCTTCGAAGATAAAATTGATTCATTAATATGAAGGAAAGAAAATAGTTTCATTGGTCATTAATTAATAATATTAATTTAATGCACATATTTTCTTTCTTAGGCGTTTCTTTTTGATAGAAATTTTAAAGAAGTAGGACGTTAAGTTATTTATTTTATAGCTAGTTCGATTCCCGGTCGAAGCAAGTGATTTTTTAGAAAATCTTTGAATGCAGTTCTATTTCTTTTAAAAAATTAAGGACTTTCCCTCCAGGGCCCATCTAAAATATCCACACTTTATATATACAAACAAATATATAAATATGCAAATATTGATCGTTTAATAGTATAGGATAAGAAATTAATTTATTGATCAACATTCCTAGGGTAGCTAATAAAATCAAACTACTAATTTATTTATACTGTAGCGTGCTCGCCCGCCTCCATAGGTCACCGGAGTTCACCGCGCCGGCTCCTGCGCAACGCGGGCGCGAGCCGTCTCAGTGCTTATAATGCCTAAACTTTCGGGACAAGGGGGCCTTAACAAAAAATAAAACCACAATGTAATTTTTTAATAAATTTATTATATAAATAACTTATGATATAATAAAATAAGGTTGATTACAATGGGATCATCTTTATTCTTTTACATACTAATACGTGATTTTATCTTACGCTTTTTTACTGAATAAAACTAAATTTTAAATTCGTAGGTGCGAAATAAGCATTTATTTATTACATATATTGCAATATCTAATATCCGTTAAATATACCTAATAGGGTTGTTAACAAAACTAGGATTAAAAACGAGTAGGATGTATGTTTGTTTACTGTGCTATTAGCTTACTATAATGAAAGTTAGGTAGGTACTATTTTATACACCTTTACCACTTTCCTGCCAAAGTAGTTCCACAACCCAAACTTGATAGACGATAGTCGCTGGTCGTTCTTATCTGTATAGGAGACATATTATACAAAGAAACTTTCAACTTTCCGAAAAAAAGGAAAGTCTGGCCGTCGTGGGCTCTTGGATTATTACTTTTTGGCTGCGAAATTTTTCTCCCTTATATCGGATAAGAAAATCATGCATATTCCATATTAAGAAGTGCTAAGTGTATATACACCTTTATTTACAAACTAAGAACATAGGGTTGTATGCTGCATCGATTACAAATAAGACTCAACACTGTATCGATTTTAACCCTCATCGATATTGAGATGCGATAAGCGATTATGTTTCTCTGGGATTAGTTTAGCAAGGTGGTGTAGTATAACTTCCATTAATTATTAATATAACATAATTCGGTTGGATACATATAAATTAAAATTAAGTCGTTAATCGTATTAAAATACCAGACTTCTTGTCATTAAAATGAAATGGTTTATGGATTTTGTAAGTTTTATTGTTAAAAATACCTGAAAATACACAATAATAACAAAATTAGCTCAATTGCTAAAAATTAAAAATGTGCTATGTAACGTGCGTAAAATAACATTTAAGTATGTGATAGATGAATAAAATAAAATAATTTAAAAGATATAAAAAAAATAATTTCATCATTCGATTTTAAATCGATTATATTGTACTGCATACGAGTGGAATCGTACTGCATTGACACATTGACAGGAATTTTATTATCGATCTGCACTAAATGTCGCTACAATTGAAATGGCCGACGTTTAGGGGGAGTGTCTACCAGAAATTTGTTTTCTAATTGATATTTTAAACGTAGAGGTGAGTTAATTGTATTACTCATTATCTTCCTTAGTAATAAATTAATGTACTGGTACAGTTATTTATTGCCTGGGTACTGTTTACGAGTTTTGCTTAAATCTTTTCATATCCGGTCGCAACCCGGCCAACTTATTCAAAACCAAAACAAAGTGCATATAAATTATTAAGAGTGTATAAAATCTTTCTCTCGTGAAGATTTCCATAAGAAGAGACCGGTAATAAGTAGACTAATAACATTAATTGTCAGTATTCTTTATTATTTACTACAATTTATTAATGATATGCGCTTTATTAAAATTTTACCTTTGTCTTTAATGTTTTTATTTTTTATTTTTTTTAGGTACACCGCCTAAGGCTGTAACATTCCAAATTAAAGACTGAAACATTTTATTGGCTCAAAATGGCTTGGCGTTTTAAAGCCTCTAAGTATAAAAATGCAGCGCCTATCGTGCCGAAGCCCGAGGCATGTATCAGGGATATATGTGTGGGTTCGTATCAGACGTATGGGAACAATATATGTGCGTCGGCAGCGTTCATGGCGTTTAACTGGGAGCATGTAGGCTCCAGTATGGCTGTTCTACCTCTGGATGACTGCGGCAGGAAGAGCAAGACCATGCCATTATTGCATGCTCACTCTGACACTATTACTGATATGGATTTTTCGCCGTTCCATGACGGCCTGCTGCTCACTGGGTCACAGGATTCATTGGTGAGTTTTAAAGTCATACTTTTACAAATAGTTAAAGTGCTGAATGGTTAGTATTGTAAAAAAAATATTTTGGTTGCACTTTTCCTTTCCATTCAATTACTAGTATAAATTTTTCATCATTAGCAATTATCAAACTTTGATAAAAACTAAGTGAAATAAATAACTATTGACTTGATTGGACTCATTAAATTGTATATTTTTTCTATACTGTCACTATTATTATTTATATTTAATCACAAAGACAATTTAATGGCCTTTCAATTTTACCTTCTACCTTTGATCAGACTTTGATTCTAATTAGTGTTCTATTTTTATCTCCATGTCTATCATAAACTGTTGAGATTGAGCTACAAATCGGTACATAGTAATTGTATTTGGTATATGTTCAATTTTCGTTAACCTATATGTGGACTGAAGCATTGAAAGTGTTTTCACCTTTCTAATAGCTTTGAGTGCCGCTAAACTTTGTTGTTTGAGATTTTTTAATGATCTCTGATAGTAATTAGTGATCAAATCATTCAGTGTTCTTAGACAAAGGAACTTGGTAACATTTTAGTGTTATTGAATATGTTACAAACAGATGTTGATATTATTTTATTCATCTATTCTTATAATATATTTTTTTTACTGTATAGAATATTCTGTCATAAGCAATCACATCCTGCCCAATATTAACTAAAATTGTTTAAAAGATTAAACAAGAAATAAGTTATATGTATTCAAAAATAAAAATTAAAAATGTTCAATAACCCTGTGTTTCCTAATACATATATTATGTTATGTGCCACAAAACAATGTTTTTTTTTCTATCTTTATATGATTATATTTTCATGTAGTCTTTCTATAAAAAGGTTTTAAATAATTTTTCAATATCAATAAGTATCAAAGAAGACAGAATATTTGTATAAACAGTAATGTGTATTGTTTACTTTACTTGTCCAAACAATACAACTTGTCCTGCTTGTTATGAACCAAGCCTACAAACACATACAATGGTTTCAAAATTTAAATGCTATGAAGGAATAGGACCAACATTTTTTATCATAACTTTTACAGTAATCAAGTTTTCACTGGAAATATACTCAGTTCTATTTTTGTGGAATAGATAAGATAGAGAAAGTACTTGCAATGAATTACTCATTTGATGATTTGTTTAAACATTGATTGAATAATCCAATTACAGTGTAAACTCTATATAACGTCACTTAAGGGACCGTGCATTTTTCGACGTTATAGAGAGTGGTCGTTAAATGGAGAGAAAGGGAAAATTACATGATTGGTCCAGAGATAGGAATATTATTTTGACATTGCCTATGAAACCATGTTATCATCGCTTGATCAAGGTCTTCATATTGAGGTTTCTTCAATTTTTTGGCAGATCGTCCATCTTCTTCGGCATGCAGAATTTTTTCTTTATTTTTCTACGACTGCATTTCTGAGAATCTTCGGTATGTCAGTAAAAAAGAATGTAAACAACTACATTTTCATTGATTTCGGCAACTTAGTCAGTACTTCCTAGTCCTAGTTCCTAGTTGTAATGTCTTATTGTGGTCGTTAATTAGAGTGAGCGTGATGCTATATGGAGTGTATTATTGTATAGACAACAATATAAACCAACCAAAGTCGATAAATCTTGACGTTATACGGAGTTTGACGTTAAATGGAGTGTCGTTATATAGAGTTTACACTGTATTTAATAATATTAAACACAATACATCCTGATGTATTTATCTTTAGTAGATAAGCAATTAATTGCTGACTACTTATAAGTTTAACACAAATTATTGATTAATTAAATTTTTTTATGGAAAAGTCAAAAGATACTGTAAAGTTTAAACAATATCTATATTTATTTCATACGGTCGGTGCGGTCCGCCCCGGCTTTGCTCTAAGTACATATTATTTATGTTTTCTCTACATAAGAACCATCCTCATACTTCAAGGAATATAATAAAAAAAGAATTATCGAAATCGGTTCAGCCGTTCACATGTGATGCCTTGAATTTTTTTAGAGCAATGACATGAGCACTGAATTGGTGTATTGAATGACCAATTTAAAAATGTTAAGAAATGTTAACATAACTGTGAACTTATTGCATGTTCTATTTATTTATTTCTTTATATTTTTTGTTGACATAGCTGTGAACTCGTCATATATACTATTTACCCATTATTTTTATATGAAATTTGATCTACAGGTAAAAGTATGGCACATTCCACCTGAGGGCCTCAAGGAGTCTCTCTCGACACCTGAATGTACTCTGTCCCAGAAACAGAGAAGAGTGGAGAATGTTGGATTCCATCCTGTTGCCGATGGCTTGATTCATGTTGCCTCAGGACATGAACTTGCTCTCTGGGACTTGACGAAACAGAAGGAGGCTTTTGGTAGGTTTATTTTCCTATTTTGGGTCGATGAACATTGGGACAATCGAACTAGTATGATAAATAGGAACGTTTATAAGAATGTATTGATGTTTGTTACTCTTACATGTGAAAACCGGTGAAATGATTTTGATGATATGTACTTGGCAGTGATGTTTATGTACCAGAACCACACATTAGCTATTATTTTTGCACGCGGCTACGTTCGCGAGAAAAAACACGCTATATAGCTAGTTAATTTTAAAATAGAATTACCTATATTTTTAGTTTTTTATTTCAATTCAACCTATAATAATGTATCTTATTATTATAAATGTGATATTTTAACATATTGTAATATATTTTTTGTTAACAGTAAACAGAGATCACACAGAAGTGATACAATCAACATCATGGAAGAAAGACGGCAAGCTAGTAGCAACTTCTTGTAAGGATAAGAAGGTGCGAGTGTTAGACCCGCGAGTGGACTCGCCCGTGCTGAATGTAGCGAACAGCCATCAGAATATCAAGGATAGTAGGCTTGTGTGGCTTGGGGATACGGATAGGATTCTTACTACTGGTGAGGGTTTTGTATTGTATTTTATCAATAAGACGGCAAGTAAGGATAAGAAAGTGCGAGTTAGGACCCTCGCGTCGACTCGCCCGTGCGTTAAAAAATGGAGGAGGTTCTCATTTCGACCGTATATTTTTTTTTCGATAGACCTATTATAGGTAAGGGTAATGGGCATGTTTTCGCAATGCGGCGAAAAATGCGTATTTTACGCGTATGCTCGCTGTTGTTGTATTCGTAACAGTGACATATAGAAATGCGAAACATATTCATAATGAATACCTGTAAACACATCACTCAATAAAATCTATGAATAAATTGTATGATTTCAAAACTTATTTAAGCTATATCCTCTTGCAGGTTTTGATTCAGCGCGTCTCCGTCAAATAATGATTCGTGATATACGCAACTTGTCCCAAACGCAGAAGACACTAGAACTAGACTGTTCTACCGGAGTGTTGATGCCCTTGTTCGATCCAGACACCAATATGCTGTTCCTCGCTGGGAAGGGTGATACAACGATATTGTATATGGAATTGACTGATAAGGAACCGTACTTGATTGAGGGATTACGGCATTCTGGTGAGTAATTATTATTTCTAATAATATGAATGTTTCAAGTTTATTGGATTTCACTAATTATTACACTTATTTATTTAAAAAAAAAACCTGCAAATATCCATTCGAATGTTTCAAAAAATGGCCATCTCAAATAAATATGGAACTATTACAAACTAGCGATCCGCCCCGGCTTCGCCCGTGGTACATATTTACGTTTTCCGGGATAAAATATAGCCTATACGGATTCGGAAGAATCCCTCTAAGTAATCCTTACTTATAATATAATAAATGCGAAAGTAACTCTGTCTGTCTGTCTGTTACTCAATCACGCCTAAACTACTGAACCAATTTTCATGAAATTTGGTATGGAGATATTTTGATACCCGAGAAAGGACATAGGCTACTCTTTATCCCGGGAAAATGACGCAATCCCGGAAATCCCACGAGAACGGGAACTATGCGGGTTTTTCTTTGACTGCGCGGGCAAAGCCGCGGGCGGAAACCTAGTGGTAAAATAAATTTTGAAATCAGCCCAGTAGTTTTTGAGCCTATTAAATACAAACATACAAAATACAAAGGTTTCCTCTTTATAATTTTAAGTAAGTATAGATTTATAAAATTTTTATTAACTTTTGAACAATATTTGCTAATTTTTAAATTTCCATGTTCAAGTAAGACTACCAATTATGTCTGGTATTAGTTATTCTGCCCGCGGCGTCGCTCGTTAGCGCTTTGTACGGTTGTAGTTCTCATTTCAATCTTTATGTTTTATATTCGTCACGGAAGTCTTCTAAGTGAAATGCTTCATCTATGTTTTTATTAAATTAATATTCGCTTTAAGACGAAGTTACTTTCTGTTTATAAAACTAGTGTATTCAATTTTTTTCAATGCTATTAATGGAATCAATAGAATTATTTAATTGCTTGTACCTGGCATACCGTAGTTGAAATATATTTCTATCGTGATTAATGACGACAAATATATTTAATAAGGATGCCTTCGACCCATTTTAAAAAATAAAGCCATATCCAACTTTTGTTTAATTACATAAGAAAAAAATATAATTTCTCTTTAGCGGCCGTCATTTAGATATAGATCTAAAGTAAATACATTGTTCTAATAATATCCATAAACGTTTAAACTTTTGTGACCATTGTCTCACAAAATACATAGTTTGTATTAAAAAAAAATGACGTGTGTCACTCGGGGACTGCCGCGGTAAAGCTATTGCATGCTATGCCTTCAAGCCACACCTCCGCGCCCGTCCCCGTGGGGAGCGTGAGGTTTTTTTGTTACGGAATTTCTGGATTCGGTCCCCGCGCTCAAGGCCCGCGATAGAAGCTATGCAATAGCTTAATAATATATTTTTAATAATTTTATTATATTCCACCAGGTGAACAAACGAAGGGCGCTTGCCTCGTGCCCAAGAGGGCCCTCCGTGTTATGGAGGGCGAGGTAAACCGCGTGCTGCAGCTAGCTGGCTCCTCTGTTGTGCCTATCATGTATCAAGTGCCGAGGAAGGTTAGTTTTAAAGAATATTATCTTTGTCTAAACTAGGTTTTCTGATAAAAAGTCAATTGTTTTGGAAATTATGTTCTTCTATTGATTTTTAAAATATGTAGTTGTAAAATAGTATGCAATAGTAGACAGAGAAAAGAAAATAGTATATTCTATGCTCAATGGAGATGATTGACTGATTGTATATCTTTTTGAATTTAAGTGTTAATAAAAAATAATTATTTTATGAGATAGCATTCATCTGGTTTATAAAATAGTTGCCAATTTTATCTACACACCGTTTAGTAGCTATTGCGTGATCGACGTAAAACGTTTAACATTGTTAATTTCATAATTTGTTTATTTATTCTGTTCTTAAAAAATAATATCAACAAAGAAATCACAAATAAATACTATGGACTACGATTTTTACATAGTTTCCTTTAAATAACATTACATTTACAGAGTTACCGCGACTACCACGCGGACCTATACCCCGATACGACCGGCGCAGTTACTTACCTCAGCGCTCCCATGTGGCTCGATAAACAAGACTATCCCGTGCCAAATATATCCTTACACCCTGATGCTAATAATTCTACACAGGTATGTAAAATGGTCGGATTTGCTAGTTGTTTTTGGGGTAAATTGAGGGTAGAATTCTAATAATTCTTTGAAGGTATGCAGATAAAATGGTCGGATTTGGTAGTGTTTTTGGGGTAATAATTGAGGATAGAATAGAACTAATTTGGGTAGTGAATAGTGATAGAAAATTTTTTTTGGAAGTAAAAAATTCATTGTCATTGAATCTATCCGTTACTAACTTTATGGTTAGTAATAAGCAGGGGAAATATGTGTAAAATTGAAGTAATGTTTTAGGGACTGTGTATTGAAATAATTGGTTTTACATTAGACTAACATTTTTTTAACTTTAAATGTTTCCCAACTAATATAATTAATTTTCTTATTTACACGTATTTGCAATGAGTTACGGTTGCAAATTTTAAAATAATTAGCTATTTACAGGGTTTAATTTTTTTGGATTTGTGTGATTTTTCAGTTGTGATATTTTTTGGTGTGCGCTTTTTAGTTGTCGTGTTTTATTTCGTAGTGTCCCGTAGTTAGTGGTTTATTTTGGGTGTTTTAGTTCAGTAAGTAATGTTTTTAATTTTTTTGTTTATTTTTATTTTTTAAGCTTCTACATTATCTGCTTTTTATTTAAGTGCTGTCTGCATGCACATTGCGACAGATTGAACCTTATGAGTACATATAGTAAATTCTTATAGGTACACCGCGGGAATTTGGAAGAGCTTGTCAAGAATATACTAGCTATGCCGGTTCCTAAGAAAGGTGACTCTAAAATTGTCACATCCGCAACAGAAGTGAAGTCAGCACCTAAACCACAGACTATACAAACACCAGAGAAAGAAGAAGATAGAATCGATTTCATAAACGTCAAAGATATCATTAAAGGCATGGAGAAACAGAAAGTGGAACCTAAAGAATCGTCGAAAGAAAATGGCTTCCATAAAAAGATAACGGATAACGGATGTGACGAGAAGAAAGATTGTGAAATGGAGAAAGCGCAGAGTTTGGACAAAACCGACTCGGATTCTAGCGAAACATTGTCAAGGAGTAATAGTTTGATCAACGGTATTCAGGTCCCAAAGCCGTTGCCTAGGTCTTCTATTTCGGAAGCAGGGTCTGCGAGTGATGATGTAGAGGCGCCTAAACCTAAGCCCAGGACCACTGCTATGCCTGTGTCGGGATATAAGGTATTCGAGTGGAATGTGTGTGTTATTTTTATTTTAAGCAATTGCATAGCTTCTATCGCGGGCCTTGAGCGCGGGGACCGAATCCAGAAATTCCGTAACGAAAAAAACTCACGCTCTCCACTCCGACGGGCGCGGAGGTGTGGCTTGAAGGCATAGCATGCAATAGCTTTACCGCGGCAGTCCCCGAGTGACACACGTCTTTTTTTATGATTTTTTTTATTGTTTTAAATTTTTGTTATTCTTGGAATGTTGGGTTAAATGTTTTCCGTTCCTGTTGCGTGTTATGCGTTCTTTTTGATTTTGATGTTGTATTTAACTCGCATTCAAACTCAAACATTTATTTATTCAATTAGACTTCTTATAGAAGCACTTTTGAAACGTCATTACATATTTTAAAATTTACCACCGATTCGGAAAGCAGTATCTACGGAGAAGAACCGGCAAGAAACTCCATAGTTGCTCTTTTAAATCATGTCAGTTTTACAATTTTACAAAATACATATGTAACAACATATAAGTATTGTAATAACATGCCAAAGAACTGTCCTGTGGTTTTTACGCGACAACCCTCCATGGGTTTTTATCGTCCATATATTCCTGAATACTGTAGTACGCTCTCTGAACTAGTACATTTTTTATATAAGTTTTAAATTTAGAACTACTAAACTCTTTAATATTATGAGGAATTCTATTGTAAAAGCGTATACCTTGACCCATAAATGAATTTTTAACTTTAGCTAATCGGAAAAATGGCATTTCAATTCTATTTCTGTTCCTTGTGCCATAACAGTGTCTATCTCCTACTCTTGTGTGTAAGTCGGCGTTTTTGTGTACATGCAAAATATTATTAAATATATACTGTGATGGTACAGTAAGGATACCAGTATTCTTAAAGAGATCTCTTAGTGAGTCCCGAGCACGTAAATTATATATAGAACGAATGGCTCTTTTCTGTAAGATAAATATAGTTTCTATATCTGCTGCCCTGCCCCATAGTAGAATTCCATAGGACATAATACTATGAAAGTAGCTGAAATAAACCAATCTAGCTGTATCTTCATCGGTGAGATGCCTTACCTTTCGGACTGCATATGCTGCTGAACTGAGCTTACCTGCAGCGGTGTTGACATGGGCTCCCCACTGTAGTTTCTCGTCCAATGTTAACCCAAGAAATACAGTCGATTCTGTAGGGTGTAATACCTCCCCGTTCAAGGTAATATTGCTGCTTAACTTTTTAACGTTTGGTAGTAAAAATTCAACACAAGTTGTTTTTTTGGCATTTAATAATAAATTATTAGCAGTAAACCAGTCGGATATGTGTAAAAGAGCACTGTTCACTTCGTCAACATTTGGGTCATGCCTATCCACATTAAATATTAATGAGGTATCATCTGCAAACAGAACTATTTCACACCTATCCTGTAAATAATAAGGTAGATCATTGATATATACCAAGAACAAGAAGGGTCCTAAAATAGATCCCTGTGGAACACCAATGTTAATTGACGCACCGCTAGAACGTTCTCCATTAACAACTACAGTTTGTATCCTATCATGCAGGTATGAGGCTATGAGGTTCTGAGCTTGTCCTTTAATCCCATAGTGATTAAGTTTACGCAATAAGGTACAATGTTCAACGCAGTCAAATGCCTTGGAGAGGTCACAAAATATCCCCAAAGCATTTTTTGAGTTTTCCCATGCCTTATATATATGTGTTAGTAGTGCAACTCCAGCATCTGTGGTTGAGCGCCCCTTTGTGAAACCAAACTGTTTGGTGTGCAGCAAATTATTAGATGCAAAGTGACTAGTCAATTGGTTTAATATTAAATTTTCGAATACCTTACTTAATGTTGGTAAAATCGAGATAGGTCTATAGTTGTTACAGTCTTCTTGATCGCCTTTCTTAAATAGAGGTATAACTTTACTAAGCTTTAATAAATTAGGAAATGTACCATAGTCACAACACTTATTAAATATAAAAGCTAAATTGTTCGCAATATTTTCTATTATATTATTAACTAAATTTACGGACATTCCCCAAAGATCACAAGTATTTTTTAAATTTAGTGTCTTAAAGGCTGTAACAATATCATTAGCAGTTACGTGTCGCAATTCAAATAATGTGCTGCACCCCGCAACATGGTCCCTCAAAAAGGTCTCTGCAAGTGCTGAAGACGAATTTAAATTATTAGTAATGCTAGCAGGGACACTACTAAAGAAATCTTCAAATGCAAGCGCAACATCAGCATTTTTGTCAATAACCATGCCATTATTAACAAGTTTTATGGTATTACTTGATTTGCTTTTACCCATTTCACCATTAATAATAGACCAAACTGTTTTAACTTTATTATCGGAGTCGCGTATTTTATCTCTGATATACAAACGCTTCGCAGTAAAACAAACAATTTTAAAAGTTTTTGAGTAATTTCTAACATAACTAAGAAAAGATGGGTCTTTATTATATTGCTTCATACCATATAACTCATAAAGAACGATCCTACACCTATGTATGCTAGGTGTCGCCCATTTACTAAATGGTAAATCCTTGGTAATATTTAAAGATTTAACTTTAAATATTTTTTCAAATTCATTATGCACTAAATTAAAAAGATTTTTTTAACATTTCACAAGGATTATTATGACAGGATTGATCATTCAGTACGGGCAGGCTTTTATTAATATTATCTCTAAATTTATTAATGCCTTTTTTAGTTATAGGCCTAACATTAATTCTTTTAAATTCAGGTAAACAATCCCATTCAAAAACTACTTTCTGGCCACAGTGATCCGAAGTGAGTGTATTGAGAATATTTTTCTCTAAACAGTTGCAGTCGCAGTATATATTATCAATACAGGTTGCAGAAGTAGGTGTAATTCGTGTGGGTTCATTAAAAAGTTTATACAGATTAAATGACTGAAACAAATTAACAATTCGTGTTGCCGTTTGTGTTTGTAAAAGTATATCAATATTAAAATCACCACATACTATAACTTTTTTTTTACTCCTACTTAAACGCTTTAATATTTCTTCCATGACTGTCTCAAACATATTATAGTCACTGGAAGGGGGTCTATAAACGCAAACAATAATATAACGCTCCAGCTCCACACAGGACAGTTCAATGGTCCGTTCTACAGAAAGGCTAACAATGTCAGTTCGTTCCTTGCATTTTAAACTATTGTGTACAAAAATAAGAGAACCTCCATGAATAGCGTTTGTTCTAAAGTATATACTTTTTAATTTATAATTATCAATATTTATTAACAACTGACATTGTTTAAGCCAATGTTCTGTTACACAAAATATTTTAATTCTATTATGATTTAAAAATAATTCTATTTCTAATAATTTGCTAGCCAAGCCTTGAATATTTTGATGCACAATAGAAAAAGACTGCTTAGCTGTTGTCTTATAAACTAGTTTAAATATAGCTTAGGGCTAGATTGTCTGTCAACACTTAAACTAGGTTGATGTATATAATTACTACTACATAAAATTATAGTAGATCCAGGGTCTGATACTAAACATGTACCAGACTGGTTAATAATTTTATATGCTATTAACATAGCAAGTTCTCTCTTATATCTAAATGGCAGATACACTGTATTCTTTGTCAAACAAAAAGATTTAATACAAGAATTTATGTCAAAATATATAAATGCATCACTATGATGATTTGTTAAATTATATAATTTCAAGTTAATATTATAGATAAATTTATATTGATTTTGTGTCAAATCAGGCAAATATGGTAATGTACACAACATAAATTTGCATTTTGTCTCACTACTAATTTTTAACATTTTTTGAAATCCTATATCTATGTCATGTTTTTTTAATTTAAAACTATCTCCATATAATATAATAACAATACTATTTTCATTAAAAGTAAAACTATCTAATGAATTCATGATATATGTAAATGAACTATTAGGAGTACAAAAATTGAAAAAATATCTTAGATTAAGTATAATCTAAGATATTTTTTCAATTTGTTGTGTGAATTGAACTTAATGTTTCTACTGTTTTCAAAACCACTTAACTGTCCACATTCAAGCAGTTCATCAAAAAGACTGTTGGATGAATTGCATAGCCGCTTGGAGTTATCCTCCTGAACCTCCATTAAACTGCATTCCAGTTCAGCGATACGACTGAGAGCCTTCTCGTGGTCATTGGAACACTGTTGGAAGCTGTCGACAAGGTCTTGAAGGGCTGTGCATTTGTTTTGGCTGTCCATATATTGAGTGTGGAGTTCAGCTAGCTCGGCCTTCAGACTAGTATTCTTGTTTATTATTTGCTGGATTTCTACCTCATGTTCCTCTCTCTCCAGCAAGAGTTGTTCACACAGGGATTGAGAAGCCTTTAAATCCTGTAGTGTGGCCTTTAGTTTGTTTTCCATATCTTTGGCCACTGCCTTGCGGGTCAGCATGTTGTAATTTTAGTTGCTGAAACAGGTGAAATAGATGTTAAAAATTGTATATAATAATATGATACAATTAAAACAATTTTGCTTGTGTTAGATAGGCTTAATATGGTTTAATTATAAGAAAAGAGTAGATAGTGAATGGATAAGATATAGGTTTTGTATTAGAACTGAAGTATATTTTGTCTGGAGCTATTAGTTTTTGTCCTCTAAATTGCTTCCAACTTGTCAAGCAAAGTGAGACGATAACTATGCGCTCATGTATTTATTATGACGTTACTCATAAAATATGAGCAGTGTTATTAGTTTAAACTTTAAATGAATGTGAATGTTGTGTGTATCTATAAATAAGATATATTAAAACTAGTACTCCCCTGGTTTTATCCAAGAAGAAATTCGAATTTGAATTTCCGTTGCCGTTGACATCCACGTTATACAAAACGCAGCTTCAGTCACGTAATTATACGTATTTCACATTAAATAACACTTGTACGTTGATAAGATAGTTTACTATTACTAATTTATACTGTTTTTACAAGTAATTATTGAATTTAATATGATTTTTGAATTTAAAACTAAGGAGCTGATATTCACTCAGCTGTTGACATCTGTCAATTCTCTTCATTAGAACCGAACATGACTCAAAAATATTTTTTATTATAATAAAATATTTTTGTGTCGAGGAAAGTTTTGGCTTCTTAAGCTTCTTGTTCTCAAAATCAAACTATGCTGAGAATTCTCATTTATAAAGCATTTGAATGCTATAAAACTAAGTATCAAAGAATAAATGTTTCTTTGAAAATTTTACAATGTTCCGCTATACCATATTTGTCTGATAAAAAGTAAAAACACATTTATTTTGCGTATATATCTGCACGTATTTTGTTGTATAAGAGTTTTTGTTTGTGTTATTTATGCGTTTTAATAAAACAGACACGGCGTTTTATTTTTTTGCTATATAGTTTTTTTAGCTTGTAGATGTACTTATGTAATAATTAGAATTATTATACTGTGTGTTAGATTTATATCCGTAACAGGCACTTTTATATTTTTTTTTTTAAATTGTGTGCCTGAAAAGTGGCTGTTATTTAAAAAAAATGTGTGCGTGTATGTGTGTACACACGTAAGAAGTGAAACTTCTTTATGACCTTATTTTAAAAAAAATAATTTACTATGTATATGCAACTTTACAGAAATACGTCGAATCACGCGTGGTTGGGATAAGAAAAAGATGGCGCGTAACGGAAAAATGTCACGTGTAACGAAAAAATGTTACACTACATTTTTTTCCAACCCAGATAAAGAAGTTTCGCTTCAATAAGAAAATTTAAGTTTTAGTTTAGTATTTTAAACAATAAATATCGTATGATTTAATTTATACTAAGAGAAAAAAAACTGCATATTAAGTACTATAATATTTGGAAATATTTCAGCCACGTTTAGGTCCGAAGCCGTTTTCCGCGTCCGCCGGCAGCGAAGAGTTCTCCTTCGATAAAGTTTTTTCAGTTCCCGCCGTGCCGGGAGTCAAGAGTGATGGTAAATGTAGTTTCTTATTTACTTTTAACTTATATGATTAAAGAATAGTATACTATATGTTTGGTGCTTTATATGTTTATGCGAAGCATAGATAAGTGAATAAAGTTGTTTTTGGGCGACTGTGAGTTTTCAACTGAATGTCAAACTTATTTATTTTACTCAAAGTTTTCATACATACATTAAAGTATATAAACATGATGTCCTTTTATAGCATGTAACATCTATCATATTAAACATTAAAAATACCATATGTTTCTCTCTTCTATGAAGGTTCAAAAGCATTAAAATCATTTTATTTAATTATGAAAGACTATAAACAGCTCTAAATAAATTGCAGCCACATCACCCGTATCTGGATCGACGCCGGTGACGTCAGCGCCATTGTCTAAAGATGAAGAAAAAGAGAAATCTTTATCTCCCACTAGTGATGTAGAGGTTGCTCCTAAAGGTGAGAGTTTAGATATTATTTATTTATTAATTCATTTATTTAACTGCTGCAGATATTAGTAATTAAATATTTATAAAGTGTTGTTCGTCAGTTAGTTAATCTCTTACTTCTTATACAATAAATATTTTTAAGCTATTGCATAGCTTCTATCGCGGGCCTTGAGCGCGGGGACCGAATCCAGAAATTCCGTAACGAAAAAACCTCACGCTCCCCACTCCGACGGGCACGGAGGTGTGGCTTGAAGGCATAGCATGCAATAGCTTTACCGCGGCAGTCCCCGAGTGACACACGTCTTTTTTTTTATGTATTGTTCCGTCTATCGATATTTTTGTACGCGTGGTTTTTGAAACTGTTGAACTGTTTCACTGGATTTTATCTAGAATAGCATGTCGGGAAACTTACATGATAATATAGTTTATAGTTTTATAATGTTTATTTTATTATCTTATGTTATCACATACATCTTGAACACTTACAGATCTTGTTTTATAATACTTAATTCTTATCTAATATCGCCCAATAATTACAGAAGAGTACACGAACGGCAAGTCGGACACGAGCGTAGAGGAGGAAGTCAACAGTTCAGATTCTGGGTACATTCCCAAAACGCCCAGTACAGCAGATAGGAGGAAAATGTTCGAGACTACTGAGTGAGTATCCCGTGTATTTGTGAAGTATTGAAATAATGCTCTTTATTAAAAAAAGTAGTATTGGTATAAATTTACACAATTTACAAAAAAAAAAAAAAATCCGCACACTTACGTATATACTTAATATGTATGTGAAAATTAAGCCCTAAGGTCTTTTACTTAAAATTCAAGTTACTAACTAATTTTTCATGCGAAAATAATATTATAATCGTAGAAAATTATGGTGTTCCAACTCATTCTGTAAATTCGATTGAAATATTATTTTTATACTTTATGTAAATTTTAACGTGCTATTTATTAAAAAGCTAATATAATATAAACATGTGGTTAAATAATGAATGTATGTATTGTTGTAGCGGTGTAAAGTCGATAGCGGACCGTCGCCGCGCGTACGAAGTGCGTTCGGTGAGCGCCGCGCCTGACACTGAAGCCCCGCCTTCACCCGCACCACTGAGGTATTATAATAATAGTTTTTAAAAAAATATATAAAAACCTACTTTTGTGTACGTAGTTTAGGTTTTAGAATAATCAGGTGTTTGATTATAAAAAGTATTTATTTTCATAAGAAATTCGAACGTAATAAATATGTAAATTTCTGATTGCAAAATATAAAAAAAAAATTGTTTCTCAGTTTATTGTTCCCTCTTGATCTCAAACATTTGAAACTTAACTGATATTAAAAAAAATCTTGTGTTCAAGTTGCGTACAAAAAATGTATAGTATAACTATAACACAAACGCATACTTACGTAGCCATAATATGCATAAATGTAATTTGATTTTTTAGACGCAGAGACTCGTTAAAATCGCGCAAGAGTCCCGACAGAGAGGAAAAACGCTCGTCCGTGCCAAATGTGACCACCAAACGTACTTCTACTGTTTTTGGTATGTATTTTATGAAGATTTCATTTACTTGCACTTTTTTATATTTAAACAGCATAATTAAGTAAAGTTTTTATTTTATTTGTCTTTGAATGATTTAAGAAATTGGGCATTTTAATAATTTACTTATGCTTAAGGTGTGCTACAGACTGAATCTTTGAGTTACTATCGCTTTTAAACCTTCAAATTATTGAGTTTCCTTTCAAACCATATAATAACTATAAAAAAAAATATCTTTACGCAGGAAAAGTATCAAAGTTCCGTCACTTGAAGGGCACACCAGGGCACAAGTCGACGCACATTGAGAATATCAAGAACATCAGTCGACAGATCTCGGGCGAATGCCATGGTTTCTGTGGTAAGTACCATATTACCATACAGTTATTATCACAAGTAATATGTCTATCGTGGAATAGCAAATAAGTTTTAAAATTATATTAAATAATTTTAGTAATTTCAATATTGCATTGATAATTATTTTCATTTGAATATAATGTTTACTAGTGTGCGTGTGGTGTGCAGTTCTCTATACTAACTGTCATTCGAATATAAAATTAAACCACTCGAAATATGATTGACAGCGAATGGTGTGCAGTGCGCTTTTCTATTGTTTATGTAAACCTATTTGTTTACGATTACACAGTGAGCCCACTGCATCTTAGTGCACCAATTGCTACTCTCATATAAACATTCAAAGACACCTATAAAGTACATTCAAATATAAACCTTAACCCCATACACTACGGTCCACAGCGAACGGCATGTACTGTTTTGCGACTTCTTTAAAATACAATCGAACATGCACCTGAATATCTTGTAATACAGTCCACTGCGCTAATTGCCACTGAAATATAGACTCTAACCCCATACACTACGGTCCACAGCGAACGGCGTGCGCTGCGCAGTGCCAATCAACACGGTGGGCGGGGGCGGGCGGGTAGCGGTCATTGAATTACCCGTCGGGGCTTCCCCCGCGGCCCGCGCAGCCCCCGCGCACCCCGCGGGGTTGCACCCCCACGCACTGTTGCACCCCGCGCCCTTGCAGGACTTCGCCTTTGATCCGTTCCGAGTTGATAGGCTGCTAGTGGCTTGTGATGATGGAGCGGTGAGGGAGTGGATCATACCGGAAGGCGGTAAGATACAGATTGTATATGAAAGGAAAATAAAAAAGACGTGTGGCACTCGGGGACTGCCGCGGTAAAGCTATTGCATGCTATGCCTTCAAGCCACACCTCCGAGCCCGTCGGTGTGGGGAGCGTGAGGTTATTTTCGTTACGGAATTTCTGGATTCGGTCCCCGCGTTCAAGGCCCGCGATAGAAGCTATGCAATAGCTTAAAAATGTATTAAATCATATTTTACAAAATATATTTTGCATCACAGTTTCTCACAAAACTATAATTATATGTTACTATCTGTTTCTCTTTGACTGTTGTTGATTTTTGCGCAAAATTATTAATATTATTATACCTACATAAAAAAGAAAATTATAATTAAAGCGTTTTTATAGACGTAAAACAAAAGTAGAAATATAAGGTTAGTTTTATGTGTATTTAATGATGTATGTAATTAATATTTTTATATATTGATATAGAGGAAACAACTTATATTTTATCAAGTAAACAAACGGTTGAAACTATAAAAATGTTCTATCGTCAACAATTCAAACACTAAAACAAACTTTAACTTCTACAGGCCTAACAGAATCAACGAACGAGCCGAACCGCACGTTCTCAGCGCACCCGGACAAGATCTACATAATACGGTTCCACCCGACCGCTTCGGACCTGCTCACGACCGCGGCCCACGACCTCACGGTCAAGCTGTGGGACCTGGCCAAGGAGGTCCCGACCGCGGAGGTCACGCTCACGGGCCACACGGACCAGATATTCGCGCTCGATTGGTCCCTGTACGGGGAGTATCTGGCTACAGTGTGCAAGGATGGACTGATTAGGGTGAGTTTGTAGAATGTGAGCGATGAACTTTGTGTAAATGGAGGTTTTGTTTGTTTGAAATTTATATAATTAGCATTAGCGTAACTTGTATAATACTACTTGTACTTGTATACAGTTGGTAAAAATCGATAAAATTATTTCGTTGAAAATTAAGAATATTTTCAACGAAATAATTTTATTTTCAATGTATTGTTCTTAAAAGTGTTTAGTTATAAGTAAAAATTTGTAAAAGTATTTGTGATTAAACGTATTTTCTTTATTTCTAATAACACTATCATATATATTAAATAAATAAATACATATTGTCAGGTATACAACCCGCGTGTATCATCAGAGCCGATCCGCAGCGGCGGCGGTGTGCTCGGCAGTAGAGGCGCGCGTATCGTGTGGGCGCTTGGTGACACGCACCTTGTTGTTACTGGGTTTGACAGGTATGCATATACACACATACAATGTCATAACACACAGATACGAATACTAAAAGATAGACACACGCACACGTACACAAACACGCACACGTACACAAACACGTACACGTACACGAAAACAAACACGTACACGTACACGAACACGTACACGTACACGTACACAAACACGTACACGTACACAAACACGTACACGTACACAAACACGTACACGTACACGTACACGTACACGTACACAAACACGTACACGTCCACAAACATGTACACGTACAAAAACACGTACACGTACACGAACACGTACACGTACACGAACACGTACACGTACACAAACACGTACACGTACACAAACACGTACACGTACACAAACACGTACACGTACACAAACACGTACACGTACACGTACACAAACACGTACTCGTACACGTACACGAAGACGTACACAAACACGTACACGTACACGTTCACGTACACGTACACAAACACGTACACGTACACGTACACGAACACGTACACGTACACGTACGTGTACACGTACACGTACACGAACAGGTATACGAACACGTACACGAACACAAACACGTACGCGTACACAAACACGTACACGTACACGTACACAAACACGTACACGTACACAAACATGTACACGTACAAAAACACGTACACGTACACGAACACGTACACGTACACAAACACGTACACGTACACGTACACAAACACGTACTCGTACACGTACACGAACACTAACACAAACACGTAAACGTTCACGTACACGTACACGTACACAAACACGTACGCGTACACAAACACGTACACGAACACGTACACGAACACGTACACGAACACGAACACGTACACGTACACGAACACAAACACGTACACGTACACGTACACGAACACGTATACGAACACGTATACGAACACGTACACGTACACGTACACAAACACGTACACGCAAATGTATACGTACACGTATACGCACACGTATGGTGTATATTTATTATTTATCTTAGGTACAACCCTTTCTCTCAAAGACACTCCACCCTATCATATACATCTAAACCAATGATTATAATATTGTACCGAAAGATCGCGGCATTATTAAATTTAATTTTCAATTTCTTATACTCCGTTCATAACATACACATATTTCAAGAAATAAGTCTGTAGCGTTTGCCCAATTTAGCTATTAAGCCTGTCAAAATGTTATATTACATTCATGCTTTTCAATAAAACAATTTGTTTAAAAAACACATTTGTTCGCAGAGTATCCGAGCGCCAAATACTACTGTACCGCGCGGATTCGCTCACGGCGCCGGTGTGCACGGTGTCGCTAGATGTGTCTCCTGCTATCCTGCTCACACATATCGATCACGACTCGGGCACACTCTTCTTGACTGGACGGGTGAGTTACAAATATAGAAAATATATTATGATGAAAAAAATTAAGAACGAGGTGTATTAGACTTTTTTAGTCATTTCACGCAATTTCGTATGCTCTCAAAAGTCATATTATTTCTCGCTTTTGCAGCAAGGGGGTTGCCGTGACGTCTTATAGCAGTACTTATTCCAGTGTGTGAAAGTGATAGTATTAAATGGTCGTCTACATTTGAATTAGAAATGTTTTATGATGTCACTGTAACCCCGATAACTTAAGATTTTAAGGCATACTATCTTCTTATCTTCTTATATATAAAAATGAATCGCAAAATGTGTTGGTAAGCGCATAACTCGAGAACGGCTGAACCGATTTCGATAATTCTTTTTTTATTATATTCCTTGAAGTACGAGAATGGTTTTTATGTGTAAACGTAACCAAATCAAACTACATTTGCTTTTCAATAACTAATAAAACTCAACCTTCTATCAACTTTAGTATTCAAATCCACAATCAATGTAATCTCACTACATGCCATTGTCCTTACATAAATAGAGTCACCTCAGCGAAATATCTTGGAATACAAATTGACCAAAGACTGTCCTGGCATCCGCAAATAGATTTAATAACATCCAGAATTAGGAAAATAACATGGACTTTTAAAATACTTCGTCATGTTGCTGATAAGGATTTGCTAAACAAAATATATGTGACACTAGCGCAATCAATTTTAACCTACTGTATACCGGTCTGGGGCGGAGCCACAAAAACAAAACTTTTGGAAGTAGAACGCGCACAACGTGCTTTAATAAAGGTTATGCATTTTAAACCATACAAATATTCTACTGAACTCCTTTACTCCACCACGGGCCTACTATCTATACGCAAACTATATATTCTTGCAACTATCCTAAAAAAACATAAGGCTATTACATACGACCCTAACATAACGAATCGTAGAAGAAGAGACATTATTCCACTGTTTCATAAAACGAACACATTATTTAGTAAGCGTCAGTACAATAGACAGTCAGAAATTTTATACAAAAATGTAAATAAAATTTTAAATATATATGGAAATCGATATAACGAATGTAAAAAACATACCTTAAAATGGCTTAAAGAAATTAGTTATACAGAAGCAGAAGACATTTTAAAAACATGTAAATAGTAGGGAGTAAAATGAAGATGTAAAATAAAATAAAAAATCACATTGTTTTTAATTCTTGTACATTACACAAACATAAACATGCGAACACACATACACACACACGCATACACACACACACACACACACACACACACACAAACACAAACATACATCCATTCTACCAATTTTAGAGTATTTTTATGTTAACATTACCTTTTTTTTTTAAGCTTTCTTTTAATTGTTAATGCCTAGTAATTGTTATGGAAGAGAAGCGCCTTCTAACACAAGTGAAATTTATCACTTAAATGAAGGCACTTACCTCCAACCCAAGATGAAAACTTGTTTAAAAGAAATAAACAATTTTTTTTTTTTTTTTATTATGTAGAGAAAACGTAAATATGTACCACGAGCGAAGCCGGGGCGGACCGCTAGTACCTAATATTTGTGTTTGATTTTACGCGAGTATTATACATTTAGAAATTAAAGCCATTAGTCGTTCAGCCTGAACGAATGATTTCGCTCGTTGTAAAGTGTGCGAAACGTCGGGTCGGTCGGTTATAATTAAATGAATAAATCGTGTTTAATAAAAAATCTAAATATCATTTTTTTAAATCTCCATAATATATTTACCATCTTCTGTGTTCCTAAATGGATTCCACGGGGAGACCTTCAAGAAAAGGGCATATTTATATCTCGAAGGCCGGAAATACATTCACGGTTACCCTATCATCGCGAATGCTAATGGGCGGCGGGCATCACTTTCCATCATGTTAATATTCATCATATTTCGAAGACCGTGGACGGATTCGATACATAATTGGACGAAATCGGCTCGATAGAAAATAATTGCAAAGATTGGTCTTAAAATCTTCATTAAACGATTTTATGTGTTTATTTTTTGATGGGTCTGCAATTTAAAACAAGAAGTTAACATACCAGGGCCCGTAGACAAAGTAACAATTAAAAAACGATAACGAAGTTAGAAAAGGAAAAATGTATGGGATTGACATTAGATAGACCACGTGATCTAACGCGGCGTATGTCAATCCCATACATTTTTGCCTTTTCTAACTTCGTTATCGTTTTTTAATTGTTACTTTGTCTAAGCCCCCTGAACCTCTAACGAGTCATATTTCGCGTATGACCCACACTTTTCCTTAAATCACATATTTTCTTATTATTTTCTTCTACGACCTGGCCCCGCCCAGTAACAGTGATATTGTGCTCTCGTTTGCGCACACTGTCTAATTGTATGGGAGTAAACGAGAGCGCAATCACTGTTAAATTGGGTCTTGTCAGCCCCTTAATGATAAAAAAAAATGCATATGCAGGGCGACTCGACGATCTACTGCTACGAGGTGACGTCGGAGGCGCCGTACGTGTGCGCGCTGTCGCACCACCGCGCGCACTCGCTGCACCAGGGCATCGCCTTCCTGCACAAGCACATGCTGGCCGTCGACAAGGTCATTCTAAATCTAACATTTATTTATTAAGCTATTGCATAGCTTCTATCGCGGGCCTTGAGCGCGGGGACCGAATCCAGAAATTCCGTAATGAAAAAACCTCACGCTCCCCACTCCGACGGGCGCGGAGGTGTGGCTTGAAGGCATACTATGCAATAGCTTTATTTGCCGATCGGATACTCTGCGAATTGATGTATACTTTAAACAAATTGTTTTATTGAAAAGCATGAATGTAATATAAAAATGTTGGCTGGCTAATAGCTAAATTGGGCAAACGCTATATACATTACTTGAAATATGTGTATGTTATGAACGGATAAGAAGAAATAATAAAGAAACGGTATAAGAAATTGAAAATTATTAAATTTTAAAATGCCGCGATCTTTCGGTATAATATTATAATTATTGGTTTAGATGTATATGATAGGGTGGAGTGTCTTTGAGAGAAAGGATTGTACCTAAGATAAAATACACCATACATGTGCGTATACGTGTACGTATTTATTTGCGTGTACGAGTTCGTGTACGTGTTTGTGTACGTGTACGTATACGTGTTCGTGTACGTGTTCGCGTACGAGGTCGTGTACGTGTACGTGTTTGTGTACGTGTACGTGTGCGTGTGCATGTACGTGTGCGTGTGTCCCTTTCTGTGTGGTTCGTATCAATGTGTTTTATGACATTGTATGTGTGTATATGCATACCTATCAAACCCAGTGACCACAAGGTGCGTGTCACCGAGCGCCCACACGATACGTGCGCCTCTACTGCCGAGCACTCCGCCGCCGCTGCGAATCGGCTCTGATGACACGCGCGGGTTGTATATCTGAAAATATAACAGTGTTATTAGAAAGAAAGAAAATATGTTTTAATCGCAAATACTTTTGCAAATATTTTATTTATAACTAAACATTTTTAAGAACAATACATTGAAAAAAAAAAATATTTAATTACATATACATATATTAATTTTATTATGTATGCTTTTTGTCAGACACGTTTCATGCGTGAACTTTTGCGGGGAATAGAATATTAAGGATAAAATATGTTGATTTGATGCTTCTTAAATATTTATTACCTACTAACTGAATTTTTTTTTCAATCTCAAGATAATTATCTAAATTATTAAAAAAAAAAATATAAATCTATAGTTTGATCAAAGAGTCCCCTCTTTCCAATATGTATTGATAACGTTTGAATGCCATAAAACCAAAAATATCAATTTCAATCTTGTATTTAAATTTAAAAGAGTATATTATTGACGCAGTCATTTTTTTAATGCAGGTAGAGTTTGCGAGAGCTCTCAGATTGACAAACGGGAATGTGGAACCTCTGTCATTCACAGTGCCTAGGATTAAGGTGAGATCATTTTACGTTATTTCTGGTTAATGCATATTTGTAACAAGTAAATGGGTGAAAGCACACGCGAAGGTAAATTTATGTGTATTTCTTATTTTGAAAACAGTCGTCAGTTCATAACTACATAGTTCATTTTATTAATATTTCAATGTAGGGAATACTCGAATATAGCTTACTCTTTACTAAAGAACAGTGTTATGTATGCAGTGCTTTTTCTATTGAAGCATAATATTGTCATGTCAGTTGTCATATTATTTCAACGCATAGAAAAGCGAGTGTTTTTCAAATGCGCATAGTGTTTTTCTTTAAACAATCTCAATACGCATTATGTCGTACAGAGCGAGTTGTTCCAAGACGACCTATTCCCCCCCACGCACGTGACGTGGGAGGGCTGGCAGAGCGCGGCCGACTGGCTGAACAACAAGCCCCTGTCCCCCCGCCTTGTGAGCCTGCAGCCGCCCGGAATGGAGCCGTGTGAGTATACATATTATGTGTAATAACTATCATCGTCGTCGTCTCATCATCATCGTCGTCGTCGTCGTCGTCGTTTTTATCAATTATTATGCGCTGCATCTCCTTGTCCAGGTTGACTTGAAGAGGTCGCTGTTGTAGCGATGAGACCGTCTGTTCTGCACTTTTATTGACATAATATTATCAGCTATTCATTGGTAAAATATTACCTGGAATTATTTCTACAATATTACATGTGATATTTTAAATTAATTTGATGTATGTAACTGTAACGTAGGTCTGGGTTTATCACACCCAAGCTTGCGCTCGCCGTCTTAAACAGTTGTTAAAAATATGAATATGCATGTAAATAATTTATTTTCATCCTAGTGTCAGCGCACACGGCCCCCGCTAATGCGGCAAAGGAAAAGCCGGCGCAGAAACCGAAACCCGACCTCATCAAGTCGCACGTGCCGATGGACCCCAAGGAGAAACAGGATAGTGTGAGTGCATTTTAATAATATAGTAAATAGTTTTAAAGCTTCTCGCAATGGCTGGAAATTAGTTTTTATAAAATTTTGACAGTTATTATCCTAATCTAGATGGGGACGAATCCAACAAAGTAAAAAAAGAGCGTGTGTGCCGAGCACACGTGTCAGAAGTGAAACTTCTTTAGCGAGATTCAAAGATACAAAAATCGTTGCCTTAGTTCATGACGTGACGGTAGGGCCATGATGCGACCTTGAAATTTACCTATCAACGCGCTAAAGAAGTTTCATTTAAAATATTCATTTAAAAAATTAAGATTCAAGAGAAAAATTTATGAAATCAGTACGAAAGTTTACAGTTTTAGTAAGGGAATTCCTCTTAGTAATGTTGTTTTTAATTTTTTTTTACAGATAATGAAATCCATGAGCGCCAAGGTGACAATGAATTTGAAGCTAGAACAGGACAGCATGGAGGGCGTCGACGAAGCCGAGTGGGACCAGTGAAGGATGTACACCCTATACTGGGATAATTACCGCGTTTTAACCGTTTTAAAACGCGTTTAAAACTTAGACTATTTCAAGTATCCATATGATAATAATATGACGTAATCAATGGTTTGATGTGGATTTTTTGAGTTTGTTTACGCAATATTGCTGGATTTTTGTAATAATTGACACGTTTTTCATGTAATTTAGAATGCAATTCGACATTTTTATTTATAATAATCTATTTTAATTCACGTAAATTATACCTTTTTGCTGTTTAAAGACATGAAATGAAATGTGACGTGAGCAAAGATGCATTTATAACCTTTCGTTTAAACCCTAAGGTACACTCTTGGAAATTATTGCTTAAAACTTGTTTATAAATATTTGCAATAATACTGAGAAATTAACAAGTTTTGATTAAACATACAGTTATATATATGTTTACTGTATCAAGACAAGACAAACAAGATTTGTCACTGGATTGATGATATAATTGGAAAAATAATCAAATAAAAAAGGAAACCCAAATTTTATATAACTCAATAATATTACACAGCGATAGGCGTTAATTATAATATTGCTTATTGGAGTTTTAACGTAAATTTGCTTTTTAACGTATTTTTACGTAAAATTTTTAATCGCCTTATTTCAATATATGGGACATCTATGATAAGATTAAATACGAAAATAATGCGTATAAATGAAGTCCTACTGGTATTTAAAAGTATTTGAAGTTTTAATAATGACATATCTAATTCCCTTGAATGGTTGTAGACTTAAACGTCCAATAATGCTTGATTAGAGTGAGGGTTGAGTAAGGTTTGAGTAAGGCTTGATTAAGGCTTCAAATATACGACAATTAACTCATTTTTATCATAATCTATTCAATACGGTTTCATTTTTTATCAAAAACAAGAGTGAAAATACAGCACATATTAGGATATTACACCCTTGAATAAAAAGTGACTGAGTATGCCTTAAAACTACACTTTTTTTTAAATCTGTGCAAAATACCCGTTTGAGTATAGGATAAATATGTCGCATGCTGTCTCTTTCATTTTAATGTAGAATCACGCGAAAAACCGAACGCGATCTTTTAACATTTCAATAGTTTAGATTTCGTATAGGAGGCTTTATTATGAAATTTTAACTTTAACAACTTTTGATAAATGAAGTTGCTGGACAACTTTTCAGAAACACTGAATTGACAGAAATTTTCATACGAAAATTTAAATAATAATTGACGATTATAATCATCGTGTTTTTATTCAAACAAGATGGAATACATATACATATAATGGAATAAATAACTTCCTATGTTAGAAAAAATATTGCAATTTTTCTAACATAGGAAGGAGCTGCAATATGTATTGCTTGTTTTTGACTTAAATATTCATACGAAATATAAATTCTGATGAGATCCATTCCGTTATTATCAAATATACTTGTCTCTTTCTTTTATTTTAAGGAATATGAGAGGGCATTATTAGTTTTTTGATGAAATAAGGTTTTGATATTAAATAATGTTTTGTCACACTCCTCATGACGTCGGATTATTAAAGAGGGAAAGAGAAAGGTTATTAGTGAGACAAAAGTATTTAAATTGAAATGCATTTTCGCTGCATTTTTTATATCAGGAACATGGATTATGTTTATAAGATTTTTCCAATAAGAACTTCCTGTGTCTATTAATTCTTCTTATAACAGTGCATATTACGTCACAAATATATGCACTTTTTTATAGATATGCTTGATTATAGCATTTTCTTGTATGTATTTGGTATTTCTCGAGTATTTCAATGAATTTTAGTTAGAGTAACATATTTAGATATTTAATTTTTTTTACGGCTTTAAACGTGGTTTAAACAAATTTTCAATTCAGAAATTTAGTAACGAAACTAGAAAAAGAAACTAGAAAAAAATGGTCAAGAAATGGAAAAAAATCCATATCCAGTAATTTTACAATGAATATCATCAATTCATATTTATGGTTTAAACCGTGATTTAAATCCGTTTTATTTATCAATTGACTTAGTTATACATATATTTAAATAATAGTGTTGTGATCTCGGTGACCAAAATATTAATAAATAATGCTCATGTATTGCTCACTGAATGATAAGTAGCGTTTTTTCCACAAATATTGTAACAGTTTTAGGGTTCCGCCGTACAAGGAACTATTAGTAACTTTACCTTATAGTAGATGGGATTCTTACGTTAGAGCGATTTTCAACCTTAATAGGTGTTTGTTAAAGTGTAAATTAGTTTGTCTCATTTTGTATATTTGTTTGATTAGACGCAGATATAAAAACAACGTAGCATGTTTAGGGCAATAATGAAAAACAAAACCATTAACATGTGGCTTACTTCCAGAATTTTCTATTTATACATTGAATTGCCTTGTCATTAAAAATAATGTAAGAATCCCATATACTACAAGTAAATAAATTATTTGTATGAAAACTATTCAGTGACAGTTAGTGATTAAAAATAATGTGAATGAAATAAATAGACTCGATTACCTCGTTTTTGAAACTACAGTTTACCAAAAACAGAGATCTAGTAATTTTATAGCTACTCTTTACTCTTACAAATATGTCTAGTAATATTTTTAAACATTTTCATACTCTCACTAAGCACTAAAAACTAATTATCTTCCAACTTGTCTTTAATAATTAAAAATAGCGTTTTGCTTACATATGACGTCACTCACAACATTCCTACATTTGCCATATGAGATGCATTTATTTATTATAACTACGCACTTTTTTGTATTTAATTAATTATATTTAAATACGTTACTAAATTGTAATGACGTAGATAAGAAAATGTAGGGTACTTCTGATTAATGGCGCGTCTACACTAGGGCACAAATTATACTGATGACTTTAGTCGTTACTTGTGATTGTGCGCTAGTGTAGCCGGATCTTTAGGGAATTGAATTAAATGTAACCGGTATATAGTCATCATTTATATTTATAGATTTGTAAATGAAAGAAAGCGTTTAGTACCGCTAGTTGATGCCATACAGTTTGCGTTCCTAAAGTCGTCACTCGGAACAACACATCACGTTTTGCTCAAAACGCCAAAGGATCTTTTTAACATTATTAGAGGTTTATGGAGTATATTATTATAGTTTTTAATAAAATTCAGACGAGTTAGCTCTCTACGATGCTAATTCTTTTCTTGATTTATGCAGTGTAATGAAATTTCAGAATGATTTTTGTCTTGATGTAATTTTGATCGGAAATCTGACTTAGTAATTTTTTTTATTTACAAACGATTACAAATGACATTTCCCATTTGCATGTTATTAGTTAGGTATTGAATTACTTTTAGTGTTGAATATGAATCTCATTTTGTAATTTTGAGCTTTATTTAATTATTATTATTAGAATATATATGCGTTAACGGGCCTATTATTAGCTTGTCTCGCTCTCGCACAATACGTGCGACAGAGATGGATGTACGTACGTACGCTTTCGTATTATTTACTTAAAACACTTATGTATACATAGTTGTAATTTTATTCGCTAGTCAAAAGTTATTGTAAAACTTATGATATTTTCAGATGTATTACTTTGTATTAAGGTTTATATTTGGTTATTGGGTAAAATCAGGAATCGGTATTATTTTGAATCGGTATATTCTGTAAAAATCAATTATAACGAGACATGAATTTCATTTTTTTTCTTATTTATGACATAACTAGCATATGCTTAATTTACTCGTCAATTTCAGCTGAACTGGATCGTTATCGGTTCAGCAAATGAATGTATCTAATATAAACGAATACATATCTACATGATTCTAATATAATATCGATGACTGATTCGCACTGCACGTATAATCATATCAAACTTGCAACTTCGCACCGACTTCTCTATTTCTTTATGGTTTTACATTTTCTACATATACTACATGTTGTGAATGAATTATGCGCTCAATTTGTTTTACATTTTGATGTAATTTAAATTAAATTTAGTATTTTGTACCGCGATTCTGTTATGAAAGCGAAAAATGTTTACAATGTTTTTATCGTCCGAAATGCATGAAGGTATTTCAAAAAATAGCTTAAACAACTGAATAAAACTGCCTTCTAAAAAAAAGCAATAAACCTAACTCCTATTTGACCAGTTCTTAAATTAGATCGTATCATGAGTAAAGTTCAACGACGAGAAAGTGCTTAATGTGATAATTAGTTTTGCGCATTAAAACTATTCATTTAGTTCCTTGACTTGAAGGACCATTTGTAATTGTAATATGAAGATACGTCCATGCATATCGGAGATAAATTTGACAACTTAAGCCAAAATATGTGACAACAGATGTAGCCATCACGGTCTCCATCAAGAATTTATCGAGCCAAAGAAAATATTAATTGTTTTGCAATTGCATACATTTTTTTACAAACTGAATATCTGTGTTTAATTCCATACAAATGGACCCGTCGAAATAATATTTCACTGGGTTTTTTAATGAAAGGAATCGCGTGCAAATGAAATGAAGCACAAAGCATTGGCTTTTAATTTCGCTCTGTGAAGTTGTGAAAAGACAATAATCGTTTTGTCCATTTGTTTTTTCACAGTGTGACTGCTACAATCGAAAACGGTGCCAACCCTTTGTGATTTACATACAATTGGCGTAATTAAATGTTGCCAGTTCTGATAAAAATGTATTGAGGAGTGATGGTTTTATATCTTTCAATTAGACAGACTAAAAATCGCTGATAATTATTAGAATTTAGAATTTTTGTGTACTACGCGATTGTGTAGGTAACTCAATGTTATTACGAAGAAATAATAGCATCCTTTAGAATTTAGATATTTTAGGGTCATATCTCAATTCATTTTTATCAGAAGAACAGTAAGGTAATATGAATAAAAAATGTCAATAGTGTGATTGCGTGTAGTTTTGTATTTTTGTATGATCGTACACATACTGATGATATCCCTAGTGATAAGTCCCAATATTTGGATATATTTTTATTTTGCATTTTTTTATTAAACTCTTGCTAAACGTAAATGTTGTTTTTATATACCCGTTGTCCATCCTTTTCCTGAATTTCCTTGCAATTAGATTTATTGATATTTTTTTAATAATTAAGAATCGACTGAAAAAATATGTAAAGTTAACAATTAACATTATCTCCTATTTTAAAGAATGACTTTTTTATTGCATGATGGTAAGCTAAGTAGGTATCAATTATAAATGAATTACTACTAATACGTTGTTACTATAAAAGTTAATGATGAAACAGTTTTTAACGTAGGTACCAGTATGTATGATATCATTAAGTATCTACGTGTTATTACTCATTACCCATTGTTCCCATTTGAATTATTAGCTCCAATCTATTCTTTAAAAAATGGTTTTCAAGGTTGGTCTATTGAACAATTGTCCGTGAAAAGGTAATTAACATTTGATCCCTTGAGAAATACGCTAAATAATAGAAGCACGCAACTCTATCAATTCATTTATTTATTCAATGGATTAATTAGGGCTCCGTGGGAGTATCTATAATGACCACCCACTGAAGTCGGATAGTGCTGAAAATAGTGATCGTCTTTTCTACACGATTCCAAAGGAGTGTAATGTCATTATTTACGTATTAGGGTATTAGTATCTAATTTCGATTGATTAATAGCCAAGTGTGTGCACAATTCATTTTCATGGAAACATGAATATTTATTTGTCTCTCAATCTAGCAATGAACCTAAATAGCTCATGCGTTCAAACGCATAAAAAATTTACCTACGCTTTCAAAAGCGTAAATTTTTTAACAATATATTTAAACTTCAGATTACTGTGGTAAATGTTAACTCTGTTACGATTCAAAAATGCTTCTGGAAGGCTAATTGAATAAATAAATGTCTGTGTTTGAGCTTATATTTGTGATACACATTATTATAATGATATTGTTGCAACAAAATATATATAATTTTCATCAGAGCTTTAAAGAAATTTATAGAAATATAGTATAACCCTTCGAGACTTATTCTATTGTAATTGCTCTATCCAAGGGACGTTACATAATACGCATTATGCGTAACTTGATACGGAATTTCTGGTGTGTTGCGTAATAAAAACCTAAATACATGATACCCCTCGTCAACTCGTGACGTGTGCTGATAGCCAGGACACGCAATTTGGCGGCTGTGGATCGGGTGCTCGCTCGATGAATCGAAATACCATCGCCTGTGGTGTCTGGTGTAAGTTATAAGCTGTTTATTGAAGGACTTATTGTTGATAGTTTTAGGGAAATGCAGTTTTGGGAGAGATTAGAAGCATAGATTGGCACAGATTACAGAGCTAATTGTCTTGGCTCCAAAACATCGCCAGAAACTGTGTGCATTTAACGTTATAATAATTTTGTGAATGATATCTATTTTTTTGTAATATTATCATCTTTTTTTTTAATATATATAATGTGTATCAAGCAAAGTACAGTAATAGTCTGATTGATAAATTAAGTTTAGAAAGTCTCGACTCTAGGTAGGTACATTGTCTGTGTTATGAAAATATAAGTACGGTATTATTGAAAAGGCTTCGGATAATGTTGCGTAGTCAACGATTTTGGCCTGGAGATGGCAATATCTTGTTATACTGACTACATTTGGATCGTAGGTATGACGATGTATGTAGGCTAAGTATGTAGGTACCGTACCTAAACTGTTATGTGAGAAATGTGGAAATTTTGTAAATTTTTAAAACAAACTATTATTTCTATTACGCATTACTTTCTCTTATAACTTGGAGCGAGTTTGCAGAAAGCGTGGGTGTACAGGCGAAGAACAAATTTCGCACCAAGCCTGCGGCGTGGCTTTCGCGCGGAATATTCGATACATTTCGCTTTATTATCCGATAAATGTGTGTGTTTATTACTGCCTTTCAATACAATAGACTATAGTTTTATTGTTACCATGCTTATGTTATTATCTACGTTTATTTTCACGTATCTTGTAAAGCAAAAATATAATGTACTTAATAGGTACCTATTTAATGTTCGTAATAAGAAACTTTGGCTATAGAGTACCTACGTGATTATAACTATCAATATTTTACATTGAACTAGGTACCTACATAGATAGGAGGTTTTCAATGAATTGGTAAACTTATTAACTTTTAAATTAAAATTAAGTCCCAGTCAATGATAGCCATCGAACTTGGTAAATTATAAATAATAAAGTGGTTGACGCACTCCGCTATGTAGCTATGATCTAAGGTATGACTCAATTCTCTGAGGGCTACGGGATCCGTCAATTTAAATTCTAATGAGGATATATGGCTAGGTGCCATGTAGGTTGTGATTGCAATAAATTTTGTTGTGATAAACGGTTCCTCACGTGTTTGTGTTTGCTAAGGTTTATATCCGAGTTTAAAACCGGGAAGTAGAGTCAACAAGAATGAAAAGTTACAGAAAAATTAATTATACTATTGTACTTAACTCGAATTATTGATATGGGTATGTTTACGAAAACTTAGGCTTTTACTTTGATTCAATGATTTTTTTTGCTAAAGATGTGAATTAAATAAATAATTAAGTTCAGAGTTATTTCATTATTTTCATGAACTTTCACGCACACGCTATTTCTGTTCACG
This sequence comes from Colias eurytheme, assembly GCF_061535395.1. Classification (NCBI taxonomy): domain Eukaryota; kingdom Metazoa; phylum Arthropoda; class Insecta; order Lepidoptera; family Pieridae; genus Colias; species Colias eurytheme. The sequence goes on along the minus strand of NC_143005.1, from coordinate 1,886,144 downwards.
AAATTTAATTTAGAAGGGAATTACCAAACACGGAAAAGTCCAAATAAACCATTAACTTGCACGCAACAGGCTCAATCCAATAAAAAAGTTAAAATGAAATCGAGTAAATTAGACAACAAAAAGCATTTGGTGCTTAAAGTGAAAAATACACGCACGGTACTCTACATTGCCTCTTACAAATTACCGACATTCATCAACACTTACTACGTCTCAAAGGATACCGCGAAATGTCTATGTGAAATTGAAAAAAAAATCTCTATACGCACGTAGCAAGCTTAACTGGCGTAGGGTTTATGGTTCTCACTTTATTTCACTCTACGTCACGCTGTAAATCAAGAAAATAATTTATTATCTGCATGAAACGTGCGTATGTTTTACGTTCCCGGGGCGTGTTTGGTTTCCCTCTCTTATTTTGAATTCAATTAATGGTGTGAGTGTACCTAAGGGTTGAAAACAATTTGAGGTGCATTATTTATATGTGAAAGCAGCTCAAAGCGTCTGAATAAAATTCTTCAAATAGCTTCATTAAATCTCAGCAGATTTATTTTACTTGATATGAGTGAAAAAACTAAAGTAAACATTTTCGCGGCTAAATTCCGATACAGATAATAAAAAACTTTAAAGCGTGCATAATTTGCAAGCTGGAAAATATGACATTAAAAAGTAAAGAGTTGCCATTTTCAAGTGTGGTGCGCTTTCATCTAAACCCGTATACAATGTGGCCGCCCCAGCAAGCCATTTAAATTGTCTTTTGATGTACATGACCTAATTTCAACATTTTATGCATTTTTTCTCCGTTTCCCGCGTTATGAGATCAGGCGCTACGGACACCTACTTTCTTTATTGTTCCCCACTTTTTGTCTTTTTTATTGTAGTGACAACTCCTTGGTGACGGCTATTCTTCGTTTAATATTAAAATATTAAAGTCTAAACTTGGACAATGCCTAAATATTTAAATTTTCTCTTATAATTTTAAGCTTTTGTGAGCGATTATTATACATATTTATGAATGTTATAGATATAGATATTTAATACGTGCCTTTATGTAGATAATTTTGGTGACTCTGACAAATATTCACAGACAAACTGATGTTCGATTACTGTTTTCTTCATTAGCGATTAACTATTCTCAAATAATCGATTAAAGCGTCAAAAAGAATCCACATTGTAGTAACATTAGTTAGTAATACTCTCGCCTAAACTACTCGACTAATCTTCAAAATTACAATTACCTAATAAAATAATATTATAATTTCAATTAATAAGCTATATGTATTTTCAAAAACAAAACACCTTCGCTGTCCTAACAGGATTGTTTTGGCTAAAGCTCACACCTATATGATCTATTTTAAAAATAAACAATATTCTTCATCCAACCTTTTTCCATACAACCAGCTATTTTGATCTTGTCATGGCAGGGGTCCACAATGCATAAGGATTAAGTAAGATTAAGTGCGGGTTTCTGGTTGTTTCCAAACGCAGGCCTAACCACATAATATACACAATTCTCCACGTTTTTATGGTTATGGCTACAATTTATAGAAGGAAGTACAAGTCAAAAATGACCGGGATATTTTAACCGCACTTTTAAATGTCAAAACGTATATTCCTAACATTACAGGTAAAATTGTCTAAGTTTTCGAAATCTATTTATAATATCTTTTTTTATTTGTGCCTTTAACATTTATGGCATATGTTTATACGATATATGTATATGTATAGTACCTATAGCTCTATATATTAAAAATAACTTTATTTACCGTTTATTAAGCATTGTAATACTTTAGTAATTGAAATAAATTCAAACAATGCCTTGTGAAGCTTTAAGCTGAAGCCTGAAACTCTACATGTTTTGCACACATATACCTAAATTTGATTAATTTTAAATATTTGACTATCATGCACGTACCTAACACACTAGTTATTTAACATAATATATGAAAAAACCTTCAATATCCCTTATCAATACAATCATAGCCATAATCATTGATTAGCCAATCCCGGTCAAAATGGCCGACCTTTTCGCCAGTAACATTAATTCGAGCAATGACTCTCCCATAGTAAACAAAGGCGTTAGTACAATACTGTTATTATCAAACTAGCTTTGGGTAACAGCTTCCTGACTCCAAAACAACAGTATTCCTACCTCTAATTACTGCCAATTGTATAAACAGGGCTGCCAACCTTCCGGCATCCGGTATCCGGCTTTTTGTCACTAATTTGACATCATGACGTGCTTATTTTTATTGCAATTGATTGTGTTTTTTAGAAAATTAGCGAATTCGATTAGCTGATAGCTAAATGAATCGGCTTTTGTTTTCGTAATCCTTATGTGAATGAAAAGGAATTGTTAGACTATAGTTTTGGTATGAACATTAAAAGTAATAGGTACACTGCAATATGTTTTCTTTTTTATGTAGCGAAAAATACTATTGTTGTTAAATAGAGAAACTGATCCCTCTTGAACTGGTTGTAATAAATTAAATCACAAATAGTTTAATAAACTAATTGAAAAGTAGCAACCCTACACAGTGTATATAATTTATAAGCAGTTCTTTATCCGTGTTCACACACCGAAACTGCTGTTTTGTTGTGAATGTGTGAATATGTTTATATATTAGTGCACATTTCGAATGTAACAAAAAAGTATTTTTGTTTTCATACAAAGTGTAAAGTAAATTTTACTTTATACTTTGTATGAAAACAAAAATACTTTTGCAGACAGCTTTACCTACCCCGCCTCGTGATGGATTTTTTCTACTCCTTAAAATTTTCTCATTTATAATAGCATCTGAATGCTAATAAACTAAATAGTTTATTTTTTTATATACGTTAATAATTAAAAAAAATTACGGATGTATTTAAGGTAAAGAAAATATTGCAATCGAAATTAATATAAATAATAATGTCGGGATTCGTACAATAAGTATACTATTTTTATTTGGATAAATACGTATATGTTAATGTTTATAATCTATAACGAGAATCGATTATGTTATGTGTAGATACCTAGATAAAATGTGTAATAGAATTTCCATCTTATAAAATCTTACCAGTCTACACGACGTGTCTCGTCAAATTTTAAAAGCTCCGTAAACATGAGTTACGCAATTTCTATACTAATATTATAAAGAGGAAAGGTTTGTATGTATGTATGGTTTTCACGCATAAACTACTGGACCGATTTTGATGAAATTTGGCACAAATAATCTTTAGACCCTGAGAAAGAATATAGGCTACCTTTTATTGCGAAATATGTACCATGGGCGAAGCCGGGGCGGACCGCTAGTATTTAATAAGTCGAATATAATAGGTACAGCGTCAATTACACATTCCTTACCCGGAATTATTTGATTACAATCTAAGAACGTCTAGTTAAATAGTCCAGGTTGAGTGAGGTTCGCCGAGCGTTCCTTAAACGAGTAAGTATTTAGGTTAGGTTACAATTAGGGCCTACGGTCTAAAATTACACGGCCCTTGATAAAATCTATGACACAACTGGGTAATAATGTAACGTCATACGGACAATATGGAGCTATTTGAGCGTGCTTCCTTCTGGTATTTTTATACGTGAATACTTGGTGGTATCATTCCTGATTATATGTTTATGATTTTGTTTTTGAGTGGTAGCTTTTATAGACATAATAGAGCTTATTTTGTTACGATTGAAAAGTTACGAAAAACGTAATGACAGTTTATTGAGTAAGCAAATATAATTTTTAAAGTGAAACTTTTATTACATCGTCTCAAACTTTTTGGTCTGTGTAGCGCATGTCGCGTGACGGTCGAACCGTACGATAATTATCGTACAAATACGATAATTTTGTGCCTAAGTTTCACTTTTACCGTGGTTTCATAAAACCACACAACATTTTTTTTGAAAATATATTTGTTTATTAGCTACGTTTAGTATATCTACAGAAGCTACCATTTTGCATCCACAGTTAAGTCATGATTTATATCCATTAAAAAGGTTTATTTAAAAGAATTTAAATTTACCTTTTGTGCGCAAGAAGATAATGGAATATTTCAGCGTTTATAATTTATCTTGTCTAATCTTCAAAGAAATGGCGAAGAAAGCCGAGACTGTATAATTTGCTACACTAAAAATACATTATACTTTCTGCTCATTTATAGTAAACATTTTGAACTTATTCTTTTTAAGTTTTTCCAGATTTATGAGATTGTGGTTTTAAAAAGAACTGTTTATGTAATCAAAAATAAATAAAATAAAAAACATACAATTTCAAGTGTTTATAAGATGTGCTGTTTGGACTTCATTATCACTATCTTTAGGTAATATTATAATATATAATATTTAACTCTTCTAGGTTTGTATTGTATAAGAATATGTCCATTTTGTACATGCAAATCAATTTATCCAAACAAATATACACAAAGTTGCGTTTGTAATAATATTAATAAAAGGAATAATTTATAGATTCCCCCGGGCAAGGTAATTAATGTCCTAACATTGTAACATTATAGGTTTTATTCCCAGCTTAAACAAAAAAGTCAGACAGCTTAATGAAAGCTTATAGAAGCTCTCAATAAAACATGTGAAAAGCGTTTACCCTTTCGCAGTTTTTACTAGGCAAGGGATTAAATTGATAAAATAATTTTGTTATTGTAACAATGTATGAAGACAATGATATTAATATAGAAACAACAAAAACAAAGAATAGTAAATCATATTACTCTAGCTAACACTTTTACTTTTCTCTATATCATATAAGACTAGATTTCCGCCCGCGGCTTCGCACACGTTTTCAAAGAAAAACCCGTTTAGTTTTAGTTCCCGTTCCCGTGGAATTTTCGGGATAAAACCTATCCTATCCTATTATATGTGTTAATCCAAGTTACTCTCTATATGTGTGCTAAATTTCATTGTAATCGGTTCAGTAGTATTTGCGTGAAAGAGTAACGAACATACATATACGTACATCCATCCTCACAAACTTTCGCATTTATAATATTAGTAGGACGCTATTCACATACCTATATATTAATATACGCTATGCTAGTCATTGATGGGTCACATTAATAGAACCAGTAACACACTATATCCCTGTTTGGAGCTAAACTTCACAGTCTGTAAGCAGCTTAATAAGCAAGGTTACACATGCTTTGTGTACACTGTACATACAGTCATACAGTCTCGAGCCGAGTGGTAGTGGTCAGTATGGTGGTGACTAGTGGTCCGTAGTTTTAGTGTAGTGAAACGATTGGAATGTGGTAATTTTGTTTATTAATTTAGTTCGATTTTAACGGGAATTAAATGGAGATTTGGAGGTTTTATAGTAAAGTACAATTGAGTATTATTAAATAGTTTGTTAAAATACTCTTAATAATTACTCGTAGTAATTATTAAGAGTTATAATATTTGAGAGATGGTTGTGATTTCATAGAATAGTAGGATTCGTAGGATTCGTAGAAATATTGATCAATTTCGTTATGAAGTTTGAAAGTAAAGTTTTGATTGATTAGTTTAATATATAACATTAATTGGAATAATATATTGATTGGGTTATAATCTATGAACCTGCGTGGTATTTAATATTGATGTAAGTAGGAAAAATAATGTCAACTTGTATTTGTTATTTTTGCTCTACCAAGATATTAATTCCATCCTCAATAAAATGTAGTGTTTATTTATCATTAATGTACCATTACGAATATTATATTCCAAATAGAATTACATATATAATAGGGTCAGTAATAGCAAAAACAATGCAATTAACCATAATTATTTAGCTCCATTATGTCGCGATAAATATCCTAATTTATTGGAGCATTATAGTTTGCTCCTACAAAGGAGAGTTTCAAGTTACCGAGGAACTAATCGATATTCTTTTATAGTGCTATGTGCTATAAATGACTGGTGTTAGTTTTATGTAGTTTAACTTTTATATGAAGTATTATACTTTTGCAATACATAGAGAGACAAAGTAGGTGAAAAAATGTTTATTGAACTCAATCAACATGACAGTGTACATATAAATTTCCTGAGCTTAAAAATAACATATAAAATATGCAGTTAAATATGCCCATATAACAATATTTTGAAATGGCTATCATATTTCTACCGCTGTAAAAAAACACACCTAATTTATATAAGTAAGTATATTTATTACAATTTCAGATATCATCATGCTGTTTGCGATCACTCTCCTGTCTACAATACCGCTTATTTTAAGCGAGTCGTGCACAACATGTGTCCGAAGCAATTTCTCGTGTTACAACGTCACCTACCTCTTCGACATACAAGCGCCGTTCAGGGATCGCATCGTTATCCACAAATTAGGCATATTACGCTCAACAAACACTCTGTTCTACAGTTTCGAACCTAACATCAACGATGAAGAGTACTATAAAGTTGGCTTCATCAATTTGGACGATCCCGTTAACAGCACGGTTATTTCTGGCGGGAAATTCATCATGAATTTCGGGACGTTCGACGTTGACCAAGAAAATGGACTCGTCTACCTCGGAGGCAGTGATGGCATTTACGTCTTAGATACTAAATCATATAAAGTGGCGCCGTACAGTTCCCGCGGCGATAGCGTACTTAGCTTGTTTTATAAGGGCCACGTATACTTTGTAAGGAACGGTGAATACAGAATCGTTAAGAAGAAAGGAGATAACTTTGATGTAATTGTCGAACACATGCCGGTGAAGAACTTTGTTGTTAATAGAGACTATGTTACTGTGTTCATCAGTATGTACGGATTGTTTGCGAGTAAAAACGATGAGACGGTGTGGCTGTCGAAAAATTCTTATTTTAGAGGATTGGCTATTAATTTAGACGATGAAATATATGCTTGGTGGTTAGATGGTATTTATAAAATTACTATAGATAGAAACCTAGCTGATTCCAAAGTGGAAAAAGTGATTGAATTGGAAGATATTGATGCGCTTACTTTCGATAATGATAACAATTTTATATTCTCATCAGGGAGAAGTCTGTATAAACTATTAGAAGTAAATATGACGTTGTGTGACGATGGTACTTCAAACAAGAAAAATGTAACTAGATGGTAAATTTTAAAAATATTCCTATAGTTGAAAAAGATGTGTGCGTGTACTAGTGTACACACGTAAGAAGTGAAACTTCTTTATGACCTTATTTAAAAAAAATAATTTACTATATGCAACTTTACAGAAATACGTCGAATCACGCGTGGTAGAGTTAAGAAAAAGATGGCGCGTAAAGGAAAAATGTCACGTGTAACGAAAAAATGTTACACTAAATTTTTTTCCAACCCCGATAAAGAAGTTTCAATAATAATAGAAATCATATTGCGTAATTATATCTTACAGGACAATCCCGTTATTTTGAGGAAAGACATAACCGTTAAATTTCCTGCTTGAAGACATTGATATTCATTTATTTGTCCTCGCTCTTGGTCCTAATGGCTTAATTGTGTTGATGTGTTTATGTGAAGATCATCTATTTTAACTAGTCGCTAAGGGCTAGTTTACTTTGAACATGTGACTGTGTCATGTAGATACGGCTAGCAACATAATATGAGAGGCGTTGTTCAGGTTCATTGATTAAGGATATAATTTTGTATTTGTAAAGTTGTAAAAGATTGTATTAACTATACAATGAACTTTGGAATCCTGGGAAATACTCAAAATATTAACGAATTTTTAAATAAAATTAGTTTGTAGCCCATTACGCCGTATATAATAGCTAGTTAATTATCGCATTTGTCATTTTATGTAATACTAGCTTTCCGCCCGCGGCTTCGCCCGCGTTTTCTAAGAAAAACCTGCATAATTCCCGTTCCTGTGGGATTTCCAGTTACCCTCTATATGTGTGCTAAATTTCATTGTAATCAGTTCAGTAGTATTTGCGTGAAAGAGTAACAAACATACACATACACAAACATCCATCCTCACAAACTTTCGCATTTATAATATTAGCAGGATTCCAGTTACATGTAGTACTTTTAGATCAAACGAATTTGTAACAATTTCAGAACGATGACAATTATCTAATAATAAGCCAGAATGTGTGAAATAGAAGCAACACAAATAAACGGTACAAGGGAATTGAACCCACACTGGTTCATTTAATAATGAACTAAATTAATATTAATTATATGATTATATCCCTTATAACATTACTCTATTAAAATTGTATGATATGATTAGTTTAACAATGTTAATATAATTTTAAGTGTATAATTTAAAACAGTATTTGTTAATAAAGAAATTAATACTTTTTCGTTTCATTTTCTTACTCTGTTGGTAAATATTTAGGCGGTCATGGACTAGATAATTTATTTTACAGGTATTTTATAATATACTAGCTGCACTCTGCGGTTTCACCCGCGTGGCTCCGCTTCTCTATAAATGGGTTATCCAACACCGAATGAATTTTCCAAATCGGACCAGTACCTAGTTCTTGAGATTAGCGCGTTCAAACAAACAAACTCTTCACCTTTATAATATTAGTATAGATTTGTTTTTGGCACAATGTCTTTGGCCCAATAGCGTTGGCTAGCAATTACTGATAAGCGGAGTTATGATAAATTACGTCGTAGAGAGATGATGTTTTTTTTACATGAAAAAAAGTAAAAATGTATACAAAAACAGATTTCATTTAACTTAGTAACCACTTAAATATTTACCTACTTATATGAATGTCGTAGGTACCTTCATACCTACCGCATCAACAAATATTGCAAAGTACAGAAGGTACAAAGCAAGGTATTAAAATGAAATGGCTCTTAAACCAAGTGGTCATTTAGCAACATCAAACAGTATTTACCCTCTTATTTGGGTTCGATTCCCACAAAAGAGGTTTTACATTTCATCGGTTTTTTGAAACGTTTTACGAGAAGCTCGATATATATGTTAATGTTATATAAATATTGCTATTCTTTGCATGTATTTCATGAAGTTCTTAGAATTTCCTTGTCAAGAAAGATTTTTAACGTTATTGCTTGACGTATAAACGCAAAATTTTGTGGGTCATTTGTAACAGGATGGCGGTTCTACAGGAGTCTTAGTACGCAATGACAAAAAGAAAAATGATGGTCCGAACTCCGAACGCTGATACCGGATGCGTTAAGATACTGTAATATAAAATATAACAGTATCTTAAGATAAAATATTATTATAGTATCTTCACCGTGTGACGCGCTTAAGTTTATGGTAAATATTTTGTGATCGTTGATGGCTTTTTGATAAAAAAATTTATTAAACTTTTTTTTTTAAAATTACATTAATTTATGAATAATTGATCCATAATTTATGATTATAAGAATAAATTACCTTAGGGATAACAGCGTAATTTTTTTTTTAGTTCTTATAAAAAGAAAAGTTTGCGTACATAATTTTGTACAAAATTAATTGTGTTATATAAGAGAGAACCACCATAATTATTTAAAAATATAACTTCCTTTCTTAAATGTTATAATTATAATAAACTAGATTTCCGCCCGCGGTTTCGCCCGCGTTTTCAAAGGAAAACCCGCATAGTTCTCGTTCGCGTGGGATTTCCAGGATAAAACTTATCCTATGTGTTAATCCAAGTTACCTTCTATATGTGTGCTAAATTTCATTGTAATCAGTTCAGTAATATTTGCGTGAAAGAGTAACACACACACACACACACATCCTCAGAAACTTTCGCATTTATAATATTAGTAGAATAATTTTGTACAAAATTAATTGTTCTATGTAAGGGAGAAGCACTATAATTAAAAAATATAACTTCCTGTATTTTATATCGGTGTTTTAAATATTGTTAAAGGCGTTATTACTTTTTTGATGATAATAAATTGAATTATCTGTTGTGGCCAACAGAGTGCCTTCATACAGAATTATAATAAAGAAATGAAAGCAGTATAAAAAAAATATTCATGTAAATGCGTAAAAAACAACTCTTGTAATTATACATTTTCTTAAAAACTGAAATATAAACATGGCTGGGACTCCAGATGGCTCGTCATAAACAAGCTAATCTCGTTAAAACCTAAACGGCCTAACGTAAAGCAGAAGATTACGAGAAAATTCATCTCTTGAGTCCATAAAAATATTTATCCATCAATTCTTGAGTTACGCAAAGATGAGTGAGGGAGGGAAAAGAGGTGTTCGCTTTTGGGACGGACTTTAAACACATCTACACTAATATTATATAGAGGAAAACTTTGTTTGTTTGATTGTAATGAATAGGCTCATAAACTACCTGACCGATTTTGATGAAATTTGGCACAGATAATCTTTAGACCCTGAGAAAGAACATAGGCTACCTTTTATTTCGAAATATGTACCACGGGCGAAGCCGGGGCGGACCGCTAGTCTATAATATAATAGGGGTGAATTTTTGAAATAGACGTGAATGGCATGAGCGACATTACAATCACTCAAACTTCTCTTTGATGTAGACCGCTAAGGCTTCGGGGAGCTGTCTGAAAGAAACCGGGTATGCTAACCTGTATTTAAAATTATTTTGCTAGCTTTATTGTTTAATAAAGACGAGAAGGTTTTTTTTACTACACCACACACAGTTTTTAATTGAGTTTCATGTACTAACGATGATGCCTTTTCACCGATTTAATTTGTAATTACATTCTTACAAGTTATTCTATGACGATAAAACACTGTTGAAACCTGTATAAAAATAAAGGACTTATAAGTCCTTATTCTTATTTAAGGATCGATACATTTATAATAACTCATTTATTAACGTAAAATAAAATTATTCATTGATACATAAAAAAAAATATTTAATTACAAATAAAAAAAAAAACATTTACTAGTGGTAAATGGTAATAGGTACACACAAATGGCTGAAGAAATCCTTAGTCGTACTCCGTGAAGTATGAATCTACTAGAGAATAAAAGTCTCAGCAAACAATATTTTTAGAAAATTTCTTGCAAATCCACCGCAAATCCGTCCCTGCTTTCGTAATCATCACAGGGCTCGTCTTCCCGACGAAAGTTAAGGGCGCATTATAAAAAATTCAAACTTATTTACCCTTTGTAACTCACTGGAAGAGGTATTGAATGTTATTATGTTAAAAGAAATTTTAAATAAATGGTTACTCCACTTTTAGCCAAAGTGACTGTAAATTATGTAGTAATAAGTAAAGTTTAAAATTGTGAACTTTTTGCTATGAATTGATAAGATTATGGAAATGACATTATTCTTAGTGGTAAAAATAAAATAATTCATATTATGAGATACATGATCAAAGTATATTATTGTAAGTTCAACAGATGCTTAAGTAGTATAAATAATAGGTACTGGTAGGTAAACAAAATCATGTTTAATATTTGAGTTGAAGATATTTCAAATAGCAATTGCATTTATTTATTGATTATTATTGCTATTGATTAAAAATTTAAGCTAGGAAAGAACGCTTTGCTAGTCATCACCATCTGAGCCCGTAGATGTTTTTTCCCCAAATTTGAAACAATTTAGAAACGTTACAATTAAGCCGTCCAATGAAAATATTGGCAAAGATTTAATTAATAGCTTGAAGCTCATCGGAAAATTTGATTTTAGGAAATTTGTTAAATAAATTAATGGCTGCTGTGGTTGTGAGTTTTTAATCGTTTCTGTGAAATTCAATTGAAAGTTTTATAAATTAATTTGATTTAACTTATTAATTAAGAATATAAATTTATAGATAGATATAATATTGTTGTACTACATGTATAATATTTTCATATAAAAAATAAGTAGATATCCAAGGAAAATTATATTCCTGTAAATAAACAAAAATTATAATCAAAGGCTGCCCTTGTAAAATTAATTTGGGAAATTTTATTATGAGTGAAAGCAAAGTGGCGGGAAATTTTATTTTGCAGAGTTTTGCATACATTTAGAGGGGTGATGTGTCTCCGCGGTCCCCGGGGCCAGATTCCCCGGGACCATTTGAACGATTGCCCCGGTTTGTCCCATCGCTCACTGTGTCTATTTCGTAAGAATTTGTTGAGACAAATCTGGGGTATAATTGTTTAACAAAAGTATAAGGAATTGCGTGTATGTTGGTCATATAGATTGAAAACTTTGAATCATGACAATATGTAGGCAAATTCATTATTTTATAGGATGTTTTTTAATTTTCATGTTTTTAATTGTGTGGTAGATTTTGTAGCAGAATAAACCTTTCATTATTTTTTTTAAATATAGCCCTATATTTTTGTCTTCATTAGCTGTTGTTCTTTATATTTTAAATTCTTTATATTTTAAAATCTCTATTTAAGAAGAAATGTAAATTATTCATTTCTTAGTAATTAAATGTTTTTATTAACTTTAACATCTACTTTGACATTACTATAATAAATTATTATTTAAAACTCATTCCCACTGCGACGGAGCTTAACTTAATGGAGTACCCGGGAGTACCTACCTTCTCAAATATTGAAGAGATTTTATTTCAAGTTCATTTAGTGCAATGAAATAGAAATGATATGTCTATACATTTAATTAAGTTTATGTCAGACTCGGATGTCAGATAACACGAGACTAAAAAGTATGTTGTCTGTGGTCGGAATAGACATTAAAAAAGCAATAAACAATGTAGAGAGTAGAGATTTGCGCGGCAATTTTGACAGCTGAATTTGGTTCATTCGGTTCTGTTAAAATGAAGTGTTGAACTTTTGCCATTGGAGAAAAAAACTACTATTTCATTCCTATCGTGTAAATTATAGGTTGTTTTTCGGAGCGCTTTACCACGAATTGTCATTACTTATTATAATATTATTAAATATAATGTTTGTTAAATTGAAAAATATTTGATTAAACTTTCATTCAAAAAAAGAACCAGTCCGAAAAAGTTATATTGGAATTGAAAATAGTCTCTTGAATTTTAATACTTTTGGATACGACGTGAAAATTATGCAGACAAGCTGAGGAGATAGAAATTACCTAATATTTAAATTATAAAGAAACAAGGGTATCGAAAACTAATTTTCTGTGTCTTTTTAGTGTTATATTACTATGACGATTGTTGATAACGAAAAGTCAATTTATCAAAAGCAAATAAAAATAAAATGCGTTTTTCTACCTGACTTTAAGTACCGTAATAAACTTCTCATATGAACCGGGTAAAGGCTTAAAGTCTTTATAGTTGAGTGGTGAAAGGGAATCAATAAATAGCAATAAGACGCCGTCACGGAACGGCTGCTAACCTTTCGAATTCCGTAACTCCCTATAAATGTTCATGCGACGATTTTTATGTGGGTCCAGTACAAGGATGACGAAAATGTGAATGTGGTTACAATGCAATTACATTTTTTTCGATTTGCTATAAATGTTGCACTCGGAGGCAAACATCGCGACTAGGAAAATGAATTCCAGAATCAATATTCACGTGGTGAATACATTCTCCATGCGCTTGCCATTTATTACTTATAGATATTACTTATAGACTAGGTAAAATTCCCAGGTACTTAAGAATATAATGCAAACCATGTTAAAACAACGGGAAAATGCAGCAATTTATGTCGTTTCTTTAAATTACATTTTACAAAAACTTGCAGGGTGAAATTCGTAATTAAAAGAAGTCAGTCTGTGCGTGGGTGTACAAGCGGTCTCGCTTTTTAGAATAATTGAGTTTTTTATGCTAAATTAAGTACAAATTGTTCTTAAATTGTTCTGAGAGATTAATGAAATGATTGCTTAGTCAAAGTTGACGTATAAATAAACTCTAGGTACATCAAAGAAAAAAAACAAATTTTCCATAGCACATCCACTTTTACCACTTCCAAGGCACCACAGCCTAACTTTTTCGCTACAAATGAATTCCTTTCTCATTGGTGCGTGCCCCGCATGTGGAGGCTGGCTATTGTGGCACCAATATGTACCCTTAACTAAGCTTTGTGTCGATATGAGTGAGCCAATTAGCCAGGTGTTGAACTACGTGTAGCGGAGGGCTGTTTCAATTGCAGTTAGATTATATTAATGTGAAAGTCTTTTTGGTGTGTTTGATGCAAGAGTTTGGTAGATAATTTTATAAAATTGAAGAAGAAATTGAAAAAGGCTTTTTATCGACCTATTGTTAAACATAGTCTTTCACATTTAGGAATAATATTAGAAAGGATAGAAAGGAGTAACATAACATTGTGTTGCGTACGAGGTTTTAAACTTAACTACGTTTCCAGCATGATCGAATTAACACACTCTTAACGGTGCAATTACATCAAACGAACATAGAGCTAGAGCTCGTGATCCTGTGCGCTTTTTTACACTAAAACTAGCGGTCCGCCCCGGCTTCGCCCGTGGTACATATGAAAAATAGATGTTGGCCGATTCTCAGACTTACCCGATATGCACAGAAAATTTCATGAGAATCAGTCCACCCGTTTCGGAGGAGTATGCAGACTAACATTGTGACACGAGAATTTTATATATAAGATAATAATTTGACATAGTGAGGTAAAATGAGCATTCGCTCATTTGATGAAGATGCACCGTAAATGCAATAATCTTATTAACAATCACTGACACTTATAAAATCTCGAATATTAAAAACTCTGAAAAGACAAACAACAAAAATGAACAGAGAGAATTTAGTAATTACAGTCACCACGAAATGTTCGCTCAAATTACAACAGATTATTATCACCTTTAAATAAATTATGCATAATATTTCAATAAGTCGGCCATTTTAGCTTTAATATTAATGGCAAGTAATTAACATCGTATTGTATCGATTGCTGATATACGTCGGGATTATAACATTATGGCCTTATTTGTCGAATTTAAATTAATTATGTAGATTGTATGTACAATCATTTGTAAGTACATTGTTGAAATGGTTAAATATTTAATTAAATTAGATTGAGCCGTTTGGAACCCTTCTTCAAATGAAATTCAAATCATTTATTGCATACCAATACATTTTTACATGCATATTAGCAACCGTATGTAGGTATAGCAATACAATATCGGTCATATAACATTGTCATTATAACACAATCATTAAGGATGTTGAATCAATTAAGAGATTGGTTGAATTAATTATGAACTCGAACTTAGTTTATGGCTATTTTAGTTTCGTTTCAAATTAATTCTCTTGTATTCCTGTAATTCTATTTTCATTATTTTTGTTGGTAATTAAATATTGTGCTTTTAATGCGGTTCTGTTTTACATTATCATCAATTAATAAAAGGGATCAGATACAAACAAATAACATATTTTGTTGCGGTGTATTATTTTAATTAAAGCATAGGGTTCTTTATTGTAATTAAGGTCGATTTACTCAAGTTATGTAAACTGGGGAAGGTGGGTAATGGGTAAATTGAAACTATAAATCCGGGATCTGTAGCCCTCCCAGAGCTAATATTGCGACGGACCCCTGAATTTTGCATATTACGGTACCCTAATTTTGAAATTATTTGCCGTTTGAAGTCAACTAAGTTCGCATGTTTTGGGTATGAAACTGTTTAAGGAAGTGCTATTTATGTTTCTTTGGGCTTGGGTTATGCGTGTGTTTGTCGTACCTAAGTGGATATAGAAAACTCTTAATATACTTATTTGTAGCAAGCATTATTTTGGACTTCCAAACTTACTAATGGTACTAAAGTTATATAATATTATAATATTAAGTGTAGATTAATAACATTAGTAAGTAACACATTATTTTTCACGAGAGAAGCATTTTGGACGTCATTACCACAACGCACAGTGTACCTTGTGATTTATAACAACCTGCCCGTCCCATTATTGTGCATGAGTTATGAATGGATAATAAATAGCTATTTATAAAAATATTTATTTTCATTTACCAGTATTTATTACGAGATGTTCGAGCTTTCGCGTTTTGCCGGGTCATAAATCGTGCTAATGATGGTTTGAGGTTATGTTCGTTTTAGATATTATAATATTTATTTTTAAACAGACTTCAGTACTTACCTATTGATGTTCAGTTTAGAATAATTTGATAGATTATCTTCTCTATTTAAAAAATTCTCGCGTAGCAATGTTACTTACCGTACTCCTCCGAAACGGCTGCATCGATTCTCAAACTCAAACTCAAACTCATTTATTTGGCACCAATTTTACAAAAATAAGGTAATAAAATAAAATAAAAAACAAACAAAAAGAAGAAACACAAAACAAAATTAAAATTAAACAAATAAAATTAGTGTGATGCCAAAAGGGTCCCCACGTCAGCAAAAGTTACAGAGTGTTTCTGCAACACTGGTTTTCAGTGAGGACCAGTAATACTGATGACTTGCGGCTCAAATAACAGAGCACGACTGCCAGTCAATGTAACCTGAACGAATATAAATATTTATATAATATATTATACAACAAATAATCGTTTATACATAATACATATACATATACACATGCACACATCATATATACATACATACATACACATATACACATAATACATATATATTATTATATAAATACACAACAAGCACAATTCACTACCATTAACCACACAAAAAACAAATAAATACGCCGGCACTAGACACTGATGAAGCAAGCAAGTACAGCTGCAGCAGTTATGTAATATACGCCGTGTAAGTGGGAAGAACGCGTGAGCCAGGAGGAAACTGTTTTTGGTAATGATTTAGTTTATTTTTTAAGTGTTTTTTAAATGTATATACAGATCCTAAATTACGAATGGGAGGTGGAATGTTATTCCAACACTTACACGAAACGTATCTAAAACTACCACGAAAAGCCGCCGTGCTATACCGCTGTAAGCGCAGTGCCGGGTTGCTCACCAGACGAGTGTTAACAATACCGCTGCACCATTCCAGTTTTTCGTAGAGGTAAGTTGGTTTTTTACTGGTCACAATACCGAAGAGCAAAGTGGCAATGTGGAGTTCCCTTCTGAGAGACATCTTTAAAATGTTTCTCTCGTTGAGGTAAGGTGTCACGTGAGTGCGAGGATTCTCATGTTTGATGTGCATATCGGGCATCTATTTTTCATACCCCTAAGTGACAAGTACAACGTTTGCCTGGCAGCTAGTCTTATTATAATATTAAGCTCCTTAAATTCATGAATTGTGACTTAATCATTTATTGTGTATATTGTTTCATTTCATCTATTGTGACTTAATAATAATTCTGATTAAACATACTAGTCAAATTTAACCTTACGGAGGACAATTGTAATATTATACTCCGTATTATATGACCCCTGGTCATCTTTACGACCTCCAGGGTTATTTGTAAGGAGCTAAGGCTCTTATCAAAAGTTCTTAGACGTCACGTACGTAACTCCATTATGAGTGAACGTGACATGTCACAATGAATTCCACAAAAAAATCAATTTCGCTATTTAGGATTAAGCAGAAAACAAAACTCAAAATCATACCTTTATTTTTTTCAATTGCCTAGACTTCTTCTAGATGCACTTTTGAATCGTCATAACCACCGATTCGTATAACAGTTTTTATAGAGAAGAACCGGCAAGAAACTGCATAGTTGCTCTTTAAAAACATTTCAAGATAAATATTCAATTACCGATGTTTATATAGCTTATTTAGAACTTTAAATTCTCCATTTGTTTGGTATCCAATTAAACAGCACAGAACTACTTCAAAGACGAAATACGTATTAAAACTCGTGCTTGATATAAAATATTTTAATAGGATAGCAGCAATTTATTTGCGAAGTAAGATATTGCAGTCGCGTTTGTCAACTCAGCTCTGTCTGCACTTCATCAGGGAGTTTTATTGCGTTTCTTTTGAAAATATAACTTTTTATTGTGTTGACTTTATTCAAAGCTTGAAAAATGAGATAGCGACTAAGAAAACTTTCTCAATTTAGCGGAACGCAAGTTATTTCGAATATTAAGTGGATATTTCAGGTATTATGGTAATGATAATGGTTGCTGTCTGAGACTGTCGCAGCAGTAGCAAGTTTGAAAGTCTGATCATAATTATCTAAATATAGTTTTGGTATAGCTATAGTAACACTGGACTAGCTAAAACTCCATAAAATGTTCTATTTTTCTAAATATATGGTTTAAAAAAATAAGAGATTATACTTTAACTTTTCTTAACTTTAACACATAAATGTTCAAAAAAATTCAATAAAATTTTGCAAAAATCAGCAGAATGTACCTACAAGATTTCTTTCCATGAAAATCTACAAAGAAAACTCAGCCAATAAAAAGTGCATGAAAAGCTTTCTTGAATAAAGTTAATTTTGAGTTAGCAAGTTTTGAACTAAAATTAAAAAAGCAAGCGGATGAAATTATCCGAAGATCTAACCTCATTTCTACAAAAGTGTTAAATTCAGTTACCTACTAGCAATTTAATTATATGCATCGGTTTGAATTCTGTCCGGTTGGCGAACATTAAATTCGCATTACTGATATTTAACGACCGTTCCTTGGTATATTGAGGATGTTAATAAGTTGAGTAGCGTTGTATTATATGCAATGTTTGCGAATTATTCGTTGAGATGTTTTGCAAGGAACAGAGATGTTATGATTACATTATCTACATTGTATGTATTATGTATTATTCAATGTTTTGAAGTTAATGTGTGATGGTATGAGAATCTACTGTGTGTAATTCGTCAACGTATTTTTGCAAATGAAAAGAAGATACTAAAATATACTAATTGTTATTGGACTATAGATAGATACATTTCTAAGATACAATAGCGTTTTAAAACAACTATATTAATGATTAAACGTATGTTTAAATACTGCAGGTTTCAATCTTTAATTTAAATTGATTTCAAAACCTACCAATCGATCGATCAATATTTTTTATATTTTGGATCATTAGGATCAAATCAAAAGGAATGAAAACTTAAATAAAGTAAGGTTAAAGCGAACTATAAAAGAGCGAAAAATTATCATTACAAAATCAATAGTAACGTAGTAGTAACAGTAGAGTTTGTGGGCTTGAAGGTGACTTAACTTTGTTCAGGCTCAATATACTGTGAAATGTGTCTTTCAAAAAACCTTGTGCTTATAAAATACACTTAGGTATGTGAAATATTTAGAAATGTTTTGTATTATTTTATATGTTTAATGAAACTAATAATAAAGATAAAAACTCAGTCTAGTATGAAATTCGTGAATATGTATTATTAGAATTAATTTAAGGTTTTTAGATGTAGTTGCTATTTAAGAAGATTTACCATTTAAAATTGTACATAACATGATAATTTTAAAAGTATGACTAGGTAATACATATAATTTTGAAAATCATTTGGCGATGAAATTATTGAACGTAAAAATGTACATAGCAACCCCTTTTTAAATCAGTTCAAAAAAACTAGAAGCGAATTCCATTTTCACATTCACTTTAGTATTAAACATTTCGAAATAAACGTGACATAAACGCGATTAACCTTTGATCTATTGAATAATTTTCGTATAAAATATATTCGTGAAATGTTCATTGTTTTAAATATTTATAAGAGAAGCCATCAATCTGTAATTGAGTTGGTTCCATAACGCACGGACGCGCAGCGTACAATGTTTTTTAACAATATTACAGCAGGCGTAATGAATATCAGCGCTACGGATTTTGGTCGCAGCAAATGCTGAGACTTTTATCAAAAGGTTTATTTGTATTTTAACACGTTATTGTCGGTTTTATAAACAGTGCATGGCTCTTTTGTAAACATGCAACAGGAAATGATTACATGTTTTTTTAAAGGTAAAGCTTAAACAATAAAAATCATAATTGTGATGAGCTGTCTCGTCTGTTCAATAAGATATTTCAGAATTAATGAAATAAAAATACAGCAGACCTTATTTGTAATCGTGATCAAAAACAATACCTATTTGGAATGACGGTCCAAAGTTGCACCTACTTAAATTATATTTTACAGTTGGTACCTATTGTACCTATTGTGATTGTGTTGGGTACTGCAATTTTGAACATCATATTATTTACAACACGTACAAAATGTTACTCAGAAAAATTTAACTTTTATCATCTTAATATCTTAATCTTAATCTTAATTCTTAATACTATTATAAAGGCGAAAGTTTGTATGGATGTATGGATGTATGGATGTATGGATGTTTGTTACTCTTTCACGTAAAAACTACTTAACCGATTACAATGAAATTTAGCACACATATAGAGGGTAACTTGGATTAACACATAGGATAGGTTTTATCCCGGAAATCCCACGGGAACGGGAACTATGCGGGTTTTCCTTTGAAAACGCGGGCGAAGCCGCGGGCGGAAATCTAGTATTATATAAGTATAATAAATGTATATGTACCTACATTCATGTTATAGGTATATCATATTCTACATTAATATGTACAAAGTAACTTACAAATAAATAAATAAGTAAATAAAAATATAATACGTAATATTATATCAATATAATTCAATTCTACATTTCAAACACATTACAGCTAGCGAGAGCTTACAAGATGACTGAGAGGTTGTTCAAAAATTTATCAAGAAAGTAGCCACATATTATTCGTGTCGTCTTGTCCATTAGTTTATCAAGACTATTTAATTATTTTCACATAAAATATTGAAATAAAATGTTATAACTTGTAACCCCTTGTTTTCACCGAGAAACAAGTAAAATACTAGTTCGATACAAAACTTGTAGAATACTTTTCAAAACATAATTATTTGTTTAATACATATATATTGAGACTGTTTCAAACATTCTTTCGTTCACACTTTGTAGCCAACAAGTATTTATACAAGTATAAAACATATATTTGCGTTTACACTGAAGTCTGTGACATGTTTAGAACGTCTGATCCATTGATAGCGTTCTCACCTACAAAATACAGCCGTGGTTTGGATAAGTATTGTTTATTTTATTGCAATTTCTGTATAATACTAGTAACAAACAAGTTTTAAACTTTATCCATGTTTGTTGGATAAAGTTTTCAACATACATACATCTCACAAAAGTTTTTTTTAATAATAGAAATTATAAAAGTAGGTACGACTGAATTTGTCTCGGATTCTACAAGTATTGCTACAACAAAAACAAGAGATCAGGCAACTAGAAGTTTTCAACCAACAAGTTTCATATAAGTTATCCTACATGTATCAAATTTTGTATGCAACATGTTTTAAAACATTGCATCAAATTTGTAAAATACATGTATTATACTTTGGTGAAAACGAGGGGTAAAGTTGTTTGTGTGTATTCTCATATAAAATCTATCGATAAAGATAAAGCAAACAAAATATTTTAATCTATACTATATAATATTATAAAGCTGAAGAGTTTGTTTGTTTGTTTGTTTGAACGCGCTAATCTTGGGAAATACTGGTCCGATTTGAAAAATCCTTTCGGTGTAAGATAGCAGGAAGAACAAGAGCGGAGCAATGCGGGTGAAACCTCGGGGAACAGCTAGTAACTTATAAAACAAACATAGTTGAATAGTTCAAACTTTTGGGCCCAAATTAAAAACTTGTTATTTCATAATATACATATTTTCATCGAAAATATAGCAACAATGTTTTCCCAGGTTTTAAGCCAAAGTTAAAATATACATCGATCTTTTGATTTCTCGTTAGCGAATAAATTATTCATGACCGCACCCCTTCACCAGCCTTATTTTTCACAAAGATTTCACCAGTTATTATTATGATGAAAATTTCAGTGATGACTTTCTTACGTGTTCTGTTTATCCTTATTTCTATTTGGCATTTTTCTCGCGTATTCGTTGCTTTCGCAGTACATTTGTTACTGTTATTTTTAATTAAATTTTGTTTTTGTTGTGTTTGATGGAAATGTGCAACTGAAGTTTGAGATGTTTGTATTTTTTATAATTATTAATGAATGGTGAATAAATCTAAAAGTTAAATGTTTTTACATACCAAACACAAAATTAATACCTATAGTATATGTATTTATTAAATATTATATTTATCGTCGTCGCCTAGTACCCACAACACAAGCCTTAATTGAGCTTACTGTGGGACTAGGTTGATTTGTGTAATAATGTCCTATAATATTTATTTATTTATTTATTTATTTATTACCTACGTTGATTTGATATGTCGTCCGTTTAAAAAGTTATACGTCGACAATGTTAAAATTGATATAAATTATATAAAGCGAAAAAGAAAATTGAACAACGATTAGGTACCTATAGAAATATGAATATTTATTTTCATCTAGTTCTGAAACGAAGACTTCTCGAGAAACCCGTATTTATGTAATCCATATTTTATCAGATATATTTATTTGTTCCGAGAATTCAGATATGAGTTGCGAATGAATAGAGTTACTTAATAAAAATGGTTTTAAAAATCATATGAAATTAGCGAGATATTTTTCCCGATTCCTAATATCTTTTTTTAGGATAAATTTCTGAGTATATTATTCTGTTTTTTGATCAATTTTCCAGCAATAAGAATGCAATCTTGTTTCCCTTGCTTTGCGAGACATGATCAAATAAAAAATAAACATGTTTATTGTGCCACAGAAACAAGTAATCAATCGGCCAACCAAAGAGCATAACTGCAGGCAGATATAATCCTACTAATATTATAAATGTGTAAGTTTGAGAGCATGGATAGATGGATGTTTGTAAAACTTTCACGTATAAACTACTGAACCGATTACAACGAAATTTGATGTGTAGGTAGCTGAAGACCCAGAATAAGACATAGGCAATGGCGAAATTCTACGGGAAAAATGCGGGTTTTCCTTTAAAAACACGGGCGAAGGCGCGGGCGGAAATCTAGTATTACTATATCTATGTCTATAATCTCGTGTATCTGTAACTAATCTACAGAAACACATTGTATTCTCCATGGAGCCGAAACACAATTCCCACAGCGTGCTACAGAGTCGCACACATTACGGTTTCGCAGTTTTGTCCTACGAAATATTGCTTTTGACAGCTGCTCCTAGGAAGTTTTTAGAATATTTCCCACTGAGATTGTATTTGTAGGCAGCGCACGTATGTACGTGGCGCGCCTGAGGTTCCCAAAGTGTGATTAATTATTTTAGTGTACTTATATGTTATGGATATACATAAATAAATAAATCTATACTTATTTATTAAAAATATAGAGCTGAAGGGTTTCTATGAATGCACTAATCTTTGACACTAATGCACCTATTTAAAATAAAATTATTTCAACATTTGTTATGTATGTGATCCTTGAGTGCAAAAATTAGCAAAATGTATATATTATATTGCGTCACGCGCGAAGCCAGGTTGTAGTAAGTTTAACAATGCTTCAGGTCCAATGTTTCAGAAACTTAATTATAATTTCACAAAAAAAAACATAGCGATGAACAAGCCTAAAAAAACAGACACAGATGGACTAAAATAACAGACAACATTAAATGGTTATGATAATATAAACTGTCCTAATTTCTAGTTTATTCTTCATCTGTAATATTCTTGAGCCTTAAATCAACTTATTAGCATGGCCTTAATACAAGCTATAAAAATAAGTATAACACGACTCACGAGGAAAATAACTCATAGATTATTTTGAGCAATAAGCAAACCTTACTAACAAACTTAATAGTTTCGTAATTATTATGTACTAGCTTTCCGCCCGCGGCTTCACCCACGTTATCAAAGAAAAACCCGCATAGTTCCCGTTCCCGAGGGATTTCCGGGATAAAATCTATGCTATATGTTAATCCAAGTTATCCTCTATATGTGTGCTAAATTTCATTGTAATCGGTTCAGTAGTATTTGCGTGAAAGAGTAACAAACGCACACATACACATTCTCACAAAATTATAATGTTATTATATTATATATTATATAATGTATATTTTACACAATTTGGGAATCACTGGCGGGCACAGAGCGAACAAGCTGCAATCTGTAGTTTGTGTTCCATATAGCTCTCGTATGACGCAGTGTTAGCCTTTGATTTAACTTGAATTAGTTCTGATTTCAGTAAACCGTGATAAATAATGTTGTGCTAAATGCTTTGCATTTATACGTGTAATAAGGCGGATATGAAATGGCTTGGAAGAGTAATCTCGCAACCTAATTGGTTGAACTTAGATCTGGGTATTCGTCAATATTTAAGAAGATTGTTGTAATACGTATATGTGATAGGAAATCAGAATATAAAGGATGCTTTTTAGTTTTATTAAGGTCGGAAAATATATATCTAGTGGAATGCCTATTTCCATCGAAAATATTGATAGTTTTTGAATAGATACGCAAGAAATCGTAGGCTCATTCTCTTTAAATATGAATGAGTAAACTGCAAAATGCAAAGTAAAATGTAAAGACTATTGACATACCTATTAAAAAAATAGAGACATAACAATAATACATCGACTAGCGTAATAATTAACACAAACACTAGTAAACAGCAAAACACCGTCACACCCAACATCTGCTAATTCATTATCATATAATCTTAGCGATTTACGTTCAAAGGTAGTTAATTCTTGGCATAATGAAGATTACAGTGATGCTTCTGACAAGGTATTATGGGGATATATTGATCCAATGGATTAAAGTTTACTGCTAATTATTCTTAATAATTCAGCTCGAAGGATTTACTCGTTTTATTGGTAGACTAGCTATGCCCCGCGGTTTTACCCAATTTGCTGCGCTCCTGTCAAGGTATTATCGGGAGTAATACTCGATAAATGGGCTATCTAATAGCGAAATAATTTTTCAAATCGGACAATTGGTTCCTGACATTAGCGCGTTCAAATAAACAAACTCGCCAGCTTTGTTATATTATATAAGTATATAGATTCGTATGTTTATTGTGTTAAAAATTAAAATAGATTTAAAGGCGACAGTCTGTTCACACAATGTTACCTCTACTTTCACCTTTTTAGCGTTTTGTTTTGCGTCAAGACATTTCAATACTTCTTAAGTTGGACGCATCACTACATGAATGTTTCAGTGATTAGTGAGTAGTCACTGTCGCTTTCTGTCCGTCCCTATGTACGCTTAAAATATTATAGTACGCTAATGATCTTTAAAACTGCACAACGGATTTTGAAACGGTTTTTTTAAGTGGTTGTAAAGGAAAGTTTTGGTATTTTAAGTTTTACTTATTCAATGCAAGTAAAGCCACGAAGTTGCAGTTTAAAATACAAATCAATCAATATAATAACTAAAATAGGAAACATACATTAGAAGGAACAAGCTACGCTAGACTGAGAAGGAAATTCGCGACCATTATCCCTGATACGGGATTTACCGGGATTCCAAATGTCCGTGTTAAGGTGCAAGCTACAAATCTCACTAATTCCTTATGCTTACTAGAGCTTGTACGATGATAATTCTCACAATACGTTACTAAGATGAATTACTTCATAATGATTTTGATTTTCTCGTTACTAAGATTATTTCATAATTATTTTAATGTAAACTTTAAAATAATAAGTTTATCGTAAGCTTCATTTCGCAGCTTGCAGTTGCTATAAGATAGCACTGTAAAAATTATTGTATAAAAGTTTCTTTTTAGAAATAAGCATCATTAGGCGATTATTATTCTTCATGTAGGTACATAATTGATAAACATGCAAATTTGTAAACGCTACGGTGCAATCAAGTAGTAATAGTATGTTAAGTACAAAACCCTATTACCCATTTGTTCTGTGCTATTACCATTGTTACAAAAAGTATTTGCCGACCTAAGATAGCTAAGGGTCACAAAGGGAACCCTTTTTATTCTGTTAAACATATACTCACGTCTTTTCATCCTCTTTAAGGTCCGTACATTGTCACACGAACGTGTATATTGCGAATGCTCATTAGGTGACATTTAGCATTAGACGCATCTGCCCGTACCCTTGTAAAAACAACGTTTATTTCAGCAATCATCTTACAAACGCGGTTATAATTCCGCCCTAAAAAATTACAGCTCGCGGCGTAAGCTCCAAATGTTTTTTTAAGGTTATTATAAGTGAATTACGAATTACCGCTGGGTTCTGTACAAAGTAACGGGCCTTGTTAAATTCTTAATGGCGCTATTCAATTTCTTTGCCCTGGATTTTGGTTATTACCATGTAATTTGAAGTTATATTCATTACGTAAAAGGTTGTTAAATTAATGTAGGTTTTACATGTAGCTTGATAGAGAAATAATGGTTTTGTTTGTACATAGAATTTATTAAGGCGCCAACTTGTATGGTAATAATCTTAAACAAACTTTCATGTTTACAATATTGTTGAGAATCGTACTGTTGCATATTCATCGAACCAAGTTTTCTGCCTCGAATGGGGCGGAATGGTTTGAACTATATCTGTAAATAAATACGTATATTTATAACACAAACAACACTGACACAATATAACACAACACAATAATAATTATATGCTGTACATTCCAGATATTAGAAGCATCAAGTAATCTAAGCTTTAGGAAGATTATGTATCCTACACCTAGTCTGAAGATCTGTTAGATATAAAACAACGTACGTGTAGCAGAAAAAACATCATATTTCCATCTGGGATACAAACATAAGTTTTGAGCCATTACCTAATCCAGACATTAAAGTGTCTTGATACTTTATAGAGCAAGAAATATTAAAAGGTACAACATTTACATTAATATCATTAGAAGAATTTAATCGAGTTAATCTTTCCCTACATTTTAGATGACATTTTAAAAAATGAGTCAAATCAGGAACTTTTTATTTGATTTTAAAATATTGCTAAACGATTGTCATAAATTATGATTCGATTGAATGAATATTCAATTATACAGTCGCACCGCTCGTTTTGGGATTTTTAGCAAAGTTCCCGTGTCAATTAAAAGTTTAGCAAATTCATTTAAATAATTTATGTTAAGAGTATTTGACACGTATTGGTTTCTGGCTCAGTTTTATTATCATGATAAGATGGCACTTGGGTCATTTGTTTAATGTTTAGTGGCATTTGTGTTAAAAAAGTAATAAATAATTTTTGTGACACATAATAAAGATGGATTTATTGTGTAAATGAATTAATTATGAATGAATAATGAATGAATATACTTTATTTGCATCAGTAACAAAATAACAACAAAAAAAACAAAAAATAGAAAAACGTACAAAAAGGCAGCCTTATCGCTAATACAGCGATCTCTTCCAGGCAACCTTAGGTCAAGGATCATGTAAACCTACTTTCAATTAATTTACGTGTTAATGTTCCTATAAATTATAGGTATATTTTATACTTTTACGTTTTTGAAGTATAAATAGATGCCACAATAATTTATCAAACGTGACTGTGAATGTATTTAGATTATTAATAGTTATAAAGCAATTATGCCAATTACAGATATCCAAGATCTTTTCAAATTGATTGGAAACATAGTCCTATGTCAATATTTGAAACCTAATCTTCAACACATAGGCATCCACTATAACTGCGTATAGTACCTATGTATCTTATTCAGTACATTCTACATAGGTATCTTTGTTCGAAGATAACTTACTTCTCTCTTTATACAATGACTAGCTTACCGCCCGCGGCTTCGTCCGTATTTTCAAAGAAAAACCCGTATAGTTCCCGTTCCTGTGGGATTTCCGGGATAAAATCTATATGTTAATCCAAGTTACTCTCTATTTTCTATTCTCTAATTTCATTTTAATTGGTAAAGTAGTAATTGCGTGAAAGAGTAACAAACACACACACACATCCATCCTCGTAAACTTTCGCATTTATAATATTAGTAGGAAGAATAGGATAGGATGACATAGGTATACATGTTTATGTAGAATAAACAGAATGAAGCTATCTGTTCCGGATACATGTTCTCGAATCTTCTGACACATGACATTGTAACTGGAAAGGATAAGCCGCCGCAATTAAAACGGTATTCAATTAAAAATAAATGAAGTCGGGGTACGTTTGCTTTATTCAGCATTTAGTTTTGCCGCGTTGCCTCGGTTAGCGCTACAGGCTTTTAGAGGAAACATTTAATTGCTAAATAAATTAACCAAGATACTAATTCTCGCGCCGCAGTCTTCTGGATTTTATGGCTTGTTTATACGTGACGGGCACGATACGACAGTTTTGTAATTTGTGCTGTAACTTTTATACAAATATTTTTCATTCGTGTAATTACACGTGTAATTTCATACTCGTGTCATTCAAAGAATACATGATCTATTTTTATTATTTAGATATTATTTAACTTGATGTTCTAAACATACTTAGAATATATTAAATGTACAATTATAAACAAAGTACGTTTTAATTTAAACATTGAGTAAAGAGGAAAGTTAAGTCCATTAGTACCACCGCGCCGCTGCAACGAGTTTTTATGGACGATGATGATTTCTCCAAGAACTTCACATAATGCTCCTTTGCTCGCTCTGCAAAAAAAGATACAAAATGTAGATTATAGAACAATGAAGATTAAAGAAGCGACGTTTAACATGGACCGATATTTATTAATTAAATAATTTATTAAATTTCATAGATATCGTGTCGTAATCGTTAAAACTAAACGTATTCTCTAGAGTGGTCTATTCATCACAATTAGCAGGCGGGACGAGAAAAAACAAAACACCAAACGCTCTCCCAAGATGTTTAATGGTGTTTGTACATTGCGGATTATTTACTGCAAGATTCGGTATTACGGCTTTTATTTTAAGCGTGGTTAATTTTCATCTTAGTGCGGTTATAGTAAGCTATGCGGAATACGTATATGAACGTTATTAAATAAAAAAATTGGTTGTCTGTAAAGTCGGTTTACTGACGATAGTTGAACGTGACAACGGCCTATTGTGCTTCTTTGTCGCTCGTTCCGCGCTCTCGCTTGCACTTCAAGCCTACATGGAACGCCTCAGAGCGAGGTAACGCCGCATGAGTCATGTTTTTTCGTGCGTGCAGCCGGCTATCGAATTATAAGACGTTGTCACGTCAAAATAAAAAGTTATGACTTATTAATAATATAAATGTATTAGTTATGTGGCTTGAGAACCCCTTTAAGTAAGGGTGAAGGCCTCCTCCAGATTGTTCCAGTATTCTCTATTTAATGAACGTTATAATAATACAATATTTTTGTAGCTTACTTTGTAAATAAAGACATATGGATGAAATATAGGATTATTGTGGCTGCTGCGGTAATGTAATAGAATAATTAATTTGTCGTTTCCTTTGAGACGTAATTCACTAATTCAATCAAGAACGGTGACTTATGCTTACAATAATTAAGTAATTAGTTGCTAAAAGAACCACAATAAATACATATATCAAAACCAAATCTAGCAGAAAAGCTTGTATACTATACAATCTATGTAGAGGTAGAGGAACATTTGCACCCGTTTTGCAATGCAATTCGCTTCTACAGAGTATTTCTTAATGTAAAACGTGCTTAGACGTACTTCGAACATAAATTCAATCCACTGGGGCCCGAATTGCAGTCTGGATTACTAGGTATTGCTAGATCTAGGCTCGTAAACAATACAGGAAAGTCTGTGATTTACTTCGTTTTAACGACCAGGTGCAACTGTGATCATCGGTAAATATACTATAGATAGAAGAGACAAGATACGAAGGTTTAAAGGTTATTTAACTAACTACTAATATGGAAAAAGATTAGGTAATATGAAGATTATAAAGCTTATAAAGCTGAAGAGTTTGTTTGTTTGTTTGAACGCGCTAATCTCAGGAACTACTGGTCCTATTTGAAAAATTATTTCGGTGTTAGATAGCCCATTTACTGAGGAAGGCTATAGCTATATAATGTCATCACGCTAAGACCAACAGGAGCGGAGCAATGCGGGTGAAACCGCGGAGCACAGCTAGTCATTTAATAAATGTATATTGTGTGTATGAAATAAAGTAAGGCATAAACTTACTTAAACTTGAAAATGTAATACGCACTTTGCAGTTCCTTGTAGGAGATTCATTTCCACCGTTATAACATCTTGTATAGTTTGGTTTGACGTGAAGTAGGTATTTATTATAAATTCCATGTTTCCTACAGCACTGAATATTACCGTTGTATTCACTAAAGCTGGGTATGACGTACCTGACACTGGTATAATTGTTGTAATAATTTAAATGTAATTTGGAATTGAATTTCATTAATTTAATAATTGTTTAAGTTTTAATAGAGAATTTCTCTAACCAGATAACAGTAATTACGCTATTTAATATTAATTTCGTATATTAATTTATCTATAGATCAAATCATTTGTGCTTTAAATGTCAGAAAGTTATCTACTAATGTTTAATTTTGAAGAGCAACATTTGAATTTGATTTCTATTTCTATTGAATCTATTTCCAGTCTATAGAAGAATATAATAACTTTAGCTTGAAACTTAACGCAAACGGATTTTCGGTATTATCATTAAATATTAGAAGCTTCCAACGAAATTTTGATGACTTTGCTTCAAACTTAAGTAGGTTTCATAATAATTTCGATGCTATTATTTTAACTGAATGCTGGTTATGTGAAAATATCATAATTGATAGTTTACCTGGGTACAATTCATTCCGATCTTCAAACCAGATAAATAAATCCGGTGGCGTAGTTATTTTCGTTAAAGATTGCCACAATTCAGTTATCGAACATTCCTCACTTGCAAATGCAGATAGTTTAAAACTAAATATAAATCAAAATATTTCACTAGTTGGAATTTACCGTACCCCCTCCATTCCAGTTAACAACTCTTTCCTTTCTTCGTTAGATACTCTACTCCAAACCTTTAGCAATAAACCCATAGCTGTGGTAGCTGGAGATCTTAATATCGACATTTGCAACCCAACAACTCAGCAATCCATAGATTACTTATGTATCATGTCATCTCACTGTTTACTTCCTACTATTACTAAACCTACACGCGGCGAAACGTGTCTCGATCACATTTTTATCAAGGCGTCTGGAAAAATTTATGGCTCAATATGTCAATCCAGTATTACTGATCACGATATTGTTATAGCTCAAGTTGTGAAGACAAAGCAATTTCAAAAAGAATCTCGATGGCGAATGAAAATTGAAATTGACGCTCTTATAAACACACTTAAATCTATTAACTGGAAGGAAACTGTCTATTCCGCTCAAGTTAATGAGGCATCCTCGTCTTTTTATGAAATATTATCTAAAAGCATAGAAAAGTACTCGGTAAAAGTGGTAATAAGTCGCAAATTCACAAATCTTAAGCCTTGGATCACACCTGGCTTAATTCGTTGCATAAGACATCGAGATAAACTACACAAAGATTCCAAGCTTTTTCCTAACGATCTACTCCGTCAACACATATTTAAAAGATACAGAAACTTCTG
Source organism: Colias eurytheme (assembly GCF_061535395.1). Taxonomy (NCBI): domain Eukaryota; kingdom Metazoa; phylum Arthropoda; class Insecta; order Lepidoptera; family Pieridae; genus Colias; species Colias eurytheme. The sequence continues at coordinate 1,855,019 of NC_143005.1, read as the reverse complement.
CAATAAAGTTCTCCGAAATGTCAAAATACAGTACAATAGTAATCTTATAGAACAAAATAAATCTAACACAAAAATGCTATGGAAAACCATCAAAAATATAAGCCAAACTACAAATCAGTCGAACTCTCCGATCGAACTCCTCAAAATTAATAGTGACGTTAACAGCTCCCTTCACAATTGTAATAAATATTTTACTTCAGTCGGGAAAACTCTATCTGACAAAATCCTCAATAAACTAAACACATCTCAAGAAGCTTTAATAAAATCCTATGAAATAAGTAACTCTGCTTCGCAATCCTTCTTCCTCCCCCCAACCGACGAAACAGAAGTACGTAAAGTTATAATCAGTATGAACAATGATAGCTCTCCTGGTATAGATAATCTCACAGTCCAAACGATAAAAGCCATTCTTCCTGAAATCATCAATCCTCTTACATACATATACAATTTAAGCTTAGAATCGGGAGTGTTTCCAAACTGCTGGAAAACAGCAGTTGTAATACCAATTTATAAAAGTGGAATAAAAAATCACCCGGAAAACTACAGACCTATAGCCTTATTAAGTATTCTCGGAAAAGGTCTGGAAAAAATCGTGAACTACAGACTGACTTCATACCTAGATAAATTTCAACTCATTTCAGACAACCAATTTGGATTCAGAAAAAATAAATCTACTGAACATGCAATTTCTTTGCTTTCCAACACCATATCTTCACACTTAGAAAACGGAAACTGTTGCATTGGCGTCTTCTTAGACCTAGCTAAAGCATTCGACACAATATCTCTCGGATTACTTGTAAAGAAACTAGAGTCAATTGGTATTAGAGACACCTCATTAAATTGGTTCAGGAGCTATTTAACTAACCGCAGGCAATGTATTAAAATTGACAAAAAGCTTAGCTCCGAACTAAAAATAGAATTCGGCGTTCCTCAGGGAAGCGTTCTCGGTCCAACCCTTTTTATTATTTACATCAATGACATACTAAAACTGTCAATAAAAAACTCCCACTTAATAGCTTACGCTGACGACACTGCCATTATCTTTCATGGTACAGATTGGGAAAACACACACAAGATCGCAGAATCTGGATTATTAACTATTGTAGAAGCTCTCAATAAAAACCTACTCACTTTAAATCTCCAAAAAACTAAATACTTGTCCTTTAAAAAATCTGCACACACCAAACTTTCGCCAAATCAGTCTATCAAAATTCATTCTTGCACTAGCGACAAAATCATCTATCCAACATGCAATTGTAATCATATTGAGGCCACTACCTCTATCAAGTATTTAGGAGTGACTTTAGACAGTAATTTAAACTATAAACAACATATAGCAGAGGTATCATTAAAAACTAGAAAACTCATCTTCATAATGAAGAAACTTCGTAACTGTACCCCTCTTAATATTTTAAGACAAGTATACACATCTCTGTGTCAATCTGTATTAAACTACAGCATCTCGGTCTGGGGATGTGCCGCCAAATCTCACATTCTGCAGTTGGAGAGAGCGCAACGTGCACTGATCAAAGTGACGTTAAAAAAACCTTATAGATTCCCTACTAACGAACTATATCGGGAGTTTAATGTACTACGTGTTCGTCAATTATACATATTATCAGCAGTCTGCCTAACCCATAAATCTGTAGCTTCGCGCCCCGATTACAAAGAACTAACAAGAAAAAGAACTTTCCGAATCCCACTCCCTGCATACAATTCAAAAATAGCCAGACGAAGCCCATCATATTCACTCATTCACACCTACAACAATGTCTGTAAGGCAAAATCACTGAAGAATTACACCACGCATAAATGTAAGAAAATAATTAAAACCTGGCTCCATGAACTGACGTACAGCGACACCGAAGATCTGGTCTAAAATGTACAATTAACTTATTGATCTCACTCACGTATCCGCCCAGAATCACAAATACTTTCTCACACAAACTTACTCACCCGCTTACATAACACTCACGTATCCGCACAGAATCACAAATACTCTCAAACCCAAACTTACTCACTCGCATACATAATACATTTACACACACACACAAATACACACACACACATAGTAATCCACTTAGACACATATCGCTAAATTTACTTATCTTTTATATTTTAAATTTTATTATAGTTAAGGTATAACTCGACATATCTAGAAACCTGTACACCGTTTTGATACCCAAGATACAGGCAACAGCCTAGTTTGGGTCTCCTGTAATGATGAAATGTTTAAATTTTTTTGGTAAATAAAGATTTTATTATTTTTATTATTTTATTTGATTGAACAAAAAACTACCGTTGCTCAGCATACTTGTATCGAGAAGATTTTAACCCTTATATCTACTAGATAAGGGCCAATTTCCAAGTGCATAAGAATATTAAAACCAAGGTAAATGTACCAATTGGAGAATGAATCCCAGTTTGAAGTAAGTTTCTCGCCTACGTTGTTTGAACTTTTCTACTCGAGGGAATATTAGACGAAACTAATTACAAGAGCAGTTCGAGGTGCTCAATTATTGGTGATTTTACTCCAACTTTTGATAATTCTAATCTTTTAAGGAGTTAGAGAAAGTAAAATTTTAATATGCGAATATCGTTTTTAAAATTTGGAATTATTTTTGAGATTAGGTTAATTAATGTAGTAAAATAATATTAATATTAATTTCTATTGTTAATTTTATTTTCTCTATTTAAAAATCTTTCATTGTTCATTATCGTTCATTATTTGCTCAAATATTAGTTAGAGACAATACTCAATAATTTACATTTAATAACGCGCAATAAATAAAGAAATAAATAAAGACTTACGACACGAAATGAAATTCATGTCATTTGGGATGAGGTAGAGATAATATAGCAGAAGGGTAGCTAAAGAAATAACCCAAGTTTTAGTTTTATAAGTGTTACATATTCAAATATGTTATTATTATTCTTGGAATTGCGTTACGCAGTTCTGACGTTTTAGTTACGAGTACATGGCGTGGCATTATTTATTTTTTACTTTGCAATTGCAAGTGGTAATCACAAGAGACATAAAAGTGTTGTATGGTTGAGAGTTAGCTTCTTTTGCATTCTTACAAAAACGAGGTTTACCATGGTAAAGGCAACTCATAGGTCACACGCAGTTCAGTAACATCTTTTTCACTTATAAAGAAAATTGTTAGTAGGTCTGAAGTTAAACGAATTGTCCTACCCCACAAGGATTTTACATAGTTTTTGAACGAGTGTTAATCAACTAAAAAAGTGGCGCGTTCTTTTAGATTTATTCCAAAAAGAAGTGTCAAGGGACACCCATAAAAATAATAAAACGTCATTGTAGTAAAAGTTGTTTAATTTATTGCGAAAGTCTCACAAATCTTAAATAGAAGCGTTAGAGAACTTTGTGTGAGAAATACAATCGATACACGATATAGGGCTGCCACAAGATTGATAATGCTTAAATTTATAATTTGAATTATTATTTAACGCATGTAGTCTTTTAAGTATTAAAAAATCACAAAAGAAATATTTATTTATTTAATGTCAAATTATTGAATTAATTTACGAGAGTAATACAGCAGCAGTACGATTTTACTTAAAAAAAGAAAATACTTTGTGGAAGAAATTGAGTTTGAAATTTTATACAACGTAATTTAGCTTATATCAGAAAGTTACGTTGAAAACTTGGATTTAGATCTCGTTCCGTGTATTAACTTCGGTTCTGCGATCCTATGTTTATGGAATTTCTCGGAAACAGCTAATTCAGAGTTCAAAATTGTGCGGAGTAAAACTAGAAGGTAAATTATGTAAGTTCTTCTATTTCTGATTATTATATATTGCAATTTAATTTAAGTCATCGTGTTACGGTAATATTATTGTTTAAACTCTGAAACACAATAATATTTTATAACATGTTTGGTACTTGTACAGCATTATGCGTCAGATATTGGCAGTAAAAGTTCTTTATGAAATAAGTTTTACACTTTCTTACTACTGTCTTGTTTAAAAGTTATTTAAATATCACTGTAGCGAATAAAATTAACCGTGTTTCCCATACAATTTTATACTAATAAAATAATAATTTATGAGAATAAAAAGTTACTCTTTAGTTGTAACCCTATTGTCAGCTTGATACGAGAAGCTCGTAAAAATAACAAAGCGATTCGGATTTAACAGTTTCATGAATGTTTTTGCCAATAATGCCATTAACATCATATTTAGCCGAATGTGTAATCATTAACACAGATTTACATGGACATTTGTTTTATCTGTAATGTACGTAACAGAAAATTAAAACGTACAAAAAATTGTAACTATATTTTAAAATATTTGTAATAATCATAATAATGATGTAAGAATATATTATGTAGGTACGTACATACGTTATTCAATCTTACGAATATGTGCAAATAATGTTAATAATTTAGGACCTTTTATGTTTACATTACTTTTCGGTCTTGGTAATTAATTAACTACATGAATTTATTCAAGATATCTTTGAAATAACGATAAATACTTAGAAACTTGATAAACCTATCCGAAAGTAGGTATGCCACATTGAATGCTGCTTATTAGCTATTACTTTATATTATAGCGAGAATTTCGCTGCGAAATTAAGATATTTTTCTTCTACAAAATCGCACGTTTCACAGCCAAGATTAATATATCGGTAAAACCCTTTTTACGCTTGCGTTTAAAATTCCACGGATAATAAATAACGCGAAGCTACAATAAAACACTTCTAAGCCTTGAGTTCCTGAAAATTTATCGAACAAATGCAGGGAAAAGAGAACAGGGTGTCCATTTCGATAATAAATGTGCGTTTGCTCGTGTGGATGCTCTGATAAATTGATTTAGAGATAAATGGTGGACTAGAAATTTACTGCATTTCAACAGGAATATAATTTAATCGTCTCGGACTCTTCTGGACATAATTGAATGAAGAAATGTTATTTTATTACACACACATACGAAGAAACATGCAGTTAGATTCATTGCTATTTTAATGTTTACAAAAAAAGAGCGTGTGTGCAGAACACACATGTCAGAAGTGAAACTTCTTTGGCAAGATTCAAAGACACTGTAATCATCGCTTTGCTCCATGACGTGACGGTATGGACATGACGCGATCTTGAAATTTTACTCTCAACGCACCTAAAGAAGTTTCACTTTAAAAAAATACCTTATATTTGTTAAAGATAATGAATGTATGTTGAAGTATTTGCATTTTATTTCTATGAAGAAGCTAGATAGAATATGATATTTCATAGGATATTGCTTTAAGCAGCAGCAGTACAATAAATTATAGTTTCAGAATTAATTTATTGTAGCACCGTCTATAGATTGAATAATATCATAATTACTAACCAATGGACGAATCATATTATATATTTTTCTTATTAAATTTCCGCTTGTTAATAATCTAGATCTAGATCAGGTCAATTTTTTCAAGATTCATTTTATAGGTAACCCAGAAAATTGTGAATAGCTAAAATCGGAAAAATAAAATGGCTGTGATGTTTTCAGAACTACACGAGTAAAAATCACGAGGCAAATATATATTATGTGCGTGCCAAGGATTTATATTGAGGAGTTAGAAGTTTTCAAGTAAATACAAAGATAGAAAGGAATCAAAAAGAAAAGTGTAAAAAAAGTATTTTAGTTACATTATTTGAAATGTAAAATAAAACTACACGTGTGTTTAATCTCTTTCCTTACCGTGTACTTTTGCATTTAACTATTTTAAATTTACTTATGTTACATAATAATTACTTTGTATGTATTGTTGTATATGTATATAAAATGTAAAGGGTATATAGCCTAGTCAAAGGACCGTATACAGCTTGCTCTGTTCGCACGAATAAAACATTCAGATGCCTGCACGAGGCTTAACACTGCACTTGGTACGGATAGCAAAATAGGAATTTTATCAAAATATATTATGTATTCTTTGAGTTGGCGTAATGTGCATATTTAAACGGACTAGAATATTTAGCATTAAGTTTTTATCCTTTTAGATAAAACGAATAAGTTTACGTGTTAAGTTTGTTAATTCACATTGTGATGGCTATTTTTAATTAAATGTTATAATCATTGACAATAGACATGTAAGTGTAAGCACATGGCTAAATGGTTTGTATTAATTTTGATTGGATAATAGTTAATATTATCATGTTAAACATTTGAGCATGGATGTAACTACTCCTACCACATAAAGTTAAAAAATAGTAATATACAAATAAATAAAACAATATCAATTTTTTTGCACACCATACCGAGTAGCGAGTCATAAAGATTATGTTATACTTGACAGATGAGGCACATCTGAAACGGATATTGAAGATTGAAGATGTGGGGAATAGGTTTTTTAAGCGAACCCTCTTTATTTGATGCATTTGATACGATTTCATACGAATGATCTGGACTTACGGCAAACTATATTTATTTAAAGAGAAAATAGAAAATGTAAGAAATTTCATATGTTATGACGTTATATTTCTTTTCAGAGTTGGCGATTACATATATTGCAATTGGTTATGCACTAATTGTTAACACTGAAATATTATAACGTATTTTATGAAGAGAAAAGATCTCAAGTGCTAATAGCGTGTGGTATTTTTATAGAAAATATTGTTTTGCATTTTGATTTTAGCAGTTTTTTAAGGGATTTTTAGTAAGCCGTTAGCTGAGTAACTAATACCTACGTATAGCAATATATATATAAACAATGCGTTGTTTATGAATGTTGTGCTGAATTATTAAGATTTGTGTATGTTTTGTTACAAGTGTTAATCACACTATGATGGAAATATTCATACTACGTTAAAGTTGATTTCAAATACATTTTAATGTATGGAAATCGATTTCTTTTTTCCACCACAGAGAGTCACTAACCATTGTACAATTAGGTTACTTTTATTTCCTTTTCAACTGGGTAATTTGGTTTAAAATTTTATTCTTCAGATGAAGTCGTTCAATTGATTGGACAAACCATCACGATGTATAATTGAATAATAAACAGTAAGCCAGACGCCATTAAATGCTCAAACCAATAAAATTTCACTGGATTGCTTCGGAATAAAGCACTGTTTCTTTTTCTTTACTTTCGCGGACTTATTCTGAATGATTTCCTTGTTTTATATTCGTGATTTATTTCCATTTTGATTATGTATGTAAAATTTTTGAATATTTGAACGTTTATTGCAGTTTACATGTAATGCTAATACTTAAATTAATTTTATATAATGTGCAGGTTTTTGTAAAATAGTAACATCCAATTCCAATACGAGATTAAGCATCATAATGAAGACGATGTAATATGGGAGTCAGTTATGTGATTCAATATTTTTTTTTTTTTTTTATGTGATTAAACGGTATGTTCCTTAACGGTAGGTTCCTTCAAGTATACTCAGGAATTTAAAATCATAAACAATAGAAATCATCCACTTGTTTACCGAATTATGTGCCAAATTTCAACGAAGAGCTTTTCTTGCGGTAGGTAATTTTTAAGCATTGTAGGAATACATACTGGGTTTAAATGTATGTACCTAAATGAGTATATATTTTTTATATATTATTATAATAAAATAAAATAAAGATGTCAGGAAGTAAAATTAAACATCCAGAATAAGGACTTGGTAATAAAATGCGTATTAATGAGTGTTTTAGCGTCCGCCATAAAACCCCCGGAACCCGCTCAGTACGAACATATGGCTGTCTACTTCCACTTTATGTTATTGATATATTTGCTAACCTTATTTCGTTTATGACGTCATAACATTGTGATTCCCATATGCGAATATGAAATAAAAATTGAAGATATTGAGTGCAAAGTTAACTGGGACAAAACGGGTTCTGAAAGGTAAAAAGAAGTAAACGTGATCCAATTTAAGGTTAAATAAGGTATAATAATATATAAGAATAGGTTTAATACTATAACATTTGCATTGGAATAAAAAAATATAAGTCATTAAAATGCTACATAACTTCGTAGAAGTAAATCTCGTAGCTCCTCGTAGACGCCTACGGTCATGCTACAATTTCGTAGCACTTAACACTGTAAGCGGTTGTACAAAAAATGTTTGCTCATTGTTGACATACTTTATGAAAACTCATAAGTATGTTTTTAGGTTATGATAATGATAACCTAAAAACTTAATTGAAAATTATTTTATTGCCTTAGGCTACTAGTTAAATTGTATCGTTATTTGTTAAATCTGAAATAGCAATTACAATTATAATTATTTTTGCCATACTTTTCACTAAACAGTATAATTGTCCGTACACAGAGTACCACTCAAATAATACAAAACAGCTGTAACACGTAAATATAAAAACTGAAATAAAATTCCAAATGGCACTCAGTCCATTGTATTCAACAAAATGATAATTTAAAGGTACCATTTAGCGATCTTTCATGTCAGGGCAATAAAAGCGACATTGATATAATTAACGCTTCCCCCAGTGAATTTTAATTAAGAAATTAATTAGTGCTCTCTGACCCAGTGACCTGACTAGTGACTGGAACTAATGCTGGCTTTATGGGGTGCAATGATGTTTGGGAGTCTCTAGTAGAAGTAGTTAACCGTTACTCCAAATACCTTTTCATTCGTTTTCGAAGTAAAACTTTTTTAAACACGTTGAGAATATAATTTCAAGGTCGCGTCATGGAAATACCGTTTCGGAGTTAGGCGACGATTTTGGTATCTTTGAATCTTGTCAATGAAGTTTCACTTCTGACACGTGTGCTCGGCACACACGCTCTTTTTTTCGTTTAGGTTGAAAAAGTAAAAGGATAAGAGATTAAGCAGGGGACTGGTCAACCATATCCAGAGGAAATTTATTACAGCGCTCTGGAAATAATAAACGGAAAACTACTTACTTTACCTACCTTTGTAGTAACATCAGATGATTGAAAATGAAGTGCAATATTTTGATTTTGAAGTTGGTTTTGTGTTCTTATTAATTCAGTTGTATGCTGCCGGCCCTGGTCGTGGCCAGTATTGTAGAAAGGCCTCTTTAATAATGAAATACATTGCATATTTGTAAGGAGTAAAATACTTACACAATAGTAGTGCAATAGATTATCCTAAATGATATCTATTGTTGAAGTATCAAGATTTCACCGACTTATGATTTCTTATTTAAATATCCCTTACAACGCCGAAGGTAAACATTGGTGTTTTTCCATCTGCCAATAAAGTAAATATGAGTCGGTGTTTCGTTTCCTATTATTCCATAAATCACAATGACGAAATAGGAAATATTAATATTGTTTTTGTGCAGAAAATTTCACTTACATCGGAAACGTATGTAATCCTACTAATATTATAAATGCGAAAGTTTGTGAGGATGGATGTTTGTTATTGTTTTACGTTAAAACTACTGAACCGATTACAATGAAATTGGTATGTAGATAGCTGAAGACCCAGAATAAGACATAGATCTTTGAAAACGCGGGCTAACCCGCATGAAAATCTAGTATTCAATATAACGTATACCTCATACAAAGCTTATAGGAAACTAGAAATGGCTTCGAGAAAATCGAACAAATCGATTGAGGTTTTCTTATTTGAAAAGTTATTTCTCCTGCGCGTCGAAGGTGCCTCCATAACTTAGTAAGAATTTTGTTTCCACAGGCATTAGGTCGCAGACAGCTGACAAATAAACAGACAGACTTTAATATGTGTGCTCACGTAGCAATATTAGGTCAGTTTCTAGCTTCATGAGTTTCCAGGATTTTTATCGACGTTTTGTTTTATGAGAACTGAGATAACACGTTATCAGAATGTATCTTAGTTTATATTGACAGGTATTGCTGAAATAAATACAATATACACAAGAAGTGTACAAATAATATATAAAACGTTACTATCATTACAATGACGTAAAATATTTATTTTTTTACACTTTATTTTAGACACAAATACAGTTTTACACAGAGGAAATCTTACAACTACTTACAAAAAAGGAAGAGCACAACTTATTTGGCGGCCTTATCACTTATGACTAAATATTAAACATGTAGTATAATTATTATCAGTATTTTGTACAACAGTGTTCTTCGCTCCACATTGTTAAATGTGAATAATATGTCCATAGCATATATGTCATACATAACACGATAAAAACTGTATTAAAATGCTTATCAACATTGATTTTAGAATTTCACGGAGCTGATGCCAAAGGGTGTGTAACTGTAGGAAGGAGGACATTAAAGCCTCTCACCGAGACACTGCAGAGCGTTACGAATTGTTAGCTATACATTACTGTCTAATGAGACTAATGAACAATATTTTGTACTGCTTTCCACTTGGCACCATCTTGAAGTGGCAATGTATGTGTACGTTAAATTGTTGAGAAATGTCGTGTAGAAAGTGTTTTATGGCAAATTTTAGGTAGAAAGTAAAATGTTTATTGTAACAATAGTAAATTTAATATCTTTGTTTGAACTATACAGACATAAAATTTTAAGGACAAAGAAAATCATTGTTGCAAAAAACAGACACTTTAAAACAACATTACATTTTTAAGTCATCGCATCGTTAAGACTATTTATTGCAATTTCTATTTACTATATACAGGGTGTACCAAAAAGTAGTGATGAACGGAAGCTGAGAGGTAGAGGACCTAGAGGGCTATCCGAATCACCCCCATGTATGTTATGCGATTTTTCGTATTTTCGGAGTTATGACGTTTTTTTCAATTTTTCACCTATCGCCGAGTACGATGATATTTTCACTCATGCTGACGTCAATGATTGCGGAACATGCTTGATTTTTTTTGTGTGCTAAGCTGAAAGATAGGCCAATTCAGTATAGTAACATTTATTATCGTTAGATCTTTGAATGGAATACAAAAAAAGAATTAAATGGCAAGAAAGATAAAATGACCCAGTATGTTCACCACTTCAAGGGCCCGTAAATAATTAAAATCACATAAAAAAAGTTTTCCATTTGACCTTTAAAAACTTGCTCTATCTATCAAATAGCTACCCTGAAAATTTCATTTAATTATTCAGAAGGCTTCAATCGAAAAATTTAAATCTAAATGTGGTAAGTGCAAAAATTGAATTAACATGATGATCATTAAAACCAATAAATAGGTGTTTAATTACCAGAAATTTTTAAAATAACCCCGCTGTTGCTCAATGCAAGTGCGACATCACCGTAAAAAGTTGTCTTTTAAATGTCTGAATGCCCTTTTATCATTTTTAATGGTTTCTTCTGCTACTATGAATTTCCGGGTTATTTCGTCCAAATAGTGGCAGTCTCTCGTCTTTGTAGTATCCCCACGGAAAAAAATCAATAGGCAGGCCAGGCTAAAGGGCAAAGATACCCTGAAAGATGGATTGGTCGTTGCAGCCTGCGCATGCGCCGGTGACGCCTGCCTTAAAGCCTGGCCTCCACGGTCCCTCGACCTAAACCCCATTGATTTGTTTCAATGGGAATACTAAAAAGACCTCGGCTACTTGAGAGAATGCCACAATTTGGACGAAATAACCCGGAAATTCGTAGTAGCAGAAAAAACCATTAAAAATGATAAAAGGGCATTCAGACATTTGAAAGACAACTTTTTACGGTGATGTCGCACTTGCATTGAGCAACAGCGGGGTTATTTTAAAAATTTCTGGTAATTAAACACCTATTTATTGGTTTTAATGATCATTATGTTAATTCAATTTTTGCACTTACCACATTTAGATTTAAATTTTTCGATTGAAGCCTTCTGAATAATTAAATGAAATTTTCAGGGTAGCTATCTGATAGATAGAGCAAGTTTTTAAAAGTCAAACGGAAAACTTTTTTTATGTGATTTTATTTTTTTACGGGCCCTTGAAGTGGTGAACATACTGGGCAATTTTATCTTTCTTGCCATTTAATTCTTTTTTTTATTCCATTCAAAGATCTAACGATAGTAAATGTTGCTATACAGAATTGGCCTATCTTTCAGCTTAGCACACAAAAAAAATCAAGCATGTTCCGCAATCATTGACGTCAGCATGAGTGAAAATATCAACGTACTCGGCGATAGGTGAAAAATTGAAAAAAACGTCATAACTCCGAAAATACGAAAAATCGCATAACATACATGGGGGTGATTCGGATAGCCCTCTAGGTCCTCTACCTCTCAGCTTCCGTTCATCACTATTTTTTGGTACACCCTGTATAACTATTCGAATAGAGATTTATTTTAAACAATTGTATTGATTTATTTCCTTAGTTGTTTACAGTAAAGTCTGGGCGATGAAGCGTTAGCGACCTCCCACAAGGCAGACAGACGACCTAGGTGGCCTCTGGATGCAGGCCGTCGGAGATCAGTCGATCTGGAATACTTTATTCAGCAGCGTCAACACTGAAACAATAAATTAAATTAACACCTGTTGAAACTTAATTGTAATTGGCATCTTTGCTGTTTCTCTAATCAACGATAAAATGTTAATGGACTACACAATTAAAGAACTTTCTTATCATAAAGATGCATTTAGCACATCAAACTGATTATTTTCAAGGACCAAATTATATTTTCCTTATGATTAGTTCATTTCAGTCCTCTTTTAATTCTTTTAAAAATATTTTCCCATATAATTTTTTGCTTCACAAACCAAACATTCTAAAACAACGCGCAATGTACACCGACCAGTCTGAATTGGCATTCGCTGGCTTTTTTATTCCCAGCGATAAGGTCCCTTCGGATGCTAAAACAGTCAAATGTTTTTTCATATTCACGAGTTATGGTTTAAGCTACATTAAAAAAACAGTAGCAAGTTTATAGCCGTACATACCAATACAGATGCAGAAATATCTTTATGGGCTGTAACAAGGTTTAAGGTTAGTATTTTTTGAATTTGAATGTGAAACATGCATTTTAGAGTAAATTATTTATACCACACACCATATTTCAACCAATAACCGTGGCCGCCTCATTAATGCGGCTCGACGGAACATAGTGGGGTTTTAGTCGGTGAGAATCCTAGAGAATATGTCGAAACATAACCTACGGCTCCTTCCCCGCGGGCCGTGGGTACCTATGCAAGATTTCCCCACTTCTAAAAAAGGTATATAACAGTTTGTATTTCACCTTTTCATTTATATAGATACATTTTATAGATTTAAAGATGTAGATACTATTTAGGAATACCTAATTTTAGTTCGATGAAACAAAATTTTCTTCGGTGAATATTCGGTGAACGAAAGTTTTAATTTTTAGAAACCTCACAAATGAATATGAGGTTGGGCATTAAAAGGAAAACCTAAATATGAAACTTGGCTATTAATTTGGGGAAAAACTCCGGCCATTGTGAAAGTTTGTCGAGTTATTGAAGCTAATCGGCGACACGGGAAAGCTCTTGTGTTTCGTACCGAAATGCATACTTGATTTCCTGTATCGATTTGAAAGTTTTATAATGTTTCCGTGACCTTATTTTTGGATTTAATCGTCAGTAATTGGAAGAATATTAATTATGCAACATTAATTATACTTGCTGCATTTGTAAAATTACTTATATGTATGAATTTTTATTCTTAGGGCTGATTTTTCATTCCTTGGTTAAAACTTATTCGTCGAATAATGTATAAAACTACCATTTTAAAAACGTATTCTAATTGCCCGTATTTGACAGTTTACGTGACATTTTAATATTATCGTGTAATACTTTATTGGACGGATAGTTTTTAACCAAGCATTGAAAAATCGGCCCTTAATTAATTGTACGTAGTTTTTTTGGATATCGGTAGTGTAGATAAGTCTTGTAGGCATGTCTTATTTAAAAAAAATGCAGAAGCTAGAGCATAGATAGAATATAATATGTATAAGTACATAAAGCCATACGTTAATCCCATTATAATATTGATTTAGTTCTTATTCATATTTTTATATCGAATGTTGCGTCGTTGAATCAACAATTCAATAATCAATGATTACCATACGATTGCACGTTTTCAACGTTACAAAATAGTTCTATTAAAGAAAATCCATAGCATTTGCGTCAGAATGGCTCCAAGGTAATAAATATGCACCTAGATACAGGAACTCAATAGACGTCTGATGTGTATTTATTACTATTGTAAGTTCGCTTGAATTCATCTGTTGTTTGTAATGGTTTCGAAGATTAGCAATATCAAGTTTGGACTGTATACATAGGGTACTAATTGGGTACTTATAAGATTTAGTACGATTAGAAAAAACAATGTTTCAGTTAAACCGCATGTCTTTTATGGTATGTGGATTGAGTTCGTTTTACATAAGTTTGCTTATGGAGTAGGTGATATCCTGTCTTGTCAAACAATATTGCTGTTGTGTGTCCACCAAAAATAAGTTTGACGTTCGATCTGCTATTATACCAAGGATGATGAAGGTATTTTTAGTCGGTTACTCATAATTATATAAGGCTTCGTCAAACTTTTACTCCTGAAAAGAAATTTGTTGATAATGACTAGCAACAGAGAACTTTATCGTTTAGATTTTATAAAAGTTTTGGTGGACATTCTAAAATAAATAGATAGTTAGATAATAAATGTGAAAAGGAGAAGATTATATGAAGAATAATAAATGAAGGAAGCGCTGCCGTCTCCGGGGCGCTCCGGGAAGGTATTCAATAAATTTTATAGAAGGTTCCAGGTTCTATCGGTCAGTATGTAATAATTATTTACCGTGGGGACCAATAACTTGCCAAGGATTCGTCTTGATATTAGCTATTACAGATTCAACGTTAAATTCATAGTTTATGCGAAATTTATGTTTCTTTCATTTGAACACTTATGCCGTTATATGAGGAAGTAGCTTGAAGGATTTACACTACATTTTGTGAATATAAAAGCGAGTATAGGGTGCAAATAGTAAAAAGAAATGTTGCTAGCGTGTTGTGAACACTAGGGAAGCCATAGGCGGAATACTAGTAATGCTTTTATAAGTTAAATCTATATATTTTTTTACGATTCGATTGATCTTTTTATTATTCTCTGTAAAGAATTCATTCCGTCTCACTTGGATTAAAAAGAGTATCTCCAAATATTACAAACTTTCCCAAAACACAACAAGGAACGAACTCTTTTTATACTTAGATTTTTAATTATTAACATTGTTATAGCTTTGGGAATAAAAAATTGGGCACTTAATTATCATTGTTTGGCCAGTATATCCACGAGGGATCATGTCATGTTATTTTTAGACCCGGATTACTGAACAAGGGTTGCGTGTCAGTTTTCAAGTTACAGTAATGCGATCATGTCGTTTTGACACTTGCAAAACATGGCGGGCAAGCCAATGTTTTCGTTAATTTGAAATTAGATCATGTTGTTCTTAATAATCTTTTGGGAGTTTTTAATTTTAGCACTCGGTTGTTGAGGATTTCTGGTTTATGTTTTTAAATGCGTAGGCTTTGGTATTTTTAATTTTGAAATTGTGACAATGAAGAAGGAAAAAAACTTTTTTTTAATCCGCTTTCACAGTATTTCGGTATCTGGAAATTGAAGATTATAAATAGATTTGTTTCTATTTATTCATTTAATGATTTCGGTTACCATAAGTTTACGGACATGCCACGCAATAATTACATATTATGTCATCCACTCCATTATAACCAAACACGACATCTCTTTTAATATTATTTAGTCACAAATAACGTCTTTACAGGTTAATAAATAGCACTGTTTGAATACTAACTATCCCTAAGTGGAATAACAACAACAAATACTTAAATAAAATGCGTAAATTAGCTCTAATAGGCTCCTATTTCCCGAACCAGCTACCCAATGTCTAATTCTTAAGAAAATGACTGAAAATAATGAATTCAAGGCACGACAGTATAGTTAATTGAAACCGGGAGCAACAAGTAAATGAAAATGTTTTAACAGTTTTCTAATTTCTCGAGGTGTTAAATTCTCGTTAAACATTTGCGGTGAAATAATTTTAACGAGTTGGTTCAGTAAACAGACTTCGAATTAATAGTTTGCTGTAAGATTATTTCATTTATGTTTTTCGCTTTTATTAATTGGTTAGGAAGAGTGTTTGCATGTTGATTTAAAGCTCATAAACTATTTTTTTTCTTAACACAGTTGTAGAATTATACATGTCATAGATTATACAATGATTAAATAACATATTATTACAATTTAAAATAAGTCATTAGTTCGAAATAAATCAGTGTAATACAATTTGTAAAGATGATAATCGTGCAAAGGTATTTTTATCGCTCATAATTCCAATTTTTTTTAATTATATTGCGCATATTATATTACAAAATACAGCTGTATCTAAAAATCATAATATCATAATCGATACGCTGTTTCAACCATATTTAAAGCACCATAATTTTGTATTAAAAGATAAAATCCACATTCAATACAATATTGAAAGTTCGTTTAAAACGTAAAAGTGCAAATCACGAAGCTTGTTAAGTGCAAGGGAGGCTCTAATTAATTAATCTGCTCTGATAAATGACAGTCATGATGCCACCGATACATTGATAAATAGATTTTTCCCACAACTCCTTCGAAGAAATAGATTTAGGTTACTGGATAAGGCGAAGAATAAAGAGATAAAATAATTAAATATTAATTTATTTAGGGCTGATTTTTCAATCCTTGGTTAATACTTATCCGTCCTATATAGTATTACACAATATTATACAGATGTCAACTAAAAACTGTCAAAAAGTGGGCAAGTAACACATTTTTAAAATGGTTGTTTAATACGATATTCGATGAATAAGTTTAAGGATTGAAAAATCGGCCCTTAATGTAAGAATTTGTAAATATGTGTTTTAGTAGTTGAAGTAGTAGGGCAGGTATAATACTTCTTAAATTTGAAAAAGCTCTATAAAAAAGTTAAATTTAGACTCGAATATGATGAAATTTATTCATGGACATAAACATTAAACATATTTCTAGCCTTTCCTAGTATTATTCTATCTTAAATTGAACAACCTTCTGGGAACAGATAAATTAAATCCTTAATAAAATATAAGTCTCGAGCAGAAAATATAGATTTTTAGCCTCTCTAGCGATCCATTTTTAAACTATATTTACTTAAATATTGCGTTTGTTGAAAAGAACAAGCAATTCCTGTGAATGATGGCGTGCGCGTATTTCATCTCGCAAATATGTTGTTTCTCGTGAAATTCCGAGATATGTTTTTCTTTTACATAATTTATGTGTTTATTTATTTATTAAATGTTACACCAACAACAAATTATTTTCCCTTTTCGACTTTTTGATTTCGACATATTTGGAGAATGTGAATTTCTTATCTTCGCTTTTTATAAGTGTTTGTGTCCGTTTATAGTAAACAATTTAATTTTCTTTAATGTGTTCTTTAGATTCAAATATTTTCACTAACATAATTTGAAATTATCAGATTGTAATCTCAAAAAAACTTAGTTGAACGTCGTGTTTAACAATATAATATGTATTCCTTTAATATATTACCACAATACCTTGTATATAATATCGTTAATACAACCTATTTCGTAATACTATTTAATCAAACTAACCCTGAAGCTACCCGCATCAAGGGGACAGCTAATTTGATCCATCTGTGCATTCATAACCGTTTAGTTCTACGATATTTGCAGTACACAACCCCTTTAAATATAATGAGACGTGAATTATTTTCTGATAAAATATTATATTTGGATGCTAAACGTCGTGTTATATCGAACAAACAGGCTCTTTGTTAAAATCGTTTATGTTATATTTATCTATACTGTAGCCAGTTGATATTAAGTATGTGTGATGGTAGGATCTTATTCGATTTTCTTTTGGAAAATAATCACATAAGAATTGCTTAGGGTATGCGCATTGCTATATTTAATTTCACGGCATATTGTGCTTAAATTTTCATATGTTCTACAATCGCTTACTCCACACTGCATGGATAAATTCTGTGTGTGTTTGTGATAGGTATTAATAAGAATCAGCATGTCTTATGTAGTTAAAAAGCATTTAAATAATATAATTCAATACGCCCAAGAACGTAGTCAGCAAATACTCTACCGTGTTTAAGGGCGCGGAATGACGCATGTACTCACTTTCTTATCCATTCTTTTATACTCCGGTTAAAAAATACGTAAGCAAAGTATTAAATCAAGGGGAGGCTATATATCTTCGAGGGCGAGTGAGGAATCACCTTCAACAGGTGGATATCTCAAGAGAAAACAAACGGTTGTTAAGATACTTTGAATACCTTCGTATGGTTGGCTAATAAATTGTGTACCATTGACCATTATATGGTTGAACAACAATGTTAAAATACGACTTAGGACGGTTTTCTGATTTTGTGTTTTGTTTTAGTTATGTAAATGATATTTTTATCGATATGTTAGAGATATCTTTATAGATTTCTCTAACGTATCTTTTTAAAACTGCATTCATATTGGTTTATTTATTTGTAACTTACGGTACAACATATATCTAATATTAAACTCATTGCACTCCGTGTTGTCGATAGTGAATACCTAATGTTATTCTGAAACTTTTATTTAACAATTTCTGTATTATGTGAGTGATCACAATCTATCTATTTATCTATTACACTCATGAATCATGACAACAAATTCAGTTCTTCCTTACGATTTGTCAAAAACAAATGAACATACACTTCCATTGTTACGGGAAACCCCTTTCTCGTCAATAGGCAAATCCACACAGAGCGAGCAGCCTCGCGAAGCAATTGTTCGCGAAGCAGCTCGCTCTGGAACTGTTATGGTCATTTTTTTGACAAAGTGTGAGTTAGAACGAAATGTGCGTTCATGATTCATGAGTATAGTATAGAAATAGATAAGTTGTCATAATTTACACAGTAAATAAGCATTTCATAAGCATTATGTACTCCCGAAAACACATAGTTCAATACATTTAATAGATATCTGTGGTATCGTAAGTTTTAATATGATTGGCGCGCAAAGCAGCTCGATCTACGTGAACGTGGCTTAGCCGAGGAAAACGGCGGCACGCGCGTAGTTGCTCGCCCTATGTGGATGCGCCTAATGACAACACGAAAACAAACCTTTGTTAAGATACTATCAATACCTTCGTATGTTTGGCTAATCAATTGTTAATCTCCATTGACCATTCTATGGTTGAATAACAATGTTAAAATACGACTACGACAGTTTTCTGGGTTTTGTTTTAGTTATGTAAATAGTAGCCGAGGAAAACGCAGGCACGCGCGTAGTTGCTCGCCCTGTGTGGACGCGCCTAATGACAACATTCAAACACACAAAATACAGTGTAAATGTATTTCATATGTCAAAACAATTGTCTTACATTATGCATGAGTGGGGAGGTCCCTTTGTAGACTCCTATACGGAAACGAATATTTTTCATACGACATTCGCTGACCTGTGCATTTTGCTGTTGGATTAATATTTGAACTGAGTCTAGAATGTTCTATGTTCGATACAATACGCCTTGATTGAACGAGTAATATGAATAGTGCAATAATGTCGTTCGGTTAATGTAATAGTAATTTTATACTCATCTAGAACTGAAATTACATTACATCGTATGATCGTAAGGTTGTGTTATTTATGAATACTATTCCACCGATTTTTATTATTCTTTCACTTATTGAAAGTTGAGTTCTCATTCATTCAAGGAAGATTTTTCGTCTTTGCTGTTTATTTTATAAATAAATAAAAACATGAATAACACACGACGAAAAATAAAAGAATAAATGATATTATTCACTGAATATGAATTTTAATAAAATGAAAACACTTAAAGAGTTATGGAACGTCGACGTGTCGAGTTTTGGAATTATTGAAATTCTTCTTTGTAACGTTTCATAACACAAATGATTACATGAAGAGGTTACTATATGCATTCTAGTAAAATATATTGCAATAAAAAATATTGTTTAGATTGTATAATAGGTTTGTATCATATAACTGAAGCAGCTTTAGGTTTAGGGTTGATTTTTCTAATATTTTATAGTCGAAAAAATAATTGTAGTTTTAAGAGGGCAAGTTTGAACGTGATGGATATTCTACGAATTCGGTTTGAAAATTACTTAACAAAAAAGAAGCTATATGATTTCTGGGTCATGAATATAGGCTATATATTTTCCTTTTGTAACACTTCTGTTTTTAGCAGCTTCAATGGAATCATAATGTTCTTACCATCACCAACCAATTAAAACGTTTCATAAAACATATACAAACTTAACAAAACCCTTGACTTGCATATAAATTTAATGTCTCAAATCTGTGATAATACAAAAATCGTAAAAACCGTTTGTAAATTCACATAAGCTAAACGGTCGGGGTCCGCACCGACCCCTATTATTTTAGTGTGGATCGAACGATGCGGGCGGTTTCAGCTTTAATCCCTGGATTTGTAGCTGATTGAAGGAAGGTTCTCTAATAGTTATGGGAGATATCTATTGGTTTGAGATATGAGTGATATTCAACAGTTGGTCACGGTTACTTCAAGCTATTAACACTCTCTCGTGGTTTAACCCGCATGGCTCCTCTCCTGTTGGTTTTAATTAATAACACGCGTGATGATATATAGCCTTTCCCGATGAATGGGCTATCTAACACCGAAATAATTTTACCAGTAGTTCCTGAGATTAGCGCGTTCAAACAAACAAACACACAAACTCTTCAGCTTTATAATATTAGTAAGTATAGTATAGATTCCTTTCCTTGGTAACAAAGTGTGAAATTGACGTCATTAGCAACAAGGTTATTGCCAATAAGTAAGATGAAGCACGTGTGGGATGATGGTCCTCATAAATCTAAATTTACATCCGCTAAGATAGAAGGATAATTATTAATTATTTGTAAGTACAAAAGCTAGGTATTTTGGTAGGTATTGGAATTTTAACAAACCGTATGAGGAATGTTAATTAAATTCCAAAGATATTTGTAAAAATAATGAATAATTGCTAAGAAGAACACTATTACTTCGTCTATATAACCGAAAATTCCAAACGTCAACCTACCTATAAAAGTGAGAAATACCATATTTTTCACTTACCTATTATGTACTCAGATAGGAATTTATGATTACTAATAGAAACATTAATTTTTTGAAACGTTGGTGAGCTTTAATAAAAGCACACACAAAAAGCTATTTTTATTTAATCATAAAAGTGTAATAGCCGTTCACACATCACTATTTGTCACGTCTCTAAACTCATCATCTCTATACACGATTTAATCTAGATAAAACGAAAATTCTAGAAGCTTCAAGTGAAAAATTTACATCATTCGAAATGCAACTTTGCATGTTAACAAAACAATCTAGCAGTCCTTATGAGTCTCACACAACTAATGAATACAATGTCCAGCAAAGCTTGCATCTTGTTTACATGCAAATATGCTATGAACATAAGAGAGGAATTTCAGAAATACTTGGAAATATAAGAGAATGTTATGGTAATGTCGCAGGGTTGTAAAGTTGCAATATAATTTCATTAGAGTCCCGGTGGTTGCGAGTTTTTTCAATTGTTTGTATTCTGTATTACGAGACAATTTTAAGATTGTTTTGTAATATGAAACGAGTGGGTGAAGTGACTTTGTATTGTAGTATTCTAGGGATTTATGTAAAGGATCCATACGTATTATACGTTAAGTTTTTTTATATGCATTTGGTGTTAATTGTTATACGAGTATCAAAAGAATGAATATGGTTTATAAAATTAAAAAACACGCTTTTCAAGATGTGAAGTCCCAGTGGAAAGTCCCAGTCCAGGTGGAAGTCCTAGTGGGGTACAAGTAGGTGATCAGCCTTCTGTGTCCTGCCAGACCGAGACATTTTTTTTTCTTAGTCTCCACCGGGAATCGAACCCAGGACCACTCGGTGTTACGCTCACGTGTACCAAGGAGGCGGTCTTTACAAGATAAGCTTATGAAATTATTATATTGAAATCGATTCTTGATAAGTGTAGGTACACAGTTTGGGTTAAATCTATCTGTTTAAAGTGGGTGGAATCTTAAGGAGCCGTTTACACAATACAAATATACAGGTTAAGCTAATATAACCGTGTTAATTATAATTAGAACTTGATTGTCATTTCCTTTCTCATTATTTCTTTTGACTTGTTTCTTAACGAAAAAAAACAGATTACACAGTAAATGTTTTACTAATTTAATGTCAAATTAAGGAGTAATTGTTTGAGTAATTTAATAATGTTTACTTTCATTAAGATTTTCATATCATTTATAATATTTGATTTAAATATTGTTTTAAAACTTATATGTAATTGTTAATCTTATTATGTAGGTCACTATACTTGGCTTAATGAACGGCAGACTAGTGTGACATGGCTACTATAGTCCGTATATATCCATCTATACTGACCGCACTTTAATCTGAAGATCCTGTATCTATCAGGTATCTATTAAGAGGCTCTTTGCCCAACATATTATAATAGAAATGAACCAAATTGCTCTTAGACTATCGAAAAAGTTAACTTATAATAATGAACTAAATGCTCTTAGACTATCGATAGATTACAGACACTGGCCATTTTACAAAGTATTTTCTCTACCGTGACCTCATTAGCTATAAGATCAATACGAGGCAACCTCTTTTGAGCAAGGGAAGTCCAATTAGGCATTACGTATACGCGCTAAATCAAGCTGGACCATTCAATGCTTTCTCTGTCTTTTATCTTTTACAATAAACGTTTTGGAAAGTATTTTTAAACACAATGGCAGAATAGAAGGAATAAATAAAACGACGTGTGGCACTCGGGGACTGCCGCGGTAAAGCTATTTCATGCTATGCCTTCAAGCCACACCTCCGCCCGTCGGAGTGGGGAGCGTGAGGTTTTTTCGTTACGGAATTTCTCGATTCGGTCCCCGCGCTCAAGGCCCGCGATAGAAGCTATGCAATAGCGTAAAAATTCCAAGTAAAAAAAGCACAATGAAAATAAAACTAAGACAAACAGGAGATATTTCTAAGCTGATGAATTGAAATGTTAATACTCATTTCCTATAAAAACATAATTAAAATAGCACCCGTAATATGAAATAGGCGTGTATAAATCTGAACGGAAAAACGCGATGGAATGTGGCGCGTAGGTAATTCCGTCCTGACCTCACAAGGGAGATATTCTGAGAGCGTCATGTATGCGCTCAATGATGGCGATCTGGAACATTCCAACGCCTGAACTGCGTGTTCTGGATAGTAAAAAGTTTTGATACTTTCATTGAGGTAGGTTAAAATTATTGTCAGAATTTACTCAGGTAAAAACAAGGTTACACAATACTCCATTGAAAAGTTACATTTGGGGTTGCATTTTTTAGAGGACGCAATTTTATTTTTTTGATGTGTAGGGGTCAGTATGAAGCTATCACCAAGTTTGTGGGGTCGCCACCCTTGTCCCACGGCCGCCATCTTGAAAAATAGCGGTTGATATGGTTTTTACGATATATCTCTTAAACTATTTATTTGATGAAAAACATTGAGTAACATTATTTTTTGCAAATTAAATTCTCTACAACTTTGGTCCAGTAACTTTTTGTCGTAGAACTATAAATAAAAAAGTTATAAGTGAAAATGTTCAGAAATTAGAGATATTTATATTTTTCAATAAAACTTTTTTTTTATAATTTTACGAAGAAATGATATCAGACCATTTTTGTAGATTGTTTTTCGAGGAACAACTTTTATATACAACATTTTGTCATTAAGTAAATAGCTAAGGTTTTACAGCGCTCCGAAGTGAGTACTAATTTTCAGTACTCTGATCTATACAGTATACTTATATTATGTGTGTAAACAGGGCCGGATCTACCCATGGGCTTTATGGGCTGCAGCCCAGGGCCCCGAGGTTAAAAGGGCCCCCAAACCCCGATAAAAAACTAGGCGATAATTTGAAAAAAAAAATCTGTAGTTTTCGAAAAACAAATTGATGAAAAATCGCATACCTACTTCAATAACTTTTGCTAACATGTAAAAGGATGTTTGCATGCTGATTTTCAACTTATATGTAGAAAATAAATCTTATTTATTGAAACTATTTGGTTATTTAATATATTATATGCCGTGGCCATATCGTAGATTTGCTCATTTCATGAAATGATTAATCATTACACGAAATGGTCGCATTTCATGAAATGGTTAATTGTCTATTGGCCACAACATGATGTGGTTTGAGCAGATCAATGATAAGAAATCGTTTCTCGATATGGGCAACTAAACGCGCGGTTTTTTCACGAATTGATCAAAATTATTTGATCATATCGTAACATCATCACATTAATCATTGGTAGAGGCGCTGCAAGCGCTGTGTTAATGTGTGGAGATGGCGGCCGCTGGCGAAAATTTTATTATTCGCAGTTAACAACTTCATAATTCGTTTGCTCGTTCGTTTAATTAAAATATGAAGAAAGTCATACAGGGCCGGACCGTGAACTCTTGGGGCCCTGGGCTGTAACTACCCAGGGGCCTTTTTTTTTGGAAATGTTCATATTAGTTTCATACTTACTTTCGCAATTTTGTTATTTTAACACAATCAAATTTTATTTTAAATCGTTTCATTAGTTCAGGAGTCTATCGCGGACAAACAAAGTGACACGTATTTTTTTTATACATAATATAGAGATAATAAAAATATAATGAAATAATGTTATTTAGGGCTGATTTCATGTATATATTTGATCATTATTACAATGACTCGTACAAAATAGTTGGTATAAAAGACACACGCCTATAGGAGGCGTGCGTCACGTACGACGCTCGATGTAGAAGAGAGCGGGGCCTCCGCTCTGAGGAGGGGCGCGGGGACGGCGGTCGTTCGGGAAACCGGTTTCTTGATTCGTCCCTGCGTCGCTGTCGCTAGGCGGATGCCTAGACATACTGGGGGCCGTTGGAGACGTCAGACTCCAAGACCGTTTCTGCGTCATCCAGCAAAGGGCAAAGGTACTTCACACCTCGCCTGCCGGAGGTGGTGGCAATTTCGGCCACCCGGGAAAATCCATCAGCTCCTGGGAAAAGCTTGGTTACGCGTGCGAGCCTCCAGTTTAAGGGAGGAACATTGTCCTCCTTCACCACACCAGGTCGCCTCGTAGCAGGCATCTGACGGGAAGACGCCACTTCGTCCGCTGCTGCAGCTCCGCGATGTACTCGAGGGAGAAGAAAAAGCCGGTTCAAATTCAAACTTAATCCCCTCGTTTGAAGCAAATTCTGAAATTGAACTTGACTTTATAATATCGTTAAGCTATCGCTCCGATAAAATTTAAACAAAATAAATTAATAAATTAAATAACATTTCGTCATTTTACATCCCCTCCCACGCATATCAGTAATAAAAAAGGGACCGGCTAAGTCAACGCAAACACTAATGAATGTGAACGCAAAAACGAATAGCAGCTGAGGAGCAGCATTGTAGTAAACGCTAGTGCTCCTGCTGAAACAACAACTTAGTCAGCTGAGGAGCAGCATTGTAGTAAACGCTAGTGCTCCTGCTGAAACAACAACTTAGTCAGCTGAGGAGCAGCATTGTAGTAAACGCTAGTGCTCCTGCTGAAACAACAACTTAGTCAGCCGGTGCTTGGCATGGAGAAGAATGGGATGACACATTATCAAAGTGTAAAATAATAAATAAAAATAAAAATGATTGGGTGTCGCGAAGAATTTTCAATTCATTGGGGAAACTATCCTGCTGTGCCAGCCTAAACAAATGTTAAAGGACGCGTCAAGTTCCTCAGGCTGTAGAACACCGCTAGGTTTATTATTTGTATGTGTGTGACAGTTATGAATAAATCGTAATAAATAAGCGAACGCGCGCTGTAATATCGTAAGTTTCGAATATCTGTCAAAATCAATAAAATTATTCATTCCCCAATTTAATTAATAACGGCAACATTAACCCTTAATTCTAATAATAATAATGCTAATGTTCATTGCAAATCGCGGTCAGTTGCATAGAGGCTTACGTAAAAAAAGATAAAACAAAAACAAAATCACAAATTAATATCAAATAGCCTACTACTACTACAGGCTTCAACACAATGCGATGCGTAATCAGCCGGGTTCATTGACGTGGGCACGTGACGCCATTCACCGCCTTCAGTAACTAAAATACTAGCAATGCGATTTGACACAAATGTTTTTAATTTACTATAACGAGATTTAAGCCAACCTGAAAAAGTTAATGAATCGGTTACATGAGTCTTGCCAAAATTTAGTCAGCGACTCGTTAAAACTGTGAAAGATGCACAGTGTATTGCATTGCAAAAATGAATTAAATAAATTGTCGCTTGACCTTGAATGGGCGCTAACAGGCCCGGCAAGTAACCAACCTAACTTCGACTTACGCATAACTGGCATGTCCTGGCCTAACGTAATCTGCTCGGATCCGATTAAACTCCAAAAAATGTCAGCACCGATTAAAATGTCGATGGGACCGGGCTGATTAAAAGTGGGATCTGCGAGTTTGATGTTACGCGGAAAATTAAAATGAGACACGTCGATGTATTTATGCGGCAAATTACCGGAAATATTAGGCAAAACTAAACACGATATATCAAAATTGATGTTATTGTCATGTATAGACCTAATTTGCAAGGCGCAACGCTCAGGAGTTTTAAACAATGAAATATCACCTACTCCTCTCAAATTAACGAAATTGTGTTGCGGCGTTAATTGCAATCGATGTTTTAATTCATCAGTTATTAATGACGTCATACTACCGGAGTCTAGCATCGCCCGTGCGGTCACGTGGTCGTTGCTAACGGGATTGTAAACATCAATGAGCGCTGTAGACAACAACACCTGAGTTGAATAGGAGACGGCCATATGATTGGACGCGACTCCGGACTAACACCGCGACGGCGGGGGCGAGTCCATAGTTTGTGTATTTACAGCCTGAGTAACCTCCCTATGTAGTAAAGTATTGTGGCGCTTCTTACAAATACGACAGGGACGCGATCGGCAACGGTGTGAGGTGTGCCCCGCTCTAAGACAGTTGAGGCAGAGCTTCAATCAAGCGGCGCCGACGATTCGATCCTCGATGCTCAAGGACCGGAACGACGAACAGTCGTAAATGCGATGACCGCCATTGCAGAAGAAACACGAAGCCAGAGGGAAAGAAGAAGCACCGGGAGTGGCTGAAATTGTGAAGGTTTTCATGGTTACGGACTTGTCTGACTTGTTATGAGAAACAAAGTGTTCCCGCTTACTATTGTTATTATTAAACGATTTATCTAATTTATTGCGCTGTACTGATTCTAAAACGTCAGCACGTCCCTTTAAAAATTTATTAAAATCAAATAATGACGGCATTTTATCGTCGTTGAAAGAAGAATTTTTAAATTCTTCCCACTTCAAATTAGAGTTATTGTCGAGCTTAGCCGAAACCATATGTATAATTAAAGTATCCCAGTGATCAGTGGGCTGCCCCAATGTATTTAAGGCGCGCAGATTTTTAGACACATGATCAACTAGGTAACGCAAAGACTTCGCCGACTCTCGGCCTATAGGTTCTAAATTAAACAAAGAATTTAAATGGTTAAAAATTAATTGTCTTTTGTTGTTATATCTCTCGTGGGAGACGCCAAGCTACGATATAATTGCAATCGGTAACCTCTAAATTGCTTATAACTTGAGCTGCTTCACCTTCTAAGTACGAGCTCAAATAATGAAATTTATGAATGGACTAGATGAAAATTGTTATCAAGTAACTTTTGGGCACTGGCTATAAGAGAAATAAAATCTTGTTCAACTTCATCCCTTGCATCAATTTCGGCTTCCATCGAGGTTGGATTCTCAATTTCGATGCGCGTTTGCACATCGTCGAACTGCGTGAACAATGCACGAAAACGATCCAACCTCAATGCAAGTTCGTCCATTTCTTGCGAAGAAATATGATCGCTATTGAAAAGATTATTGATATAATTCTTAAATTTAGTTAAACGTCCTTTAATTGACGATCTAGTGTTCACGTAAGAAGTCATATTTCGAAAAAGGTATATTTATTATAAATCGACAAGAAATGGAGGAAGAATTAAATTTAAATTAAGAAAAATAATATAAAAGAAATACGTAAATTAATCCGGCTTATATTCACATTCACTCGGCGCTGGCGCAGGGCGCGTGCGTAGTAACAGCTGGCGGCAGATAACGGTACTCGAGCCGAGTCACGCGGTCCGGCACTGGCAAGCAAAGCGAAGCGTTAGGTATCTAATGCAAATTGCAATGGAATATTTACGTAGGAATTTATGAATTTTAGCTTTAAATTGATGGGATGAGTGCAAGTTTATTCAACAATTAAATGAAATGAGTATAATTATTAATGCCCTTTATGAAATAAAATAATAAGGAAATATAGACAAGCAGATTTAGCCTTTAATTTAATAGTGCAAAAAATATTGCGAATAGCTCAGTAAGCTTGTATAGCTTGAAGCTAATTAATTTTAATGTAAAGAAAATCCTCAAAAATAATAAAATAAAGTTTTTAAGCAGATATGTGCGAGCGGATCGATCGGCAATTTAGATAATTTCGAACAATAACGAAATTAAAGCCTGAAAAATCGATATTCACTTGCGCAGCATAGGCAATAAAAATGCGACTAAATAATAAAATAAAGATTATATGCAGATATGTGTGAGCGGATCGATCGGCAATTTAGATAATTTCGTAAAATAAGGAAATTAAAGCCTGAAAAATCGATATTCACTTGCGCAGCATAGGCAATAAAAAACGCGATTAAATAATAAAATAAAGATTATATGCAGATATGTGCGAGCGGATCGATCGGCAATTTAGATAATTTCGTAAAATAAGGAAATTAAAGCCCGAAAAATCGATATTCACTTGCGCAGCATAGGCAATAAAAATGCGACTAAAGCTTGGCCTAGAGAAAGTGAGAGTGGCAGCTTGATAGTCAAGAAGAGAGGAAAGTTGCATGGAGAGAAAAAAGGAATAAAGAAGTGGTTCACTTCCCTGCTGGACCGTGGCTGCGGCGCCTGGCGGCGTCGGCGGGTAGGCGGGTCGGCGGACGCTCCTGAGTTCTGAGTGACGTGGCGGGCTGCACGAAGCGACTGGGACGGCACGGCGAATAATTGCTGCCTTAAAGTCTTCATACTCGGTCTTCCAAATTGGTCTTCCAAATACGTAGGACAATTAATGTTCCACCCGAGGGCGTGGCAATCCGTGACCTTTGTCCGTCCTTCTGTGTGCCTTGCTATCACGTCGGGGTCACCATGTGCAAGACTGGGGTCTTGGGGTTTTAAAAATTAAACCATCTTAAGGTTCGATGAGGTGAGGATAAGGTTATATTTGATCATTATTACAATGACTCGTACAAAATAGTTGGTATAAAAGACACACGCCTATAGGAGGCGTGCGTCACGTACGACGCTCGATGTAGAAGAGAGCGGGGCCTCCGCTCTGAGGAGGGGCGCGGGGACGGCGGTCGTTCGGGAAACCGGTTTCTTGATTCGTCCCTGCGTCGCTGTCGCTAGGCGGATGCCTAGACAATGGTAGTTTTATACATTATTCGACGAATAAATTTTAACCAAGGATTGAAAAATCAGCCCTTAATTGATAATAAATTAGTAAAAGAATCTGACAGATTATGTATGAGACAGTTATGTTATTTAAATAATAATTTAGCTAAGTAATTTAGAAATCAACCTTTCTGCATTTTTGTGCTGCAAATTCTTTTATTTGGTCATCACATTGCAAGTCTTTTGTTAGATCACAATTTATGGAAAGAAGTGATAAATTATTTAGCCGATCATCGATTGTTGTCCTATATTTATTTTCTATATATGACATCTTGGAGAAGGAGCGTTCTGCTTCACAGCTAGTGATTTAAAAAAATCTTTAAAATGGTGTAGCAGTTAAGGAACACGTCAATAAGTTTAATTTCGTACATGAGCATAAAAATTATGAACGTTCGCCAAGCATGTGGAATGTGGATGGCTGTTTGTGTTGGGTGATTGTGGTTGGTGTTTGGGACTTCGTTTGCTGTTTGCGGTGTTTGTGACAAACAGCCAGCGTGTGGATGTAGCATTATGAACGTTCGACAAGCGTGAATGTGAAAGGGAATGTGAATGTGAATGTTGAATGCTTAGATCATTAAGTAATGGATGGAGTACGCTGGCAAATGTTCTAACTAAACTTTCTGCTGATTTTGGTGCGGGGAGGGTAACTCACACTATTGAAACACAATCACACATTCACAAAAATAATTTGTGACACGAAAGTCGTAAAAATTTACGACCTTTTAAGCGACGAGTTTTTAAATTCAACTCTATCCCTAAGTTCATAAAGATTAAATGTGTATTTCATTCCAAGTTGTCTTGTGGGGAGTGCGGTTCAATATCGCGTTCTAAATTCAACTTTATAACTTAGACCATAAAGATTAAATTTGTATTTCTTTAAAAGATAGTCTCGTAAGGAATGCGGTTCATTATCGCGTTTTAAATTCAACTTTATCTCTTAGTTCATAAAGATTAAATTTGTATATTTTCTTTCCATGATAGTCTCGTGGGGCCGCATCAATGATCGAGTAAACATGACTCGATTATTTGTCTTGATCATATCGCTAAACGATACATCGACGATTATTAGAAATTGCATTTAATTAGAAATGTACGTTAAAAAAATAAAAAAATATACACAAATGAAAGGTTATTCCATCTTTTTTAATATTCGACATGTTTGAATTGCTTCTGCAAGACTCGACAGTGCAAAACGGCATTTTTAGCGGAGCACTCGCAGACGTCCTTTCGATGTTTTACGAATACGCAGAGTGTTTGTAATCGATTACGCAAGTAGTTTTTATGAAAGCGTAAGATTTTTCGATTCGAATGATCTTATACCTCGGCAAAAGGGGAAACGCCTGCGAGTGTTATCCATTACTTAATGATCTAAGGTTGAATGTGAATGTTGAATGTGAAATTGAATGTGAATGTGAATGTGAATGTGTGCGCTGTTCGCTGTTCGATATGAATTTGAATTTGAATTCAAATTCAAATTCAAATTCAAATTCATATCGAACAGCGAACAGCGAACAGCGAACAGCGAACAGCGAACAGCGAACAGCGAACAGCGAACAGCGAACAGCGAACAGCGAACAGCGAACAGCGAACAGCGAACAGCGAACAGCGAACAGCGAACAGCGAACAGCGAACAGCGAACAGCGAACAGCGAACAGCGAACAGCGAACAGCGAACAGCGAACAGCGAACAGCGAACAGCGAACAGCGAACAGCGAACAGCGAACAGCGAACAGCGAACAGCGAACAGCGAACAGCGAACAGCGAACAGCGAACAGCGAACAGCGAACACGAAAACACGAAAACACGAACACGAACACGAACACGAACACAATCAAATTCAAATTCAAATTCAAATTCAAATTCAAATTCGAACACGAACACGAACACGAACAGCGAACAGCGAACAGCGAACACCGAACACCGAACACCGAACACCGAACACAAACACAAACACAAACACAAACACAAACTCTCAAAATCAAATTCAAATTCAAATTCAAATTGAAATTCAAATTCAAATTCAAATTCAAATTATTGTAATTCAAATTCAAATTCAAATTCAAATTTTTATTCAACTTCAAATTCATATTCAAATTCAAATTCAAATTCAAATTAAAAAACAAATTCAAGTAGATATAGAACAGCGAACAGCGAACAGCGAACAGCGAACAGCGAACAGCGAACAGCGAACAGCGAACAGCGAACAGCGAACAGCGAACAGCGAACAGCGAACAGCGAACATCGAACATCGAACAGCGAACAGCGAGCAGCGAACAGCGAACAGCGAACAGCGAACAGCGAACAGCGAACAGCGAACAGCGAACAGCGAACACGAAAACACGAACACGAACACGAACACGAACACAATCAAATTCAAATTCAAATTCAAATTCAAATTCGAACACGAACACGAACACGAACAGCGAACAGCGAACAGCGAACACCGAACACCGAACACCGAACACCGAACACAAACACAAACACAAACACAAACTCTCAAAATCAAATTCAAATTCAAATTCTAATTCAAATTCTAATTCAAATTGTAATTCAAATTCAAATTCAAATTCAAATTGTAATTCAAATTCAAATTCAAATTCAAATTCAAATTTTTATTCAACTTCAAATTCATATTCAAATTAACATTCAAATTCAAATTAAAAAACAAATTCAAGTAGATATAGAACAGCGAACAGCGAACAGCGAACAGCGAACAGCGAACAGCGAACAGCGAACAGCGAACATCGAACATCGAACAGCGAACAGCGAGCAGCGAACAGCGAACAGCGAACAGCGAACAGCGAACAGCGAACAGCGAACAGCGAACAGCGAACAGCGAACAGCGAACAGCGAACAGCGAACAGCGAACAGCGAACACCGAACAGCGAACACCGAACAGCGAACACCGAACAGCGAACACCGAACACCGAACACCGAACACCGAACACAAACACAAACACAAACTCTCAAAATCAAATTCAAATTCAAATTCAAATTGTAATTCAAATTCAAATTCAAATTCAAATTCAAATTTTTATTCAACTTCAAATTCATATTCAAATTCAAATTCAAATTCAAATTCAAATTCAAATTCAAATTCAAATTCAAATTCAAATTCAAATTCAAATTCAAATTCAAATTCAAATTCAAATTCAAAATCAAAATCAAGTAGATATAGAACAGCGAACAGCGAACAGCGAACAGCGAACAGCGAACAGCGAACAGCGAACAGCGAACAGCGAACAGCGAACAGCGAACAGCGAACAGCGAACAGCGAACAGCGAACAGCGAACAGCGAACAGCGAACAGCGAACAGCGAACAGCGAACAGCGAACACGAAAACACGAACACGAACACGAACACGAACTCGAACACAATCAAATTCAAATTCAAATTCAAATTCAAATTCAAATTCGAACACGAACACGAACACGAACAGCGAACAGCGAACAGCGAACACCGAACACCGAACACCGAACACCGAACACAAACACAAACACAAACACAAACTCTCAAAATCAAATTCAAATTCAAATTCAAATTGTAATTCAAATTCAAATTCAAATTCAAATTGTAATTCAAATTCAAATTCAAATTCAAATTCAAATTTTTATTCAACTTCAAATTCATATTCAAATTCAAATTCAAATTCAAATTAAAAAACAAATTCAAGTAGATATAGAACAGCGAACAGCGAACAGCGAACAGCGAACAGCGAACAGCGAACAGCGAACAGCGAACAGCGAACAGCGAACAGCGAACATCGAACATCGAACAGCGAACAGCGAGCAGCGAACAGCGAACAGCGAACAGCGAACAGCGAACAGCGAACAGCGAACAGCGAACAGCGAACAGCGAACAGCGAACAGCGAACAGCGAACAGCGAACAGCGAACAGCGAACAGCGAACAGCGAACAGCGAACACCGAACAGCGAACACCGAACAGCGAACACCGAACAGCGAACACCGAACACCGAACACCGAACACCGAACACCGAACACAAACACAAACACAAACACAAACTCTCAAAATCAAATTCAAATTCAAATTCAAATTGTAATTCAAATTCAAATTCAAATTCAAATTGTAATTCAAATACAAATTCAAATTCAAATTCAAATTTTTATTCAACTTCAAATTCAAATTCAAATTCAAATTCAAATTCAAATTCAAATTCAAATTCAAATTCAAATTCAAATTCAAATTCAAATTCAAATTCAAATTCAAATTCAAATTCAAATTCAAATTCAAATTCAAATTCAAATTCAAATTCAAATTCAAATTCAAATTCAAAATCAAATTCAAGTAGATATAGAACAGCGAACAGCGAACAGCGAACAGCGAACAGCGAACAGCGAACAGCGAACAGCGAACAGCGAACAGCGAACAGCGAACAGCGAACAGCGAACACGAAAACACGAACACGAACACGAACACGAACTCGAACACAATCAAATTCAAATTCAAATTCAAATTCAAATTCGAACACGAACACGAACACGAACAGCGAACAGCGAACAGCGAACACCGAACACCGAACACCGAACACCGAACACAAACACAAACACAAACACAAACTCTCAAAATCAAATTCAAATTCAAATTCAAATTGTAATTCAAATTCAAATTCAAATTCAAATTGTAATTCAAATTCAAATTCAAATTCAAATTCAAATTTTTATTCAACTTCAAATTCATATTCAAATTCAAATTCAAATTCAAATTAAAAAACAAATTCAAGTAGATATAGAACAGCGAACAGCGAACAGCGAACAGCGAACAGCGAACAGCGAACAGCGAACAGCGAACAGCGAACAGCGAACAGCGAACAGCGAACATCGAACATCGAACAGCGAACAGCGAGCAGCGAACAGCGAACAGCGAACAGCGAACAGCGAACAGCGAACAGCGAACAGCGAACAGCGAACAGCGAACAGCGAACAGCGAACAGCGAACAGCGAACAGCGAACAGCGAACAGCGAACAGCGAACAGCGAACAGCGAACACCGAACAGCGAACACCGAACAGCGAACACCGAACAGCGAACACCGAACACCGAACACCGAACACCGAACACCGAACACAAACACAAACACAAACACAAACTCTCAAAATCAAATTCAAATTCAAATTCAAATTGTAATTCAAATTCAAATTCAAATTCAAATTGTAATTCAAATACAAATTCAAATTCAAATTCAAATTTTTATTCAACTTCAAATTCAAATTCAAATTCAAATTCAAATTCAAATTCAAATTCAAATTCAAATTCAAATTCAAATTCAAATTCAAATTCAAATTCAAATTCAAATTCAAATTCAAATTCAAATTCAAATTCAAATTCAAATTCAAATTCAAATTCAAATTCAAATTCAAATTCAAATTCAAATTCAAATTCAAATTCAAAATCAAATTCAAGTAGATATAGAACAGCGAACAGCGAACAGCGAACAGCGAACAGCGAACAGCGAACAGCGAACAGCGAACAGCGAACAGCGAACAGCGAACAGCGAACAGCGAACACGAAAACACGAACACGAACACGAACACGAACTCGAACACAATCAAATTCAAATTCAAATTCAAATTCAAATTCGAACACGAACACGAACACGAACAGCGAACAGCGAACAGCGAACACCGAACACCGAACACCGAACACCGAACACAAACACAAACACAAACACAAACTCTCAAAATCAAATTCAAATTCAAATTCAAATTGTAATTCAAATTCAAATTCAAATTCAAATTGTAATTCAAATTCAAATTCAAATTCAAATTCAAATTTTTATTCAACTTCAAATTCATATTCAAATTCAAATTCAAATTCAAATTAAAAAACAAATTCAAGTAGATATAGAACAGCGAACAGCGAACAGCGAACAGCGAACAGCGAACAGCGAACAGCGAACAGCGAACAGCGAACAGCGAACAGCGAACAGCGAACATCGAACATCGAACAGCGAACAGCGAGCAGCGAACAGCGAACAGCGAACAGCGAACAGCGAACAGCGAACAGCGAACAGCGAACAGCGAACAGCGAACAGCGAACAGCGAACAGCGAACAGCGAACAGCGAACAGCGAACAGCGAACAGCGAACAGCGAACAGCGAACAGCGAACAGCGAACAGCGAACAGCGAACAGCGAACACCGAACAGCGAACACCGAACAGCGAACACCGAACAGCGAACACCGAACACCGAACACCGAACACCGAACACAAACACAAACACAAACACAAACTCTCAAAATCAAATTAAAATTCAAATTCAAATTGTAATTCAAATTCAAATTCAAATTCAAATTGTAATTCAAATACAAATTCAAATTCAAATTCAAATTTTTATTCAACTTCAAATTCAAATTCAAATTCAAATTCAAATTCAAATTCAAATTCAAATTCAAATTCAAATTCAAATTCAAATTCAAATTCAAATTCAAATTCAAATTCAAATTCAAATTCAAATTCAAATTCAAATTCAAATTCAAATTCAAAATCAAATTCAAGTAGATATAGAACAGCGAACAGTGAACAGCGAACAGCGAACAGCGAACAGCGAACAGCGAACAGCGAACAGCGAACAGCGAACAGCGAACAGCGAACAGCGAACAGCGAACAGCGAACAGCGAACAGCGAACAGCGAACAGCGAACAGCGAACAGCGAACAGCGAACAGCGAACAGCGAACAGCGAACAGCGAACAGCGAACAGCGAACAGCGAACAGCGAACAGCGAACAGCGAACAGCGAACAGCGAACAGCGAACAGCGAACAGCGAACAGCGAACAGCGAACAGCGAACAGCGAACAGCGAACAGCGAACAGCGAACAGCGAACAGCGAACACCGAACACGAACACGAACACGAACACAATCAAATTCAAATTCAAATTCAAATTCGAACACGAACACGAACACGAACAGCGAACAGCGAACAGCGAACAGCGAACAGTGAACAGCGAACACCGAACACCTAACACCGAACACCGAACACAAACACAAACACAAACTCTAAAAATCAAATTCAAATTCAAATTCAAATTGTAATTCAAATTCAAATTCAAATTGTAATTCAAATTCAAATTCAAATTGTAATTCAAATTCAAATTCAAATTCAAATTCAAATTTTTATTCAACTTCAAATTCATATTCAAATTCAAATTCAAATTCAAATTAAAAAACAAATTCAAGTAGATATAGAACAGCGAACAGCGAACAGCGAACAGCGAACAGCGAACAGCGAACAGCGAACAGCGAACAGCGAACAGCGAACAGCGAACAGCGAACAGCGAACAGCGAACATCGAACATCGAACAGCGAACAGCGAGCAGCGAACAGCGAACAGCGAACAGCGAACAGCGAACAGCGAACAGCGAACAGCGAACAGCGAACAGCGAACAGCGAACAGCGAACAGCGAACAGCGAACAGCGAACAGCGAACAGCGAACAGCGAACAGCGAACAGCGAACAGCGAACAGCGAACAGCGAACAGCGAACAGCGAACACGAAAACACGAACACGAACACGAACACGAACACGAACACAATCAAATTCAAATTCAAATTCAAATTCAAATTCAAATTCGAACACGAACACGAACACGAACAGCGAACAGCGAACAGCGAACACCGAACACCGAACACCGAACACAAACACAAACACAAACACAAACTCTCAAAATCAAATTCAAATTCAAATTCAAATTGTAATTCAAATTCAAATTCAAATTCAAATTGTAATTCAAATTCAAATTCAAATTCAAATTCAAATTTTTATTCAACTTCAAATTCATATTCAAATTCAAATTCAAATTCAAATTAAAAAACAAATTCAAGTAGATATAGAACAGCGAACAGCGAACAGCGAACAGCGAACAGCGAACAGCGAACAGCGAACAGCGAACAGCGAACAGCGAACATCGAACACAAACACAAACACAAACTCTCAAAATCAAATTCAAATTCTAATTCAAATTGTAATTCAAATTCAAATTCAAATTCAAATTGTTATTCAAATTCAAATTCAAATTCAAATTCAAATTTTTATTCAACTTCAAATTCATATTCAAATTAACATTCAAATTCAAATTAAAAAACAAATTCAAGTAGATATAGAACAGCGAACAGCGAACAGCGAACAGCGAACAGCGAACAGCGAACAGCGAACAGCGAACAGCGAACAGCGAACAGCGAACAGCGAACAGCGAACAGCGAACAGCGAACAGCGAACATCGAACATCGAACAGCGAACAGCGAGCAGCGAACAGCGAACAGCGAACAGCGAACTGTAGTGTATTAGATATAAGCTTCTTGTCTTGTACTGTAGTGTATTATAAGTTCAGTTATAATAAATCACTCGAGGAAGATACACGTGTTTCATTACCCCCGCAACCCGCACTCTACATGGCGACCCTGCCAAGCGCGAGCGCCGCGGTGTAAGTTGCCGGGTGTCGCGTATCGGGCGAATTATGCAATTCAGCGGATTCCTGTGTGCCTCAGTGCTCTAAGTTAGAGCGTTTATAATATTGAAGTAATGAAAATGGAGATACGCAAGGAACATTCTCCATAACCAGTCACGTACGTCGCTTCTAAAATGGGCAAAAGTTACTCTAAAACGAGAGACAAGGAGCAAGGATGCACAAAATGCATCCCAAGGAAGTAATTCTGGGGTCGAATCTAATATCCACATAAATAATATATAATTGGCGACGACCTTGACAATTTTCGCTATTATAATTGTCATATTTATATGGAAAAAGCTGAAGGACAGACAAAAGAAATGGATCGAGAAACAAATTGAAGCACAATTTATAAGAAGAATGCGTTTGCGGTTGTCGGGAAAGCGAGAACGTGAAGAAGGAAACAAATCCGTGTAAAAAATAAAAAAGTGAATTCCGTGTTAGTGAGCCCAAGTGAAAAACATAATATGTATATCGTATATTAAGTGCTTTCTTTTTGTAATCATTTAGTGAGCAAAAGTAATAAAAACAACGAACTGTGTTGCGTCATCTACTATCGACATAATAGGAACTATAAGTGTCGGATGAAAAATAATTAATAACTATGTATAATACAATGCCAATGTAATTGTTACTATTGTCATAATTTTATGTTTCTTGTATCTTACAGCCTAAGTATTTCGGAATGTCACATGGAGAATATAATATTGGCCGTAATGCATTAATGTAAGGACCAAACTACTAGGTAAATCATTTTTATGTAAGTATGTCTTAATTTCGTTTTATATGGAAAAAGATTTAGAAAGTATTTTTAATGAATTATCTGATATTCAAATTACATTGAGGAAGTTAGGCCCATCTAGAAGGTTACAATATAAAAGTAAAGTTAAGGATAATATATTAAGAGCTAAGGAATTATATTCATCTTATAAAACTATTATTAGTATATTTTCTGAGCGAAAAACCTCGTTAGAATTAGCTGAATACGTTTATGAAGTCTTGAAGGAGAGAATAAACGTTATTTACGATAAGATTTTATCATATGATTTTCAAGGTAACGTAGAAACAACTACTTCAAACATGGAGAAGTTTGAAATCAAAACTGCAACATCCTTGATACCTGTTATGGATGGTTCAGAAAGTACGACAGAAAAAATCATAGACGCGGTAGAATTATATAGCGATTGCCTAAAGGACACAGACCAAGAAAAAATGTTAATATCTTTTGTTTTGAAAACTAGATTAACTAAAACCGCTAAACTAAAAC
Organism: Colias eurytheme; assembly: GCF_061535395.1. Classification (NCBI taxonomy): domain Eukaryota; kingdom Metazoa; phylum Arthropoda; class Insecta; order Lepidoptera; family Pieridae; genus Colias; species Colias eurytheme. The sequence goes on along the minus strand of NC_143005.1, from coordinate 1,815,846 downwards.
TAAAATGCAAATATGATGATGTAGCAAGCCTTTTACAAGATTTAAAAACTTATTTACTTACAAAAAAGTCCGCCAATGCAATACTATATCAATTAAATAATTTGAGTCAAAATGATATGTCAATTTGTGATTATGGAAATAAACTATCAGAATTATTTATAGACCTCACTATTGCGCAAGCTAACGGTAACGAAAAGACCTGCGAAATACTGAGACCTATAAACGAAAAAATTGCTATTAAAAGATTCTCTGATGGATTAAGAAATAAACGCTTGAGCACTATCATTTCAGCGCGGAACTTTTCCGAGTTGAAAGATGCGGTGCGTGCGGCGGAGGACGAGGAGCTGGGGCAGCCCTCGACTTCCGGAGGTATTTTCAGCGCCAGGGGTAAGTCAAACAACAGATATAATAATAATTTCACTAGAAGAGGGCAGAATAATTATTATAATAAAGGTTTCAATTTCCGTGGCAATTCTCGAGGTCAAGTTTATAATAATAATTATTATTATCGACAAAATTATAATGGCAATCCCCGTGGTGGATATATACGCGGAAGAGGTAACAATTTTCCAAAATTTGGCAATAATCATAATGCTTCAGGATATTATTGTGGTAGAGGTAGTCGAGGTAGGAACAACCAACAAAAAATTTTCTCAGCCGAAGGGAGCGCGAACCGTCAAACAAATAACGAAGAAATATAGACCAAAAACCAGAAATGTTATAACATTTTAACCTGCAATAAAAATGTTAGGTACGTCCATTTCGACATAAACAATTCCAAGTATTCGTGGTTACTTGATACCGGCGCGTCCATTTCCGCTGTTTCTAAGAACGCCTTATTAGAACATACTACTTTGTATGAAGATAACATTATAATAAATGGTATCGGTGGAAAAATATGCTCAAAAGGATATGTTTATCTTACTTTACGTACTCAAAATAGTAGATTTAATCATAAATTTTATTTGTTCGATCATTTACCGTGTAAATCAGATGGAATCCTCGGTTTAGATTTCTTATCGAAATTTAATTCACATATTAATCTAGAAAACGATACATTAATTATTCTATATAACCAATGCAAAAATATTATACCACTATATGCGTCACCTACTACTTCACATAAATACTTAACTATTCCTGCGAGAAGCGAGTCCATTCACTACATACCAATTATGAATAATAAATTAAATAATGACTGTGTTGTTTTACCACAACAATTACAAGAGGGTCTATTTTTAGCAGCTCTAATAGTGAAGCCAGTAAATAACGTTATTCCCATTAAAATATTAAATACTCAAGAAGAATCAATTACTATACCGACCTTTCAACCAGACCTACACTCGTTAAACGATTACCAAATATGTCAGTTTAATAAATGTAAATCAAACGCAGAGAGAGCTAATATTTTGTTAGAATTATTAAAATTGGATCACTTACATCCTACCGAGCGTGAGACTATACAAGCAATTTGTACTAAATACAATGATATCTTTCACTTACCGGGTGATAAGCTTACAACTACTAATTCATATGAACATAATATTTATTTAAAACCGAATGCTAGCCCCGTTTATACAAAACCATACAGGTTACCACATAGTCAAAAACCTGAAATAAATAAGCAAATTGAGAAAATGTTACGGGATGATATTATAGAAGAAGCTCAAAGTGAGTGGTCTAGCCCCATTTTACTTGTTCCTAAAAAGTCAAATGATGATAGCAAAAAGTGGAGATTAGTGATAGATTACCGTAAATTAAATGAAGTTATACAAGATGATAAATTTCCGCTACCGAATATCACTGATATCTTAGAGTCCCTTGCTGGTGCCGTGTATTTTACCCATTTAGACCTTAGTCAATCTTATTACCAAACGACCTTGGACCCCGAATCACGTAAGATCACTGCCTTTACAACCAATACTGGACAATACCAGATGAAACGAATGCCAATGGGTCTTAAAACCAGTCCAAGTTCTTTTTCAAGGTTAATGACTATAGCCATGTCAGGTCTAACGTATGAGAAATGTTTTGTTTATCTTGATGACCTTGTAATTTTTGGACGTAACTTAGAAGGTCATAATAAAAATTTAATAGATGTTTTTGAGAGACTTAGAAAAGTTAACTTAAAATTAAATCCCATCAAATGTAATTTTTTGAAAAAGGAATTATTATATTTAGGACACACAGTGTCAGCAGATGGAATTAGTCCAGATAAAACTAAAATAAAAATTGTTGAAAATTACCCAACACCAAAAAATACAGAAGAAGTAAAACGTTTTGTTGCATTTTGTAACTATTACCGAAAATTTATAAAGAATTTCGCGGAAATAACTATCCCTTTAAATAATTTGTGTCGTAAAGATGTCCCTTTTATATGGTCTGAACAATGCGAAAACTCGTTTAAAATCATGAAAAAAGCGTTAGTATCACCCCCCATTTTACAATATCCAGACTTTTCAGACGAAAACGAGTTCATCTTACAAACTGATGCTTCTGGCATTGCAGTAGGAGCAGTACTTTGCAATAAAGATAAAAGACCAGTCGCTTATGCAAGTCGGCCTTTAAACAAAGCTGAAAAAAATTACCCAACTATACAAAAAGAATTACTTGCGATAGTGTGGGGAGTTAAATATTTTAGGCCGTATCTCTTAGGTAAAAAGTTCACAATCATGACGGACCATAAACCATTATTGTATTTATTCGGAATTAAAGATCCATCGAGTAGATTATTAAAATTTAGGTTAACATTAGAAGAATATGATTTTAACGTTGTGTATATTAAAGGTAAAGAAAACGCCGTAGCAGACGCGTTGTCTAGAATTACAATAAACTCAAACGAATTGAAATGTATCAACGATAAAATAATTAACGTAATGACTAGAGCACAGAAAAAGAAACTAGAAGAAGTTAAAGAAAAGAGTGACACTCCAACTACCAATAATGACACAGACTATCGGCCTGATCAACCGAGAATCGTGGAATTATTGCGAGTTCCGAGTGGTGCGATAGAGATGATTTTAATAGAAGGAAAAGAGTTAAATAGGATTCGAAATTGAATGGGTATAGATGTAGAAACCGAGTGTTTTGCTTTCTCCCAAAATAAGAAAATTTTATACATTAATCTTGATTTCAAAGCACAATACACGCGAGCCGTTTTTGTGAAGAAATTAAGTGAATTAAGTAAAAATATTAATGTCGACGAAATATGTATAATAAAAACAAATAATAACGCGTTATTTATAAAAGAACTAATAGAAGAAATTAAAAGTAAAGATATATGGACCGGTCCACGGATATGTATATTACGAGGTGTAGAAAGAATTGATAATGAAAATGATAAACAATTTATTATTAATGACTATCACTTACTGCCCACTAGTGGCCACGCAGGCATTCGTAGAATGATAAATAATATTAAGAAAAAATATTTCTGGCCAGAAATGGAAAAAGACATAAGAGATTTTGTAACTAAATGCGCAAAATGTCAAAAATCTAAGTATTCCCGAAATACCAAAGAGCCGATGGTTATAACAACCACAGCCTCGTTTGCTTTCGAGAAAGTATTTTTAGACTTAGTTGGTCCATTGGATCAAGATGTAGAAGGTAATAATTATATAATTACGTTACAGTGTGAATTAAGTAAGTTTGTTGAGGCTTATCCTCTTAAAAATAAGGAAACGGTCACCGTTGCTAGAGCATTTGTTAATCAATTTATTTTAAGGTTCGGAATCCCAAAAATTATAGCAACAGATAGAGGCACTGAGTTTATGTCATCTACTATGATAGAGGTCTGTAAACTTTTAGAAATTGAAAAATTAAACTCAACCTCCTACCATCACGAGTCGATTGGTTCACTCGAAAATGCACATAAACATTTAGGTTCATTTTTAAGAATACAATGCAATAATTACCCTGAAACGTGGAGCCATTGGCTACCCTTTTGGTGTTTTAATTTTAATAAAACTGTACATTCCTCTACAAAATATACCCCGTATGAATTAGTTTTTGGAAAACCAAGTGATATTCCGAGTAGACTAAGTACTAGCATAGAACCTTTATATAACTCAGATAATTATAGTTTAGAATTAAGATATCGTTTGCAAGTAGCACATAGAGACGCACAAAACAATTTGTTAAAAAGTAAACAAGTGCGAAAATCTGTATATGATAAAAACATAAATCAAGTCCGATATAAGAAAGGTGATTTAATATTGTTAAAAAATGAAACTGCAAATAAATTAGATACTTTGTATAATGGTCCATTTATTGTTATTGAAGATAAGGAACCTAATGTTATAATTTTGAAGAACAATAAAGAAGAAATTGTACACAAAAATCGAACAAAATTGTATAAAAATTAGTAATTTTCTTTTAATCTCATATAAGTATAACATAACAAAAAAAAAAATTAGTATAACATTTTTTTTTATCTCCTACCCCTGTGGTGTAGTGTATTAGATATAAGCTTCTTGTCTTGTACTGTAGTGTATTATAAGTTCAGTTATAATAAATCACTCGAGGAAGATACACGTGTTTCATTACCCCCGCAACCCGCACTCTACAAACAGCGAACAGCGAACAGCGAACAGCGAACAGCGAACAGCGAACAGCGAACAGCGAACAGCGAACAGCGAACAGCGAACAGCGAACAGCGAACAGCGAACAGCGAACAGCGAACAGCGAACAGCGAACAGCGAACAGCGAACAGCGAACAGCGAACAGCGAACAGCGAACAGCGAACACGAAAACACGAACACGAACACGAACACGAACACGAACACAATCAAATTCAAATTCGAACACGAACACGAACACGAACAGCGAACAGCGAACAGCGAGCAGCGAACAGCGAACAGCGAACAGCGAACAGCGAACAGCGAACAGCGAACAGCGAACAGCGAACAGCGAACAGCGAACAGCGAACAGCGAACAGCGAACAGCGAACAGCGAACAGCGAACAGCGAACAGTGAACAGCGAACAGCGAACAGCGAACACCGAACAGCGAACACCGAACAGCGAACACCGAACAGCGAACACCGAACACCGAACACCGAACACAAACACAAACACAAACACAAACTCTCAAAATCAAATTCAAATTCAAATTCAAATTGTAATTCAAATTCAAATTCAAATTCAAATTATAATTCAAATACAAATTCAAATTCAAATTCAAATTTTTATTCAACTTCAAATTCATATTCAAATTAAAATTCAAATTCAAATTCAAATTCAAATTCAAAATCAAATTCAAGTAGATATAGAACAGCGAACAGCGAACAGCGAACAGCGAACAGCGAACAGCGAACAGCGAACAGCGAACAGCGAACAGCGAACAGCGAACAGCGAACAGCGAACAGCGAACAGCGAACAGCGAACAGCGAACAGCGAACAGCGAACAGCGAACAGCGAACAGCGAACAGCGAACAGCGAACAGCGAACAGCGAACAGCGAACAGCGAACAGCGAACAGCGAACAGCGAACAGCGAACAGCGAACAGCGAACAGCGAACAGCGAACAGCGAACAGCGAACAGCGAACAGCGAACAGCGAACAGCGAACAGCGAACAGCGAACAGCGAACACCGAACACGAACACGAACACGAACACGAACACAATCAAATTCAAATTCAAATTCAAATTCGAACACGAACACGAACACGAACAGCGAACAGCGAACAGCGAACAGCGAACAGCGAACAGTGAACAGCGAACACCGAACACCTAACACCTAACACCGAACACCGAACACCGAACACAAACACAAACGCAAACTCTCAAAATCAAATTCAAATTCAAATTCACATTGTAATTCAAATTCAAATTCAAATTCAAATTGTAATTCAAATTCAAATTCAAATTGTAATTCAAATTCAAATTCAAATTCAAATTCAAATTCAAATTTTTATTCAACTTCAAATTCATATTCAAATTCAAATTCAAATTCAAATTAAAAAACAAATTCAAGTAGATATAGAACAGCGAACAGCGAACAGCGAACAGCGAACAGCGAACAGCGAACAGCGAACAGCGAACAGCGAACAGCGAACAGCGAACAGCGAACAGCGAACAGCGAACAGCGAACATCGAACATCGAACAGCGAACAGCGAGCAGCGAACAGCGAACAGCGAACAGCGAACAGCGAACAGCGAACAGCGAACAGCGAACAGCGAACACGAAAACACGAACACGAACACGAACACGAACACAATCAAATTCAAATTCAAATTCAAATTCAAATTCGAACACGAACACGAACACGAACAGCGAACAGCGAACAGCGAACACCGAACACCGAACACCGAACACCGAACACCGAACACAAACACAAACACAAACACAAACTCTCAAAATCAAATTCAAATTCAAATTCAAATTGTAATTCAAATTCAAATTCAAATTCAAATTGTAATTCAAATTCAAATTCAAATTCAAATTTAAATTTTTATTCAACTTCAAATTCATATTCAAATTCAAATTAAAAAACAAATTCAAGTAGATATAGAACAGCGAACAGCGAACAGCGAACAGCGAACAGCGAACAGCGAACAGCGAACAGCGAACAGCGAACAGCGAACAGCGAACAGCGAACAGCGAACATCGAACATCGAACATCGAACAGCGAACAGCGAGCAGCGAACAGCGAACAGCGAACAGCGAACAGCGAACAGCGAACAGCGAACAGCGAACAGCGAACAGCGAACAGCGAACAGCGAACAGCGAACAGCGAACAGCGAACAGCGAACAGCGAACAGCGAACAGCGAACAGCGAACAGCGAACAGCGAACAGCGAACAGCGAACAGCGAACAGCGAACAGCGAACAGCGAACAGCGAACAGCGAACAGCGAACAGCGAACAGCGAACAGCGAACAGCGAACAGCGAACAGCGAACAGCGAACAGCGAACAGCGAACACGAAAACACGAACACGAACACGAACACGAACACGAACACAATCAAATTCAAATTCAAATTCAAATTCAAATTCGAACACGAACACGAACACGAACAGCGAACAGCGAACAGCGAACACCGAACACCGAACACCGAACACCGAACACAAACACAAACACAAACACAAACACAAACACAAACTCTCAAAATCAAATTCAAATTCAAATTCAAATTCAAATTCAAATTGTAATTCAAATTCAAATTCAAATTTTTATTCAACTCCAAATTCATATTCAAATTCAAATTAAAATTCAAATTAAAAAACAAATTCAAGTAGATATAGAACAGCGAACAGCGAACAGCGAACAGCGAACAGCGAACAGCGAACAGCGAACAGCGAACAGCGAACAGCGAACATCGAACACAAACACAAACACAAACTCTCAAAATCAAATTCAAATTCTAATTCAAATTGTAATTCAAATTCAAATTCAAATTCAAATTGTAATTCAAATTCAAATTCAAATTCAAATTCAAATTTTTATTCAACTTCAAATTGTAATTCAAATTCAAATTCAAATTCAAATTGTAATTCAAATTCAAATTCAAATTCAAATTCAAATTTTTATTCAACTTCAAATTTATATTCAAATTCAAATTCAAATTCAAATTAAAAAACAAATTCAAGTAGATATAGAACAGCGAACAGCGAACAGCGAACAGCGAACAGCGAACAGCGAACAGCGAACAGCGAACAGCGAACAGCGAACATCGAACATCGAACAGCGAACAGCGAGCAGCGAACACCGAACACCGAACACCGAACACCGAACACAAACACAAACACAAACACAAACACAAACTCTCAAAATCTAATTCAAATTCAAATTCAAATTGTAATTCAAATTCAAATTCAAATTCAAATTGTAATTCAAATTCAAATTCAAATTTTTATTCAACTCCAAATTCATATTCAAATTCAAATTAAAATTCAAATTAAAAAACAAATTCAAGTAGATATAGAACAGCGAACAGCGAACAGCGAACAGCGAACAGCGAACATCGAACACAAACACAAACACAAACTCTCAAAATCAAATTCAAATTCTAATTCAAATTGTAATTCAAATTCAAATTCAAATTCAAATTGTAATTCAAATTCAAATTCAAATTCAAATTCAAATTTTTATTCAACTTCAAATTGTAATTCAAATTCAAATTCAAATTCAAATTGTAATTCAAATTCAAATTCAAATTCAAATTCAAATTTTTATTCAACTTCAAATTTATATTCAAATTCAAATTCAAATTCAAATTAAAAAACAAATTCAAGTAGATATAGAACAGCGAACAGCGAACAGCGAACAGCGAACAGCGAACAGCGAACAGCGAACAGCGAACAGCGAACAGCGAACAGCGAACAGCGAACATCGAACATCGAACAGCGAACAGCGAGCAGCGAACAGCGAACAGCGAACAGCGAACAGCGAACAGCGAACAGCGAACAGCGAACAGCGAACAGCGAACAGCGAACAGCGAACAGCGAACAGCGAACAGCGAACAGCGAACAGCGAACAGCGAACAGCGAACAGCGAACACCGAACAGCGAACACCGAACAGCGAACACCGAACAGCGAACACCGAACACCGAACACCGAACACCGAACACAAACACAAACACAAACACAAACTCTCAAAATCAAATTCAAATTCAAATTCAAATTGTAATTCAAATTCAAATTCAAATTCAAATTGTAATTCAAATACAAATTCAAAATCAAATTCAAATTTTTATTCAACTTCAAATTCATATTCAAATTCAAATTCAAATTCAAATTCAAATTCAAATTCAAATTCAAATTCAAATTCAAATTCAAATTCAAAATCAAATTCAAGTAGATATAGAACAGCGAACAGCGAACAGCGAACAGCGAACAGCGAACAGCGAACAGCGAACAGCGAACAGCGAACAGCGAACAGCGAACAGCGAACAGCGAACAGCGAACAGCGAACAGCGAACAGCGAACAGCGAACAGCGAACAGCGAACAGCGAACAGCGAACAGCGAACAGCGAACAGCGAACAGCGAACAGCGAACAGCGAACAGCGAACAGCGAACAGCGAACAGCGAACAGCGAACAGCGAACAGCGAACAGCGAACAGCGAACAGCGAACACCGAACACGAACACGAACACGAACACCGAACACCGAACACCGAACACCGAACACAAACACAAACACAAACACAAACTCTCAAAATCAAATTCAATTCAAATTGTAATTCAAATTCAAATTCAAATTCAAATTGTAATTCAAATTCAAATTCAAATTCAAATTTAAATTTTTATTCAACTTCAAATTCATATTCAAATTCAAATTAAAAAACAAATTCAAGTAGATATAGAACAGCGAACAGCGAACAGCGAACAGCGAACAGCGAACAGCGAACAGCGAACAGCGAACAGCGAACAGCGAACAGCGAACAGCGAACAGCGAACAGCGAACATCGAACATCGAACAGCGAGCAGCGAACAGCGAACAGCGAACAGCGAACAGCGAACAGCGAACAGCGAACAGCGAACAGCGAACAGCGAACAGCGAACAGCGAACAGCGAACAGCGAACAGCGAACAGCGAACAGCGAACAGCGAACAGCGAACAGCGAACAGCGAACAGCGAACAGCGAACAGCGAACAGCGAACAGCGAACAGCGAACAGCGAACAGCGAACAGCGAACAGCGAACAGCGAACAGCGAACAGCGAACACGAAAACACGAACACGAACACGAACACGAACACGAACACAATCAAATTCAAATTCAAATTCAAATTCAAATTCGAACACGAACACGAACACGAACAGCGAACAGCGAACAGCGAACACCGAACACCGAACACCGAACACCGAACACAAACACAAACACAAACACAAACACAAACTCTCAAAATCAAATTCAAATTCAAATTCAAATTGTAATTCAAATTCAAATTCAAATTCAAATTGTAATTCAAATTCAAATTCAAATTTTTATTCAACTCCAAATTCATATTCAAATTCAAATTAAAATTCAAATTAAAAAACAAATTCAAGTAGATATAGAACAGCGAACAGCGAACAGCGAACAGCGAACAGCGAACAGCGAACAGCGAACAGCGAACAGCGAACAGCGAACATCGAACACAAACACAAACACAAACTCTCAAAATCAAATTCAAATTCTAATTCAAATTGTAATTCAAATTCAAATTCAAATTCAAATTGTAATTCAAATTCAAATTCAAATTCAAATTTTTATTCAACTTCAAATTGTAATTCAAATTCAAATTCAAATTCAAATTGTAATTCAAATTCAAATTCAAATTCAAATTCAAATTTTTATTCAACTTCAAATTTATATTCAAATTCAAATTCAAATTCAAATTAAAAAACAAATTCAAGAAGATATAGAACAGCGAACAGCGAACAGCGAACAGCGAACAGCGAACAGCGAACAGCGAACAGCGAACAGCGAACAGCGAACAGCGAACATCGAACATCGAACAGCGAACAGCGAGCAGCGAACACCGAACACCGAACACCGAACACCGAACACAAACACAAACACAAACACAAACACAAACTCTCAAAATCTAATTCAAATTCAAATTCAAATTGTAATTCAAATTCAAATTCAAATTCAAATTGTAATTCAAATTCAAATTCAAATTTTTATTCAACTCCAAATTCATATTCAAATTCAAATTAAAATTCAAATTAAAAAACAAATTCAAGTAGATATAGAACAGCGAACAGCGAACAGCGAACAGCGAACAGCGAACAGCGAACAGCGAACATCGAACACAAACACAAACACAAACTCTCAAAATCAAATTCAAATTCTAATTCAAATTGTAATTCAAATTCAAATTCAAATTCAAATTGTAATTCAAATTCAAATTCAAATTCAAATTCAAATTTTTATTCAACTTCAAATTGTAATTCAAATTCAAATTCAAATTCAAATTGTAATTCAAATTCAAATTCAAATTCAAATTCAAATTTTTATTCAACTTCAAATTTATATTCAAATTCAAATTCAAATTCAAATTAAAAAACAAATTCAAGTAGATATAGAACAGCGAACAGCGAACAGCGAACAGCGAACAGCGAACAGCGAACAGCGAACAGCGAACAGCGAACAGCGAACAGCGAACAGCGAACAGCGAACAGCGAACAGCGAACAGCGAACAGCGAACATCGAACATCGAACAGCGAACAGCGAGCAGCGAACAGCGAACAGCGAACAGCGAACAGCGAACAGCGAACAGCGAACAGCGAACAGCGAACAGCGAACAGCGAACAGCGAACAGCGAACAGCGAACAGCGAACAGCGAACAGCGAACAGCGAACAGCGAACAGCGAACAGCGAACAGCGAACACCGAACAGCGAACACCGAACAGCGAACACCGAACAGCGAACACCGAACACCGAACACCGAACACCGAACACAAACACAAACACAAACACAAACTCTCAAAATCAAATTCAAATTCAAATTCAAATTGTAATTCAAATTCAAATTCAAATTCAAATTGTAATTCAAATACAAATTCAAAATCAAATTCAAATTTTTATTCAACTTCAAATTCATATTCAAATTCAAATTCAAATTCAAATTCAAATTCAAATTCAAATTCAAATTCAAATTCAAATTCAAATTCAAAATCAAATTCAAGTAGATATAGAACAGCGAACAGCGAACAGCGAACAGCGAACAGCGAACAGCGAACAGCGAACAGCGAACAGCGAACAGCGAACAGCGAACAGCGAACAGCGAACAGCGAACAGCGAACAGCGAACAGCGAACAGCGAACAGCGAACAGCGAACAGCGAACAGCGAACAGCGAACAGCGAACAGCGAACAGCGAACAGCGAACAGCGAACAGCGAACAGCGAACAGCGAACAGCGAACAGCGAACAGCGAACAGCGAACAGCGAACAGCGAACAGCGAACAGCGAACAGCGAACAGCGAACAGCGAACAGCGAACAGCGAACAGCGAACAGCGAACAGCGAACAGCGAACAGCGAACAGCGAACAGCGAACAGCGAACAGCGAACAGCGAACAGCGAACAGCGAACAGCGAACAGCGAACAGCGAACAGCGAACACGAAAACACGAACACGAACACGAACACGAACACGAACACAATCAAATTCAAATTCAAATTCAAATTCAAATTCGAACACGAACACGAACACGAACAGCGAACAGCGAACAGCGAACACCGAACACCGAACACCGAACACCGAACACAAACACAAACACAAACACAAACACAAACTCTCAAAATCAAATTCAAATTCAAATTCAAATTGTAATTCAAATTCAAATTCAAATTCAAATTGTAATTCAAATTCAAATTCAAATTTTTATTCAACTCCAAATTCATATTCAAATTCAAATTAAAATTCAAATTAAAAAACAAATTCAAGTAGATATAGAACAGCGAACAGCGAACAGCGAACAGCGAACAGCGAACAGCGAACAGCGAACAGCGAACAGCGAACAGCGAACATCGAACACAAACACAAACACAAACTCTCAAAATCAAATTCAAATTCTAATTCAAATTGTAATTCAAATTCAAATTCAAATTCAAATTGTAATTCAAATTCAAATTCAAATTCAAATTTTTATTCAACTTCAAATTGTAATTCAAATTCAAATTCAAATTCAAATTGTAATTCAAATTCAAATTCAAATTCAAATTCAAATTTTTATTCAACTTCAAATTTATATTCAAATTCAAATTCAAATTCAAATTAAAAAACAAATTCAAGTAGATATAGAACAGCGAACAGCGAACAGCGAACAGCGAACAGCGAACAGCGAACAGCGAACAGCGAACAGCGAACAGCGAACATCGAACATCGAACAGCGAACAGCGAGCAGCGAACACCGAACACCGAACACCGAACACCGAACACAAACACAAACACAAACACAAACACAAACTCTCAAAATCTAATTCAAATTCAAATTCAAATTGTAATTCAAATTCAAATTCAAATTCAAATTGTAATTCAAATTCAAATTCAAATTTTTATTCAACTTCAAATTGTAATTCAAATTCAAATTCAAATTCAAATTGTAATTCAAATTCAAATTCAAATTCAAATTCAAATTTTTATTCAACTCCAAATTCATATTCAAATTCAAATTAAAATTCAAATTAAAAAACAAATTCAAGTAGATATAGAACAGCGAACAGCGAACAGCGAACAGCGAACAGCGAACAGCGAACAGCGAACATCGAACACAAACACAAACACAAACTCTCAAAATCAAATTCAAATTCTAATTCAAATTGTAATTCAAATTCAAATTCAAATTCAAATTGTAATTCAAATTCAAATTCAAATTCAAATTCAAATTTTTATTCAACTCCAAATTCATATTCAAATTCAAATTAAAATTCAAATTAAAAAACAAATTCAAGTAGATATAGAACAGCGAACAGCGAACAGCGAACAGCGAACAGCGAACAGCGAACAGCGAACATCGAACACAAACACAAACACAAACTCTCAAAATCAAATTCAAATTCTAATTCAAATTGTAATTCAAATTCAAATTCAAATTCAAATTGTAATTCTAATTCAAATTGTAATTCAAATTCAAATTCAAATTCAAATTGTAATTCAAATTCAAATTCAAATTCAAATTCAAATTTTTATTCAACTTCAAATTGTAATTCAAATTCAAATTCAAATTCAAATTGTAATTCAAATTCAAATTCAAATTCAAATTCAAATTTTTATTCAACTTCAAATTTATATTCAAATTCAAATTCAAATTCAAATTCAAATTAAAAAACAAATTCAAGTAGATATAGAACAGCGAACAGCGAACAGCGAACAGCGAACAGCGAACAGCGAACAGCGAACAGCGAACAGCGAACAGCGAACAGCGAACAGCGAACAGCGAACAGCGAACAGCGAACATCGAACATCGAACAGCGAACAGCGAGCAGCGAACAGCGAACAGCGAACAGCGAACAGCGAACAGCGAACAGCGAACAGCGAACAGCGAACAGCGAACAGCGAACAGCGAACAGCGAACAGCGAACAGCGAACAGCGAACAGCGAACAGCGAACAGCGAACAGCGAACAGCGAACAGCGAACAGCGAACAGCGAACACCGAACAGCGAACACCGAACAGCGAACACCGAACAGCGAACACCGAACACCGAACACCGAACACCGAACACAAACACAAACACAAACACAAACTCTCAAAATCAAATTCAAATTCAAATTCAAATTGTAATTCAAATTCAAATTCAAATTCAAATTGTAATTCAAATACAAATTCAAAATCAAATTCAAATTTTTATTCAACTTCAAATTCATATTCAAATTCAAATTCAAATTCAAATTCAAATTCAAATTCAAATTCAAATTCAAAATCAAATTCAAGTAGATATAGAACAGCGAACAGCGAACAGCGAACAGCGAACAGCGAACAGCGAACAGCGAACAGCGAACAGCGAACAGCGAACAGCGAACAGCGAACAGCGAACAGCGAACAGCGAACAGCGAACAGCGAACAGCGAACAGCGAACAGCGAACAGCGAACAGCGAACAGCGAACAGCGAACAGCGAACAGCGAACAGCGAACAGCGAACAGCGAACAGCGAACAGCGAACAGCGAACAGCGAACAGCGAACAGCGAACAGCGAACACCGAACACGAACACGAACACGAACACCGAACACCGAACACCGAACACCGAACACAAACACAAACACAAACACAAACTCTCAAAATCAAATTCAATTCAAATTGTAATTCAAATTCAAATTCAAATTCAAATTGTAATTCAAATACAAATTCAAATTCAAATTCAAATTTTTATTCAACTTCAAATTCATATTCAAATTCAAATTCAAATTCAAATTCAAATTCAAATTCAAAATCAAATTCAAGTAGATATAGAACAGCGAACAGCGAACAGCGAACAGCGAACAGCGAACAGCGAACAGCGAACAGCGAACAGCAAACAACGAACAGCGAACAGCGAACAGCGAACAGCGAACAGCGAACACGAAAACACGAACACGAACACGAACACGAACACGAACACAATCAAATTCAAATTCAAATTCAAATTCAAATTCAAATTCGAACACGAACACGAACACGAACAGCGAACAGCGAACAGCGAACACCGAACACCGAACACCGAACACCGAACACAAACACAAATACAAACTCTCAAAATCAAATTCAAATTCAAATTCAAATTGTAATTCAAATTCAAATTCAAATTCAAATTGTAATTCAAATTCAAATTCAAATTCAAATTTTTATTCAACTTCAAATTCATATTCAAATTCAAATTCAAATTCAAATTAAAAAACAAATTCAAGTAGATATAGAACAGCGAACAGCGAACAGCGAACAGCGAATAGCGAACAGCGAACAGCGAACAGCGAACAGCGAACAGCGAACAGCGAACAGCGAACAGCGAACAGCGAACATCGAACATCGAACAGCGAACAGCGAGCAGCGAACAGCGAACAGCGAACAGCGAACAGCGAACAGCGAACAGCGAACAGCAAACAGCGAACAGCGAACAGCGAACAGTGAACAGCGAACAGCGAACAGCGAACAGCGAACAGCGAACACCGAACAGCGAACACCGAACAGCGAACACCGAACAGCGAACACCGAACACCGAACACCGAACACCGAACACAAACACAAACACAAACACAAACTCTCAAAATCAAATTCAAATTCAAATTCAAATTGTAATTCAAATTCAAATTCAAATTCAAATTGTAATTCAAATACAAATTCAAATTCAAATTCAAATTTTTATTCAACTTCAAATTCATATTCAAATTCAAATTCAAATTCAAATTCAAATTCAAATTCAAAATCAAATTGAAGTAGATATAGAACAGCGAACAGCGAACAGCGAACAGCGAACAGCGAACAGCGAACAGCGAACAGCGAACAGCGAACAGCGAACAGCGAACAGCGAACAGCGAACAGCGAACAGCGAACAGCGAACAGCGAACAGCGAACAGCGAACAGCGAACAGCGAACAGCGAACAGCGAACAGCGAACAGCGAACAGCGAACAGCGAACAGCGAACAGCGAACAGCGAACAGCGAACAGCGAACAGCGAACAGCGAACAGCGAACAGCGAACAGCGAACAGCGAACACGAAAACACGAACACGAACACGAACACGAACACGAACACAATCAAATTCAAATTCAAATTCAAATTCAAATTCGAACACGAACACGAACACGAACAGCGAACAGCGAACAGCGAACACCGAACACCGAACACCGAACACCGAACACAAACACAAACACAAACACAAACACAAACTCTCAAAATCAAATTCAAATTCAAATTCAAATTGTAATTGTAATTCAAATTCAAATTCAAATTTTTATTCAACTCCAAATTCATATTCAAATTCAAATTAAAATTCAAATTAAAAAACAAATTCAAGTAGATATAGAACAGCGAACAGCGAACAGCGAACAGCGAACAGCGAACAGCGAACAGCGAACAGCGAACATCGAACACAAACACAAACACAAACTCTCAAAATCAAATTCAAATTCTAATTCAAATTGTAATTCAAATTCAAATTCAAATTCAAATTGTAATTCAAATTCAAATTCAAATTCAAATTCAAATTTTTATTCAACTTCAAATTGTAATTCAAATTCAAATTCAAATTCAAATTCAAATTTTTATTCAACTTCAAATTTATATTCAAATTCAAATTCAAATTCAAATTAAAAAACAAATTCAAGTAGATATAGAACAGCGAACAGCGAACAGCGAACAGCGAACAGCGAACAGCGAACAGCGAACAGCGAACAGCGAACAGCGAACATCGAACATCGAACAGCGAACAGCGAGCAGCGAACACCGAACACCGAACACCGAACACCGAACACAAACACAAACACAAACACAAACACAAACTCTCAAAATCTAATTCAAATTCAAATTCAAATTGTAATTCAAATTCAAATTCAAATTCAAATTGTAATTCAAATTCAAATTCAAATTTTTATTCAACTCCAAATTCATATTCAAATTCAAATTAAAATTCAAATTAAAAAACAAATTCAAGTAGATATAGAACAGCGAACAGCGAACAGCGAACAGCGAACAGCGAACAGCGAACAGCGAACATCGAACACAAACACAAACACAAACTCTCAAAATCAAATTCAAATTCTAATTCAAATTGTAATTCAAATTCAAATTCAAATTCAAATTGTAATTCAAATTCAAATTCAAATTCAAATTCAAATTTTTATTCAACTTCAAATTGTAATTCAAATTCAAATTCAAATTCAAATTGTAATTCAAATTCAAATTCAAATTCAAATTCAAATTTTTATTCAACTTCAAATTTATATTCAAATTCAAATTCAAATTCAAATTAAAAAACAAATTCAAGTAGATATAGAACAGCGAACAGCGAACAGCGAACAGCGAACAGCGAACAGCGAACAGCGAACAGCGAACAGCGAACAGCGAACAGCGAACAGCGAACAGCGAACAGCGAACAGCGAACAGCGAACATCGAACATCGAACAGCGAACAGCGAGCAGCGAACAGCGAACAGCGAACAGCGAACAGCGAACAGCGAACAGCGAACAGCGAACAGCGAACAGCGAACAGCGAACAGCGAACAGCGAACAGCGAACAGCGAACAGCGAACAGCGAACAGCGAACAGCGAACAGCGAACAGCGAACACCGAACAGCGAACACCGAACAGCGAACACCGAACAGCGAACACCGAACACCGAACACCGAACACCGAACACCGAACACAAACACAAACACAAACACAAACTCTCAAAATCAAATTCAAATTCAAATTCAAATTGTAATTCAAATTCAAATTCAAATTCAAATTGTAATTCAAATACAAATTCAAAATCAAATTCAAATTTTTATTCAACTTCAAATTCATATTCAAATTCAAATTCAAATTCAAATTCAAATTCAAATTCAAATTCAAATTCAAATTCAAATTCAAAATCAAATTCAAGTAGATATAGAACAGCGAACAGCGAACAGCGAACAGCGAACAGCGAACAGCGAACAGCGAACAGCGAACAGCGAACAGCGAACAGCGAACAGCGAACAGCGAACAGCGAACAGCGAACAGCGAACAGCGAACAGCGAACAGCGAACAGCGAACAGCGAACAGCGAACAGCGAACAGCGAACAGCGAACAGCGAACAGCGAACAGCGAACAGCGAACAGCGAACAGCGAACAGCGAACAGCGAACAGCGAACAGCGAACAGCGAACAGCGAACAGCGAACAGCGAACAGCGAACAGCGAACACCGAACACGAACACGAACACGAACACCGAACACCGAACACCGAACACCGAACACAAACACAAACACAAACACAAACTCTCAAAATCAAATTCAATTCAAATTGTAATTCAAATTCAAATTCAAATTCAAATTGTAATTCAAATACAAATTCAAATTCAAATTCAAATTTTTATTCAACTTCAAATTCATATTCAAATTCAAATTCAAATTCAAATTCAAATTCAAATTCAAAATCAAATTCAAGTAGATATAGAACAGCGAACAGCGAACAGCGAACAGCGAACAGCGAACAGCGAACAGCGAACAGCGAACAGCAAACAACGAACAGCGAACAGCGAACAGCGAACAGCGAACAGCGAACAGCGAACACGAAAACACGAACACGAACACGAACACGAACACGAACACGAACACAATCAAATTCAAATTCAAATTCAAATTCAAATTCAAATTCGAACACGAACACGAACACGAACAGCGAACAGCGAACAGCGAACACCGAACACCGAACACCGAACACCGAACACAAACACAAATACAAACTCTCAAAATCAAATTCAAATTCAAATTCAAATTGTAATTCAAATTCAAATTCAAATTCAAATTGTTATTCAAATTCAAATTCAAATTCAAATTTTTATTCAACTTCAAATTCATATTCAAATTCAAATTCAAATTCAAATTAAAAAACAAATTCAAGTAGATATAGAACAGCGAACAGCGAACAGCGAACAGCGAATAGCGAACAGCGAACAGCGAACAGCGAACAGCGAACAGCGAACAGCGAACAGCGAACAGCGAACAGCGAACATCGAACATCGAACAGCGAACAGCGAGCAGCGAACAGCGAACAGCGAACAGCGAACAGCGAACAGCGAACAGCGAACAGCGAACAGCGAACAGCAAACAGCGAACAGCGAACAGCGAACAGTGAACAGCGAACAGCGAACAGCGAACAGCGAACAACGAACACCGAACAGCGAACACCGAACAGCGAACACCGAACAGCGAACACCGAACACCGAACACCGAACACCGAACACAAACACAAACACAAACACAAACTCTCAAAATCAAATTCAAATTCAAATTCAAATTGTAATTCAAATTCAAATTCAAATTCAAATTGTAATTCAAATACAAATTCAAATTCAAATTCAAATTTTTATTCAACTTCAAATTCATATTCAAATTCAAATTCAAATTCAAATTCAAATTCAAAATCAAATTGAAGTAGATATAGAACAGCGAACAGCGAACAGCGAACAGCGAACAGCGAACAGCGAACAGCGAACAGCGAACAGCGAACAGCGAACAGCGAACAGCGAACAGCGAACAGCGAACAGCGAACAGCGAACAGCGAACAGCGAACAGCGAACAGCGAACAGCGAACAGCGAACAGCGAACAGCGAACAGCGAACAGCGAACAGCGAACAGCGAACAGCGAACAGCGAACAGCGAACAGCGAACAGCGAACAGCGAACAGCGAACAGCGAACACGAAAACACGAACACGAACACGAACACGAACACGAACACAATCAAATTCAAATTCAAATTCAAATTCAAATTCGAACACGAACACGAACACGAACAGCGAACAGCGAACAGCGAACACCGAACACCGAACACCGAACACCGAACACAAACACAAACACAAACACAAACACAAACTCTCAAAATCAAATTCAAATTCAAATTCAAATTGTAATTCAAATTCAAATTCAAATTCAAATTGTAATTCAAATTCAAATTCAAATTTTTATTCAACTCCAAATTCATATTCAAATTCAAATTAAAATTCAAATTAAAAAACAAATTCAAGTAGATATAGAACAGCGAACAGCGAACAGCGAACAGCGAACAGCGAACAGCGAACAGCGAACAGCGAACAGCGAACAGCGAACATCGAACACAAACACAAACACAAACTCTCAAAATCAAATTCAAATTCTAATTCAAATTGTAATTCAAATTCAAATTCAAATTGTAATTCAAATTCAAATTCAAATTCAAATTCAAATTTTTATTCAACTTCAAATTGTAATTCAAATTCAAATTCAAATTCAAATTGTAATTCAAATTCAAATTCAAATTCAAATTTTTATTCAACTTCAAATTTATATTCAAATTCAAATTCAAATTCAAATTAAAAAACAAATTCAAGTAGATATAGAACAGCGAACAGCGAACAGCGAACAGCGAACAGCGAACAGCGAACAGCGAACAGCGAACAGCGAACAGCGAACAGCGAACAGCGAACAGCGAACATCGAACATCGAACAGCGAACAGCGAGCAGCGAACAGCGAACAGCGAACAGCGAACAGCGAACAGCGAACAGCGAACAGCGAACAGCGAACAGCGAACAGCGAACAGCGAACAGCGAACAGCGAACAGCGAACAGCGAACAGCGAACAGCGAACAGCGAACAGCGAACAGCGAACAGCGAACAGCGAACAGCGAACAGCGAACAGCGAACAGCGAACAGCGAACAGCGAACAGCTAACAGCGAACACCGAACACCGAACACCGAACAACGAACACCGAACACGAACACGAACATGAACACGAACACGAACACGAACACAGTCTCAGTAAGTATGAAACTAATATGAACATTTCCAAAAAAAAGGCCCCTGGGTAGTTTCAGCCCAGGGCCCCAAGAGTTCACGATCCGGCCCTGTGTGTAAATAATAATTTGTCATCAGTAATTGTTTTTTTTTGTTATTATAATATTTTTAATAATTAATTTTGCAATATTATTAATAATTAATTATTGAATCTTTTCCCCACCACCCAGGAGATAAGAGTCTGGAAGCGCGTTTTTTTTACGTCGAAAAGCAGGGCTGAAATGTTCTGCAGTGTGCTTCCATTGTTGTGGAGTCTGGGAAAAGAGCCAATAGCCAATATATTATGTATAGTTACTACTGAAAAATAGTACTCACTTCTGAGCGCTGTAAAACCTTAGCTATTGACGTAATGAAAAAATGTTTTATATAAAAGTTGTTCCTCGAAAAACAATCTACAAAAATGGTCTAATATCAGCGAACAGCGAACAGCGAACAGCGAACAGCGAACAGCGAACAGCGAACAGCGAACAGCGAACAGCGAACAGCGAACAGCGAACAGCGAACAGCGAACAGCGAACAGCGAACAGCGAACAGCGAACAGCGAACAGCGAACAGCGAACAGCGAACAGCGAACAGCGAACAGCGAACAGCGAACAGCGAACAGCGAACAGCGAACAGCGAACAGCGAACAGCGAACAGCGAACACCGAACACCGAACACCGAACACAAACACAAACACAAACACAAACTCTCAAAATCAAATTCAAATTGTAATTCAAATTCAAATTCAAATTTTTATTCAACTTCAAATTCATATTCAAATTCAAATTCAAATTCAAATTCAAATTTTTATTCAACTTCAAATTCATATTCAAATTCAAATTCAAATTCAAATTCAAATTCAAATTCAAATTCAAATTCAAATTCAAAATCAAATTCAAGTAGATATAGAACAGCGAACAGCGAACAGCGAACAGCGAACAGCGAACAGCGAATAGCGAACAGCGAACAGCGAACAGCGAACAGCGAACAGCGAACAGCGAACAGCGAACAGCGAACAGCGAACAGCGAACAGCGAACAGCGAACAGCGAACACCGAACACCGAACACCGAACACCTAACAATAATTAATTTTGCAATATTATTAATAATTAATTATTGAATCTTTTCCCCACCACCCAGGAGATAAGAGTCTGGAAGCGCGTTTTTTTTACGTCGAAAAGCAGGGCTGAAATGTTCTGCAGTGTGCTTCCATTGTTGTGGAGTCTGGGAAAAGAGCCAATAGCCAACATATTATGTATAGTTACTACTGAAAAATAGTACTCACTTCTGAGCGCTGTAAAACCTTAGCTATTGACGTAATGAAAAAATGTTGTATATAAAAGTTGTTCCTCGAAAAACAATCTACAAAAATGGTCTAATATCATTTCTTCGTAAAATTATAAAAAAAAGTTTTATTGAAAAATATAAACATCTCTAATTTCTGAACATTTTCGCTTATAAATTTTTTATTTATAGTTCTACTACAAAAAGTTACTGGACCAAAGTTGTAGGGAATTTAATTTGCAACAAATAATGTTAACGATATTTTTTTATCAAATAAATAGTTTAAGAGATATATCGTAAAAACCATTCCAACCGCTATTTTCAAGATGGCGGCCGTGGGACAAGGGTGGCGACCCCACAAACTTGGTTTTAGCTTCACACTGACCCCCCCTACATATCAAAAAAACAAAATTGCGTCCTCTAAAAAACGCAAGGTTAGGCCTAAAAAATGTAACATTTCAATGAACTACAATAGGTTACAGTGATCGTTGTATGTGGTCAAATTACTTATATGTTTTATTAAGGTGTAACAAGGATGGTTGGATAGAAGGATGTGTACATTTTCTGTGTATGGATTTGGTAGTGTTTAAGTAGATTGCAATAATTTCATAAGCTAATGTTTTTTAAGCGTGTTTTTTAGGCTACGCTTTGGTGTATGGTGCGTTGCGTAGCAGGGCTCTAGGTAACCTGTGTGACATGAGCAGAGCGCGTCATTATAGCGCGCCTGCGAAGCCATAGAAGTAAGCCTTGAGTTGACGATAAATAATTAAATAATCAAAGATATATATAAGAGAATGAAATACAGGAGACGGTCATTCCTTATGACACGAGCGCCAACAAAGCGTCGCTTGTAACTCAGTCAATTATCAGTCGCACACTCTTGTTAAATATGGCTGAGTTAGAATGGGTATGTCCAGTCCACGCGCCTGTTGACACCGCGTAAATCAAATATATTCTTGTCTATTGTGCCCCGGCTTATTGTAGTGATGTGCTTGATATATCGATGGTGGGAGGGGGCAGCGTGTATACCCTCATACACACTGCCCGCTCCCACCATCGTCTTGGGTATGGTCCTTGAGATTAATTAGAAATTCAATTATACCTTAATCATTGATATTATTACCTATTTGCTTTAATGAATATTCGATCAGTGAAATATAACTTTGTGCAGATGTTCCATGCCTTTTCAGGACAAAAAAAAAGAATTTTAAATAAAATACAGTTTCCTTGTTAATATATTCAGTTGATTGACACGATTAAAATTCCATAAACCAGAAATCTTTTGGAAAATATTTAATTTATAAAGGTTTGATTCACGTGGTAACTGTAGCAATAAACAGTGTGTGAAAGTTCCTAGACGATAATATTTTACTTTTAAAATGAACATCAGGGCTTGT
The DNA here is from genome assembly GCF_061535395.1 of Colias eurytheme. Classification (NCBI taxonomy): domain Eukaryota; kingdom Metazoa; phylum Arthropoda; class Insecta; order Lepidoptera; family Pieridae; genus Colias; species Colias eurytheme. The sequence goes on along the minus strand of NC_143005.1, from coordinate 1,792,267 downwards.
TATTCAGCCCATTAACAGCCGCACTTTGTTGTTGGTCATCACGAATGAGCTTTGGGCATGTCCACACGACTGTTTATGTTGACACCGCGTAAATCAAAGCCATTCTTGTCTATTGTATGCTGGCTAATTTTAGTGATGTACTTCATGCAATATATCGATAATTTTTAATCAAACCTATACTTATAATTGCGTTTATAATATAATGGAGAATGAGATATCTGATTAGCGCAAATTGAAAGCTTTGAATACAAAGGGACTAGAATAATTACTGTGTGTAACGTGAAACAGAACTAATTAGTGCTGGTATTATATTGCAATCACAAAAGCAATTGCATAAATAACGTATCTTTTAATTCTTTTATGGAATCTATGCCAGTGTAGAGGTATTTGTTATTAATTTTCTATATTATTTCCTTTAGCTAATACTAAATTTAAATCGTGTTCAGTATTATTGTTAGAGTGGCTTTAAGTTAAGTTGTTAATAAACAGTCTTTGGATTAGATTTTACCACATTTACTTCGTCAAAATGTACATTTAAGTTAACGTATATTCGTGTCGATAAAATTCTACGCGTAAAATATGATGATATATACGACATCGTTAGTACATCACTACGCCGCTTGTTCACAAAGGGAACAAGCATTGAATATTGAACAGGAGTCAGTGGGTTGGATTCCGAGATCATTACACATTCAATTGTGCTAATACACGATCGCAGTGCTTTAAATACTTCACACTTCTGGATTTTGGTGTGGATTATGGATACTTCATGTTTGATTTTTTTTCTTTTGAAGTGAAACTTTTTTAGACGCGTTGAGAGTAAAATTTCATGGTCGCATCGTGGCAATACCGTCATGTCATGGAGTGAGGCGACGATTCAAAATGTCACGACGACCGCGACACACATTTAGTTATTGTGTTATGTAAGTTGTAACCATGTTTGATTGCAAATAAATGATTTGATTTGATTTGATTTGATTTTGGTATCTTTGAATTTTGCCAAAGAAGTTTCACTTCTGACACGTGTGCTCGGCACACACACTCTTTTATTACAAGGTAACCTTTCGATGTTGATTATCTTTTATGTGCATTTTTTAACTTGGTACAAAAGCTCGATATCGTTTGTGTACAATTAACGGTTATATTTGTTGATTAATTAGAGTTGGTGGAATATGTAGAAAAATAAGAATGATATATTGCCTCGAATAAAAAACTTTCTCTCTCAGATATTATGTCTAATGGTTGTTGAAGTTGTATCCAAATATATTTAAATATGTCACTAGAAGAGACGGAAAACCTTTCATTAGCGTAGCGATGTGATGTTAATTAACCGTGTTAATATTTAACTAGATTAATGAAACTTTCTGAGTGCGGTAGAATGTTCTTAAAAGGCTGACAAAGAGCCTGTAGTACGTTGAGAGGTTGTTTCAATTCAATCATTTGATTATTTTGCTATAGAATAAAATCATCAAATTAGTAAAACACGAAAGGTAAATAAAAGTAACCTCGATTTTTTAAATTTTCACCTGTAAACTTAAATAATATATTAAGTAAAGTGAAGTCCCATGTCCCCTAGTGGGGTAAGATGCATTATACATCTGTTTCACTGATCGATTTTCTTTAGGGACAATAGGTGATCAGCCTTCTGTGTCCTACCAGACCAAGACATTTTTTTTTCTTCGTCTCCACCGGGAATCGAACCCAGGACCCCTCGGTGTAACGCTCACGCGTCAACCACTGTACCGAGGAGGCGGTCAATATAATACGTATGTAATATATTAAGTAGCTACTGGAAAATTAATGAGAATTTTTCCAGGGAGTAAGAGTAATCAGTATTGGGACTGGAATTTAATTTGAGAAAGGGATTGCCTTCACTTGGCTCTGCGAAGTTTTTTAACCTCGGCAAGTATTTTAATATGTGTAACTACTTTTGTTACACTCAAAGGGAATTTCAACGAGGTTTTTATGTACAGCATATTTACTGAGGCGGGGTAAACAAACTGACAGGCCATCCAGAATTTATAAATTAGTTAGACTTGCGAAATTGGATGTAAATATTATGTATTGATAAACAAGTTGGCGTATACCTTTTGGAATTTAATTTTAATTTTTACGTGTTGAAATACTTTTACGGGAATTTATTTCATTTTCCCATTTGTAAATGATGAAAGGTTTCCAGAATTAATATCTGTATATTATAATAGTTCCGTTTTATTAATTTTTATTTTACATTGTACAGAGTTACAGATCAAACAGTAATGATTCGTTTTAAATTTTTGTCTTTTAATATAACTTTTTATATTGAAAGCAATATTGTAATATGTTAGTACAGCTGATATAATGTATATCAAAATATAAAAATTGACACCGCCTTTTTCAATCCCTTTCTGGTCATTCGTTATAAATCACTTATAAGTTGTATATAAAAAAATTGGGAGCCAACACCACTTAAAACCATATTAATACGATTGTATCACACATTTCCATCTATTTATTATTCAGAATAAAACTCCGTTATGTAAGGAAGATCTGCTTAAACTCTTAGCATCGGATTCTAATGCCGTCCATTCGAAGCAAAGCTGATAAAACGGACGTCCGTACGACCCAATTCTTACGTTTTATGTGCTACTGACAAAAGTCTTCGGTTTTCATTGTACTTTAAAAACCAGTTAGTAAATATTTGTATCGCTTTTAAGATATGCATGTGAAGGAAAAGTTCTGTAAATTTTCAAAAAAATAATTTTATATCCTGCCTATAGTTTTACAATTTGTTTGGATTGATTACCCACCGGGTGAATCGATTTTGATGATTCTATTTTTTCTTTGAAAGCAAGCCAGTTTTTTTCCCTTCCAGTTAAATTTTCTCCATTGAGCAGCGCTTTAGGTTTTGAGAAAGTATATTAATAGTTAAGTTATTATTATAGTCCACTACGGGTTATTTTAAGATTAAAATAAAAAAAAATGACAGAGATGTATGGAAATGAAATTAATGAAGGAATGAAAACAACTTTTGTACTAAAAACTTATGAAACCGGTTACCTGTTCATAAGTTTTTAGTGTCATCACTTGTAAGCGATTTCTTCCAAGCAACTCAGAACTGTGATATTGAATTTATACAAATTCTAAGATCTTAATTTAAATGATAGTATCATAATGAGAATAAAATTATGTGATGGACTTCTTGAAATAATATTAAGAGACGCTCTTGCTGCATGAAGATAGTTCTTGGAAATGATGAAGCTCTATATATATATATAGGAAAACGGAGGAAAGGTAATTGAATGCGTTTCAGAGTTTTTCATCTGGTGTTGATGTCTTCCAGATAGCTGGCTTTATTATTTAATGCAGTTGCTTGTTGCTTGTTCAGTTCAATGCTTAGTTGCTTGTTCAGTTCTTTTAATCTATCGCTTTTATTTCTTACTTCTCTATGAGAAAGTTTTACATAAACATATTAAAAAATAATCTATACTAATATTATGGTGAAGAGTTTGTTTGTTTGAACGCGCTAAGTCTGGTCCGATTTGAAAAATTCTTTCAGTGTTAGATAGCCCATTTATCGAGGAAGGCTATAAGGCTATATATCATCACGCTAAGACCAACAGGAGCGAAGCAATGCTGGTAAAACCGCGGGGCACAGCTAGTTCTAAAATAAACAGTTTTTAATAAAAACATTTCTATGCTATAAGTTATAATTTAAAAAGAAGAAATATCTTTCAAAACAAATATTAAATATATAATCGCTATATACCAAGCTTTCGATATATCCTTTGTGGTTTGATGATATTTGGCTTTATATTTCGGAAAGCTCATATATTATATTATAACATAAAGGCATAACGTATGTATCGTTAACAGACGGGTATTTCTCTAGAGAAATCATGTCAAACATAGCCTGAAATGAGCCTAATCGTGTCGGCGTCTGCGATGATTATGGTGATTTGTAAGTGTTAGGCTCTTTACACATGTATCAATATAGTCTATAATTATTTTCAGTTTGTGTGATGTTGATGTAATTAATTTTTAAATATATAGTTTAAAGGCTTTTTGTTCTATACATAATACAATTGTAATAGTTGAGCAAATGGGTGATTGTGAAAAATGATGTAGAATATTATTCTATATGCAATAATATTAATTTTTAATAAAGTAAGTATAATGTTGTCTATTTTATAAAACATAGGTAGACATTTGATCATAGTCCTACTAGATGGAAATCGGCGACGCGGTCTATAGGGGTACCAAAATCACGTCTACCTAGAAGATGCATATTAATTCGTCTCTAAGGTGCCCATATTGTATAGTTATGAATAGACAGAATAGTTTTGTAGGCGGCAGTAAACTTAAATAATAAAAAGAAACAACTTTTCAACTTTGTAAAATACTTTATACACTGGCTTATTATAGACCTAGTGTATTCATCAAAGATACATAGACTAATCAATGACGAACAACCCTCGAAGGTAACATTAATGATTCAATTTGCGGCTCCGAATACATTATGTTTACAAAACACTGTCGTGCCGTGATTACACTCTGATGTCGAGTTACTCTGTACATGTTGACCAAATTGGGATGTAATGTTTAACATTAGAATAAATAGATAAATGTTTAATTAAACAGTTTAACGCAATACAAATAAAGTTACTTATATTTTATTTTATTATCGTGTTCAAGCAAAGAATAAAATATGAATAAATGAATTTTTAAATTCCCGTAGTCAAAACAACAATTAAATCCGGTAAATCGCCAACACTGTTAAATCATAAACTATTCCGAGAGATAATTGTGATCCGTAACATACTTTAAGGCTTGAGTAATTTAATGCTTTATTTTTTGGTAGATCTATCGTGTTACAGTTACACAGTGGAATGGAAATATGATATTATGATGTGTTAGTATGATATGACTAATATGATTTTGTTTAAATTAAATACTGGCAAATGAACAGGCTTACTGTACCGGAGGTTCCGACTTCTTCGATGTTCGAAAGTGTCCCTCTGGTGTGTCTCCAAGGGGTAGGCTCGTAGCACGTAGAGCCGTGAGTCAACCTCACAGTTGAGACCTGCCACATATCCTACGTCCATGACGTCCATGACACATCAAGGAACTCATGCTTCGTTTCGTTTAACGACCATACTAATGCCTCCAACATTTATGTGTAAATGTTCATAAAAATAGAAGTCAAAAACTCGTTCGTGTCATTGAAACAATTTCCCAGCCGATTTATACACTTTATTTTAATATGTATATTGTATAAGTTGTATCTATTAATTTCCAACTAAGTTCCATAGTTATCTTGTCACCAATGCAACTTCACCTAGCTTCCGTAAAGCATATATAACCTCTAGGGTGTAATATTTCACTGTATTGTCCGGTTATTAGTAACGCATACAGTACCAAGCATGTTTTGTCCATAGAGCCACATAAATCACGGTATAAAGCAGCGAATACCACTTTGCCACACATGGTTAGCCTTATACATGGTCCGACTTCGATCCTACCTTGCTAAGCTGGCGTGAGATAGCAGCCATTTAGTTTTGCGGTCACACTCTAACATTCGTGAGAAATGTAACGCTTATTTTGATATTTACTGCGAAATGTCGTTATAAAAGTATTAGGAAGAAACATAATTTTGTTACCAAGTAGCTGACACGGCAAAGGTTGGCTAGGGCATCCATAATACTAAGAGATAATAATATTATGAAAAATTGATTCTGTCTTATTCACGCAATTAATGAATGTACGCTAAAAATTTAACGTTCGCGGTCAAGCCGTTTAAAGGAGTAGGTACCTATGGCAACTAACACTGTGACACGAGAATTTTATTTACAACTAGCGATCCGCCCCGGCTTCGCCCGTGGTACATATTTACGTTTTCTCTACATAAAAACCATCCTCGTACTTCAAGGAACATAATAAAAAAAGAATTATCGAAATCGGTTCAGCCGTTCTCGAGTTATGCGCTTACCAACACATTTTGCGATTCATTTTTATATATAAGAAGAAGATATATAGATAACTGTAGAATATTTATATATTTTTAATGAAATGTATTTGTATATTATATTATGTACGCCTTTTACGATAACATGTTAATTCAGCGCTTATTAGCTTTCATTAATTAAATATATTATGTTTGCATAATATTTTATGCAAAATTTACATTTTAATTATTATGTAAAGTGTATTCAAAAGTTACACCTGTTTTCTTCGAGCTTGATATTTTTATTTTCTATAGCGAAATTGCACATAAATTATTAGTGTCTATAAAATCTAGTAAATCATAGTACATAGTATAAAACAAAGTCGCTTTCTCTGTCCCTATTTCCCTAAGTCCCTTTGTATGCTTAAATCTTTAAAACTACGCAACGGATTTTGATGCGGTTTTTTTTAATAGATAGAGTGATTCAAGAGGAAGGTTTTAGTATATAATTTATTAGGTTTTAGACAAAGCGGGCGAAGCCACGGGCGGTAAATAATAAGTGATAAATAAATAAATACAATAATAGCAAAAGCGAGTGAAATTTCAAAAAACAGGAAAAAGCAACAATTTGTTAGTACAATTTCCTTGTAAAATAAGAATAACTACTATTTATAACTCGTAATACCCGAAGTCAAGTTACCAATTAGTTTTAATATAAAAATAAATACAATATAACATACAACATCTATTTATAATTTGTTTCATCCTGAAAAAAAATATTTGTCAGTAGATTATATACCAAACCACACATACATACACAAAATATCCCAACACTTCACAAAATACATACGAAGAAACTAGCAAAAAGTGTGACGTGGTTTAGCATAATCTTACTAGCTTCCGTTCCAAACGAGCAACAAACAGAGTGTCATTAGCTTTGTATTTTTATCTCCCGCGGGCAACAGTGGCGCAACAGTGGCGCAACTAGCATCCGTCTTGTTAGAGGAAAATCTATCGCTATTTGTATTAAAAGTTCCGTAGCATTTATTAGTGTAGCTTGTTAATTTTGCCCTAGAATATCTCGTCGGACTGTTTGGAAAATTGTGCCAGTAAAATTGTTGGAAATTGCAAAAGATTCGAGTTGCTTTGTGCAGTTTTGTATTGTAGCACTGTTTGTTAAGTAGGTCTGAGAGAAGTTCGATATTAGTTACACATATTATGTAGTTTATACTGCCGTAATAACAACATACACACATCGACAAAGTCTAGGGATGTTTTGTAGGTTTACAAATATCTAAAAATCTATGAAGAATTTAGTGTTATTTTAAATGGATGAATTATAGATAATTTTAAGGCCTTTAATACATAACATTGAATAAAAACAAACAAACAGTTGATAATGCATCATTTATTTAATTTGATCCTTTATTATTCCTCTACATAGTTAAATCACGAATACAGATGATTCAACATTGTCTGTGTCTAAACTGGCTTTAGGCTAATTTTTGTCGACTTTCATATTTACCAATTTGGTACGTAAACCAAATCTGGGACGGCCTATGTAAAAATCCTTTGAAGAGTATAACAGAATGAATAAGCGTTTTACTTAAAGTTGGTCACTGAAAATAAATGAAATCCCTCTTAAATTATTATCTTTACACAAAGCAGTTCTTACAAACTTAAATGAATACAGCCCAACAAAACTTAACCTCGCACTTTATCCTAATGATGTTTTATTTTGCACTTCTCTAGATGTAAACCAGGAATTAATTTAAAGACGAGAACTTAACTTTGTTAGCGTCCTTAGTATGGAGTAAGTGATAGGATAGAGCGGGGGACTAAAATAAATCGCCACTGCAATCGCATGCGACCGAGTCTCCGAGTGAGCTTAGCGGGATGTAACGGCCAGTATATGTTCAGGGTGCCATCTCTTCTAGGACCTTTATCTCAGGAGTTTGACTCTGAAATGACACATAAATATATAAGATTTCCCGCTAAAGAAGTAACAGCGGTTATCGATAACATCTGGAGGTAAATCACCTGGCAATGATAACCTATAGCGTTGAACACTTACAGTACGTAGGTTCGCATCTGCCTAGTATGCTAAGTTCCCTGAGAATATGATACGAACGATTGTGGTCCCCATCGTTAGGAATAAAACACGTGACATCTCGGATCACTAGGATAATTAATCATGCCAATTCGCATGATTTGTTATAAATTAGATTGTTGAACTTATAAGAAAGCACATTCAGAAAGTTAATTTTTTTATGATTGTTTGAAAAAAAGAAACAACTGCCAATAGTGACGCGTGGACTGCAGCTGTCATTTTTCTCAGCCGTGGCACGTTCACAACACTCCACACTAACCAAGTTGATTCGCGCGGAAAATTCTTCCTGAACCTCTTCGCCCAGTGGGGACCTGCTTAAAGAAAAACTATAGTCATGGTGAAGTATAGAAATTTATTTAAAAATATAGATCGTTTATTAAACATGAATTTATAAAAATATCATTTGCCTTTTATTGAAGAATACACAATTGGCGGTTTACACGTGTTCACAGGAAATACAAGCTTTATTTTATAATATCTCATGAAATGAAAAGTATAAATAAATATTTATTTGAACGTCGCGCACTGATTATCGAGTTTCCCTCTTAAACCAATACTTTCTGAATATTATTACGAGAAGGAAAACGTTTAATATATGATTTTCCTTACCACTTTGTGGTGTCGCTTCTGTGTGTGTATTGATATAATTTTATAAGCGAATTCCAGAAAATCTTTCTTTACGTAAAATCAATAGAAAGTTAAATTAAAAAATTATTAAAATCGAGTAAACAAGTATTTCATAATTTTACATTAAAAATTTGGAAAGTGTGAAAAGTAAAGAAACTCGGTTAACTTAATAAAAAGTTATGGTGCCAAAGGAAATTGGAACACATTTTTAACAAAATTAACATTGGACATTATCATTTCGTATACATTTCTTCTTTATGTATAACTATATAGATTATCTTATATATAAAATTCTCGTGTCACAATGTTAGTCTGCATATTCCTCCGAAACGGGTGGACCGATTCTCATGAAATTTTCTGTGCATATCGGGTAAGTCTGAGAATCGGCCAACATCTATTTTTCATATGTACCACGGGCGAAGCCGGGGCGGACCGCTAGTATGTATATAATACTAACTGTGGTATAACATCCATATGGTAAACCAATTTTGATGGGAATGCATCTCAAATCTCAATCTATATTTTAACTATTCCAAAGCGCTTCTAAATGAAGTCGTAGTTGAATAAGTAAATGTTTGAATTTGAGTTTAAGTACGTAATTAAAAATGTACCTATCTTATTTTCTATGTACCTATCTTATATTTTGGAAATAAAGTTATTGTTTATTGTTAAAAAACGTCCATGGTTCATACCTTGCACCTCTTGTAAAACTATCGTCATTAAGAAGCCGGGGACTGTTTTTGATATGATTTATGTTTTTATGGTACATAATGGTGTGTGCACATTTGCCGGGTTTTTTATTTGACATGTAGAAAAAAAATCAAGTGCGAGTCGAACTCGCGATTTCAAGTTTTCCGTGGCTATTTATAAGCTAAGAGCAAATAAAAAAATTTAGACACCCATCCAATCTATGACCGTTCCAACGGTAGGTTAATTAACTTACTGGTTCCGTCTCGACAAGTCTGTTTTCGTACATATTATATGACTAGCTTTCCGCCTGCGGCTTCGCCCGCGTTTTAAAAAAAAAAACCCGCATAGTTCCCGTTCCCGTGGGATTTCCGGGATAAAACCTAGCCTATGTCACTCAGAAATGATGTAGCTTTCCAACAGTGAAAGAATTTTTCAAATCTGCCAAGTAGTTTCGGAGCCTATTCAATTCATACAAACAAACAAAAAATCAAACCTTTCCTCTTTATAATATTTGTATAGATTTACAGGTAAAATAAGAATATTTCGTATAATATAATACATTTTATAAATCACATGCAGATCACATAGTACTGTTATAAAGAATGCATTTTATATGTATGTAGTAATTTTGTTTTATTGTGAATATAAAAAATATACGTATAAGACATTAGCGAACAATGTTACAGCGTAATGTGGAAACAGTTTTATAGAGATGCCGAATACGTAAGAATTGCAACATCATTTCCCTTCTGTTTAATACAACTAGAAGTTAAATTAACTTGTTCGATACAAGAGTGTTGTGCAATATGAAAGCATTGTTCTAATAGTATTGCTATGAATAATTAGTTATATGATATACTAGCCACTGAATTCTGTTTTGCCTGTGTTAAAAAAGCGAAATAGCTGTTTTGTTAACACAGTTTTATATTGTGCTAAATTTAATATATTTATTCCAGTTGTTTTTATGATTCACTAGATGTGCTCCTCGGTTTATATGCTTTATAGCCTATAGCCGGGTGAAATAGCTATAGAACTATCCTCGAAACAAACTCTTCGGCTTTATAATATTATGTATAGATTAATCTTATTATTAATATAAAAATCGGATGCAATATTGCAATATTGTGGCCAAAAATATTTAATTATTGACTCGAACTTTAATAATTTGATTCTATTTTCATTAAGGGTGGGATTACACACCGAAATTTTCTTTAGCCGTGATTATAAATTCACAATTAACAAATTACTGTACAAACATTCACCCCTTGTTTAAACTTTAAGAGGATCAATTCTAAGACACCCTTCGTACACCCTTAACAATATTCGAATCTCATATCTTATGGATTTCATTGTTCAGTCTTTAAGTAGTAGGTCCAATATGAAATACTAGATTTCCGCCCGCGGCTACGCCCGCGTTTTCAAAGGAAAACACGCATAATTCCCGATCCCGTTGGATTTCCGGGATAAATATAATAAAACCTATGTGTTAATCCAAGTTACCATCTATACGTGTGCTAAATTTCATTGTAATCGGTTCAGTAGTATTTGCGTGAAAGAGTAACAAACACACACACACACATCCTCACAAACTCTCGCATTTATAATATTATTATTATATTAATTATAGTAGGACTTAATAAAGGATACTTTCACATACAATTATTCAAACAATTCAATGCGTAAACACAACTAAAATAGCCATTTGCTTCATAAAAGAATGGTCTATTAACCGGTCTATAAGAATTGTTGGCTCGTATTGGTAATAAACAACTCCGCAAATCTAATACTTATCTGTATTCCACATGTTTCCTGCTGGTGCCTCAATGGACCAACTCCAACGGTTACAATGTATTTCTAATACAATATATTTTCCGGATTCTATCTTCCTTGTATTTTCAGAGGAAATTTTCAATTGAATCATTGACTGCGATGCTGGGAAATATTGTACGCGAATATCAATTTTTGAAGTTAAAAATTGTTATGGATTACGAGTTAGTGATTTTATTTCAAATAAAATATTAGAATGCATTTTTATTTCCCATTTATATTCAACAAGAATATGAATATTTATAAACTATAGATGGAAAGAACACAACATAATATACCACTACTATCATTACTTATTTTCATAATATAGGTACGCCATTGTAAATAACCACAATATTAAATACATTTAAATTCAATTTAACATAATGTTTATAGATAGTCAGTTGTTATACAGCCTGATTACAATAATGATTAATGACATTTATAAGCGCGCGAACCGCGACTCTTCCACAGATTAAACACAACTGCTGCTATCTGCACAGATAATGAAATCGATTCACTGACACCATCATTTTTGAAATTGAAACAACCAAACAGATCTGGATGCAAATGCCCAGTTTTGTAACCGCACTCTACCGATTTGAATTTTGATTCCGTTTTGCAAAGTTTCCCTAATTTAATGAATTCGGAGTACCGCGACCGGTCCAATTTACTTGAACAAAATCAATTCTGAGATATAAATATTCAGTAAGTATTCGATGATATTACTTTTTGTTTGTGAGCATCGTTTATTGATTTATCTTGTGTGGTTTTTATCAGTGCAATTTGCATTATTTAAATATCTATGCGTACCTACTATTTAAAATAATAATAATGGTGTTTACGAATTTTGCCCGGTATTATTGTATGATAAAATTACAAGGGAATTCTCTCACTATCAAGTAACTACCTATAAATTATTTTAGAATTAATTGTCTTTTTTAAATATAATATTATGCTTAAAGAATTTTAAATTATAGATACTTTTAACAATTATTCTGTTATTAGCTTAATGATAAGAATGCCTCGTTTTATTTTAAGGAGTCTAGAAGGTCACAGGGTTTTAGGGTCACCAAATAATGAAGTTGAATCGACATCTTAAAAATATTCCCCATTGCGCCAAATACGAGTATTTCAGGAATAAATCATGACTCCCCCGAGACAATTTTATTCTGCCCTTTGCAAGAAAAACTGCTTGTTTTAAGTGAATTGCCGACCCTTCGGGTATAATTATTGAACTAGGTTGCTATTCGAAGGTGAGATTTATTTGTGGAATATTTTTCGGATGATCATGGGACTGGATACGTTTTAATGAGGTTGTTTTTTCTTGAAATAAGGAGAGGTTTCAGAGATGTTGTGATTTTCTTATTTTGTTACTTAGATTTCACTTAGGTCAACGCCAGCTGGTATAAAAGTATGGAAATAATATAACAAATAATAAATATGTACTATGTACCGGTCAATAAGCTTATTGACCAGTAAAATTAGTCAATAAGGTTATTGACTAAGGGCGTCGGTCAAAATCCTTATTGACTTTGGTTTTTGACTGGTTCAGGGTTTTGACTGTAATATATACAACGATAAGTACAAATTATTACTTCCATAAATGAGACCTACTTACATAAATGTTATTTTATGTGAAATTACCTTATAATTATAATTATTATTGGTTAGTAGTCTCATCCGTGATTAGTTAGATTTTAAATATAAATTTCATTACTTAGAGAAATTCGTACTTTCAATTACTGAAAGTAGTTTCACCTTTAGGTACGCTCAATCTACGCAGAATCAATTTAATACTGTTCTAATGTCAAAGCTTTTAGTCCATTAGAAGTGTCAGGGGAAGTGCATTATTTTAAACGAAATATAATTTAGAAATTGAAGACTTAAAATGGATTTTAAACTCGATTTATTCATTATTTCGACTGACCGGTTGGCTTGGTTGGTAGTGGCCCTGCCTTCCTTGCCGGCCTTGCCTCTTGTGCCGTGTGTGAAAATTGTCCTGAAATATTTATTCATTTATTCCGACGTTTTGAACACTTTGAAAATCCTTTAAAATGTTTCTCAATGTATTGTGTGTTTAATCTTCTTAATTATGGTGATATCCATAAAACGGCGTTTGAAATATTTTTCCGTATTGGGAAAGTTCTGTCAAAATAGATTCATCTATTTACAGATATATTACAACAAGTATCATAAACGTAATGATTATATAAAAATCGCATTGCAAGTACCTAATCGAAGTTTTAAATAATTTCAAGCACAATTTGTATTCGTTATATGTATGTATTTATCCCTACTGTTAATATTATAAATGCGAAAGTAACTCTGTCTGTCTGTCTGTCTGCTACGCTTTCCCGCTTAAACCTCTCAACCGATTTTGATGGGCACAGACAATCTTTAGACCCTGAGAAAGAACATAGGCTACCTTTTATCAAAAAACCACGTTATTTTTGTGTGTTTACATAAAAATACACAAACCTTTGTAAAAAAAGGTTATTTGTTGGTAACTACGAGCTTGGTGAAAGCAAACTAAATGTGCCGGTCTTTGCTTTTTAATTGTGTCGTAATTAAAATTCTAGGTGTAAGGCGGAAAAACATTTTCGCGCCGTTTTTCATAACCTACGTCAATTTTAGCTTACTCGTTAATTCATGAAATTTATTTGATGTTTATACAATATAAATTGCGTTGTTAACGAGAAAATTATAAAAATTAAATGAAGTAATATAATTCTTGAGGTTTATGTTGATTAAGGTTTATTATAATTCTAATTTCTATTTCTATTTCTAATTTAAGCTAAATAATAATATTTCCTTCACAAGTTGACTTTCAAGACTCTGTCCATATATGTAACGGAAAAGATATTGTTCTTGCAAACTGTTTTAGTCTATGAATACAATATACATATTAGCTGTCTGTGAGCAGTTGTATTCAAATCAGTTTAGCCTATTTGGAGATCGACAAATAAAAAAAGACGTGTGGCACTCGGGGACTGCCGCGGTAAAGCTATTGCATAGCATGCCTTCAAGCCACACCTCCAAGCCCGTCGGAGTGGGGAGCGTGAGGTTTTTTCGTTACGGAATTTCTCGATTTGGTCCCCGCGCTCAAGGCCCGCGATAGAAGCTATGCAATAGCTTAAAAATCTACGCCTCCACATATTATGCGTTTCATTGAAGCTACGTTTTTTTATACGAGGTATATTTACGAACCATATTTAAAAAATAAGTTATTCGTGTATAAACCGCCTTAAATTCTTGCTTTCTCAAAAAACGTCGTTTGTCTTAATTCTAAAGTTATGCGAATATGACAAAACGGGATTACGTTTTGTTCCCTAAGCAGTTTTAAAATATTGTATTATCAAAAATTCTTTTGAAATGACATTTTTTAGTCTGGCAACGGAATGTGCTTTGTTTTTTGGGGAAAACTTGTATGAGAGTATTTTTATTATAAGTAAATTTTCGTCAAATTGTTACAAAATTATATATAACTTTCTGACAGATACGCTGCGTTTTAAACATTTTTACGCTACGGTATTTAACAAATTATCTCCTTATTAAGCTATTGCATAGCTTCTATCGCGGGCCTTGAGCGCGGGGACCGAATCCAGAAATTCCGTAACGAAAAAAACCTCACGCTCCCCACTCTGACGGGCACGGGGGTGTGGCTTGAAGGCATGCTATGCAATAGCTTTACCACAGACTAATAATAATATACTACGTGCTTTATCGCGGCAGACCCCGAGTGCCACACGTCTTTTTTTATCCTACTTTCCCTTCCCCACAGAAAGAAATGTTAGCATATATATACTTACATAAAATAACCTTACAATACTATTATAAAAATAAAAAACATCAAAGAGAAAAAAGAAAAATAGAAAACAATGTCGGAAGCTTAGTCGGAAGGAACTCCGTGATAAATTAATTATTATCAATTAGAGTTGAATGACTCTCACTTGTAACGAAATCAGTGGTTTTTTAATAAACAAAATACATTACGATTCACAAATACATTTCGTTCATTAGCGAAAAAATTAAAAACACATTAACATGTTGTAATCAAATTAATAAATTTAACCACGCGGTAAATCGTTTAATTTCGAAGTAATGTAATGTAAAATTATGAGTGTAATTTAATTTTAAGTTAATTATGAAATATGTACGGGTTTACCGAATGTCGTTAAAAGTATTTTACATTTGTAATAATAATACGGTTCCGTATTGTTATTGTTGTCTTTGTTTTGTTCTATATTGTAAATGGCTTACCTTCGTAAATAATATGTTTAGAAATTAAAATAATACCTATGTTCATTATCCTTTCCTTTAATATTGCAATACGTCCTATGTATGTATGTTATATAAGTTTATCCATTACTAACAAAATCTTTGCTTAACCATCAGTCGATTAACACAAAAAATACATGAAAATATTTCAACAATACTTGGCTTAAAAAGGAACACCAAAGGAAGATCCTAAAAAATTTCAGCACCCGTTATACCAACACTTACAAGGTATAACACGATAATATTATTCAAAAAGTCCCTCAGAAGAGGCCATTACACCGGCCATACAAGATATTATATTATATCCGTTCTCCCTTGATCGGTTCTTTACGTTGACCCGTCGGTTACATAGATATGAGAAAATATGTGGTGAATGGGACCCGTATTATGGTAAGGTAAAATTTCTTTGCGCCCTATTCATGTTACCTGAAGACATCTTACGTGTGCGTGCCATCCTGGTACATGCTTACCTACTATATAGCTTTGTAAATTCATGTTGTTGACGTTTTTTTTAAAAAAAAAATGCTTTATCTAAGGTCTACACATTATAAGATGATATACATTTTAAATAATTTCAGATGACTTTTTATATTAGCGTTTCATTTTAATATTTATCGCCGATATACTCGACAAAGTCATTTTTAATAATTGTTGTTTGGTACAATGAGCAAAGAAACGGATATTAAAGAAGATTGAAATAAATAACCTGTCTTTTTAACTTTATTTTATAACGCTTCAGCGGTTGAGTGAGGTGTAAAAAGCTATATTTGTATTGGAATACATATTATAATATTTATTCCATATAATAGTGACAGATTAACTGTTCTACAGTATAAATATAAAATCCACATTATTTAACATGAAACCTTTACTCATTTAACCGACGTTTAGCTTGTTTTTCCACCAATAATGTTCGAGGATGTGTAGCGAGAATATGTTTGTAAATAACCAATAGTATCGCTTTAAACGTTAAACGCTTCATATTTCAAACTAAACGAAGCGATATGATTGGTCACTTACAAACACATTCCTCGCTAAACATCCTCGCACATCATTGGACAAAACATTATCATAGTCCAGGAGGAATCGGCGCATGAGTACCGAAAACTATTCCACCTCAATTTTTTTACGTGATCCTCTTCAAATTGCCCTACTGATGATATAAATGCATGTTGCCATGGGGCAACCCGGTGCCATATTGTTTAAACCGAAATTGTTTAAACAATTGCAAGGAATTGTTATTTTTCAACCGGACAAATTTTTTTTATATTTTTTATCGAAATACCAATAAAAAAGGTCCAATTACTTTTCACGATAAAGTTAATATTTTCAAAGATATGAATTTTTTAAGGTTTGAAAAATCTCAAATTTGGGTACTTTCGACCCATGAAAAATATATTTAAAAAAAAAATAATATATAAGTAATATTTTTTTTTCAATTCTCTATACAATAGTTAATAATATTGTTAATAGAGATTTAAGAAAATTTCATTGTTTATATCTGTTTTTTAATTGTTAACTTCGCGCGCTCACAAATAATATAAGTTGCATACTTCTATGTGGTTGTGATTCAGAAGACTGTAAGAATATAATATATAAAAATAATATTGATAATAAATAAATACTTATTTTTAAATCTTGTTTTATTATTTCATACTTCTCCATCTATAACTTTCGTTTGAAGAAGTTATTCAATGTAATTAATAAGGTAAAAGACCTAGTTATTGACACTTTAAATTTTATTTTAGTTAAAAAAAAAACAAATCAATTCTAATAAATTAATAAATATAATTTTTGAATTAAAAATTTTAAGATCTTTGGTTTTTTGAGAACATTTCATTCTTTTAATTAAAATCAAATTGCGAGTGTCAAACAACTAGGCCAGTGTCAATAACTGGGTCTTTTACCTTACTTGCTGTTTCAATAACAAAAAAGTAATATAAACTGACAAAAAAGTAATTTTAATTACATGTTTCAATTTATGCTTAAATAACTTTAAAAAAATTGATTTCAGAAAAAAATATATAAGAAACAAATTGTAGACAATTTAATTATTAATAAGATTGCTCTCTTTAGAAATCTTGATAAAGTTGATAGTTTTTAAGATAAATGATAAATAATGATTCAAGACACAGAGAGGCCGATGCAGCGCATGAGTAAGAGAGAGACGGCGATACTTAAAGGTAAGCGGCGCGTACTTGTGAGCGCGCGAAGTTAACAATTAAAAAACAGATATAAACAATGAAATTTTCTTAAATCTCTATTAACAATATTATTAACTATTGTATAGAGAATTGAAAAAAAAATATTACTTATATATTATTTTTTTTTTAAATATATTTTTCATGGGTCGAAAGTACCCAAATTTGAGATTTTTCAAACCTTAAAAAATTCATATCTTTGAAAATATTAACTTTATCGTGAAAAGTAATTGGACCTTTTTTATTGGTATTTCGATAAAAAATATAAAAAAAATTTGTCCGGTTGAAAAATAACAATTCCTTGCAATTGTTTAAACAATTTCGGTTTAAACAATATGGCACCGGGTTGCCCCATGGCAACATGCATTTATATCATCAGTAGGGCAATTTGAAGAGGATCACGTAAAAAAATTGAGGTGGAATAGTTTTCGGTACTCATGCGCCGATTCCTCCTGGACTATCATTATTAACTACTTTTAAAATGAAAAATCCATGAAATTATTTAATGAAAGAAAAATTGTTAGCCCAACATGAAATTAATTAAGCATTGCCTAATTATTTTCATTTATGCTATATGAAAATATGAATGTAATTAGCAGGAATATAATTAGTCGAATCCTCACAGGAGGTCTTTGCAATAGGATTATTTAGGATTTCTCGTAAAATATGCCGTTGTTACGACTAAAGGTACAATGATATAATATTGCACGCCTCATAAGCGAAGCGTTGAGGTGGGTACTACTGTCACTTCGCGCAAAACATCTGATTTTTCAAACTTAAAATGTCTTTATGTATCATACATTGCACTTGTAAGATAATAAATACACACACATATTAAGAAAAAACACTATTTTTAACATTCATGATATTTTTGATGTCATTTTTGTTATTTAAACTAGTTAAAAAACAGTTTAAAAAAGTTCTGTCTTGGATGTCCGTGTGTCTGTATGTGCGGAGGATTTTCTTGTTAACACGATAGCGACCGAAATACTTTACTAATCGAGTCTTTTTTTTTCTCTTACGCTTCAGTATGCTCAGGAATAGAACCCTTTCATTTTTCAGGGTCTGATTCGATGTGGTTTAATTGTTATTAAATAAACAAAAATAATAATTAATAAATAATTATTAAAAAAAAATTATGAGGCGTGCACTTTTGGATTTTCCAAATTATTTTATTTTTGTACTAATTCAAAGCTAGTGCTTCTGTATTTTAAATAGACGATCGTTAAAGTGGACTGCTTCAAAAAGCTTAGTTTTAAAATAGCAACCAATTTATTATAAAAAACTCAGTTCCCCAATATCTAGATTTACAGTAGGTATTCCTTATCCGTAACCCAACGGGACTCATCTTTAAATATATAAAAGTCCAATTACAATTTTTTAACTCTTAAAACGGATATTTAGTCAATTTTACTAAAATAAAGTTTGGAAAATCCAAAAGTGCACGACTCATAATGCTCATTGAATTATGAAATATATAAAAAAAAAACTTATTGTAGTTTTTGTTTTTTATTAATTGCAATTAAACGACACTGAATTAATTAATCATTCGCATTCAGTGACCTACAATCGTCGATTAGAACATTTAAAAAAAAATTCAACTCAAATGATGGATTTTTTCACAAGTTATAGTGTTTTCAGGTTTCACACATGACGGACAGGAAAATTTTTTGACCTATTTCGGTGTTTTTTTCCAATTCTATTGAAGTAAATCAATTTTTAAAAAGTATGGGATTAATCTCCATTAAATTATCTCGACAATAGTATGCAAAATATCTTGATTCCGTGAACTAACAAGGCTATAATAATAAGAATAGCTGCAAAAATGAGGCGAAAAAAATTTTTCGATCGTAAAGCACTCTCTGATGCTTCGCATCATGAGTCGTGCAAAAATGGAGACACAGATATCTAACTATCTTTATCTAAGACTTACCATAACATAAAAAATTTTATCCGACTCTAATGCAAACAAAGCCGAAACTTAAGTGTAACTGTATATCCAAACATCGGAAACCAGTTGACCTATTTATACACTGAGATAGTTCATGCAGAACATCAGTAAGCTAACTTCTTGTTGACCTAACTCACGAGTTACAATTCACATATATTATAAACTTTCGCATGTTAACGGCTCTTTGAATATTATTCGTAAAAATGGAGGGAAATATTGAATGGGAACCCATTATTCAAGGGTATTTGAGATCAAAATAAATATTGCGTATATTATAAATAAATATTACGGACAAAATATGATCAAAAATAATTGAATAAATAAATAAATCAAACAAACAAGATCTAAAAGGTCTGAAAAATGATTTGAAACGGGATGAAAACTAAGAATATGTCTTCTTTATTTCGTACCACTGCTGAAATTAATTCAAAATGGGTCCGGTAGTAACATAAAAATATTTTCTCTGTATTGGATTAAGATTTTCATTTTTAGGAACATTCATTTTTTTAATTTAATAATTAGTTATATGGCAAGAAACTTTGCCTGAAAGCGAATACCTTGACCCATAAAACATTGTATTCAACTTGTATAGACAAAGTCCCAATCTCACAATTGCTAGTCACGCCTAGGAAATCAGATAAAAATGCTAAAGCGTCGTTTGAGATCTATCGGGAATACTTACTGTTTCCGAAGCGATCCTGCGAATCGGAAGCCAATACTACCAAATTGCTACCTGATTTCTAATGTACGTGTTACTTTATTCAGCCTGTGATCATGTAACAAAATGTTAAGGTTCATTATCAAACTCATGTTTGTTGAAGTGAAACTTCTTTATCGGGGTTGGAAAAAAATTGAGTGTAACATTTTTTCGTTACGCGTGACATTTTTCCGTTACGCGCCATCTTTTTCTTATCCCTACCACGCGTGATTCGACGTAAATCGTAAAGTTGCATATAGTAAATTATTTTTTGAGAATAAGGTCATAAAGAAGTTTCACTTCTTACGTGTGTACACTAGTAGGTACACGCACACATTTTTTTTACGATCAAAAATAATGCAAAGAAAACTCAATCGATCAAAGATGTACCAATTTCTGTTTTAAAGTAACTTGTGTTACTTTTTGTAGCCTATGTTATGGTCATGTTAAAAACTTTAGAAATTTTTGTATAACTAAAAACAAAATTTAAAAATACTTTCGACACATTTTTAGGGTACGCAGAAAAACACTTATAGCTACTACTTGAAAAAATGAGGTAGGAATAATTGAATTCACTTCCTCCTTCAAAAAATGCGTTCATTATATCCAGGAAAACACGATATCTTCATTGTCCCTTTTAAAGTGAACCCTTAAGATAAAACTCCCCTCACAAGCGTGCTGAGTCATTATTCTTAACCATCTATTCAATCAACGTGCATCCGATTCGTGAAAATCTGATCAATTTTCATTTCACTATCTGTATCCACAAAGACCCCTCATCTTGAGATCTAAAACACTCGACGAACCATTGAAAGCGATATTTGAGAGGCCTTCACACTCACAAGAGGAAAAAGATGCGACATAACATTTTTATTAAAAAAACTTATCTCTCTCCATGGCTAGGGCCTTACAAAGCGATTGGAAGATCGTGGAAAAATTGAAAAGTTCGTATCAACAGAGCTGTCTGTACATTGTTGGCTTAATCTTAGTGACAATACCAATTTCGCGCCACCAACGGGAATCATGGGCTGTGAAACAGAGTAACTTGGTAGTAGAGGGATCTATTATTGCTATGAGAAAGCAGACATTAGTCTGTGATGGTGGTAAGTTTACAAATTATATACGTGAGATTTATAGTAATGAAGGATAATAAGTACATATTATATTCGAACAATACAACTTATCAAATTATCGTTTTTGAAAGGAGACAGTACCATATTTTCTAACACATATCTTTACGAAATGTTGGTTTTTAGTTTAAAGAAGCGCGTTCATTTATTTATTTAAATTCTATACAATTTTATGCTTGTCATTTGTTTTTTTTTGTCACATAAATATAAATAATAACATGGTAACATTATGCCTACATAATTATCAATAGTTATGGTTATATTTTGGCTTGTGAAGGAATGAAGGCAGCGATTGATATTTTTTCTTTCCTATAATGTTGATCAATTTCTATTCCTTATTGACGATATAAGGTACATATTAGAATATAAAGAGTTTATACGCATATTATTTTGTAAAAATAGGTACAGTTTGCTATACAGTAACAAACATTTCCAATAAAAACAAACACGTTTCCGAAAGCAAACATCACAAAATTTAAGTTCCAGTAACCCAACTCGAGTACAAAGCTATTGTATCTGTAAAGCACTACTCTGTGACCAAAATGAGTAGCTATTCGTAAACGGTATTGCGCTGGGAATGCCTCCTTGACGATTTAATTCACTAAAAGCCCTCTTTTTCCGTGAAACCCTCTTGAAAAACTTGTATAGAGTACGGAGGCTTATTTCCGATTTGAATGAGCGGTGTTTCTTTAATCTTTTTGCGAAAATGTAAATCTACGTGTAATATTTAGTTTGAATTAACCCAATTTTACTTTTTGGGAAAGTACAATTGTAAGGTTTGTACATGTTTCAGGATTATTGAGTTTCATGGAAATTGTTTGAAGGCACAATTGTAAAGGTTTATATTTTATTATTATGTTTGTACATGACTAGCTGCGCTCCGCGGTTTCACCCGCATGGCTCCGGTTCTGTTGGTCTTAGCGTGATGATATAATATAGCCTATAGCCTTTCTCGATAAATGGTCTACCTAACACCGAAATAATTTTTCAAATCGGACCCGTAGTTCCTGAGATTAGCGCGTTCAAACAAACAAACTCTTCAGCTTTATAATATTAGTATAGATGTAACAATAACATTCAAATTACATAATAACTTTATATTTAAGATAACAATATAAATAAAACAATAAACGGTCTATTAGGCTAGATAATAAATTTTTATATTGCATAATATCTTCCTTCTTGCAGTCAATAGACTCAACTCAATACACCAGGAAAACTGAAGACACTTGAATTTTTAATAACTTCGGAAGTGAGCTTATCTTTCGAAGCATTTCGGCAGATTTATTAAAATTCACTTGTTTGGCACCATCCATCAACAATGATAAATTATGTGTGCGAATTATCGACGGCTTAGAGATCTCAAAAGGGAAATTTCTGGTTACTTCGAGAACCTTCGAGAAGCTTCGAGAAGCTTGTTAAGATTTGATGTTTGATAGTTTCCTTGTAGATTTTGTTATGGTCAGTGGAAGTTATAATGCAGACAGAGTTTCTAAGTAATCGTGTGTATTGATTTAATTATGAGCTTCATAGTTGAAGTGGTTGGTTCCTCATTTTATGTTGTGGATAGGTGTGACTGTTTTCTACGTCTTGCAATCATAACAGCTATAGAAGGTATACTTATTCGTTATTATAGGGGAGACCGGGTACAAAAGTAACAGTGGGTCGAAAGTAACAAATGCTCTCAAGATTTATCCAATGGGCGAACACCGCTTAGCCTCTGTCAGGCGATAGCCGAGAGTGCCCCCCTTAATTGTATTCATTCGCCGCGTGCGTCACGCGCTGTTAGGCTGTGTGACAAGACGCAACTTGTTTTCACGAATCAAAAGTAAGATTTTCGAAATTTTTTTATTAGACGTTTACGTAGTCTAAAAAGGATGATAGAAATCTGAATATTTGCATATCCATTCTTGATTAGAGTAATTGTACATTGCTCATAATCATTTTTATGTAGCACGTTCCGTTTTAAAGTTTTGTTGCACGTCTTGGCAAAAATATAGACAGGTACAAAAGTAACATAGCACTATGGGTACAAAAGTAACATGTTATTTTTGTCCCATTATGATTATATATATTTTTATGTACATCTTTACTTCAACAGAATGCCACGACAACGCATTAGAACTACTGATCGAGGAATTACCGACACGGCTGAAGTGCATTTTGAAAGATATTGCAATTTGCAACAATTATAGGCCTTGCAAAAAAATATAATATTCGCTATGTAAAATTATATAGATTTATAAAAAAATAAAAGCCGGTAATACTAGTGCAGCTACCTTGCGTCGATCGAGATTTACAAATAACAATTAAAGTAATTTACGCGACTATTTAATCGAGTGCTCTGCAGTTTATTTTCGGTTATCTCCATCAACGAGCATAATGTGAATAATTTTTTTGATAACCTTGCTGAGGTATTGGGAAAGGTACCAATTTGAGCCAAAAGATATTTGGAATATGGACCACTATCCATATACCTAACAAAATTGTAGATTAAAAAAGGATTAAACAAGTAGGTGCCATAACCTTAGCAGAGCCTGAAAAATTTGTAACTGTTGCTGTTGCCGTTGCCATTAATGCTCTAGGAGAACACATCCCGCTTTGTTTGTATTGCCGAGGGTCCTGTTGGTTGTGCTGGAGCTCGGAATGCTGAATGAATGTGGATGGATGCAGGATGTAGAATTTTTAAGCTATTGCATAGCTTCTATCGCGGGCCTTGAGCGCGGGGACCGAATCAAGAAATTCCGTAACGAAAAAACCTCACGCTCCCCACTCCGACAGACACGGAGGTGTGGCTTGAAGGCTTAGCATGCAATAGCTTTACCGCGGCAGTCCCCGAGTGCCACACGTCTTTTTTTTTAATTATAAAAGAATGATTCCCTTAATTAATCTCATTACTTAAACTAAGAATATTTTTATCGATTTGTTTTATATTGTATTTGTAAGAATTATATTTAAAATACAGAAGTTGATATGTGTTATTAATACAAAGTCTTTAAACAAATAATTTGTTGATTTACCATCATAATATTGTATTAATTACCAACCCCTTTGTCTTGTTACTTTCGACCCACGACGTGTTACTTTCGACCTGCTTACGGGGTCGAAAGAAACAACTGACGATTTTTTTTTAAATTTCGTTTATTAATATAAAACACTGCATAATGTAATAAATTGAGTCGCTAGTGTAAAGAATATAAACTAAATTTATATATGGTTATATTAATATAATGATAACAGTAACACCCAGTGAGTAATCAAGGCTAAAGTACAAAGTGTTACTTTTGTACCCGGTCTCCCCTACTATGTCTATACTGAAGCATGTTAACGGCAGCTGTTGACACGGACCCCATAGTCATTAATTTACCTATATAGTAAATGAAAAACATTAATCAATACATACTTTACGAGTTTCCATGAAGTGTCTTGTGCATTTTTTTCTGGATTTTTCACCGTGCTAGGCTGCCTGCGTTACCATAGCAACGTCAACGAAGTATTTCTTATATTATTTCTCCTAACTTTGACGTATACGCAGGGCCGCGCCGACCCCCGGCAGCGCCTGTGTGCGAAACTTATGAAGCGCCTCTTTTTTTATAAAAATTCAATGCGCACCTTACACACACACACTTTCAATCAAATGATTGTTCATTTGTTTTGTTTTGCCTTAGCTATCTCGTTCGTTAAAATCGGGGAATACCCATGACCCCACCCCCGGGCCCCGCTTGCGTCGCACGCATCGCATCGGGTTGCGTTCAGAAACTCACTCATTCATATTTAGTCCACTCATTATATACATTTAAAAAAAAAGTGAATTTGCGCATCTAATTTTTTGATATATTGTAGGGATACCCAGAAAAGCTTAACTTGAGTTTTTCGACCAAGATTTCCTATGAGCTTTCGCCGCCATCTTAAAAAAAAGATGTTAAATTTGTTTTTCGGCAATATCTCGGCTATGCGATGAAATTCCGAAATCACTTATGAGACACTTTTTGTTCCTTTTTTTATGCTCTACAATTAAGTCTAGACCATTTTTTCCGTATCATGCATCGTTATCGAGATATTGATCGATAAAGTAAAAAAAATGTGTGCTTGTACTAGTGTACACACGTACGAAGTGAAACTTCTTTATGACCTTATTTTTCAAAAAATAATTTACTATATGCAACTTTACAGAAATACGTCGAATCACGCGTGGTAGGGATAAGAAAAAGATGGCGCGTAACGGAAAAAGTCACGCGTAACGAAAAAATGTTACACTCAATTTTTTTCCAACCCAATTCACGCTCACCGTCGAGCGAGCTGCTCGCTCGGTTGTGTTCGCATGGCGAATCGAATGGGAAATTGTTTAGGAAATTGATGGGATAAAAAATAAGTACATAGACCAGACTTTAGAACAAATTAAAGATCACACTAAAGTATATTTTTTAAACAAATAATTTGTTTGTGCAGTAAAAAAAAAGTTGAACTGTACATTTGAGCGAAAAAAAGTACAACACACGGTAAAATGAATGAAAAATGGTTTCAAGGAAATTTTGTAATTGAAAAAATGCAAACACACTCGTCAAAACGGATACAATAATTTTTTAATTTATCGATCGATATCTCGATAACTATGCACGATACAGTAAAAATGGTCAGGACTTAATTGTAGAGCATTAAAAAAGGAACAAAAAGTGTCTTATAAATGATTTCCGAATTTCATCGGATAGCCGAGTTATTGCCGAAAAACCAATTTTACCCCTTTTTCAAGATGGCGACGAAAGCTCATAGGAAATCTTGGTCGAAAAACTCAAGTTAAGCTTTTCTAGGTATCCCCTACAACATATCAAAAAAATAGATGCGCAAATTCACTTTCTTTTATTTGCCTTTTTTTTCGGACGAAATGAGTGGACTAATTTCATACTCATACAAACTCGGCGCCTCTATGGTTTAAAATAACTACTAACTAGTACTTTTTCTCTTGTTCAAAGAACTGCCGCCGTTTTAACGTTGAGCTCATAAGGAATGTAAACTAAAACCCTAAACGTAAAATGAAACCATAAACGTGAATAATAATAAACATTAAATATTGAGAGACTTGTTCAATAAGCGTTATAGATGTTTTGTTGTTTACAAGGCCTATATTGCGCCTATTGTACCTACTTACTTGTCGATACTCCACTACAAAAAACAATCATATAGGTAACAAAAATAATTTAGGTGGCAGTGGCGGCGCGGCGCCCCTATTGTCTTGGCGCCTGTGTGCGCCGCACACTTCGCACACAGGGGCGGCTCGGCCCTGCGTATACGGTTTGTTTTTCCGTATGTTTACATAAAATAAACTTAAAATATCAAAAGTCACGGCAGGTATAACATCTGTTTGATTTATATTGTAATTTTAAACAAACAGTGTAAGTTTCCATTAGCTTTTCTTCGTTCTAAAACAAACTTCCTTTATAAACACTAATCGAATAACACGGAGTAGTTGCAAACTTCACTTTGCACTGTTTTGTGGAGAAAACCCTCTGTTTGATAGAATACTGAAATAATTATAAGCTAAAATATAAAATAAAAAATTCTTGTAAGTAATTTTTAAGAAAAAATTTAGATACAAACTCTTACCAAGCAAGCAAGTGATTAAAATATTTTTTGGTACGTTGCCAAAAAATAAATAGGTAGTTTAGTTTTTAGACGTTGTTTATTTTTTTTCCTTTTCCTTTTCCATTGCCAGAATAATGAAAAAAAAAATCTAATTACTTTTAATGAATGTTATTTACTTATTTGAAAATTCATCTGACTCTTTGGCATATATTATCGATTTAAGTATATTAATTTTAATTATAAATTACAATAGTCAAAGATAATATAGGTACGTTAACATTCTAGAATATTGCATCGAAAGTGGCTTGCGAACTGGGTAATGTTATGTATAGCATTGCAATCTCAAAGGTAATATCATATTTGAGATAACAGTTCCAAGAATCGGTAGTATCGATCATATCAAATATAATTGGAACAGATTGAACATACTCTATAGCTTATAATTTTCTTGATTTTAGAAACTGAAAAGACACCTATTTTATATTTACATACTCCTGAGAAAATACCCTGGCTCGGACAGGACAGGTAAAAAAAACGCCTCAACTAAAC
Source organism: Colias eurytheme (assembly GCF_061535395.1). Classification (NCBI taxonomy): domain Eukaryota; kingdom Metazoa; phylum Arthropoda; class Insecta; order Lepidoptera; family Pieridae; genus Colias; species Colias eurytheme. The sequence goes on along the minus strand of NC_143005.1, from coordinate 1,764,722 downwards.
CACGTTCAAAATTTGAACACATTTTGTTATTTAGCACGTGTTTTTTTTAATCGCCCTATACAGCAAAGGCTTTAGAATTTTCTCGAGTTTTAAAAATAAAAAAGCTTGGAAGAATTTGCGGTGGTTATGAGCGAGCCATTAGCGGCGCTCAGTTGAAACAATAAGACGGGGAAGTTGGACGTGTCTGTAGTTTTATTAACAATTCCCGCGCTAGTTGGGAATTTGTGACGTCATTTTTATGTACTATAAGTTGTACAGAGATACGTGTGCTTGGAAAGTTAGTTATGACAGAAGCTATAATATAATTGTTGGAATGTAATCGTGTATTCTCATTTGACCCCTGTCAAACCGAGGCATTTTTATTTTTGTTAACCCATTCTTGTCACACACAATCGAACCGAGGGCCTTTATTCAATGCTCAAATGAACCACTGTACCAAAGAGTACGTAGTACTAATATTATAGTCGTTAAAATTAAATTCTCTTCAGAAAATATATCCTGAATATAACGATTTAAACTAATACGATACAAGCTTAGTTTTAAAGTGAGTTACAAACTGTGGGAGTTATTTGTTTTCCCCAGAGGATTGTTTACTATACGAACGGAAACTCTTGATATAAATACTTAACCTTTCTGTACGTTTAGTACAAGTACGGATTGATACAAGTTTTTAATGCTTTTATCAATGATGAAAACTCAGCTCTGTCGCGTATTAATTTTTCATATATTGATATCTATTAATTTTATAAGTGTTTTTTGGATTGTTGTAATGTGTATAAGTATTAGATAAGTTGATCTATAATCAGGGCAGATAATAATAAAAAAAATACGTGTGGCACTCGAGGACTGCCGCGGCCGTAAAGCTTTTGCATAGCATGTGCCGGTTGGGTGTTAGGTTTTTTCGTTACGGAATTTTTACATTCGGTCGCCGTGCTCAAAGTCTGAGATAAAAGCTATGCAATAGCTTAAAAAATGTCAGTCGAAATAGTGGCTAGGATAAGCTATAAATATTCCGTACAATTGATGGACACCAGCAAGAAAACTCAGTAACATACACATAATAAATATTATATTAGCTCATTTACTTGTTTACTTACGGCTTAATTTGCGTCGCGATCGCTCGTAGCATCGCAAGATCTTTTAAACATATTATGTTAATTATTATTGATCTGAGGCTCTACAAGTCGCAAGATTTAATGAATGAAAAACATTATTATGCAAACATCATAATATTTTCAGCTACTTGACCAATTTCGAATATTCCTTTAACTGAATGACTGACCGGTTGGCATGGTTGGTATAAGTGGCCCTGCCTTCCAAGCCAGAGGACGTGTTTTCGATTCCCACCATGGGCAAATATTTGTGTAATAAACATAGATGTTTGCTCTGTGTCTGGGTGTGAATTATCTATATAAGTATTTATTTAAAATTATATATGTATGTTTATCAGCTATCTGGTTTCCATAACACAAGCGAAAGCTTAGTATGGGATCAGATCGTGCCGTGTATGAAAATTGTCCTGAAATATTTATTTATATTTGAAGGAGATCTTCTTTGCTAAATGATATCGCCTTTTTCTTTCATTTCCAGGGAAAGTCGAAGCTAGCGGCTAGTCTACACAGTTCATTTCTCACTTGAAAACTGGGACTGATATTCAATTACGATATAGTAGGTATAGTTTAAAGTTTGTTTAACAGAACCTAATACTGTATGAACATTTATGCGTAGTTTTAAAGTGAATTAGTGATGTGCTCAGTTTGTTTGTTTCGATAGTTTTCATAAACTAGTTAGTGACTAATAAAATTTGATGTTTACGATACAGGTAGTGTATTAATTGATGTTTAAACACTTGTGTTTGGGATAAATATAGGTACGCTTGTTTATTATTGAACATTTCTTGAATAATATTTTGTGCCACATGTCAGGTACTTTCTTTTCAAATTAGGGCCGATTTTTCAATGCTTGGATAAAACTTATTCGTCGAATAATGTATAAAACTACCATTTTAAAAACGTATTCTAATTGCACGTATTTGACAGTTTACGTGACATTTTAATATTATCATGTAATACTTTATTGGACGGATAAGTTTTATCCAAGCATTGAAAAATCGGCCCTTAATAATTAATAATTATAATTTAATAGCTTTCTGTTTGCGCCTGTACTGTATTGTATTGTATAAGTTGTTTTATATACAATTTTATCCAAATAAGCTAAAACTAATTAAGATACCTACTTGTCTACATGTAAGTATCATTTTATGTATTCGTTGAATAGATTAACTGCATTAAGTTGTATTCGTTAAGGGGGCGCATAAAGCAAAATAACCAATCTTCTATTAGATGATACGTGTAATATGCAAGACCAAATCTAAAAAATAAAATATATATCAAACTAGATGATATGTTCAACGATTCTGTTTAATCAAAAACATAAAATATTAAAATTTACTCGATAAAAAAAAAATCACCAAGTTAGCTCTAATTTTCACACTTTTACGTTTTCTACTTGACATGGTAATACTTATTATGATTTTTTTTTGAAGTGAAACTTCTTTATCGGGGGTGGACAAAAATTTTGTGTAACATTTTTGCGTTACGCCGCGCGCGTGACATTTTTGCGTTACGCCGTACTCGTGACATTTTTGCGTTACGCCGTACTCGTGACTATATACATTATACATGTTATATTAAAGTGATCAGCAAAATCAAAGGGTTTGTTTTAATTCTAATTCCAGTGAATTTCTAAAAAAAGTAAATAAGTAATTACATCTATTTTTCTAATACTTAGGTGTAATAATGGTATTTATTTTTCTAAGTTATTTATGATTAACCTCACTTTTTGATTGTATTTTTCAATACACTAACACGTGGGTGGAATTATGGTATTATTTTTTCTAATACTTGAATGTTGATTGTGGTATTTATTTTTCTAAAATTGTATTTAAAGTTAACCTCAGTTTTTGATTGAATTTTTTAAAACACCAACACGTGGGCGAGATCATGTTATTTATTTTTCAAGTTATTTAAGCTTAACCTCTGTCATAATATGTATATACTATGTGCGTCATTAATTTCTGACTGTTTCGAGATTTCGACTTTAGGAATTTATATTTATTACCTCTATTGTTCGAACAAAAATAAGTTACCGCCTTTAAGAACTTGCCGACAATGTAAGTACAGTATTGTTTCTTAGAAAACATTTTAGGAGTATACGATAATAAATCTATGACTCACGTTAACACGTGTTTGCTTGATTGGTGTTCAATTATGATTTTGTGAATTCAATATTTATAAGAATAAACCTCAAACTCTTTATGTCCAATCAAAATCCGCCTAAGTCGAAATCCTTTATAAGTTGAAAACTCTATATAACTCGAATTTTTTGGCGTCTCCCTTGGTCTTTTGAACTACCGCACGAGCTGAGCGAGCGAAGCGAGCGAGTCGCGGCAGTGGCCGGCGTAAATATTCAAATAGGTAGCGAGGAGCGAAGCGACGAGCATCTTAGGTTAACTTTTGAACTACCGCACGAGCCGAGCGAGCGAAGCGAGCGAGTTGCAGTAGCGGCCGGTGTAAATATTTAAATAGGTAGCGAGGAGCAAAGCGACGAGCATCTTAGGTTAACTTTTGATTTTTGAACTACCGCACGAGCCGAGCGAGCGAAGCGAGCGAGTTGCAGCAGCGGTTGGTGTAAATATTTAAATAGGTAGCAAGGAGCGAAACGACGAGTGTGTTAGACTAACGTATTTCTGTAATATTGTATACAAGCTGTGCCGCGCGGTTTCACCCGCGTGGCTATGCTCCTGTTGGTCTTAGCGTGATAATATATAGCCTATATTACTCGTGGATAATGTAGCTTTCGAATGGTGAAAGAATTTTTAAAATCGGTCCAGTAGTTTATGAGCCTATTCATTACAATCAATCAAACAAACAAACAAACAAAGTTTTCCTCTTTATAATATTACTGTAGATAGTAAATTATTTTTTGAAAAATAAGGTCATAAAGAAGTTTCACTTCTTACGTGTGTACTCTAGTACACGCACACATTTTTTCATAAACAATTATATTAAAACATTTGCAAGATATTTGTCAGAGCATTTTGTGTACTTACTTTTAGTTTTGGTTTTATCTGCGATAAACCACTTTTGGCGCTCTTTTTTTCTCGAGATAAACGTTTGATTTTGTCACGATAAAAGTGGTTTATCGCAGATAAAACCAAAACTAAAAGTAATTACACAAAATGCTCTGACAAATATCTTGCAAATGTTTTAATATAATTGTTTATGAAAAAAAAAATCATAATAAGTATTACCATGTCAAGTAGAAAACGTAAAAGTGTGAAAATTAGAGCTAACTTGGTGATTTTTTTTTATCGAGTAAATTTTAATATTTTATGTTTTTGATTAAACAGAATCGTTGAACATATCATCTAGTTTGATATATATGTGGGGATGGTGTAAATAAAAACGCCAAATTAGCCCAATCAGTTTATTTCCCAGACACCGAACAAAAATACATTTTTAACAATCCTCCATTTCTTTTTGTACCGAGCCACAAAGTCAAGTCATAGACAATCATCAATCTACAGATAACATATCCACAGAGTAAATAATAGAAAAACACAGACTATAAATAAAGCTTATTATGAAATACATCTTAATATTTTATCCTATTCCCACACGGTCATCCTGCAGAATCATCTGTCCCAGATGAGTCAACAGTCGCTACCCATGGCTTCATCATATCAGCTGAGCTTGAGGTTCTCAGAGGTCCTTCACCCTGACCTATCTTCCTTAAATTATAACGTTCATTTCTCTTCTTCTCAATAACTTCATACGGGCCGAGGTATTTTGGATAAAGTTTATAACCTTGTACAAACTGTGTCCTTTTAATCGCTACTAAATCACCTACTTCGTAATTATTCGACTTCTTCCTCTTTTTATTATAATTTTTAATATTTTCATCTTGTATATTCTGAATATTTGCTTTCGCCATCCTTCTTAATTCTTCACGGTCGTTGTAATTTCTATTTATTAATTCCTCAGTCTTAACACAACCAAAATGTCCGTTTTCATGATGTTTTCTTATAATTTCATTTTGCATTTTCTTAGGTACAACCATTAATTTATTTCCATCCTTAATCTTCCATAACATTCCATTCTCTAAAACATAGTCATCATAAGATTCCTTTTCTAATACTTTCTTTATTAGTTTTATTTGCAGATCATCGTCTTGAGCTCTTCGCAAACGTGCTGCGGTATCGGTAAGTACAATTATATTCTTTATAGGCTGTCGGCTGAGAGCATCTGCATGTTTCATCCTTGCTGCAGGCCGATGTTCAATCGTGTAGTCATATTCTTCAAGTAAGAGTGCCCAGCGAGCTACTCTAGGAGGTAAGTCCTTTTTCTGCAATGTCATAGTCAAGGCGGAGCAGTCTGTAACAATTTTAAATTTAATACCTAGTAAGTATACTCTGAACTTTTTAACAGCTTCAACAATAGCTAATATTTCTAAATAATAACTGTGATACTTTTTTTCAGTAGCGGATGTCTTCTTGCTCATGTAGTAAACGGGATGCATCTTATTATCTGTTAAACTCCTTTGCAATAATACAGCACCATATCCTTCAGCACTTGCATCTGTGTGTAGTTCTGTTTCTAAATTCGGATCATAAATCTTCAAGACTGGAGATTGACATAAAATAAACTTTAATTTCTGAAATGCTTTTTCACAGTCTAAGTTAAAATTAAAAACAGTACCTTTCTTTAGTAGATCAGTCAGAGGTTTTGCTATTAATGAATAATCCTTTATAAATTTTCTAAAATAACCTGTTAGTCCGAGGAAACTTTGAAGTGACTTTATATTGTGAGGAGTCTGAAAATGTTCTACAGCGGCAATCTTCTCCACTGAAGGTTTAATTTCACCTTTTGTTTTTATTATTCCTTCATCAAGCCATTCTTTAATCTGTTTGTCAACAATGTTAAGCTCCAAAGGTGACAATCGTCGTGGATTCTGATAAACTGGTACATCATCGGTTAATAATATTTTAAGTTTTACATTTGATTCTTTAGTACATCTTTTGGGGTTATATTCTTTTATAATATTCTGTATTTTATTCTTATATTCTTTGTTTTCAATATTTGTGATATCTTCATTTTCATTCTCTAGCATTGTAAGGTGTAATATTCTTGTTGCAGTGATAGTTCCAGCCTTAAAATTGATTTCTACTTCTTTCAGTACAGGATTTCCTAATATAATGTTGACAGGGATAGCGCCATCATCAACAACATAAAATAAAGTTTCAAAATAACAATCATCAATTTCAATTTTTGCTGTGAAAGATCCTTTTGTATAAATTTCCTTTTCAGCTATTCCAGTTAAAGTCTCTGTGGTTCCTGAACTATAAGATAACAATTTTTCACCTTGAATCTTCCTAAAATAAGACATAATTATTAAATTAGCATCGCTTCCGGTATCAATCAGGGCTTCTACATCAATATTGTTTATTTTCAGCTTCTTAAAAGGTCTCACATCAATATTATTCTTAGTTGACATAATTTCCAAACTCTTCTTTATACTTTTAGAACATTCAGTTAATTTATGGCCAAACAAGTTGCATTTAAAACATTTAATGCCTTTAGTACAATAATTAGGCGACTCATGATCTAAATGTCCACAATTGAAACATCTCTTTACTCTTAATGTTTTTTGAACTTTCATGCCAATGGACTTTGATACTGAATTACTTTGAATCTTATTAGGTGAATAATATGATTTTTTCTTAATTTCTGAATAAATGTCTAACTTCTTTCTGAATTCTTTAATGTTACAAGCGCCATATAAAATATTTTTGTTGGACTCACTGTCTTTAATACCGTCGATGACATATTCCATCAGGGCTTCATCTTCAACATTCCCAAGTACTGCAAGTTCCTTCATATGTAAAAAATATTGCTGATGAGTCTCATTCATCTTCATCCGGCGTGTTGAAAGTCTCTTGTGAACAGTTGCACTGTTCAACTTCTTACCAAATTCCTCGCGGAGCTCAGACTTAAGTGTATCCCACGTGGTGGTCCCACTTAGTGAACGTGAAAATAGCTTGGCGGTCCCCGTGAGGAGCCGCTTCGAAAATATGAGTTTTTCTAATTCGCCCCATTGCATTAGAGAGGAAACGTCTTCAAATTCTTTTATGAAAGTTTCGACGCCATAAGCATCATCACCCGAAAATGGCGTCATCGATTTCTCTAAATCAGTAAAGGAAATACGCGGCGATGGTTCACCATAATCATCATCATCTTTTAATAGTCGTTTCGGCGGCATGTTGAATAATGTAAATAATAAGTTTTATATAGTCTTCAAGTCGTAATCGTTTAATCATAAGCTTCTTTAAATCTTAGTCTTCTTAGTTCATAATTCGTAAAGTCTTAATCTGGTTTAATCATCGCAATCATAATCTTCCGCTGTTTTTCTTTATTCCACCATCCCGGACGAGCCCCCAAATTATGTGGGGATGGTGTAAATAAAAACGCCAAATTAGCCCAATCAGTTTATTTCCCAGACACCGAACAAAAATACATTTTTAACAATCCTCCATTTCTTTTTGTACCGAGCCACAAAGTCAAGTCATAGACAATCATCAATCTACAGATAACATATCCACAGAGTAAATAATAGAAAAACACAGACTATAAATAAAGCTTATTATGAAATACATCTTAATATTTTATCCTATTCCCACATATATTTTATTTTTTAGATTTGGTCTTGCATATTACACGTATCATCTAATAGAAGATTGGTTATTTTGCTTTATGCGCCCCCTTAAAGCTTTTTGCATGTTATCGACAAAATCTAGCGATATTTTATATGCACCTAAATACCACAAACATCATATATCTTACAAAAACAACTTCAATAACGATACCAAACTATACATAGGTACATTTTAAAACCCATTACTAAAGCATCTCATCAAAATCATTGCAATGTTATAATGGATCCCATAAGCAGATGCACGTAATCCCATCAGGTGGGATGTAAATGAAATCGCTTGAATCTCCTTACATTTCGATGAATGCCGTGTTTCAAGTTAAATTGTGAAAGCAGGTGTGAAATGTAGTGTAAAGCCTGGAACGGCCTAAACGCCGCTCGGTCAAAGCGTGACGCCTGCTAGAGGGCGCGTGTCACACCAAACTTTTAATTAAAATTCAAATAAAGTGGATTTTTGACGTGACAACGTCTTATAATTCGATAGAGCCGGTTGCGCGCACGAAAAAACATGACTCATGCGGCGTTACCTCGCTCTGAGGCGTTCCAAGTAAGGCTTGAAGTGCAAGCGAGAGCGCGGAACGAGCGACAAAGAAGCACAATCGGACGTTGTCACGTTCAACTATCGTCAGTAAAACGACTTTACAGACAACCAATTTTTTTGAAGGGTATTAAGAGGTACATGTAATGTTTAAGTTATTGTACAGAAAAGCGTCTGTTGGGCTATTGTCACGTTATGCACATCGTGATGGTTTTTAAATAGAGCTGAGTTTGATTTAACAAAACATGTTATATAAGTTAACTGCTAGGTACTTAGAATGTTCATATTTCGACGGATTCATAAAAAAATATTTCCTTGTATTGAGATATTTTAAACGAGTTTTTAATTGCAATAAATGCATTAGTGTAAAGTTTGTTTTAGGTATATAAAGATAATAATTCATAGAACCAATGTTAGTGCCAATACGTAATACTGACATTTAATCTCAAATCGTACCAATTGATAACAAAATACAGCGATCGCCATATCTTATACAATAAATCACGACCTACGAATGAGATATGACCGACGTATAACATTGCATTTAGTTCAGGAGAAATTCGAACAATACACCCTGACCCCCCATTTTTTCGTGACGTGGCCGCTATCAATCATGTAAGTCGTACGCACTCTGTATTTCCAACCTTTTGCTAATAATAACGTGTTATGACGATAATTCTTCAGCTGTGTTCCGTCTTGAAATCCATACATATCACTGCATAGTTTATAAAACAAAGCCTGTTTTCTCTGTCTCCATATTCTTATGTATGCTTAAATCTTTAAAATTATGTAACGGATTTTGGTGTGGTTTTTTTAAATGGATTGATTGAAGAGGAAGGTCTAACACAACGAGCAAATCCGCGGACGGAAAGCAGGTACTTTATAAATGCTAACGTTTGTCTATCTGTTGCGCTTTCATGGCTTAACCACACCACCAACTCGAATGTGAAACAACGTGCTTGCAGAAGGGTTGAAGTTGAAGAAAGAGCAGTTTTTATTTAACCTACTTTGTTATCGAGTTCAAATAAAAGAAGCATATTTTAGCCCGTAGTCTTGCTCAAAATATGATTTTTATTGAGAACGTTTTATTAAATTTATTATTGTCTGTCTAGCTTGATTAAGTAATTTAGTAAGTTTATCAAGGGTCGAAATGTTTATCTTGTGAAAAGTATTTATTCAATATGCTCGAGGGTCATTCTCACTCTTTCAATAACGTTTTATTAATCTGTTTACTTACGAACTTAAATAAGATTTTCTTAGCTAACAATTTCTTAAATTAAATATACATTTAGACTATAATTAGATTTCTAGTCGTATATTATTTGCTTGGATATTTTTTGTTATTAATGACGTACGTATCGACTTTTACATAGGTATATGCCTATGTAAATGTAAATAATTCAGAACAAACTGGTTTTCCATTCCAGCCATTCATGAGTATATCGTCGCTTCAGCCGTGGGACGTCCACTGCTGGACAAAGGTCTTCCTCAAAGATTTCCAGTACGACCGGTCACCGGCGGCCTGCATCCAGCGGCTCCCTGCCACTCGGACCAGGTCGTCTGTCCATCTTGTGGGAGGTCGTCCCACGCTTCGTCGTCCCGTTCGTGGCCTCCATTCCAGAACCTTTTTGCCCCAACGGCCATCGGTTCTACGGGCTATGTGCCCCGCCCATTGCCACTTCAATTCATGAGTATATACTGAAGTTATAATATTTTAATTTCTAGTTTTGTGGTTTCTAATCAATTAATATTATAAGTCCTTATCTTAAAAAAAGAGTCCACATTTAAAAAAATGTTGTGTGGTTTTATGAAACCACGGTAAAAGTGAAACTGTTCGAACGGTTCCGAACACTGCTTTGTGTAGCGCATGTCGCGTGACGGTCGGCTGCCGAGTAGGTAGCCGCGATACACGCGACATGCGCTACACAGACCAAAAAGTTTGAGACGATGTAATAAAAGTTTCACTTTAATAATATTGAGCTGTATACTTTCACTTGGCATATCCCTTTATCATGTTACGTTTCGGTGTAATACGCGGTCAGGCTTATTCACGCTCCGCCTGTAGTAATGGCGAACATTCATTTTGGATACATTTACGATATCCGCGGATGATTTGTGGCTTCAAATATACATTACGTGTGTTTGTATACTTCTGGCCGTATATAACACCGACATGTAATTGTTAGGGTTGTGTTGTTAAATAGATATTTGAGACCCTCATTTGCGAGAAGGAACAAGAAAACGGGTTTATAAAATAATTACATATTGTAGCATGACAAAAAAAAATATTCCTATCTTGAAATATATACTTCAGTATTAGTGATGTTTTATTTCGTGTTTATTTTTAACTTTAAATTCTTTTGAAATAAGATCTGGAGCAATTCGAGCCGTAAAGAATTTGAAATAAGTAAAAAAGCATAAACCTTAGGTGTAAATATAGCGAGAACTCAGAAATTCGAAGCATATGAAGTGAGGAAAAAACTAAATTAATTTGTTTACATTAAATTAACCTTAAATCTGACCTATTTAGGTGAAAATGTGCCTGAAATGTGATTCTAAAAATTCTCTTTAGCGAGGAAATTCAAAGCGCTTTTTAAATGTAAGCGCCAGTAATTTTGTCTCTGGTCTCTTTGCTATTTTATATTTTTTTAATTGGGTACACCGCGGTAATTAATATTTAGGCCGGATTAAATTAGAATTTTTAAATTAAGAATCATCTGATAGGTTTTCATGTGGTTTTATGCTTATCAAAGTTGGTAATAATTGAGTAAATTAAATATGAAGATTTGTTACTTTTTAAGAAATAAGGGCTTACTAATTGAAATGAAATTACATGAAATGAAATGAAATAATTCGTAAGTATGTGCTGATTATTAACAAAATAACTTCTCATTATAATTTGCACTGTATGCTTTATTCTCTCTGATGGAATAAATATAAGTCTTAATACCTATTGGTCACCAAAAAGTACATAATATATGAATATTCGCATTCGCATAAAACATCACCTATCGCCACATAAAAACGTACGCATCCCATTACACGCTCGTATCGGGAAAAACACGTATTTATTAAGGCCCATCGTATCGAAATATTACGGTACCTATAAGATGTACCCTTAGGTTTTATAAATGGCCCTGTATAAGTCGACTATTAAATGTATGGAATTTCGTTCTACATTGAGGGGAATGACATCTCATCTGCATGTAAGTATTTTCATTCCATAACACATAGGTTTTAGACTTATTGATAGCATTTCATAACATAGATGTATTTGTTTCACAATAATTGATAGCTTAGTTGAAACATTGCTGCTTTGTACGCTTACTGTGTCTCTAATACCTTATTTGAAAATTTTTGATGTAAATTTTCCTACATTGTCACATAACATCAGAAAATTTATCATGAACTTGTGTCCTATGTATGCCGGTCAAAATCAACAATTGGCATATAATAAATAAATAAATAAAGTTTTCTGAATTTAATTTTGCGTTCAACTTTATTTTATCCTGATGCGTTCAATCGTTGAATAGAAAAAGTACCTAAGTGACAATTCAGCCCAAAACACTTTCAAAAATGGACATTTAGCATTTACAAATTTCAATATAATATGTATAATTGTATATTTAAATATGAAGTCACCAAAATTAAATTGTTTCTACATAAAACATCATTACTTTTCATTTCGTCATTAAAATGATTACAATCATCACAAAATGATGAGATAAGCCTGTGTCAGAAATCCGAGTGATTTATGTCATCTGTGATTATTCCAGAGCAATTATCCTTAACAGATATCATTATAATGTTTGGAGTAAGGCTTGGGTGACGGGAATGAAATTTATTTTTTATCTTTTATATTATTTTTATGTTATATTAAGGGCTGATTTTTCAATCCTTGGTAAATACTTATTCGTCAAATAACGTACTAAACTACCATTTCAAAAATGTATTCTTTGGCTTTACGGGTGACATTTTAATATTATCTTTATTGGGCGGATAAGTTTTAACTTTTAACTATGGATTGAAAAATGGCACATTGCATGTAACCAAGAAGCTTATATCTAATACACTGGAGATTTCAGTATGAACATTAACTTGTAACAAGAAAATATGACGTTGAATGACGCCTGTATGTTTTTTATCCCTTTCACACCTAGGTAGTTAGTTAGGTGTGAAAGGGATAAAAAACATACAGGCGTCATTCAAGGTCATATTTTATTGTTCTTGCATTCTTGCATGTAACTGATGAAAATATATTTTTTTGATTGTGATCGTGAGGGTTACTTAAAATTTCCACTTCGTAAAAGCCTACGTAACACAACGTAATTATACAAAATGTAATTATGCAATTATTAGAAACTAGCTCTGATTGGTTCGATCAAACAATCAAAAGAAATAAAATAAAAATAAAAAATCATTTATTGCGTAACAATACATTAACATAAATTATACAAACTCGACGATCGCCTCAACTAGGTATAAACCTGTGCTAGAGACGACCGACGCCTTCCACATAAGTCTTAGCCATATAGTATTGTACTATGCAAAATTAAATTATTACATTATTAATTAGGTTATTGAGAAAATGTACAAATACTCTTCCGCTTTATAATATTGGTATAGATGAGGCATTTGGTATCATAAATTGAATCTAGCTTGATACACTAAAACAGCTAGGTTTTTCACTAAATCTTTTGAACACATGTACCTACACATGTAATATTTCACCCACATCATCTCGATACTTTGCGTTCTTCCACCGTGCGTTTTAGGAGGAACTTCCTACCGTGCACTACTCCTCTGTGGAACGACCTTCCAAATTCGGCTTTTCCCAAGGACTACAATTTGGATTACTTTAAGAAGAGAGCGTACTCCTCCCTCAAAGGCCGGCAACGCAACCACAGTACTCCAGAGTCTGTGGTTGTTCATGGGCGGCGTCAATCATCTCAGCTTTCTGTACGATGACGCGCAAGCTCGTTTGCCGACCTATACATAAAAAAAGAAGTTATAACTATTTAATGCAGAATATTGCAAGTAGGACACATAATTATAAGTGTACAAAGCAAATCTATCCCTAATCAGGTATTAAATTATCTGTGTCTGCATTAACGCAGTTAGTAGTTGCTGGATCAATCACTAAAACGCATCCTCCTATAAACAGGACCATATTCCATAAGACGAATGATTGGTATGCGAAATTAGTCGTATAATGTCAACCATATAATATGTTCATTATGGTGTTTAGTATGCGTGAACAGTGTCACTTCACGAGCCGTTACACATCATCTAGTTTTCATCGTATTGAGATTATAGCTAACATTGATATTGTATGTATGTATGTAAACCCGACTCCTATATTAACTCGACTTGACGTTAAACAGACAGATGAATTCAAACTTTGTACACCTATCCCTCGGTCACAATATTAATATAAGAGTATTTTTGAAGTGAAAATTTTAAGGTCGCGTCATGGCAATACCGTCACGTTATGAAGTAATGCGACGATTTTAGTACGAAGATTCACTCGTACACGTGTGATCGGCATACACGCTCTTTTTTAACTATATTTATTTATTTTTAAGGGACAAAAGCCTGATATTTTCAGATTTCAAGTATGTTTGTATTCTGTTGTAACTTTTGTAAAAATATTTACTTATCGTATTCGGAGTAAGAGGTTATATTTTTTTTCCTAGGAAAATAATATTTTTACTTGTAGTACAAATAAGTTATTGGTATGATTGGTCACCTATATTTACAACGTGTACGTGCGGAATATTTGGTCTATGTACAGAAGTTACCCAATAATGGTGCAAAATATTATTACTCACGTCACGTCACGTCACCATCACGTCAGTCCTTTTTTGAATGAAGCTAAAATTTTAAATATGGAAAGCCGACGTCAAGTGCATTTTTCTAAGTTTCTTTTTGGGATTATTATTAATGAGCGTCCAACGTACCTTTACCAGAGGCTTCATTTTTGTAGGGATAAAGGACGCAAATCGCTTGTCAATGAAACCAGGGGTATGAGTCAAAAGCTACTTATTGTGCCCAAACATCACACAACCGCTTTCAGAGGCAGTTTCAGTTATAATGCTACGAAGTGTTGGAACAACTTGCCTCCACCCTTACGTAACCTTCGTTGCATTAATAACTTCAAAAATAAAGTTGCTGCTTTTATTTTTAAAAAACAACCGTAACCTACTGTAGAATGTAGCATCTCTCTTTTGTGTCTATTTATCTGTATGTATGTTTATTAATTTTTTATTTTCGTTATTATTTTCTAGTATATGTACATTCCTATGCCTTCTTTTTATATGTATAATATTTATAACGTGTAATATTGTTTATTTTATTAATATAATTTCTATCCCTCTATACTTCGGTCTGTAGCTGTACTTCAAACATTGGGGGCCACTGAAAATCAGTGCTGTGCTGTTGAAGGCACAGCTTAATACTGAGTTGGTCCCCTTTTTGCTAAAGGTCTGCCACACTTTTGTCTTTTTCTGTGTTTTTTGTATTCCTTATTCTTTTCATTATATCTGTTGTTGGCTTTTGGCGAAATAAATTATTCTTATTCTTATTCTTATTCTTACTCTGTGCTTCCATTTTCAGTTCATCTTCAAGGAACATTGAAATTATTTTGCAACTTTTTGTGACTAAGAATTTGTCGTCATCAGTTGGGTTTTTGGAATAAGCAATTGAATAAGTGATTTTTAATCGAATCTATGATTAGTATTATAAAGCTGAAGTTTGTTTGTTTGAACGCGCTAATCTCAGTACCTAACTACAGACTACTGGTCCGATTTGAAAAGTTTTTGCGATGTAAGATAGCCCATTTATCGAGGAAGGCTATAGGCTATATATCATCATGATAAAAAAGCAGGAGCGGAGCAATGCAGGGAGAACTGGCACAGCTAGTCTAATATAAGAAATAATTTCATCTATGAATTCCAAGTAATAAATAACTCTCATAATCCAAACCAACAAATAAACATGAATATTTATTTCACGTTGTAAACTAACGATTCATATAACTGATTGAGCTTGCGGGATAATCGTTTTATTTGCACTATATTTTACAATAATTTACATGTTTTATTTTATCACAGAAGCCATTGTTCATTTCAGCTAAACGGGCGACAGTATCGAGGGGACAATCGCGAACAAATAGCGTAATTTGTCTTGTTTTTGTATGGTTTGCGACACATTGTTTTGATAAATGATGAACAGGATTTTTTGGTGAATGTAATATATTATAGTGGTTTTTAGTTTGTGCTGAAATACATCAGTGTTCTGCTGAAGTTAAAACGGAAGGTTTTTTAGCGAGGAAGGTTTGATTGCTTTGAATGTAAAGATTATCCTGAAATTCAGTTAACGTAATTTTCACGAACACAAATCTTTTCAAAGTTAGAAATGCCTATTTTAACCGCATTTGCCGTTGAATTGTATGAATTTTTTTGTATTTTACTTTTTTAAGTCATAACTGAAAGCGAAAAAAACATACCTTATAATAGAAATTCGGATACAATGATTTAGATATCATAACTATTAACTTAAACAAGTTTGAAATTGAGTATAATAAGTCCAATTAAAGAACTTACCGATACCTGACTTTGTATGAAATTCTAAGCCATAAGGGTCTTTAATAAAGGCTTCTTATAGCAACATTTCCGATACCGAAGTAACGGTCAGTTTAAATCGTTCCACAAAATTTAATGGGGCCACAAGGAAAATCCGTCCTATTACGGCGATCTCCAGCGAGTTGGTTTACTGACAATTCGTTTATAGGTTAAGCTGTCTGTGTCAGTACTCTGCTTTGTATGTAGTTATAGGATTGCTGCCAATCTAGTATAGATTGTAGTGTAACGGATACTTGAAGGGTTGGGATTATGCCTGGTTCTTCGTTTGTCTGTTGGAATATAGTTTATGTTGTTATTATGAACTAGCGGTCCGCCCCGGCTTCGCCCGTGGTACATATTTACGTTTTCTCTACATAAAAACCATCCTCGTACTTCAAGGAATATAATAAAAAAAGAATTATCGAAATCGGTTCAGCCGTTCTCGAGTTATGCGCTTACCAACACATTTTGCGATTCATTTTTATATATAAAGATTAGGGGTGCTCTGGTGATTGCGTGGTAATTAGAAGAAATTGCACATAAGAGAAGGTTCGGTGTATAGATATGTGCGTGCATTTTTTTATGCAATATGAGGCAACAGAGCAGACGCGTCACCTGGTCGTAAGTGCTCCACGTCGCCCATATGTACCCACAGTGCCAGAGACATTGTGAGTATGTTGCCGGCCTTTCAGGTAGGAATATGCTCTCTTCTTGAAGTTCATAGCCGTTTGGAAAAGTCGCAGGAGGGAGTTTGTTCCAGATGTCTGTAGTGTGCGTTAAGAAAAGCATTATACTGTATATAATGTATGTATACTGTCCGATGAATGCTACAGGTATAATTATTTGTAGTATTAATCAACGTTTTATTGATTTCGTGACAATTACGGTCATGGTCACTTGGGAGTTTCTATTTTAACTTTTTTTATTCTTCTATTCCACTTTTAATGATTTTTTTTCAAATATAACGAGAGCGACAGAGCCTACATAAGAAAATGGAATATAGAGCGAGAGCATTTAGCCAAATTACCCTAATATTGAGGCATTTTGCAACAATATTTTTATTCACGAAATTCTCACTCCAGGTAAAGTTTTCCAAGCATTTGAAAGAAAGAAAGAAAGAAAGAAAGAAAGAAAGAAAAGACATTTATTTCTAGATAAAGGTACACACACACAAGAAGAAAACACAAAATAGAAGAAAAAAGAAAGTCTTGAAAGAATTTGAATCCTCGCTTTTCAGCTGTGTGTATCAGTCATAGTATAAAAAGGCCTTTGATTGTCCTCCCATGAATATGCAACGGTGTCGAGGTTTTGGAGTATTGTAACGAAGCGTGCGGTAACAATTTTACAATTGTTTATTTTTAATATTGAGATGGTGATTTTGTCCCTTTGGTTGTGATTTTGCGGTTTTTGTTTGTGATTCGATGTGGCTTGTGTAAATCAGGGTTTCATGTTGAAATAAGTTTCACGTTTGAGATATTGTCTTTAAACTAGTAGAAATGAATACAACAAGCGAATAATATTATTTATATTAGGTGTGCATTGCTACTTAATTGTAATATGTTATTGTACTCGATGAGAATCATTAAATGTAACACCTGTTAATTTAAAATTAAATAACTAAATAAATATACGATTTTAGTTTTGATTTACAATTTTTTGCATTGTTGATATGAATTTCCGCTGCATTTGAAGATATTTTAATTGGTTAAATTCGACTATTACACGTCGGAAGCTTCTCAATTCGTAACATATAATTTTTAAAATATTTAACGTATTCCTCCTCAAATATTTTCCATGTACAACAGTAAAGCAATACATCTTCTGAACTTTAAAACTGTTTGTCTAATAAATGATATCAGGAACATAGTGCAGCGTATCGATCATGTTTAGTTGACACAAACGCTTTTAGTTAAGGTTATTGATATTGATCGTGCCACCAGTTTATTCGTTTTATATTGGTGCAAGCCATGCAAGCAAATCAGATTTGGAAAAAAAAAATTGGTAAAGATTTGGAGGAGGTTGGTAGCTTTAAATGTAGTAAAAATGTGACATTTAATTTATGGAATATTAATGTAAATAGATCTTGCACGTTAACGGTATACTGACAACAAGGTCTTTTATAACATTTTTGACTGACCGGTTGGCTTGTGTGGCCCTGCCTTCCAAGCCAGAGGTCGTGGGTTCGATTCCCACCCGGGGCAAATGTTTGTGTGATGAACATAGATGTTTGCTCTGTGTCTGGGTGGTAATTATGTATTTATTTAAAATTATATATGTATGTTTATCAGCCATCTGGTTTCCATAACACAAGCGAAAGCTTAATATGGGATCGGATCGTGCCGTGTGTGAAAATTGTTCTGAAATATTAAAAAAAATATTTTTTGTTATAATTTTTGTACCGATCAAAGACCTATAGAAACAATAGCTTGCTCTGACATAAAAAAAACTTACATTTTACGTAATTTTACCCTTTTCAGTAAATTACCTTCATACGATTTGGTTACAATAATAATTAATGTTCACTTATAACAACATTTAATGTATTAAACAAACCACATGAAACATCAATGTACACAAAGCAATGTAATCAGCGAACTTAGGTCTACAAGTTGTTCAATTTACTTTCCATGAGACAGCTCATTCGTCTCCTGTTTTCAAGTACTGTTACATAGCCTAAGCAAGAAAACTTTCTAATTTAATAGCGGAGAATAAAACGATCGCTGGTTACTTGTTACGTCTTTAATCAACTTTTGGAAACAAATCTCTTTATTTCTTTCAAAATGAAAGGAATTTTTTGATTTCATCTTCGAGTTTTAGAGGTTTTCGTCTAGTTGTTTTCGTTAAGTTCTAATGATTAGTCTAGAGATAAGAATGATAAAAATCTTGTTCCGGTAACAAACAGAAGGCAAATTACATATAACTTAATTATTGTAGTAAACAAAACCCATACAATAAAGCGTTTATCAAAATAATATGTTTATTAGAGAATTTATACGTTAATAACCAAATTTAAACGACAATTAAACCCTACTTGCAATGCCTGACATGGTGATTTGTTTTTAAATTTATGGCTTTTAAAATCTCTGCATAATACCCCTACATGGAGAAATATTTGCGAGATTTGCTAAACTATTTAATCTGCTTAAACTGTATATAATGTAAAACTACAAAACAAATGCACGTGCCGTTCAAAGTTGAAACTTTCAAAGGATCACATTTACAGCTGTGTTACGAGTAACTCTATGAGTTCAAAGCGGTTCACTTTTTAGTTTACTGTTGAGAATGGTTGAGACTTATGTGTAAGCAGTTACGTCCGGTTCAAACTGGTTTTTGTTTGTATGAATATGGCACGTTTTCGTAAAAGTTGTTAAAATTGTTGTCGTTCGTTATATTGTATTTTAGTTAGAATAAAATTTATTCTTATCATCTTTTTTGAGGCACTGCATGAATTTCAAACAGTATTTACTATAACAGTTTAGCTATTAGATCTGTAGAAAAATCTGATTGACATCGAAAAAACAAGAAAAATTCACACAAACAATATTCAATAACGATGGACGGAAAGAAAAATAAATAATTATAATTCTGTTATTAATAAAAAAATCGCAATACTTGTAAAATAAATGTTAATTTTACAATAAAACATTGCTACTTTTGTTACTGAAATAGCCTCGAGCGACGATGAACTGAAAATTCATTTATTTCCCCTTAATTTATTATTTCCTTTGTGTTATTGAAATCAACACAAAAAATTGTCGGATTTTCAGACTTCAATACGTGCAAATTAAATATGATTTGACATTTCAGTGATACATTTTATTGATATCTCAATTATCGTAAATATTTAAGAAATACTTGCCTTCTGTTGGTTCCATCTTAACCATGTAATAAAGTGAAACAATCAGTAAACGAAAAGAGCTTCAAAAACAAACAAGTGAAACTTAATTAAGTCTATAAATGTGCTGTGTAACAATCCCAAGTCGACTTATAGCTGTTATTACTTACAAGGTTTGCCCCGCGGTTTTAACAATATTGGTCCGCTCCTGTTAGTCTTAGCATGATGATATATAGCTTAAAGCCTTTCTCGATAAATTGGCTATCTTACACTGAAATAATTTTTCATATCGGACCAGTAGTTCCTGAGATAAGCGCGTTCAAACAAACAAACAACAGACACACAGACGTCAGTTTTGCAAAGGCAAGATTAAATTTACCGATATCACTACATAGTATGAAACAAAGTCGCTTTCTCAGTCCCTATGTCCCTATGTATGCTTAAATCTTTAAACTACGCAACGGATTTTGATGCGGTTTTTTTAATAGATAGCGTGATTCAACAGGAATAGTATATATGTAATTTATTATGTTTTAGACAAAGCGGGCGAAGCCGCGGGCGGAAAGCTAGTTTATCATAAGTATGCTCTAATATATTATTTACCGAAAACAGTACTAATCGTTACATTTTAATTAGGGAATGCAATCCCGACTCGAGATTGCAAATTCGGGATCCCGCGGGATTAGAAATATCAATCCCGTGGGATCCCGGAATTTTCGGGATCCCGTCTAATTAAAAAAAAAGTTGAATTCAGATGACTGAAAAAGCGAATAACTGCTTGTTTGTGATAGTGAGGTTAACTAAAATAACATATTACTCGAAAGAAAATAAAAACCTTTATTCTTTAATCTTACCAACTAAATAATAATCAGGTTGTAAGGAAATTAACGTAGGTAAATTAAGTAATCAAAACAATAAGCTTATTTCAAGGGAATTAGGAAAAGAGTGATTTTGAAAATGACTCCTTAAAAAACAAAGGGTATTAATAGTTTCATCTGCTAAACGGCATCTAATGTCCGTTGCAATGTACCCGCTGCTGAGAATGCCATGCCGTGGCGAAGCAATTACATATATGCAAACTGCAAAAATCGCGCCCTTGTTCCTCCACACTCAAACAAATCCATTTCTTTTTTAATGGTAGATTCTAATTTGTCTAAGCTCGTGGACGTGGATATGTTACGGCTAAAAGTAGGTGTGAACATAAACGTAAGATTAGCCGGCTAAACTTAGGTTTATCTTCGTGAAGCAGCTAAAGTTCGATAACATGTTTGTTTGCGTCGTGATATTCCATATTTAGCCGGTTAATGTGCACATTAACCGAAACGAAACGGCTAAAAATGTATTCGATGGGCGCGCCGGGCCGTTGGAGGGCTTGAGAGGTGGGGAGACAACGCGCGCACACGTGGTAATGTTTTGGTTTAGTATTGTGTATTAATTGTAATAATTGTTATTTTGAATACCTACATATGTATTACATAAAAGTATGTGTAATGAAAGTGATTATTTTTTAATAAAGTTTTCGTGTCAAAATAGTAAACATTATTACATAGTTTCCTTTTCCATTTCCTTCTACATTTTTAGCCAAGAGCCTGCAGTTACACTTAAGTTTAGCCGGCTAAAGATAGAACAAACTAACATTAACACCTCGTCGAGGATAAACCTAAGTTTAGCCGGCTAATCTTAAGTTTATGTTCTCATCTACCTTTAGCCGTAACAGATATACGTGCAAAAGGACTTTTAGAAGCTCGCAGAGTTTCTTCTAATTCCTCTTGAATTAGAAAAAACTCTGCGCCCAATCCCGTCAATCTCGAACGGGATCTCGTCATATGATGCGTCGGGATTGATCCCGAAAAATTACACGAGATCTCGCGAGATCGGGATCCCGCGGGATCGGGATTGCATTCCCTAATTTTAATACAGCTTAAAAAGCAAAAAGTAGAAAAGTTTTCCCGGAAAAGTAGAATTAAGGGTGAAATAAGAAAGGGTTCAACAAAAACATAGACGAGGTCACGGGAAATGATTAGTAAGTTAATTAATAAGGGCAAAGGGCTCCCTCGTGTTTTATGTGCTATATAAATTAACTTTTCTCAACTTCCATAAGACAAATTATTAATTTTTCATATTAAATACGCCATGAGGCTTTAATACCACAATCATCGTATTAAGGGCTTGGTCTAGTAGTGCAAACAAATGCATCCTGTCATCCTATATGTAAATAATACAAATGTACTAAGGGAAAGTTGCTCCACTTAATTTTTAAAAATTAAATCATTCGTATAATTTAATATTCGTAATAAGTACCAAAAATGACAATTTGAAACAATTTTCGTGAAAATTACACCGGGTGATTTTTTTTTTATCAGTACACAAAATTTGCGAATACTTTCTATTGATATCTTCAACTTCATGTTTATATAACTGATCAACTTTTAAAAAGAAATTTGGACGAAATATAAAAAAAATAAGCTTTCCATACAAAATGCATAACTCTATACATTTTTTTCGGCCTAAGTTTCTTAGTGAAAGTTATTCAGTTTAACTAATAAAACGGATAAACAAATTTTGTATTTAATAAAAAAAAATGTAATGTTTGTGTTAAAAAATTATAAAATAGAAAAATACGCAAATGAAAACAAAAGATATTTATTACTGACTAGCTTCCGCCCGCGACTCCGTCTTCGCGTCTTCTACAGATTTATTATATTATGTATAATATATAGATTAATATTGATAAACCTAATAAATCTTTTGCTAGCATTCTGATGCTTTATCGGTTGCACTGGATTAATCTCTTTTTTTTCAATCGCTTGAATGATATAGGATGGGTCCTTGATGGGCATCGAATGCTGAAGTCTCGAATCAATCAATTCTGACAGTAGGCAATTTATGTAAAATCTTGATAATGGTCCATCATTTTATTTTGCCTAAACGTTACATACTTTTTTATATATTCTATTTTTAACGAATGATTCACTCCAGTCCAAACAGCAAATAAGCAGACTTCTGCTTCTGCAACGTTTAGTTGTCCCTGAATTTGAAAAAATAGTCATGATTCTTATCTATGACAAAAGTGTTATTTTTTGCATTGTATTTCAAATATTAAATTTTTTTTAACCGCATCTTCCGCATTCATGTCTTTTGCCGGAATTAGACATTTAACTTCTACTAGTCCCATTTTCCCTTTTTGATATGGGAGTGTATAAAGTAAATTTTTTAGATATTTCTCGTTATACTTTTAAAAAGTTATTATTGTCATTTTGCTCATTAGGTAAAGTAATTTCGATATCAGTTTTAAGTTTTTTGATACCTGCAATAATAACGTCATAATCGCCTGCACATACTTATCGATTACACCCTGTATACAATCCACCATCCACATTCATAATGTTTTCCTGTCCTCCTCTCCTTTACGCTGTTCACCGATACATTTTAAATGAGTAAATCTGCTACCACTGAAGGATGTTTCATTGTGCTCAGCAAATTTTCACCACTGTTGTCGATTATTTGTTTTTCATTTTTAATCAGCAATTGGGAATTATCAGTTTTGTTTTTTGCAGATTGGTGATGTACCCTAACAATACGTCGAAAAGGGAAAGCATCAACGAATTATCGTTTTCGTCCTCTTTTTTTATTCTTCGCGTCTCTGTTACTTCTGTTTGTTTAGTTCTCAACCCCACTGAATTTTCTATGTTATTGTGATCTTCCATTACATCTGAGTTTTGATGATGTGATGATAATCCATTCGTTTTAATATTGGTACTTAGAGTTGGTAGACTAAACTAGAAATGGTGGACTAAATTTGTCAGCGCGTCTGTAAGATCAGAATATAAAACCAACATCCTGTATTTAAGTTACAAAATTAATAATCAAACAACATGCCGCTACGTTGAAAATGACTAGAAGAAAAAATTAAAACACCTCGGATCAATTTTGGAGTAAACAAATCATTTTCCCCGTATGGGGATTTCCCCGGATGAACTTGGGAAGTTCAAGTTCTCAATACAAGTTTATATTATATTTCGTATTTCTCAAACGAAAAATAAACATTTTTGGAACTTCAAAAAAATTATATTATAAGAAAATTTATGAGCTTACTTTAGTTTTAAAGAAATATACATCCCTTTACTGACACCCCGTAAAATAAAGAAATTGTTGCCAATCACCTTTGCAATCTATTTGGTTTCATTAACTTTATGTTCGAAGATAATTTTTTTTCTAGTAGTTACACGCGTATTTTTTTCGTTTATTTTCCATATCGAAATCAAATGTTTAAAAATACGAATATTTGCACAAAACTAAGATAAAAATAATCAATTAACAAAAATATTAAATTTAATGAAGTAGAGCAACTTTCACTTCGGTATGAAGGAAAATCGAGCGTAGAGCACACGTCAGAACGCTCCGGCCCAAGGAGCGCGACTAAAGAAATTCGCTAGGATTTTTACTTATTATTTTAAATATTTTTTTAATATTTAAAGAATTATCAAAATTAAAAAAAAAAATTTTTTAAAGGATTAATACTCATTGGTCTTCAACCAACTCGAATAAATTAATGGAAAAAATAACTTTTAGCAGTATTTATCAATCGATTTTGTAAGGCAAAAAATGGGAAATTTAATGAATTTATAACGTCCTAATTAAGAAAATCATAAGTTTTTCGGCAATTGTATTCAGCAGTTTTTAATAACGACTATATAAGGATAATAATGCGCTGATCAGATTGTGTAAATTGTAATCGGTTGCAACGTAGTGAGTGCACAAACTTAGCTCGAAATGTCTTTGGGGGAAAGAGACTTATCTTTAAGGCCTGATTAAGGTAACATAAAGTAACTTTATAAATGTGAAAAAATTCACGCGCATTGCGTATATAACACTAGTTGATAAACAAGAAAAAAAAATTCAGTTTATCATTTCATTAGCCGGGAAAAAATTGTCAAATAACTTGTTGAAAACGCAATTTTGCTAGACTGCAGCCTTAATAGCTGGAAATAAAAACCCAATTAGAAAAATAGCATCGTAATTCTTGTTTGTGATACTGGAATAGCTTATTTTATTAATTTTTAAAATGAAAAAAAAGACGTGTGGCACTCGGGGACTGCCGCGGTAAAGCTATTGCATGCTATGCCTTCAAGCCACACCTCCGCGCCCGTCGGAGTGGGGAGCGTGAGGTTTTTCGTTACTAAATTTCTGGATTCGGTCCCCGCGCTCAAGGCCCGCGATAGAAGCTATACAATAGCCTACCTACTTTTTGACATGTCATTTTCAAGTTGATTAAATACTTATATTGGATTTATGATAAAAATTATAACTCACAATTTAATTTCGTTTTTGTAAAGTTTTTAAAAACACCAATATTTATTTCGTAATCATTGTAAACTATGATGTCTTGTCGTCATAATTTGCTATAGGTATTAGTAGCAGAATTTTAACACAGAACTTGTTAGAGTTAAATTTTCCATGTAAGTAATTGATAATTTAATTATGGTACTATATTACATAATTATGTTATTATTTTATAAAATCCAAAGCGCTTTGCATGTAATTTATATCTTCGTTCCTGATATTCGCGGTTTCTTTGCCGTCTAATTAAAAGGGCCGGGTTAGGCAAATTACCGACATTACGGTTTCCGTGTTATTGCTTCCCCTGTAATAGGCCTTAACACAATTTTGTTTTATATCTGTTCTCGTGTGTAAAGTGCCTTAATAGCTTTTTATACCTTTTGCTAAGAGCTGAATTGTCCGGTTGAAGTTTTGAGAAAGTTATACGGTTTGGTCCGACCTGGATTGGCTTTTTAACTGTTTGATTTAAAAAGGGTTTCTTTTTAATTCAAATACTTCTCAGAAGGGTAATAATAGATAATAAATAATGTGATTTATGTGATTCTCACAACATTAAAAGGTTACAAAACTTAATTATACTAAGTACACAATGTACAGTAGGGTACAGATTACGGTAATGTTTTGCGTATGTATCTTTCTCTCACATGGCTATTACATGGATAATAGATTCCCTTGTTTTTATATCTTTGTGTGTACTATTTTAACTAATTACGGTATTTTAGATATAACACTGTCATTCTGATAATAATAAGTGATCATCGCCTTCCAGTTATCATGTAATCGATGATGTACGGTTACATAATGCGAACTTGCAAATTAATCTCGGCTTATATTTCAGAATAATCTAGCTTTCACATAATATTAGAAGTTCATTTATTTGATTAATATAACATTTTATTGTGTAAAGGATTTGTTAAATTTGAACTCAGTTGACTCTTCCGATAAAGACTAAACGTGAATAAAGTTCGAACTCGCACA
Source organism: Colias eurytheme (assembly GCF_061535395.1). Classification (NCBI taxonomy): domain Eukaryota; kingdom Metazoa; phylum Arthropoda; class Insecta; order Lepidoptera; family Pieridae; genus Colias; species Colias eurytheme. The sequence goes on along the minus strand of NC_143005.1, from coordinate 1,738,639 downwards.
ATAGCGATACACAATTTGTTTTCCCTGAACAACAGGAGTTAAATTTTTCACACTAAATATTTACCTCAAGTTCGATCCATCACGTGTCGCAGGCAGGCTTCGAACCTGTGATCTTCGTGGGCGTCTAGTCATTTCTCAATATGACAAGCTGCCAGGCTGGCGCATTATGTGGGGAATACCGATACTTTGATTTATGCTGCGCGGGTTTTTCGTATTTGTCGGTTGCCATGGCAACGTAGTTGCGCTGACTGATGGTTGAAGGCAAGTTAGGTTATCTATCATTGGTTGTTATTTGTATTGAGTCAAAATATGGACGTGGAAATGTATGAATGATGGAAAATGTCGGATAAATAGTACAAAAATACGTCAATTCAATGTGGTGATAGATAAGTAGGTTTTGCTATTAAGTAGTTTAGTACCGTATTTTGTCATATGTTATCAGTACATTCATGGAGTACATTATAAAAAATACTAATGGCGGGTTTCGCATTTTTCTTACGTTATGTAAATATGTCAGTTAAAATGACAAATAATGTATGAACATTACAAATAGTGTCAATTAGAGTATCAGCTGGTACCTATTACGTGTAATCGGGAAGTAATGAAGTCTCTGATTTATTAATCAATTTTTTGTAAATATTATGATGATGTAGGAAACGATATCTTCGAAGAAACACTACCTAATCATTGTTTAATTTCAAAATAACTCCACACAAAATTTTACAAGTTTTCCATACAAAACAACAAATTTAAATTTGAAACCATATCGTAATTTACAATACACATCGACACGAATTTGAAGGACATTAAAAATAATATCTAAATAAATATTTTTATTAATTTCAAGTTTTACGACACGGTTTATGGGCAATATTTTCGATTTTACGCGTTCCCTCCGGATAAGCGATAAAATACCTGCGAATGTTTGTTTTTGACGTTTACACTTTGATAAAAAAATGCTTGTTTGCGTACAAATAACGGGGTTGTGAAATATATTTTCGCAATCTAGGTTATGAGGGATAGGCTGGGGTTTGGACCCTGATTGGACTATTATTGAAAAGGCTTTATTGTGCCGAAATTCAATAATTTCATGAATAAATAAAAATAAGAACAGGAATTTGCAACATTGCCTTATAAAAAATTATGTTTAGTGATAGTAAAATTATTAGTAAAATATTTGCATATTTTAAGAATGATAAGAAGTAATAATATTAAAGCTGTGTATACTACTATAGTGTTATATTATTATCTACTAGATTTCCGCCCGCGGCTTCGCCCGCGTTTTCAAAGGAAAACCCGCATAGTTCCCGTTCCCGTGGGATTTCCGGGATAAAACCTATCCTATGTGTTAATCCAAGTTACCCTCTATATGTGTGCTAAATTTCATTGTAATCGGTTCAGTAGTTTTTACGTGAAAGAGTAACAAACATCCATACATCCATACATCCATACATCCATAAATCCTTACAAACTTTCGCCTTTATAATAGTATTAAGATAGTGTATAGAAATATATTTAAATCTTCCCAATTAACATATTGCAGTATTTTCAACATGAAATTTTAATTTGCAAGTAGTACTGAATCGTTTAAAGCACCGAAAGTCAAAGTTAAGTTAGAGTAAGTGAGTTTTAACTTGCTAAAATCCAATTAGTAGTGCAAGTTATAAGCGGGAGCGATGTTAAGTTATTGTCATTGGTAAGTCAACATGGATTTGCACGAAAAGCTCATCCTACTAATATTATAAATGCGAAAGTTTGTGAGGAAAGTTTGTGACACACACACGTGTGTGTTTGTTACTCTTTCACGCAAATACTACTGAACCGATTACAATGTAATTTAGCACACATATATCTTGGATTAACACATAGGATAGGTTTCATCCCGGAAATCCCACGGGAACGGGAACTATGCGGGTTTTTCTTTCAAAACGCGGGCGAAGCCGCGGGTGGAAAGCTAGTATTTTTATATGATTAGTAATAAATAATATGAGCTTTTTGTCGCTTTGTTTATAAAGTGAAACATTGGATTTTTTATGATTTTTCAACATATTCAAAAAAGGAGGAGGTTCTTAATTCGGCAAAAAAAAAATACTTTTTTGGGTTTCATACCTTCCTTTAATTATTGTTTAGTTCAAACAATTTGCAGGCGGTAAATAGTTACCTGTTAAAAAATAATTATTAGTTTTTTATGTCTCGTAACTCTCGTTACTATTTACTTTTACAAATATTAATGGTTTCTGAATTCCGATAAAAATAACAACGTAGCTAACACAATTTTAGTATGAATATTTCATCCTTTATACGAAATTTTTATTAAAAACGTTACGAATAAATTGCGATCAGTTAAAATATTTATTTGAAAATTCATATCAGGATAGTATTTCAGAGGTCTTTACATATTAAAAATAGTCAAAGAGAATTTATTAAAAATCGATCAAAATTGGATGATGTGGAATTTTATTATCTTTGTTTATTTCTATGTATTATCATACTTTGTTTATCAAAATATGAAGAAAAATAACCTTTTTTTATTAAAAAAGTAAAAAGTTAAATCAGACCAAGTAGTTCCTGAGATTAGCGCGTTCAAATAAATAAACTCTGCAACTTTATAATATTAGTATCTATACATTATATTAGTATAGGTACTATATATATATTAGTATAGATTATATTAGTTTAGGACTCACCGTAAAAATCATCAAATGTGTGTTTTCAAAGTATATGTTACCGTTCTTATGTTTCTAAGTCACTATGTCAATATTGATTCTCCGCTTATCGCTATATCTCATCAATTACGGCACAGCCGAACAAGTTGTACCCATTCGAGGCTGGAATCTGTTTTCGTTAGCGAACCAACTTAAATTAGAAAGCTTAACTCGACTGTGATCTTTGATAAAACTAATATTACCATTCTGTTTTATTCAAACGACATGTTTATTTGTGAATTGGTCAATGAATAAACAATGAAAAAAAAAGAAAACGACAGGGTCAACGGGGAACAAATTTTTTTTTTGAAGCTAAGAAAGTCATTCAGGGTTTCTGTTATGCTTGGCCTCAAATCTATTCAACGAAATAAAGAAAAGAGCGTGTATGCCGAGCATATGTGTCAGGAGTGAAACTTCTTTGGCAAGATTAAAAAATACCGATAGACGGTATTGCCATGACGCGACCATGGATCGTTGAAATCGGGAGAGGTCGGAGCAAGAGGCTAGTCTATATAAATAAATTCCAAATCGCCAAATTTCGAAATCTTGCTAAGCGTAATCCGCGAGAACGGCTCTATCAATTGGACAATTTTTTTTTATGTTTTTAAGGCATAAGAAAGGTTATTATGGAGAGAATAGCAATAAAAGGGGCAATAGGACAGAAGAATGTCTGCCGGGGCAGCTAGTAGTTAATAAATCTATACTAATATTATAAAGCTGAAGAGTTTGTTTGTTTGTTTGAACGCGCTAATCTCAGGAACTACTGGTCCGATTTGAAAAATTCTTTCGGTGTTAGATAGCCCATTTATCGAGGAAGGCTATAAGCTATATATCATTACCCTAAGACCAACAGGACCGGAGCAATGCGGGTGAAACCGCGTGGCACAGCTAGTAAATGCATAAAACTGGCCTTTCAAGTAGTTTACGCATATGGAACAAAAATATTCCAATGCAATTCGACACCCAATAATTGCGAGCAAAATAAAATCCCGTTAAACGACACGCTTGTGAGCTTTATAAAATAATCTCGTTACTAATATTTAAACGGTTCGTGTAAAATAAAATTTTATGCGTCCAATATATCGCGGAGATAAACGGAAAATATTAGAACCATAAACTAAACGTTCTCTATTGAAAATATCCCTCTGTTGTTTATGCCTTATGTGCAGATTAGGAGTTTTAGACTTGGATTAAAGTATTTTGTAATTCATTATCGTTTATGCTTTTTAAATTTTTATTTTGATAACGTTGGATCCACTCCTGTTGGTCTTAGCGTAATGATATATAGCCTATAATAACCTTCCTCGATGAATGGGCTATCTAACACCGAAATAATTTTTCAAATCGTACCAGTACCTAGTTCCTGAGATTAGCGCGTCCAAACAAACAAACAAACTCTTCAGCTTAAAATATTAGTAGGTATAGATGTATTTTTGGACTGAAAGACTGTGGAAAACCATGTACTTAAAGCATAAAGTTTAGTATTGATCTTCATTGATCGTTTTTTTACTACAATTTACTACTAGGTAGTATATCTAACTATTAGTATACTATATAAGTATTATATTATCTTTGCTTACTACGATTATGACTGCCAAATAAATATTAACAAACTAGCGGTCCGCCCCGGCTTCGCCCGTGGTACGTGTTAACATTTTCTCTCCATAAGAACAATCCTCATACTTCAAGGAATATTATAAAAAAAGAATTAGCGAAATCGGTTCAGCCGTTCTCGAGTTATGCGCTTACCAACACATTTTGCGATTCATTTTTATATTAAGAAATGAAACTATACTAATAACAGCATGCTTCCATTTGTGCATATATTGAGCCTAAGCGTATTCCGACTGTATTTCCTGAGTTGCGTAAATGTTCTGTTTACAAAAGGCTTTCAGTGTATTCATATAAGTCTATTCGGGAAGTAATAACACATTATACCGCTGCTAATGCAAGCCGAAATATATGCCAACATTTGGATGATGTAATTTTGAGCTTATGCTGCGAACGTTTAGAGGAATGCGATTTTGAAATCTACTTTTACACACAAAAGTCGTTTGTGTTCATCATCACTACATAATATTATGCATAGTTTTAAACAAAGTCTTTTTCTGTCCCTATATCCCTATGTATGTTTAAATCTTTAAAACTACGCAACGGATTTCGATGCGGTTTTTTAATAGATAGAGTGATTCTCGAGGAAGGTTTTAGTATATAATTTAATAGGTTTTAGACAAAGTGGGCGAAGCCGCGATAATGATATCCATATTTCAATCCATAATCATTTAAATTATTAAAACTTAATTGGGATAAATAGTATTGTATAATATTTAAAGCTTATCATAAAGAGTTGGTATGGGAATTGTCAATAACAAATATTTTATTTGATTTTCTGACCATTAGCATATAAGTAAAAATTAAGAGTGATTGATGTAAACTATTGTACAGAAGTAGAAGCCTTATGTGGATTATAAGTAAATTCCACATTGAAAGCCTGGTTCAAAAGCTAGTATATTTAGAATACATCAATATACCAGTGTTACGTTTCCCAGTGAGGGGATTATCTGCCAGATTGACGTGGACGTCAGTCATGGTATCCCTGTTAATTAAGTCTGAAGTGAATTTTCATTCATATACAGAGAAATGTTAATATTCAGATATGCTGCTGTTTTGATGCTCATATTGGGTATTTCCTGGTATTAAGAATGTTATTTAAGGGAGTGTTTTTAAGAGAATAAGAAATATTCAGAGGAAACATTGAGATTTGAAAAAAAAAAATGTTTCAGAAGTAACGAAGGTTCTGTGCTAATAACATTTATAATGCATTTTATATAAGCAGATTATGTACATATTAATATTAAAACCAGATGTGAATATTTTAAATAATGTGAAGTAACGAAGGTTCTGGGCTTATAAAATTTATACATTATTAAAAAAAGCGTGAATATAAAAGTACCATAAGACACAATTAAGTTTTATCTATAAAATTAATAATAGGTACTAAAATCCTATTACGATAAAATAAAAATGTTATTAATGTAATTTAATTCGAAACATGTCCGTTAGAGCACATTTGTTTAATACGATATTCATCATCATCGAATTATTTTTTGTAAAGGCTTGAAAAATCAGCTCTTATAAAAGCAAAAGCTACGAACTATATTAAGCATACAAATGATTGCTTTAAGACAATCTATATATCTCTAATTACGCTATTTTTATATTCAATACACAAAACAATATCTTATTGCTGTATCCAGCATCTTATATAATCCGCAAGACGTCTCCACGATCACGTTGTTCGACAGATCTCTCAATATTAATAAATATGTTTGTAATACAGATTGTTTGTGTTTGCGTTCACCAATCAACGCTTTATGTTCGCTTTTACTTGATATTAACTGTTCCTGTTGCGAACTGAACTAATTATTAAAGAGTTTCTGAACACAATATCTGCTTTATTTTTAGCGAGATTATAAATTGGTCTAGACGACACCGTAGGACGAAACGACTGAAACGTAGACGAGGTTTTAAATTGAATTTCTTAGTTGTTGTTTTCTTATTATTGTAGTCCCATTTATCTCTGCGTTATAATAGTCCAACTGTCATGAAAACATTTGAACCCAAATTTGTTTATTTTTACTAAAAGTAATATGTTTAATACTAATCCATAAACTTGAGAGGTGTCAAGGGACACCCGGATGGAACGAAGTTACTAAAATAGCTTACTTGCTTTCTATGAGAGAGAGAGAGAGACAGACAGAGCAACAACGCGCGAAAAGAATACTATTCTATTTAATTGGACATTCCACGAACAGCCATGGCCTACTCGATTTTCTCATATCCATACATTATAATCAACCTAAGGCAAAATAGAAAAAAACCCTCCAAGCATAATGGAATATGGATAAACCATTACCTACATGAAGCAGCAGCGCATATTATAACTCTTCCTAATGATTTTAACAAGTATTTAGAACAGAAATTCAGACAGTTCCCGCAAACTTTGTGCAAAGTTACCTAATGTGCTAAGCTAAGTCATTGTTCGGTATAATTTAAATGTTCTTGGAGCATCTATGTTATAATCTGTTTCCTTTTTTCTTTACCTCGTTTTTTCTTGAACATTTTATCCTACGTAGGTTTAAAAAGTCTCTTTGTTTCTATTCTAGAACTATTGCATGAATTCTAATTCATGCAATAGTTCTTTGTAAATTGCTGTTTCCCACGCGTATCTATAACAAATTTTCTTTTGTAGCTTTTACATTATGTTAGCATTATTGAGCTCTGGTATTCACTGCATCAATTGAATACATGGTTTCAAATGGTGTCATACATTAATTTGTATAATCCAGAATCTTCTTTTCGTTTTGAATCACTATTCATAATTCAGAATTATATACAAATGTGAATTTATGGTAAATTATTAACGCCAGTTTCAACTTTTCAAGAAAACCACTAATAGCTTCACAAAAGCTCTCACTAAAACCTCCAGTGAGACACTATGTAATAGTTAAATTATTTTTAAGACGAAATTTTCCACACATTATTTGCCATTTTAACTGACATCCATACTAATATTATAAATGCGAAAGTAACTCTGTCTGTCTGTCTGTTACTCAATCACGCCTTAACTACTGAACCAATTTACATGAAATTTGGTATAGAGATATTTTGATACCCGAGAAAGGACATAGGATAGGTTTTATCCCGGAAATCCTACGGGAACGGGTTTTTCTTTGAAAACGCGGGCGAAGCCGCGGGCGGAAAGCTAGTATAATATAAATAGAACATAAGCAGAAGTTGTGAACTTGTCATAAATCTAATAACTGCATTCAACAACTACAGAACTTGACGAAACATCGTATCTATCAAGTTTGAATTAAAATAAATCAATGGTACCTACTCCATTAACAAATTAAATAATTGGAAAGGGAAGAAATCAGATATCAAGAAGTTGGAGATTACTTTTATGATATTGCTTAAGGGCTATGTAATGAAACTAATTCAAATTAAGTATTTGGCGTTCGTCTTAGGATATAGCGGAAATTTTTAAGGATAAAATACTTGAAGGAAATTTCGTGGCCATATTAATTAATGACTATATTATGATATTGTTTAGGAACTAACGGTGGTCGATAATTCAAGCATTTTTACTTCTTATATAATATTCATCATCTCTTAATGTTAAGATTGAAACGTAAAGTAATTTGATTTTAAATAATTTTTCATTACTATATTTTGTTCCTCTTTTCTTACTAGGTACATATTTTCAAATTTCAAATATTTCAAGACAATTATCACACACGGCACGATCTGATCCCATACTAAGCTATCGCTTGTATTATGGAAACCAGGTGACTGATAAACATACATATTTCATTTTAAATAAATACCGATATAGATAATAAGCACCCAGACACGGCAAACATCTATGTTCATCACGCAAATATTTTCCCTAGGTGGGAATCGAACCCACGACCTCTGGCTTGGAAGGCAGGTTCACTAAAAGCCAATTGGTAAGTCATTATATTGACCATAAGTTTGTAAATTAGAGGCTATAATAATATTAATAGGCGTAATTAAGGCGCAATTAAGAGGCGTAGGGATGTGACGACCCCACCGCCCACGGGCTGGATAACTGTGTGACAGTAGTTATCCAACCCGTGCAGCCAGTCAGTACCCATTCCCTGCAAGTGTGCAAACCGTGCTTCAGCTGGGGAGTACATAGGGTACTAAAAATATATGCAATTAACGGTTTCCTCGGGGAAATGGGCGACCCTCGAGTGTATAAAGCCTGGTTTAATGGATGGCAGACAATAGAATACGATCAGGGCCGCTTCCTGGGGGTCGCCAGGGCGCGCCTGGAGCTGGCGCTGGGCGCGGCAGCATGCGGGACGCCAGCCAATCCCGCCGACCGACCCGACCACCTGGTCGGTCGAACCCACCATCCCCACCAGTTAGCTTGACGACAGCAGGGCCGGCAACGACCCAGCATGTGGAGTCCGCTACTGGTGGAAACAGAAAGACTCGCATGAGATGGTCAGTAGACCAAAATAAAAATGCCATGCGAGCATATTATAGGGCGACTGAGGGTGAAACCAACCGGACTGGATACCGAGTGAGACTGCTCCGCGAATTCAATACCTTGGAACCCAACATCACCATCACTGAACAAAATCTGGTGGACCGAGTTCGATACATCTTGCGCAGGAACATCTTTAGCGCCTCCGAACTCGAACAACTAGGATGTGCGGCTGTTTCCGCGGAAGCCCCTGAACCGACGCGCGTTGATGACCCACCCGATGTGTCAGTCCTTTTTGAGGAGAACACCGGGGTGGAGACCAATGCGATCGGAGCGGAGGAAACTGAGGAAATAGCTGCCCAGGACATGGAAAAAATCAGGAGAGAGCTTGAGGAGACGATCTCTCATTACCGAGGAATACCGGTTGAGCAGCGCTCCCAGCTTCCTCGCGTTCCCTATAGAGCGTCGACCAGACTTGCCGTTGAGACCGTTAATAAACTACTGCCACCATATTTGGAAACCAGTACTGACATTGGTGATACGGGATCGATACTATACGCTGCAGCCGTAGTCGTGTGTCGAGCGGTGGGGATTAACTTCTCGAATACGGGAAGAGGATCTCCGCAGCGACGCACGACTCCTGCTTGGAGGCGTCGTATCGAAGCTCGAATCGCTAATGCCAGAGTCCTCATCGGTAAGCTTACTGCTTTCAGGTCTGGTAACACAAGACCGCGAGTGATGCGCTTTGTCAGGTCTGCAATCAGTGAGATATCTCACAACCTGCCCCAGGCAGAACTATTGCGAATAGTGACTGTGCGCATCGACACCCTGAAACAGCAGGTCGCAGCTTGGGGCAAACGCATAAGACGGTACTCCGAAACAACAAGGAGGCACCGTGAGAATCGTCTCTTCGAAAGTGACCAAAGGAAGTTCTACAAGTACCTTCAATCTGGGGCTCGGCAAGCACACATGGAGCCACAACCCGAAAAGGCGGACCTGATTGCCTTTTGGCGTGGAATATGGTCTCATGCTGCTGAGCACGTCGAAGGTGCTTGGATGACGGAGCTGGAGGAAGCGTGCGCAACCTTACCACCCATGGACCCTGTTGTTGTCACAAAAGACGACATCAGCGCAGCAGTCCGAAAATGCCTGAACTGGAAAACTCCAGGGGTAGACGGACTTCAGACCTACTGGCTGAAAGGGTTCAACGCATGCCATGCTACCTTAGCCCGCCAATTTGGAGAAGCGATTGAGCACCGCTTGCTTCCAAACTTCCTTACTACTGGGGTCACTTATCTAGCTCCTAAATCCAACCGCTCCGCTGACCCGTCTCAATATCGCCCCATCACGTGCCTGTCCACCATCTACAAGGCACTGACATCTGTACTGGCCGCCAAAATTGCCAAGCATATAGATGGCAATAGAATTCTGGCAGACACACAGAACGGATGTCGGGCGGGTGGTCGTGGAACTAAGGAGCTTCTCCTGATTGACACGGTTATTGGTCAGCAGGTCAAGCGTAACAGACGCAACTTATCTGCCGCCTGGATCGACTATAAAAAAGCATTTGACTCGGTCCCCCATACATGGTTAACGAGAGTCCTGGAACTTTATAAGATCGATCCTTCGATCCGAGGGCTTCTCGGAACATGTATGGGGCAATGGAGTACGATGCTTTGTCTCCGAGGTGAGCGGCTGTCTGACGCGGAAGACCGTATAAGGATACGGCGGGGTATTTTCCAGGGCGATTGCCTGAGTCCTCTGTGGTTTTGCCTGGCACTAAACCCTCTAAGCTATTTGCTGGAGAGATTAGGGTCCGGATTTCAGCTTCGCAGAGGTGGTCTAAGACTTAGCCATCTGCTCTACATGGATGATCTCAAATTATTTGCCCCTAATAGGTCCAGGTTAACGGAACTGCTAAATATCACGTGTGATTTTAGCAGCTCCATTGGCATGGAACTTGGGGTGGATAAGTGTGCGGTTCTGCATGTGGAGCGGGGTAAAGTAACCGCGTCTGATGACATAACACCATCTGGCGCGGCCCATCTTAGGGTACTTACAGAAGCTGAAACTTACCGGTACTTGGGTATGTCACAGAATATATGTGTGGAGGGGACGGGTGTGAAACAGGATGTTGTCGAAGTATTTTGTGAACGCATGACAAAAGTCTTTAACAGCTATTTGTCGGGCGTGAACAAGATACGAGCGTTCAATACCTGGGTCATTCCCGTTCTCTTGTACACATTTGGCGTACTCAAGTGGACTCAGACCGAACTCAACGCCCTGGATCGGAAAGTCCGCACAACTATGACTCTGCATCGGTTGCATCACCCGAAATCGTCAGTGATGAGGCTGTATATCCCTCGAAAGTGTGGTGGTCGTGGCATGTTAAGTGCCCAATCGCTGCACAATCGTGAGATATGCAGACTCCGAGACTATTTCCTCTCAAAGGTTGGTCATGCAATCCATGCTGAAGTCATAGAATGTGACAAAGGACTCACTCCCCTATCCCTGGCCAAACAGGACTGGCAAAAGCCGACGGTACTCAGCATTTCCGACAGGGAGGCCATATGGAAAGAGAAAGAGCTACACGGTAGGTTTCACAGGAGTCTACATGAACCTCACGTAGATTTCTTGTCCTCCGTGCACTGGCTGCGTTTCGGTGACCTCTTTGGGGAAACCGAGGGTTTTGTCTGTGCGATACAGGATCAGGTGGTTAAGACGAACAATTATCGGAAGTACATCATAAAGGACGGGACCCAGGACCTATGTCGTATGTGTCACCGTCCTGGAGAAACTCTCCGACATGTTACTTCCGGTTGTTCCATGCTTGCCAACTCTGAGTATTTGCACAGGTACAACCTAGCAGCCAGGATTATCCACCAAGAGCTCGCTCTGAAGTATGGCCTTCTTGAAGGAAAAGTGCCTTACTACAAGTACGCGCCGGAGCCAGTCCTGGAAAATAACCGTGCCAAGTTGTACTGGGATCGGCCCATCATCACAGACAGGACTATTCTAGCGAATAGACCTGATATTGTGGTGATGGACCGAGCAACTTCAAGGATTTTCTTGGTAGACATCACTATTCCACATGACGACAATCTTGTTAAGGCCGAGTCAGATAAACGGCTCAAATATCTGGATCTGGCGCACGAGGTTGTCGAGATGTGGGACGGTGTGTCTGCCGAGATAATCCCTATAGTTGTGTCCACCAATGGGCTGGTTCCTGCCTCCTTAAAACAATATTTAAGGAGGTTGGATTTACCGGTAAAGCCCATGACAGTGGGGATACAGCGGGCAGTCCTTCTGGATAACGCTCGGATAGTCCGAAGGTTCCTCACTCAGTCGCCCTAGACTCCGGCCGTCTGGCCACTCAGCCGGAGTTTTTTTTTTCACACCGCCGCGAGGCGAGATACTTGCTCCCCCAATTAATATAATTGTAGGAAAACATCCATATCTCCTTTCGTTTCCTTGCAGTATTTATCAGCCACGCTCTACCAGAGTCGAAACTAAACAACTAAGAACTACCAAAAATGTTTCAGATTAAACAAAATTAGTTCGTTATCTAAGCCTTATAAAATCTCATTTCGCTTGTAACACAAATCTCAACGCTTGAGCGAAGTTTACAAGTCGTCCGCATCATTAACTTCGAATATAACTGGAAATATTCGTCCAAGTTGAGAGTTAAGCAAAACTCGTTTACTTTGTATTTACTAAATGAATTTTTTATTTTGCAGTTTTATATGGGAATCATATATCTGTCGTAAGAACAACGGGGTTCGGAATAACCTTCTCTGGAAGATGAAGTAACTCAAACTAAAAACTCAAAACATTTATTGCATACAAATACATTTTTACACACATTACACCTTATGAGTATTGCAATACAATGAATCACATAGTACTAAGGTTTACGTTATCTTCGTACGATATCGTAAATTATTTGTTAAGTTCCTATATTTGTTTTGGTATATGTATCAAATACATAGGTTCCGAAACTTACCCGATTTTCTATTGAGAGCAGAGGTTGGTAGGCTGCGATTCGCTAGTTTAATTATTTATATTAAAAAAGTGTTTGTTTTGTGTGTAACTTGATAATTGATTTACTCAAATGTTGATTGCATTATTTGCACATTTTTCAGTAGCTACTTTCGTCCTGAATATTGGAAAATGTGTTTTGAAAGCACTGAAATTTCAATATTGTATATTTTAATATATTTTGCTAGCAATTTTCAATATTATTTTCAAAATATTTATCAACATTCCCGCAAATATTATCAAACAATAAAAATAACTTACATTAAGGAGCTTTAGGGGGTATCTCGTATATCATATCAAAAGATTTAGGATAAATCTACTAAGACTGAAGGATTTTCGACGAATATATCAAATAGGGATAGAAAAGGTTGCTTTGGAAAATTCAATATAAGCTGTTATGTATAAATCTCTACTTTTTCATATGTAAGAATATGTTATGTTCGTCTTAAGATTGGCATTTTGCTTGTGAGTGATTTATTTTTGAGGACGAATCTTTTTTTATGAATTTCTGAGACTGACTGACTGAAGATAGAATTCAGAAGCTAAGATTTTAATGGTCCCTAAAAAATTTAAATAAATTAATATTTTTTTTTGCTTCTCAATAAGTTTTAAGCATATAGAATATATAAATTAGCATATAAATAACATATTAAGGTTATACATGTGTATAAAAAGTACCAAATGCAACAGAGTAAAAAATAATGGAGGAAAGAGGACTCGTATTTTCGAGTGATGCGCGAACAAATTTATATAAATTGCATCATTTTATTCTTTGTTGGAAGATAAGGAAGAAGGATATTATATAATTTTCGTGGACAAAGTACATTTATGGGATTACATAAATTGACAAAATAATATTTTTAAAGGAAATAGGTAAACATTTTGATATTAGAGAAAGATTGAAAATAAGTTAACCTAGTCGGATTTAGAAGCTTTACGATAGTCATTCTAAGGTTAAGTAATAGATTAAGTAATAGGAAAAAAGATTGGATTGACCGTTAATATTATTTCTTTAATTTATTCATAACCTATTGTCATAATTCTTCTATAATAAGCAGATAGCTACAATTATTCTATTTTTATAAACTACTAGCTTCCGCCCGCGGCTTCGCCCGCGTGGTGTTTTGATAAAAGGTAGCCTATGTTCTTTCTCACGGTCTAAAGATTATCTGTGCCAAATTTCAACAAAATCGGTTGAGACGTTTAAGCGGGAAAGCGTAACCGACAGACAGACAGACAGACAGAGTTACTTTCGCATTTATAATATTAATATATTAATAGGAGAAAAAAAAAAAGGATGTCTCAATGACTGTTAAATTGTAATACTATTTGTTACAGAATAAATATTTTTGATTTTGATTTTGATATTACAATTGTTTTAACACAATTTACCAACACCTTAAAACGGCACAACATACTCGTATCAAATACAAAAATACAAACCAAAATATCAGTCAAAATATGAAAGCCAAATCTCAACATTACGTTAAGACGATCAGAGAAACAGTAAACACCTCAAATGGGCCAGCCCTTCGTCAGCTCGGGTTATGTAAATAAGGGTATAAACTATAAATAGAACAGCGAGATAACTTGTTATTTTACTACAGAATACGCTGATGCACTATGATTCGGTTTTATGGAAGAAAAACAGCGCAAATTAATAAGGGGCTGATTGATTGGTTTAGTAAATGCGTTAGCTTTCGGCTAAAGTGCCATGTATAGATGTTAAATATGAATATTGAATAATACTTTTGTATATTATGTTACTAGCGGTCCGCCCCGGCTTCGCCCGTGGTACATGTTTACGTTTTCTCTACATAAAAACCATCCTCGTGCTTCAAGGAATATAATAAAAAAAGAATTATCGAAATCGGTTCAGCCGTTCTGGAGTTATGCGCTTACCAACACATTTTGCGATTCATTTTTATATATAAGATTTTGTGTAAATAGGCTGTAGCTTTTTGTGGGTATCAAGATAAAATTATGTTACTAAATGGTAAATACATTAGATAGAATAAATGTTTGCTTTGAATACGTAGTAATAGAGCTTTGTATATAAATTAAGTTAATTTAAAATTGCATAATATATTTTTACTATATACCTTTTTGATATACAGTTATAACAGAAAGCTATATATAAGGTTTAAATATAACTAAAAAGTGAAACAATCGTATATTTTTTCTGAATGAAATTTCTATACGATACTTACCATAGAATTTTCAAAATGAAACTTACCACCATTCTTAAAATACGCGCAAAAGAAACCATAATTTAAGGGCGGAAAAACTTTATTTAAATTACTTCCCTATTTCCTGTGATGAAAGGGTCCACGCCTCATGGCCATTTATTACAATTCACACATCATTAGGCAGCTACCCACTCAATGCATTAGCACTATCTACAAAGAGATCGTTTATGTTTAACTTAAAAGGAACGAAATCCTTTTACAAGTTATATAGGGTTTTTTCTTAATTAACAAAACTTTGGAGTCGATTCAAATATTTACTGATCGAATAAAACGCCGTAAT
Source organism: Colias eurytheme (assembly GCF_061535395.1). Classification (NCBI taxonomy): domain Eukaryota; kingdom Metazoa; phylum Arthropoda; class Insecta; order Lepidoptera; family Pieridae; genus Colias; species Colias eurytheme. The sequence continues at coordinate 1,723,348 of NC_143005.1, read as the reverse complement.
AATAAGCGCTTTTGGCTCGTTATAATGATTAAAGTGTAATTATGTACTCTGTAATCCTTTTTTGTTGGTCCGATGCAAATGGCTTAAAGACTTTAGATGATTTTAGCATATTTTTTAATTGGGTCAACGTGTACACAAAAAGTAAACAATCTCCGTATTTTAACAGATAAGAATATAATTTATGTTGTTTTTATTATAAAGTGATGAAGATACTTTACTTAATGTGAAGCGACAGTTTATTATTGTAGAGTAATTATGGTAATTATTTATTGTTTACAATTTTATTTTAAAGCAATTTGATTATTAACTTTAACCCAGAATTTGAAACTTACAGCTCTATCGGTAGCTTATAGCATTCTCTAGCACTGTATTTAGTTCTAAATAATATTAATTTCATTAGAATTATATCAATGCTTACATAGCATATTTTTCAGTTAATTTCTCGAAGATATTCATTGAATAGAACTTGTGCATGGTAGGAAATTTCTATTACATTCTCAAGAAAAAGAAAGTATTGAATAGAATGATTAAGAAAACAAGGTAAGTTAGTTATGAAGAAATAGCAATTTGCTTAAGATTGGCGGCGAGCTTGTGCCGAGATTGTGTGGATAACGACTTCTATCTGTAAGCAGCCTCTTTAGAATCATTGGTGGCTTTTATTGTAAACGACAACGATATTTTGTTTAATATTTTTAACGTGGTTAGACGTTATAAAACCGTTATAAGACGTTATAACCATGCTCAATAAGGATTGAACAAGGTGTTTTTGAAGTGACTCTTCATTAGGTACGTTTAGAGTAAAATTGCCAAGTCGCGTCATGGCATCTCATCAAGAAGTAAGGCGACGATGGTATCTTTGAATCTTGCCAAAGAAGTTTCACATCAGACACGTGTGCTCGGCACACATGCTTTTATAATTATATTTTTTCATAAATACCTATTTGTTTTTTGTGCATTTTTACTATTACGGGGAAATTTGAAATAACTTATCCTCTATTCAGTAAAGGAGTAAGTTATAGCAAAATATCATACTAATATTAATACTTATCCCACGAGACAGCATAAGTACGTTACAATATAAATGACAATAAAATACATACTTACCAGATTTTACATGCATCTGAAAGTAATAAAAACCGACCTACATCGTAACTGCAAGTAACCGCATATTTGCACGTATCAAACACGCATTAAAGGTATTACGTTTACGATTATCGTGTCGTATGAACTAAATGTCTCTTCTACGGTTATGAAGGCAAATTTTATGACATTTACGTAATATTGGTGAAGCCTTGTGTTATCATATTTGTCGGTTTACAGAATGCATGCGAATCGCCTTATTAGTTGAATAGTTTTGTACACGTTTTATCAATAGGTTTACGGGGAAGATAAAATAGTGAACAGATGTGGGGGAAAATGTTAAAAATATGTAATGCCATTTCAAAAGTGCTTCTAGAAGAAGTCTAATTGAATAAATAAATGTTTGAGTTTGAGTTTGAAAGAGGAAATAGGCGTGAATATGGTATGAATATTCATATTTGAGTACAGTGTATTCGATAATTAGTTGTGAATTGTCTTATGAAATGTATGGACGATTTCGTGAGTAGTGTTTTGGGTCTGACAGATTTCAATCCATAGATACTAGAGTCAGTTAGAAACTTCGCATAGAAACGCGTAGTTTATAAAATTGTGCTCAAATTTCTGTGTATTTTATAATACATTTCTGAAAATTCCACACAGAAAATTGAACCTTGCACATGAAAAAAAAAATAATTAAATAAAAAGTTAAATCACGATTTTCTATCCATCCCTGGGGCAAAAAACTTCATTAGTTCCATGATCTGATAAATAACTATATTTTTTCAGACAGATAATTATTAATTCCAACAGTTTCGACTAAAATCATGTAGGACGTAGGAATATTTTTACTTGGAAAAATGTCGGAAGGTAAGTGACATTTTGCCTGAAACACGTGTAGGTAATTTTCTGGTTGATAAGATAATATTATGTACTTATTTAGAATGGTGTTTCTTTTTAGAAAAATTTACAACGAAAATTAAGTAGTTCTTAGATTATGCTCATGATTTATTTAACCAAACCTTTAAATATTTTAAGCCTGTTTGTTTCTTTAAATAGCTTTGGTTTTTCTTTAATTTATTTTAATTATGAATAATTTTGTAAGTATAATATATAGCGTAGCCTTCCTCGATAAATGGGCTATCTAACACTGAAAGAATTTTTCAAAACGGACCAGTAGTTCCTGAGATTAGCGCGTTCAAACATGTATGCATTGCATGCATTTTGTGTTATGTTATTCTATCGTATGTTGTAAAAGTTACAATGTATGTTTTATCATAATGTTATCTACAACTTATTTCATATCCTAAATTGTTCAGCTTTTTATTTTAATTTTCATAATTACTCGAGCACATTCGCTGTAAATTACAATAAAACATCTTGCATTTGAGTTGCATTTTAGTTGAGAAAAACTTTAGTTCATACGAAACAAAATAACAAAGCAAATGAAAGTTAGCGAGTACACAAGTTTAATATTCAGAGTATCCTTTAAAACTGTGTGATTGAACTCATAAATGTGATATGTCGGCTTCTACCAGACTAACAGTGGCGGCCCTTTGCGCACTGCAGTTCTGTAACATAAAATATAAATTAGAATATAGCTAAAATTCCAATAGTATTATATTTTACAAGCTGCGCTCCGCGGTTTCACCCGCGTGACTCCGCTTCTGTTGGTCGTAGCGTGATGATATGATATAGCCTATAAATGGGCTATATACCTTCCTCTATAAATGGGCTATCTAACACCGAAATAATTTTTCAAATCCAGGACTCCGTACCGGACCAGTAATCCGGACCAGTAGTTCCCGAGATTAGCGCGTTCAAACAAACAAACAAACAAACTCTTCAGCTTTATAATATTAGTATAGATTCATTCCAAACCACAAAAGGAAAAAACAGAACCCTTAAATGATCACTTCATTGCCTCAGGAACGCGTAGAAGTATCAAGCTGGATTTGATTTTTAAAGTTTCGTTACTACGAAGCTCTGTTTCATTTTTTATTAGTTTATATATATAACACATAGAAACAGAAGAACATACACAAACAAATGTAAAATCAAGCTTCAAAAATGCCTAACTGAAGAAAATATAAACAATTTTTTTACTTAGAAAATAAAGGATTTTGCAATACCTGCAGTAAGGACAAGGAATATTGGACACGTTCCCCTGACTAAATGGATAAAAATAAAAAAAAAATATTGGAAAAGATGAATAATATAAATTGCATTTACTGCGGAATATCAACAAAAATAAAATTTTGTTTTCTTCAACTGCAAACACGGAACAAATTCGCTAAAACCTCATTTCGTATTCGCTTTTAAAATAAGAAATTAAAAACATAAATTCATTCATCTCCCCTCATAAACAGAAGCGATTTAATAAGATTTGCCGCCCGTGCACTTAATTAGGGGTAATTCTACATAATTTGTTCGCTAAGGCAAAATAATTATAAGGAAATTATGTAAAAACTGTATTGGTAATCTTATTAAACGCCTTTGAGTTTTCAATTCAAATATTCTGGTGCATTTCAGGCGATTTCATTTGAATTCGTTTGATGTTTTGCTGCTGATAGAGCGCTTGGATTCCTTTTAGTAGGTAATTCTGTATTTTATGATAAAATTGCTGATAGATTTAAAATTATAATATTAAACAAATAACTTATTTTACGAGTATTTGCTTGAGTTATTAATAATTATTATAAAACTAATGAGCTACTATAATGTGCTTTATAAATTTCAGGATTAAATTTTACAATAGTGTAAGTAGGTATTATTATATTACTGGTTATTATTATATTATTATATTATATTATATTACTGGTTTATTCGAATGGTATAAACAAGACTTTGAGTTGAATTTTGTCACAACTTTCATGACGTGCCCGAGGCTAAAATAGAGGGAATACAAGCATGCATGCAACTTATAATATTCTTCTATTACTTAATTAATATTATAAATTTGAAGAGTTTGTAGGTTTGAACGCTAATCTCAGGAGCTACTGGTCCGATTTGAAAAATTCTTTCGGCGTTAGATAGCTCATTTATCCAGGAAGGCTTTATATCATCACGATAAGACCAACAAGAGCGGCGCCACGTGGGTGAAACCGCGGAGTGCAGCTAGTATTTTATAAACCAGTAGTGCGCGTTGACCCCCAGAGTTAGCTCGACTGGAACTTTTTATTACAATCACTCTATCTACCTTGGCAAATGTATTCATTAAAGTTAACTATGCAGCCTTATCTAAGGGCTTGATTGCACACGTGTTTATTTGTTATTTTACGTGTAAATGGTTTTTTCTCTATCTGTGTACATTATATTATTGAAAATGTTAAGTTGGTTTGCGTAAGCTTAAAAATACTCTTACATTGATTTATAAAATATCAGAAGAAATAGCTTAATTCAATCATTTTCCAAGATAATACCGTGTTTGAATTTGTAAAGGACATAAAGGGATAATTTAGGGTATCATACTCGTTATTCCATAATTTTCTTTTAGTATTTAGTATTTACTCTAAAGAAAGTACCAGGAACTTACGTTATATTTATTTAATACGTGGTTGAAATACTTATTTTAACGAAGAAAGAAAGAAAATAAATTTATTGCAAAAAACACAGCCAACAACATTACAAAATTTATCTTAAGATTAGGCAAACGGATACAGCAAAATGCTGCACAAGAACAGCGCTGATTTTCAGGCTGCACCGGCGCGGCGGATAAGGTCCGTCTTAATATTATCATTATTTAAAATTATCAAATTCAATATTACTTCCACATAATATTAGATTAAACCCAATTATTTTGAAAATAAAGACATGATTTATACAAAATTCATATTCATATTATTAACTATTATTGAAACATTCCAACTTTATTGCAATGAATACAGCAGTACAGTTATAATGATAGTCGGATGGATAAATCGTGTATTTCATAATATATTTACTGGAGTGAAATTCATTAAAAGATAAATACTGATGTAACTAGATAAAATAAATGAGGTCTCCCACACCCTCACACACACACAAAAAATCGAGTCCTCCTTTTTTATAGAGATATCGCTATTTTATATATTATAAACTTTTTTTACTTACCAGTGGTTATGTCCTGGTCAAGGTTTCCAACATGAATCGAACGTGGCTTCGAGACAAGAACGTGCCAAAATGTTTAAATGTAGCAGCATTTTTCACATCGTTATCAAAAAACCTTTCTAGGAAATCGGAATTTAATAAGACACACTTGACCGACGATGTCTCTTTACCTATGTCACTCAACCTGTGAACCAAAATAGGTTGATGTTTATTGTAAACTACATTTCCGCCAGCGGCTTCTCCCGCATTTTCAAAGAAAACCCCGCGTTTCTCGTTCCTGTGGGATTTCCGGGATTAAAAGTAGCCTTTGTCTTATTTTGGGCCTTCAGCTACCTACATACCAAATTTCGTTGTAATCGGTTTAGCAGTATTTGCGTGACAGAGTAACAAACATAGGATGCCATATTTTCATTAAAGTTAAAATTGAAGAAAACATCTAGTTCATTTCTGCATTGCACTCTAGGAGACATTTAAATTGTAATTTATTATAATGTTCCGTCTCTTCTAATTAAATTATAAATATACTAATGTTTATTATAGCAGAGTGCATTTAGTTCGTGCTTTTCATACTAAATGAATGAGTCTCACAGCTCGTAAGTTGGGGGTGAAAATAACAAGTCAACTCGAACTGGATTCGCAAACGTATCAAGTTTAAATGGTTTTTGAAGTGTAATTAGTTAAACGACAGTCGCAGAGGTGAGCGACCTTGATTATTGCTCTAGAGGGAGCATATTTACACGTAGAAGAAATTTTATCAGGAAAAAGATGTTTTAATGCAGTAAAAAGTAGCCTATGTCACTCTATAGCCTCCTGCGTATCTCCAAAAAATATATATCTTGAAATTGATCCGTTGTGATGATAAAGAAAGACAAAAACAAACACACTTTTACATTTATTTAATATTTGTAATTATTTAATGGCTGGTCAACGCATAAGGTATCTCAAAAGAGGTATAGGGACCTACCTATTAGGGTTTTTTCCCCCAATTAAAGGGCATATTATACCCGGAAATATGTTTAAAAATCCTGTCTTCTTTCACCTAATATTAATGACGTTTATGTAAAATTGAATACCATCATGGCCTAAAAACGGTATACCTACAGTAGAAGATTCAGTTAAGTTTATATGATACAGCTCTCTTTAGCTCCAAAAATACAAATTCAGCCCACATTCCTTCAACCGCAGAGTTGCAAAAACCAATTACTCCAATGTATAGACCAAACTCAATAACAAACCAAAGACCAAACAATCCATAGCATCTCAGAACAAGCAAGTTTCATGCATCGCTTGTTCTCTTATAAGTTAACCTTAGCGACGAGCGGAGCGATAAGCGGATTTATTTATTTTAATACACAATGTTCTATTGATAGTCTGCCAATATATCTGTTTAGTTTTTCACCTTATATTGATTTCTTCTCTCTCTCTTCCTCTTTGATTTCTTGAGACAATACTATCACGATCATGATCAAAAATTGGTTCATAAATTCATGTCGTCGATCATCTTGTTCTTTTTATTATATCGATGAAACGACCCTTTGTTTAATCAACATTGTAATACAAAAATCCTCGAAAATCTATGCGACATTTTACAAAAATTTCAGTAGAAACAAATGCAAAGAAATTATTTAATTTACACATTGCATCTTTCTCTATCGTTCCCGCTTCGCTTATCATCCTAAACTCAGCCGTAAACTTAGTTAAAACTGAGATATTTCACGCTCAACTTACTTGAATAGTTTAGTTGCGGTGTTTTAGTGAGTTAGGTAGGTACGTTATATGCACCTATATTATGCTATTATTTATACATTGTTGGAGGTAGTTATTACAAAGGTTATGCAGTCGCATTTCTGAACTAGAATCTTGTATATTAATATTGATATAGATGACGTTATTATAATAAATCGCGTTTAAAATCCGTTATAATTTTTAATTTCTAACTGGATTCATCTTCAATTCGTAATTTACGATAGTAAAAATCAATATATGAGCAAACGACGTATAAAATCAATTACGATTATCAAATAGGCAAATAAAAAAGCAGCCTATAAGCTTCCAAGCAACTCTACAATACAATACAACCAATAAACCTCTGTTTAAAAATAAACTAACAATTTTAAAACACTCATAAATCAAGACGTAACAAAACAATATAGGTTCACAAAAACAATTTCTTTGCACAAAGTCCTATTGAAGTTGGTAACAAATTATTATCATTATTGGGCGCAAGGCGATGGCCACGGGACAAGAATGAGGAAAGTTTTGCGAGAAACGAGCGCACCTGTATCATTATAAATGTTATAACTTGACCGAAATGAGAACGCCGAACTATCTGAACTACCCTTAAATGACCTTTATTTTGGCGGTATTAACACTTTAAGGTACGCTGGAGCTTCGTAATACTTCAATGATAACTTGCAAATGTAAGAAGTCTAATTCCACAAAAAATCACTAGGTACATAGTATAAAACAAAGTCGCTTTCTCTGTCCCTATGTCCCTTTATATGCTTAAATCTTTAAAACTACGCAACTGATTTTGATGCGGTTTTTTTAAATAGATAGAGTGATTCAAGAGGAAGGTTTTAGTATATAATTTATTAGATTTAAGACAAAGCGGGCGAAGCCGCGGTTGGTAAGCTAGTTAGATATATAACCAAGCTGGGGAGAGGAAAAGTAGCGGTAAGGCATAAATTATATCTTCTTAATTGCTTCAATGATTCCGGATTTCTGTAATACGATGGCGTTCAAAAATATTCTTCTTATTTCATTTATTTGCATAATACCTCTAATATGATTAAATAATTTATACAGTACATTACCAACTATGAGGACTGTTGAGTTTAAGTTTCAATCGCACCAACAATAAACGTAGCCTTTTATGAGCTTGCAAACGACCCATAAAATAATATTTATATTGAGTCAGATTGACCATCCAGATCCCTACAAACAATATTATGAATAATTCATAACTGTCGTAACCTTCGCTATTTCATCTTATTTTAGCTCATATTGAAACAACAATCACGTACAAAATTAAGGTTCCATTTTAATATTTCAATTGCATTACGAAACAAAATCTGCAGCGCGGCCACAAAGAAACTTTTCTATTTGCTGAACGAAAAACCGCATCTGACAATAGTTCATACAAAAAAGCTAACAAAATATTCATAAAGAAAGCCAGCGGATACAACGAGTGCCAAGAGCGGTCTTCAAGGAAATTCCTTTCATTAGTAAAACACAAAAGACTGTGTAAAGCTGTATTTTTTCCGCAAATTGCCTATAAATTTTTATTACGACCACTCCCATTTGAGGTACTGAGGTTTTCTGAAAAATAAGCTCTTTTATTATGTAATTGTTTATGATTTGTCGAGATTATCTGTTTGAGTAGGCGGGTTTTCGTGTAAGTAGGTTTTGAAAGAACTACTTTTTCTTAATTAACATAATGTGATCGTTTGCAGGCAGTACAGAATTAGATTTGTGTGTATTCTGTTCCAGTGAAATAACATAATCTATATACATATATAAAAGAAAGTCGTGTTAGTTACTCCACTTATAAGTCAAGAACGGCTGAACCGATTCAGCTGAAAATTGGCAGGAAGGTAGGTTTAGAGCCAGGAGAAGGACATAGGATACTAAATATGTATCACGGGAGAAGCCGGGGTGGACCACTAGTATTATCATAAATTATGATTACGACACTTCAGAAAAAGACAGTCGAACAAACAAATTTTAAAACTTTAATACACAAGATAAGCTGTGATAACTGGTGACAACTCTCGAGTATATTATTTTTCTCTTTTTCTTTTGTTAATTCGGGTTTAATCCAATTTATACGACGGTTTCATTAAAATTAATGTATTTATTCATTCTGATTCAACAAAGGCAATGCAGAGAGAGCTCGTTCAATCAACTAGTTAAGTTTAATTAACGGCAGAATCACGAACGACATACTCAAACAAGCTGTGTTTTTTTCTTTATTGGCTGGATCCTGTATGGATACAAAAAGGCATATTGTTTCCTTGCACGGTAATTATGGCTTTGCCAGATAGCACACTTTTAAGCGCGCGTCAGAGCGCTTACATGACTCCGTGCTATGACGAGAGCTGTATAATTATTCATAATATTAACTGTGATTGTACTAAGCGATCTTGGCTTTGACAAATAGAACAATAGAATGCGTACCTAGCGCGCGTCAGATCGCTAATCTGACGCGTGCGTCATATCGTTAGCACTCAGTACGGTACCGCGTTAGAACACAATTCGGCGTCATAGCGCGGCGTAAGGTAAGTTCTCGGACGCGCGCTTATTTCGCTTTCTATCTGGTAAAGCCTTTACAAATAAAAAGCGACGCAGACAAATTGTTTGGTCTCTACTGCTGCGAAAGAGGTCTTTTGTCGCCTCAAGTTGACGTCACGTGGTAATGAGAAATTGCGGACCTTGTTTTGTAACTAGTTTATGTGTGATAATAGTAGTTAAACAATTGAGAAAAAATAAACAGTTTTGTTGGAAGTTATTTTGTGACTTAGACTCTTAATAATGTCTGATTACGCATATCTATATTTTAGAACATTCGTTGAGACGAATTTTGGAAATCCAATTGTCAATTCACGATGTCCTAAAACTCATAGGTAATTAATTAATCAAACATAAAACAAAGCAAAGTTAATTAAAATGATCGTTTACAAGACCGCAGTGCGTCATGCGTTCCTTAAAACTCTACTCTTTTATTATATCCCCAAATCGAGAACTATTTACAAAAACCTATATTATTAACTAAAACAATCTTGATTGCAATAGAAATATTTCAAGCCTCTACGGAAGCTACATTTTAACCCCAACATATCTACTGTACTTTGTATGGCCGATAAATCGTGTGATTTTTACGATTCCACGTAACCCATTGTGACGTTCGGAAGGGGATTTTATTGGTCCATTATGACGGTATTTGTGTTGAATGACCCATTACGTGTAATAAGAATGGGTCAGTATTGTATACAGTGTCGTTGGACAGTTTTGAAATGCCTCCAAGTGGGTTACCGTGATAAAGCAATATTAATTCCAGTGTGGAAGTGACAGAGCTGTATACATAATATTATATAGGTCGTCTAGCGCCATCCCTTTCCCACTCTGGAATGATAACTGCTTAAAGACATCATGATAACTCTCCTGTTATGAAATACTAAATAGCGCTGCGTTTAACAGTTTAAATGAAGTAGACTTGGCAAGGTCTACGTAGATAAGGGTTTCCGTACTTTTATGTTTTTTGAAATAAACATTATTTGTCTAAATATTTGTGGTTTAAATAACCATTCAAACGGTTATCGGATATTCTTCATTTCATTATTTTCATTTTGTTATTACATCGGGCACAGGGCTTGTTCTAAGAATAAAAAATCCTGTCGCATGATAAAATATGATATGCAGCGACGCGATATAAAAAAATGAGTAGCCACAAAATCTTTTACAAGTCAAGCAATCTAGGAAACACAGGCTTCGCAATATGTTACAAGATTGATATTAGATCAGCGCTTTTATTACTTAAACAACTATAATTTGACTCAGATTATTTTCATAAATGCTTACAGGCGAGTTCACACAGAGCAGGCAGCCTCGCGCAGAATTTCCCCTGCGTGTGCTGCCGTTTTCCTCGACCGAGGAATATAGAGATGGCTTAGTCACATAGATAGTTAGCCATAAGGCTACTTGTGTATTTAATGTATATCTATTTTTACGTTTTCATTCATTCCTTCATCCATAGACGTGCCATATAGACTCAGCAGCTTCGTGCGGCAATTGCTTCGCGAGGCTAGTCGCTCTGTGTGGACCCGCCTTAAGTCGTAAAAATGTCCTTTAACATATTTTAGAAATTTGATCATCTCCGTAAGTAAATTTCTACAGGAGTCGTCTGCAAGCTACAAAGGAGAGGTCACTTAAAATATATAATACATAAACAATAATATTACGCTTAAATCTTCACTATACGGCTCCATTAAGTGCATTTGCATATGCGACCTCATGCAATATTCATGAATAACTTTCTGGATGAGTTGATATTGCTCTTAGGTCGCAAATTATTGCCTTAATTACGTGGATAGTAATTAATAACAGTGGCTTAATATTGTGATAACGTTAAAACAAAGACGCAAGGCGAGTGGCTTGTTTAGTTCATGCTGTGGCTTGAGTGGTGAGCTTTATTTTTTAATGTAATTCGTGGGATTGTATAAAGATTTTTGGGAATAAGGTTTTGCAGATGGTAATTAGGGAGTGGACTACGTATGGTTTCATTTTACATTTTTACTCATCTTTTAAGTAAGCTCTTTCATACATTTGCTCTCTCTTGGAATATTTAAAACTATACTAAGTGTGTATATGCATTAAGTCTTCCACATCTAACTTTGTTATGTTTTTTTGGCAAATAAATTAATTTGAATTTGAATTTTGAATTTTTGAGATTTGTAACGATATGTGCGTAGATAGTTTGGTCATAAGTTTGTTGATAAAATATTAATGTAAATAAATAAAAAATATTGTCTGATAACCTAGAGAAGACTAAGATCAGCTTTTAAAAATGGATATTAAAAAGATAAAAGAATATACTAGGTACCTATATGACATACTTATATACTCCATCGTAATTAAAGTATATTTTATTTATTTTGTATAAAACATTATTAAAACATAAACCACAACGAATCATTGTCCTCTCGTGTATGCAGAATATGATTCACAAATATTTGACTTTTATACCGTGACCAAATTATAGTGACCACTCTATGTTATTTAGTATTCAATTATTCATAATTTTGAGTTTGTTTCATAAAATGTGTCTAATAATTATTACTTGAATTATCGTTGCTTTAAAAAATATCCTTTACACGCAGATAAATTACGTAACAGTACGTTTGTCATTTAAATTATGAATTTACAAATAACTTCTCATAAGCCATAAAAACGCTATACTATATCATATTATTTACATTTATACTATATTATTTTAATATTATAAATCTGAAGAGTTTGTATGTTTATTTGTTTGATCGCGCTAATTTCAGGAACTACTATTATTTGGTCCGATTTGAAAAATTATTCCCGTGTTAGATAGCTAATTTATCGAGGAAGGCTATACTATTATATATGTCAATATAAATGTAAGACAAACAGGAGCGGAGTTAAGCGGGTGAAGCCGTGAGGCGCAGCTAGTCTACACTTCTACACTAATATTATAAAGAGGAAAACTTTGTTTGTTTGTTTGATTGTAATGAATAGGCTCATAAACTACTGGACCGATTTTAAAAATTCTTTCACCATTCGAAAGCTACATTATCCACGAGTAATATAGGCTAGGTTTTATCCCGGAAATCCCACGGGAACGGGAACTATGCGGGTTTTTCTTTGAAAACGCGGGCGAAGCTGCAGGCGGAAAGCTAGTCAAAGATATGCATAAAACTGTCTCATTTCTTTACAAACGTGGACACAAGCGAATAAAGCTAACATGCGCCAGACAATTTTCATGTAAGTGGCACTACACATGGCAGAAACAAATGTTATCTAAATATGAAATGCATAAAATAAATCCTGGAGCAAAGTAGCAATTTTTAGGTGTCTCGCCTTGTATTTGAAAGGGACAATATACAAGAGATATTTAATATCGAAACAAATGAGTATTGGAATACTTTGTTTATGATCATCTTAAATTAAAATTTAATAGGTAGCAGGTAGCAGTTTAATAGTAGCAGGCAGTACATTACATCACATGTCACTTTCCAAGATATTATGTACTATTTATTGTATCATTGTTTTTGGGTGGGTATCGGACATCGGTATGTTTTCATGTGTTTAATTTCCTTATTAATGATTTTGCTTGTGTAATGAAACAATAAAATGATATTTCGTTTCATTTCGCTGAAACTTCAAATTTTAATAAATATAAAAAAAATCGATTCAAGAATGATTCGAAACTATATTTACTTACAGTTAAGAATTAAATTTAATCTGTATGTTAATCACTAAATAGTGTAAAACAAAATCGCTTTCTCTGTCCCTATGTCTCTATGTCCCTATGTATGCTTAAATCTAACTACGCAACGGATTTTGATGCGGTTTTTTTAATAGATAGAGTGATTCAAGAGGAAGGTTTTAGTATATAATTTATTATGTTTTAGACAAAGCGGGGAAAGCTAGTATTGTAATAAGAAGGCTTAAAAATACGCTTTCTATTCCAAATTGCCTAGAACTCATAATACAGAGCATAATTTTCCAATACCTACAAATTATCACACATATGCGTATAAAAACCATTCCCAATCAAACGAATAAACAATTTTTATCGAAAAAAATAGAATCCGCATTACAATAAACGATGGAATTATGCAAAAATATCTCAACTCAAATAAAACAAAGCGAAGTATAGAATTGTTTTTAATTCGGCCCATTACCAGCGCAGTACAAAGGGGTGTATTTTACAAAATGGACTAAAGTTACAATTTTTTATAGCGGCAACACTGGCCAAATGTACATGTATTGCGTTTAAAATATACGTTTTAAATGCACTAGTTTAAGGATGTTTTGCAAATCCTTTTTGCTGAGATTTGCATTTGTATCTTATTAATATTGTTCTTTGTTTTATCGAATTTTGAGTCTTGTAAATATTGTTCTTTTTTTTTTGTGACGAACTTCTGTTGTTGTATGCTTAAAATAATGGGATAGGAATTAAAGATATGTATTGTTTTAGAATTTAAATAAGCTGGTGTGAAATTTAATCAACCGAATACCTACATTCCATCACCTTCATAATTGAGTTCATAAACGTATAAATTGAAGCAATTATTGTGGTGTGTTTTGGTTTGAAATATGAATATAATTATTAATTATAATATAGTAAATCTATTTAAATTACCTATGTGTTTAATAATATTATCTATGTATGTACATACCTATTTAGAATATAGTGTGTAATAATACAGTTATAGGTATCTACATAACTACTATCTTATATATAAAAATGAATCGCAAAATGTGTTGGTAAGCGCATAACTCGAGAACGGCTGAACCGATTTCGATAATTCTTTTTTTAATATATTCCTTGAAGTACGAGGATGGTTTTTATGTAGAGAAAACGTAAGTACCACGGGCGAAGCCGGGGCGGACCGCTAGTTTACAATAAAGATTAAACTATATAGTTATACAGAATATAAACAAATAAAATATACCTTTATTAAAACCAACAATGGCAGACATAAAGTTTTTACAGTTATGCCGAATCAATAATATTCCTTCTGCAAACCGCGGAGGAAGTTTTCGCCGCTGTTAGTTTTGAAAGTCGTTTTTATTGTTTCACTCATTATGAGTTGGAGCTGTGGTTTTGATTAATATATATTTAAATAACTATTTATGCAAACGACTATATTAATATTTATTTTAGTTCAAAATATAGAGAGAAAAGTTTATAAATATATGACAATGGTGAATGGACGATCGGTTTCAAATAGATAGTTTAAATTACTGTAAAATGAATAATATGTTAGCAACTTTAGTTCATTCAATTATAATAATTAATTAAATCAGATACCTATACACGTTGTTCTTTATATAACAACTAGCTTTCCGCCCGCGGCTTCGCCCGCGTTTTCAAAGAAAAACCCGTTCCCGTAGGATTTCCGGGATAAAACCTATCCTATATCCTTTCTCGGGTATCAAAATATCTCTATACCGAATTTCATGCAAATTGGTTCAGTTGTTAAGGCGTGATTGAGTAACAGACAGACAGAGTTACTTTCGCATTTATAATATTAGTATGGAAATAGCCTTTGTTACTAATTGGTAAGCATATAGCTTTTTAATAGCAAAGTATTTTTAGAATATAAATGCAACAACCAAAAATAAAACAAAATTTTCCTTCTTTAAAATAATTTACATAGTCGCGGCAGGCTTTGTTCTTTACTTAGAAGGACTTGCGTCAGAAATCTAAAATACAATCCTAAATATATCCGAACTCGAGTATCAAAATAAGCCAATAGTTCAATTATTTAATATCAACATATCAACATTTTGCGTCATCAATAAACTAACTGGATGCAGGAAATATTTCCATGACAACAAACATCAAATTATGGATCCGAATGGGCTGCAAATTAATACGAATGTACTAACATAATTTATAATGCTAATACGAAATACGATATCATCTAGTTCAAAGATTGATATAGTTAATCAGACAAAACTAATTTATTTATACCTATGTGCACAATTATTTATTCATCATAATAAAATATTACATCATTTACACAATTCAATATTACAACATTCATTTAATTTAAATTTATTAATATGTTTATCGGAATTACGAAGGTATCTCTAGGTACTTCATATTATGTTATTGTATATGAAACTAAAAAAATAAATATGACCTCCGTATTGACTTTTGAGTTGAAAAAAATGCATTTGTCCCATAATGTTCAAAACTCTTACAAATCACATAAACGATATGTACGCTTCTAAAAATAGTTGCCTCACGTGAAAACTTAGCGAAACCTATTGATACATATTGGAGAATATTCATAACGACATATAAAATTGAACCCGGCAAGAGTAGCTTTGTTGAAAAACTCATATCGAAAGTGAAAATGGATTAGGCAAGTATCGATTGCATGAAGAAATTGCCTTTGACGTAATATATTGTAACTCCATTCGTATAAGTCAATGTTTTCGATGAAATGTATTTTTATGAATAAATTTAATAGAATATCGAAAATTCTCTAAAATATTATTAATTAGAATTGCCTTTGTAGACTGGGGCCTTTGAAAATAATGAAAAGATAAAAAAAATCGCAGTCGGATGAAACCCATTAGAAAAGGAGGGGAATATGATAAAAATGTAAGGAAAAATAAATTACGGTCAATCCGATTTCGGGAAGCGGGAGGGGGGAGCTTTAAAGAGAAAAAAATGGTTTCTCTTGATTTCCAACAAAACTACAAGTCCTATAGAAAAAAGTTCAATGGCAAAGTTGTAAGTAATTAAAAGTTCTACAACTTTTGTATTCACAATTTTTTCACATAACCTAAAAATTTAGGAGAAAAATTCAAAAAAACCAAGTTTTTGGTCTTTTATTTCTATCTACTTCAAAATTTATTTTTTTTCTACGAAATTTGGTGGAAACTTACTTTATTATGTCCCAAATACACTGTAATTTATTTGATTGAAAATATTTATTTTTTCGCCTTATTTTGAATTAATACCAAAAAAACAACCTAATTTTCAATCGAAAAGTCACCCGTCAAAATATCAGCTTTTTTCAAAAACTTGGGGTGCCTTTTATTTATTGAAATCTCTACTTTCATATGGTGTAAAAAAATAAACACCACCATAGTAAATGTTCTCAGGAAATGCATACAAACAGTCTGAAAATTAGCTTTTGCTAAATCAGGCACACTTCTTGAACTCTATATCTTCTCTTGTATCGGCTTTTCGGTAATATTTCAAAAGAAAAATAATTATCTGTTCTAAGTTTAATATTTTACAGCATATTCAAAAGCAAAATGATGTCGATAAAAACATTTCAGGTAGCTCCTTTTCTAATGGGTTTCATCCGACTGCGATTTTTTTTTGTTTCAAAAATTATCTACTCTAGTCTATTGGTGAATATGCAAAATACATATCTAAACATTTTTGATGGACTTTTAGGAACTGTCCTTTTATGAGGTACTGAGAAGATTTTTATATGCGTAAAGTATATGAAGATGGATAATGTTTATTATTATTTCATGAGATTATATTTCTGGATTAGTAGATAAACATAGGTGGGTAAAGACGTGGGTGTGTTAAGTGTTTATTATTATTCTTAAAATAACTTAGTTTAGTCTTAGAAAGTCATATTTTCTGATACTGTACCTATGTGCAGAGTATAGAGAAAGCATAGAGTTTAGAGCCTAATGTATATTAGCAAGCTAGTATAGAGTCATTAGACTCATAAAATGTATCAATAAAATTTGTGTTTCTTAAACATAGTTGAAGTTTAGTAGTAACATCAAGTGTAGGTAATTTTAATCATGAGTTAATGGTATTTATTAAACGACGCCATTCAACTTACGGCCAAAATGATTTCTAGAAGAATAACAATTTAAAAGGCGGGCAACATCGTGAAGCAGCTCGATCAGCGTGGACGTGCCTTTGCCGCAGAAAGTTTGCCGCGTCTGCCATAATTTTCCATCCTATTTTCATATGACACAATTAAATAAGCCCACGTATCAAATCGAACAAAAGAACAATGGTCTCTCAACCTGACACATTTCCTGACAATGGAATTGAAACAGCATCCTTGTGTGATCTATTTTCACTTGTAGGTCTAGATAAGTTCTATTATTTATGCTTTTTATTAGCGTGTACCTATATCTTAACACAATTACGTATATGAATCAAACTAAAACTCAAATTCAAACATTTATTTATTCAATTAGACTTCTTCTTCTAGAAGTACTTTTGAATCGTAACAATATATTTGTAACATTTACCACCGATTCCGGAAAGCAGTGTCTTTGGAGAAGAACCGGCAAGAAAGTCCATAGTTGTTTTTTAAAAATCATGTCAATATTACAATTTAATTTTACAAAATATGTAAGTACATATTATATCAAGACTAGCTTTCCGCCCGCGGCTTCGCCCGCTTTGTCTAAAACACAATAAATTATATACTAAAACTTTCCTCTTGAATTACTCTATCTATAAAACCGCATCAAAATCCGTTGCGTAGTTTTAAAGATAAGCATACATAGGGAAAGCGTCTTTGTTTTATACTAAGTATATGTACTGCTTGTACTGATAATAATTTACTAACATAAAATACTATTCAGCGGTGTAATTATATTCCTCTATCCTATTAGATGAGGCTGCCAATCAGCTATTCTTACTGATCATTATTCTTTTGTGCTCTTTTTGAGGGAAATAGCGTCTATAGAAAAATATATTGAAGCGATAATAAGCCGAATAATGCGGTAATTGGGACCATGTTCGCTTGGATGTTTTGTGAATTCTTTTTCATATTTTCTACAGTTTTGCGAACTTGAATGTAGTCTTTGTAGATTCAGGTTAATTAGAAAATATGAGGATTTTTTATGGCAATAGTTCTCTATAAAATATAAGAACAAGTACTTTGTTTTTTTTTTCTGTAAAGAAACTGCCAATTCGTGCAATTTTAGCCTGTATTTAGATAATATACGTCACATAAATGCAAAGCAAATAATATTTCGCTGTTACATAGAAATATCGAAACGCCAAATTCTATTTCTTTCTCGACTCATACCATAGAGAATTGCAATGCTGAAATATGACATAGTGCGGCCTTATTTCAGGCTTCACTCTAAATCAACGAAAACCAGTAAATTTCAGATGCTGTCACGTTGTGTGTATTCTAATACTATGAATAATGTCTAAGGATGTGTATATTATTATCAAAAAAGTTACTCTAATGAATCTAACACAAAAGGTATTTATCTCATTTTTCGGAGTTAATTATTATAGTGTTGCTCAATTATTGTTTTGCGATTAGCTAGTTGTTTTCAAGCCTTGAATAAACTTTGTTTTACATTCGTTTTAATAACATTTAGCCTAAGAATTTAGCAAATTTAATCAGTGTATAAGAAACAGGGTTTTAGTTATTTAAATTATATGTCATTTTAGAACAAATGAATGATTGTAACCATTCGGAAGCGTCCAAAAGAAACCTTGTTAAATGATAAAGGTCTGCGCTTGAGTACCAAGCTTGCCAAGCGCTATTATTGCAAAAACGATTTTATGATATTAAGTCGTAGCCGATAAAATTCGAGATTTTCAAACAAAACCCCTAAAACCCGCCAAACAATGTCATGAAAATTTTACGCGACGTAAGATTTAGTTTATTTGTCCCGTAACCGAATTTAAAGGTCCTATCTGCTTTACGAGGAAACTTTAAGGTTTATGGCCTTAATTGGGTGAATCTTTTTTGTTTCATATTGTGTCATTTCGATTTTATTACCTGCGTTAAGGTGCGACACATGTGCTTTTTATAGATTACTAGCGGTCCGCCCTGGTTTCGCCCGTGGTACATATTTACGTTTTCTCTACATAAAAACCATCCTCGTACTTCAAGGAATATAATAAAAAAAGAATTATCGAAATTGGTTCAGCCGTTCTCGAGTTATGCGCTTACCAACACATTTTGCGATTCATTTTTATATATAAGAAGATATCTTTGCTGCATTTTTTACTAAATTGAAATTTCTTAAAATTCTAGTTGGTTTATATCACAGTTTACTTACAGAGCTCTAAAACAAATCGAAGTTATTACCTACTACTAGCTTTCCACCCGCGGCATCGCCCGCGCAGTTAAAGAAAAACCCGCATAGTTCCCGTTCCCGTGGGATTTCCGGGATAAACCTATCCTATGTCCTTTCTCGGGTATCAAAATATCTTTATACCAAATTTCATGCAAATTGGTTCAGTAGTTAAGGCGTGATTGAGTAACAGACAGACAGAGTTACTTTCGCATTTATAATATTAGTATGGATAGTATGGATTTTTAGGTTTCCGCTCGCACCTAACCTTATAGCGCGAGTTACTATATTATTACTTATAGCCAATCCAAATTTCAATTATTTATTCTACACATATAATATATTTAAAAAAAATCGTATCCGTTCTGCCCCCCTAATCAAGTGGCTTTCTGTTAGCGTAGCGTTCAATAGAATCGTCTATTCTATTGAACGCTACGCTAACAGAAAGCCACTTGACTAGGGGGGCAGCAGTTTAAATATGAAAACTTACACTTACACAGACGTCATTCTCGAATTTCTAGCTCTAGTACCTATTTATTTTGACACCTTGCGTTGTAAAATGCTTTCAAGACTTAAAAACATTACCATAACACCATAGTAGGTTAAAAATAGAATCTTCAGTGCATAATAAGGAAGTGACTGCATTTGCGGAAGCAGTTGAAAGTTAAATTGGTTTTGTTACTTCTTGTTTTAGACTCGATATTCTAAGCAATGTGCTTTGAATATGTAATTGTGCTGATAAATATGATGATTTAAAGTTTATTTTGTTATCGATTGAACTATGGATAGAGTTAGTTTTGATTAAGAACTTATTGATGGTAGTAATACGCGATGTATGAATTTAAAATGATTTGAACTATTTATTTTTGTGATACAGCAAGCAAATTAGCTGTTGAGTCGTCCCGTGAGCGAACTTTACAGTAACTTAGCCACTGAAAATGACTTGCCAGCTTTTTTAAAGAAATAAATAAAAAATAATGGATTGATGAGAAAATAAGGGGAAAGAATTGGAATGCGTAACAAAATACGAGCCTCCTTGTAGGGTATATTTTATGTAATACATATACAGATAGTTCTTATATTGTAATGATATGTCTACCTCATACATATTACATGTGTATGTATGACGCTGTCCACGCATAACTACAGAACAGATTTGGTAGAAATTTGGTATGCAGATAGAATATGAACTTAATTAACATAGATACTATTTATTTCAAACTCAAACTCAAACTCAAACATTTATTTATTCAATTAGACTTCTTCTAGAAGCACTTTTGAAACGTCATTAGGTACATATTTTTAACATTTACCACCGATTCGGAAAGCAGTATCTACGGAGAAGAATCGGCAAGAAACTCCATAGTTGCTCTTTTTAATCATATCAGTTTTACAATTTTACAAATTACATATGTAACATCATAATAATTATATTAACATAATATGCCAAAGAACTGTCCTGTGGTTTTTACGCGACAACCCTCCATGGGTTTTTATCGTCCATATATTCCTTGATACTGTAATAGGCTCTCTGAACTAGTACATTTTTTATATAAGTTTTAAATTTAGAACAACTAAACTCTTTAATATTATGAGGAATTCTGTTGTAAAAGCGTATACCTTGACCCATAAATGAATTTTTAACTTTAGCTAGCCGGAAAAATGGCATTTCAATTTTATTTCTGTTTCTTGTGTCATAACAATGTCTATCTCCGACTTTTGTGTGTAAGTAAGCGTTATTGTGTACATATAAAATATTATTAAATATATACTGCGACGGTACAGTAAGGATACCAGTATTCTTAAAGAGATCTCTTAGTGAGTCTCGAGCACGCAAATTATATATAGAGCGTATGGCTCTTTTCTGTAATATAAATATAGTTTCTATATCTGCAGCCCTGCCCCATAGCAGAATTCCATAGGACATTATGCTATGAAAGTAGCTAAAGTAAACCAATCTAGCCGTTTCTTCATCGGTGAGATGCCTTATTCTTCTAACTGCATATGCAGCTGAGCTGAGCTTAGCAGCGGTGGTGGTAACATGGGCCCCCCATTGAAGCTTCTCATCTAATGTCAAACCAAGAAAAACAGTCGATTCCACAGGGTATAATACCTCCCCGTTTAAAATAATATTCCTTTTCACCTTTTTTACATTTGGGAGGATAAATTCTACACAATTTGTTTTTTTTGTATTTAATAGTAAATTATTAGTATTTTTTAAACCAATTGGATATGCGTAAAAGAGCAGAGTTTACTTCGTCAACATTTGTGTCATGTCTATCCACATTAAAAATTAATGAGGTGTCATCTGCAAACAGTACTATTTCACACATATCCTCCAAATAATAAGGTAGGTCATTAATATACACTAAGAACAAAAACGGTCCTAAGATAGATCCCTGCGGAACACCTATGTTAATCGGCGCACCGCGAGATTTCTCTCCATTAACGACAACGGTTTGTACCCTGTTCTGAAGATATGAAGCTATGAGATCCTGAGCTAAACCTTTGATACCATAAAAATTTAGTTTCCGTAATAGAGTGGAATGTTCTACACAGTCAAAAGCCTTAGAAAGGTCACAGAATATCCCCAAAGCATTCTTTGAATTTTCCCATGCTTTGTATATATGTGACAAAAGAGCTACTCCGGCATCAGTGGTAGAGCGCCCCTTTGTGAAACCATACTGTTTGGCGTGCAGTAAACCATTTGATGCAAAATGACTACTTAATTGGTTTAAAATTAGTTTCTCGAAGACTTTGCTCAAAGTTGGTAATATGGAAATTGGCCTATAGTTATTACTGTCTTCTTGGTCACCACTTTTAAATAAAGGAATAACTTTGCTAAATTTTAGTAAATCAGGGAATATACCACAGTCACAACACTGATTAAATATAAACGCCAGTTGATTGGCAATGTTTTCTATGATATTATTTACTAAATTTACAGACATACCCCAGAGATCACATGTTTTTTTTAAATTTAATGTTTTAAAAGTTTTAACAATTTCATCAGCAGTCACGTGTCGCAATTCAAATAATTTGTTACACTCAGCAACATGATCCCTCAATAAAGACTCTGCAAGCGCTGAAGACGAATTTAAATTCTTAGTTATACTAGCAGGGATATTACTAAAGAAATCTTCAAAAGCAAGCGCAACATCAGCACTTTTGTCAATGACCCTACCAGAATTGACAAGTTTTATGGTACTATCATTCGATTGGCTTTTGCCCAATTCACCATTAATAATTGTCCAAACCGTTTTAACTTTATTGTCAGAGTTGCGTATTTTATCTCTGACATACAAACTCTTGGCAGTGAGACAAACTTTTTTAAATGTTTTTGAATAATTTCTTTTTTGTGTTTTTGAATAATTTGAATTCAACGTAAGCGAACCTGACGGTATAAACTCGAATGAGCTTTTAGAAGTAAAATAGAGTATATTCTAAATAATAATATGTATAAGAAAAAATAAATAGTACGAGAAATTAATAGACGATTGTATTATTGGTTCGATGTAAAGAAATCAATTATAAAATTATTAGGTAGGTATTGAAAAGTACTTGTAGTACCTATATAGAGGCAGGCGATAGGCAAAATATTGTTTAATTTTACCTACACAATGCTCTTTCTAAATCTACAAAGATAATAAAAACATGATAAATTTAATGCATAGGTAAAATATAGTAGGTACATTTCGTAAACAAAATAAAAAAAATGCACATGATAAAATACCTTAGGCGGCTTTATTTAGAAGCAATAAGCAGAAGGATATAGAAACAAGAGACGTAACATAAATAATTTAAATTATCGTTATAACAAACATAAAATTGATGAAATACAACACAATACATGTATCAAAAACAAAAAAATCAAATACAAATTCAAATAAAAGTTCGTTTATTATATAATCAAATGATTAACCGTAGAGCTAAATACATTGTTGGTAATCAACACAACAGTATTAACTGTGATATATTTATTAGTTACATACAGTTGAAGCGGCTTTCTAACATAATTTCTTTAATTTTAATTTCTCATTTCAATCTGCTAGTTGCATAATCTGGTACACAAATTCACTAGTGCAGTCTACACCGTACATCATCTTAAGCGTTCCTACTGGTACCGTTCCCGACTTATGATAAAATGGCTCTTTGAAACCGTTTCAAAGTTCATCCCCCAAGGAGGGATATTTTTACAAGGATGAAATAGCAAAGGTAAATTCAAAACGGGGTTACGTTCAAAATTATGCAAGCGTAGGGTTGTCGAAAATGAAATTACTTTATTTTTTTTTGTATATTTTATATCACATTAATACAATACAAAAAATGTTATTTTAAAGAGATGCGAGTTAACTTTTTTATTTCATCGTTTCTTCTGTACACACTACACAACAGGTAGCATTGATAAAATTATATGATAAACTTCTAATTCTTCTTCTTGCTTGAACTTTGAAGTCATTTGGATCGCGCTATTTTTATGTATTTGTATACTGCAAGAATAGATATCTATATATATAATAAAACTAAGTCGATAAAATGTGCGTGCCGATAAAACTTAAAAAGGAGTCCCGACACGATAAAGGGACTTATGTGGTGTGATAGCCCTTTATCCCCCCTCGAACAAGAAAGTTCCCGTTTTAATCTAAAGGGCATGTTTTTAAAGATATAAGGGACTTTCCGACCCTTCAACTTGGAAATTAAGTGCAGTGGCGCCATCTGTTATCGAATATTTGAACTTCGGAGACTATATTACACTCCAATAGACATAGTGTGTAGTCTCCATAGTTGTGAGCCATTGCAGCATGTGTAGTAGTGGCGCGAAATTTAAAATTCCAATTTCAATAAAATCTTAAATTTAAATTTTGTGTATTTATACGTCATTATTTAACGTATATTTTGGAGTTAAAGCGACATAATTTTAGTTATCCAAATTAATTCTCAAAATATTAAAAAATTTAGGTTTTTAAATTTCGCGCCTTTACTACATACGCTACCGCTACAGAAGCTAGAAAGTTCCCGTTTTAATCTAAGGGCGTGTTTCTAAAGATATAAGGAACTTTCCAACCCTACATAGTGGCGCCATCTGTTATCGAATATTTGAACTTCATTCAGGACAACGATTGTTTGGGTTGCATTTCCAAAAGCGTTGCGAGCAAATTTCAATAAAGTCTTAAATTTAATTTGTTGCTATAATAAAGTTATTAAATTTTGTGTATTTGTACGTCATTAGCTAACTTATATTTTGGAGTTAAAGCGACATAATTTTAGTTATCCAAATTAGTTCTCAAAACCTTAAAAAATTTAGGTTTTAAAATTTCGCGCTTTTAGTACAAATGCTACCGCTATAGAACCTTTTCTTATGGCGGACGATAGTGACCAGAATACTCTAGAAGGTGTGAGAGAGAAAATATTTTCAAATTTTCTCGAATATTCTAGAGCCTAGCTCTCTGAATATATAAGAGCCCGGTGTCGCTCACCAGAGTTAGTTTAATTTGAACAGCGAAACGAGCGATTTCAAAACGAAAATAAGAGAAGTTATCTGTGAGCCTTTATTTAGAAGTATCACGTGTGAGTATTTTTAATAGTGTGTTTAATTAACTCTCGATTTTGAAACGAAATAGAAATAAGTTATTTGTGGGTTTTTTTCGTGAAATTTCCCTATAATATTAACAACATGTAACCCATCAAACCCAAAACAGCTATGGGACTCTTTCAAAAGGAGTATGAGTGATGATATACTGTACCAAGTCCGACAAGCTAATCCTGAACTGACTATAGAATTCAATGACGAGATCTTCAATGAAACACGCATTCGCTTAGAAGATAAATGTTTAGCAATAAATAATCAAGCCTAAGTAGAACTTGGAATGCCAGCACCACAAAGAAATGCTTTTAGTGTGCTAAACTACGAAATTATGAAGGAAAAAAGTTACAACATCAATCAACTACTTGAATACAATGCTCACAACTCTCAATGACAATAAAAAAAAAGTTTACGACGTTATAATGAGCCGGATAAATAACGATATTGGTGGAATTATTTACTTGGACGCACCAGGAGGCACCGGTAAAACGTTTCTCATAAATCTAATACTGGCGGAAATACGTGCTAAAAAACTCATCGCACTGGCACTAGCATCATCTGGCATTGCAGCCACACTTATGGAAGGAGGACGATCTGCCCATTCTGCCTTACAACTACCATTGAATATAGCCGAACAACAATTCCCGGTATGTAAAATTTCAGGAAAATCTGGACGTGGTAAATTCTAAACCAAGCTAAAATTTTCATCTGGGATGAATGCACCATGGCCCATAAAAAATTTATAGAAGCCATGGACAGAACATTACAAGAATTGCGAAAAAACTCTGAAATAATGGGAGGAGCTCTACTCATACTCTCAGGAGATTTTCGACAAACACTTCCAGTTATTCCCAAGAAAACATCAGAAGACGATATCAATGCATGCTTGAAAAAATCACATCTCTGGCTACAAGTCCAAATACTGCAATTAACAAAAAACATGAGAGTTGAATTATCAAGAGATGAAACAACAGCACAATTTGCTAAAATACTTTTACAAATCGGCGAAGGTACATATCCTACTGACCAAACGACCGGCCTCATTGAACTTAACAGTGATTTCTGTAATATAGCCACTACTGAAGACGAACTAATCGACAAAATTTATCCAAATATTATTCAGAACTATACTAATGCAGAGTGGTTATTTCAAAGAGCAATTTTGGCCACTAAAAATAATATTGTTGACGATATCAATTTTAATATTCTGAAGAAAATACCTGATGAAGAGAAAATATATAAATCGATCGACACGATGGTATCTATTGAAGAAAGTGTCAACTTCCTCACTGAATTTCTAAACTCTTTACAAGTACCAGGAATGCCATTACACTGCCTTCGTCTGAAAATTGGAACTCCAATCATACTACTCAGAAATCTCAACTCCCCAAAATTATGTAATGGAACTAGAATGATCGTAAAACAGCTATCGAATAATATCATTGAAGCTGAACTTATTTCTGGAAAGACCAAAGGACAGACAGTATTTATACCTAGAATACCACTGATCTCTTCGGAATTGCCATTTCAATTTAAAAGACTGTAGTTTCCAATAAAATTAACCTTTAGTTTTACAATTAACAAAGCGCAAGGACAAACTTTAAAATATTGTGGCATTAACCTCAAAGAATCCTGCTTCTCTCACGGTCAGCTATATGTAGCTTGCTTCAAGAGTAGGAAATCCGAAAAATTTATGTATATATACTCCGGACAATAAAATGAAAAATGTTGTTTATAAACAAGTATTGTAAATAATGAGAAAACGTTTTCAATAAATTTTTTTTTTACTTTTTACGTCATAGTTTATTTTTTTATTTCGACTCTACCACGTCATCTCATATCAACTCCCGGGCGAAGCCGGGTTTTTTAGCTAGTTATATATAAATAGAATTCAATCAGACTGTAGGTTATTTTCTATGTACAATGTTTAAAATCAATAATTCAATACATGAATATTATCCACATCCATTAAATAGATAGTCTCGTAAAATAAATAAGAAAAAAAATATTATAAAAGGCGTAGCATCCCTACGACCAAGTTTAATCCTCTTACGGATATTTCACGGATATTTATATCTAATGCGGACGAAGACAATTTTATTTTCAATCCACTGAATCTGCTATTCAAAACCGTTTGAAAATTTTAAATCTTTTTGTCGCTTAACCTTTTGTAAGCTTTGGAAATAAGACTCTGTTAAGATTCCTTTACCGGGGCTATCTACTTACTTGATGTGCGACGGAAAATATTTGAGTTGAAGATCGTAAGCCGATTCGCAAGACGTGCTTTTTGTTACCGTGCATTTAGATCAAACGAACATAGAGCAAGAGCAATCTTTCGTGATTTTACATAGTTTCAGTGACGATAAATTAAGAGCAAGGAGCTATTATTGTTTATAACGAATATTATGTACCTACTACAGAATTCTAATTTTTTTGTTTATAAGTTTAAGTAGTAAATACGACGTAGCTTTGGAAAATTGCTATACATGTTAAGTATTATAAATTCAGAGGTCGCTTTAAAAGTATATCATTACAAAATCCGAAATACAGGTAAATACATGTATTTATGAAGATATTTAATAATTTAAATACGTACACTAGTTTTGTCAGTCCGTATACCAAGTGTTTGTTACCTGTAATATATTATTATTTATATGTAATTGTATCGTTAAAGTGTCGCCTGCTCTGTCATCTATATGATCAGATTGTTTCTAACCATATTACGTATTTCTAATTAAATTAAATACTCTGACCCAGTTTTTAACTGTACCTATTTTAAATAGGAAAATATTTTTTCTTCTAACGATTCTTGTTAAAGATTTAAATGATATTATTATTCCATAATAAGCCAGTAAAAGTATTGTAGGATTTGATTCAATAGATATGCTTGCTAAAAATATTTTAATAAACATAAAAATATTCGAATATCTATATTTTGTCTAGTTCAACAGTATTTGCTTGAGTTTCTTCTTTTTCATCATCATTATCAGCCAGTACATATTCCTACTGCTGGGACCTCCTATGAGGGTTCAGGACATAATCCACCACGCTGGCCACACGCTGGCCAAGTGTGGGTTGGCGGATGTCACATGTCGAATTTTTTTTCTTGGACATGTCGCTTCCTCACGATCTTTTCCTTCGCTTTTAAGCTATTGCATAGCTTCTATCGCGGTCCTTGAGCGCGGGGACCGAATCCAGAAATTCCGTAATGAAAAAACCTCACGCTCCCCACTCCGACGGGCGCGGAGGTATGGCTTGAAGGCATAGCATGCTTTACCGCGGCAGTCCCCGAGTTCCACACGTCTTTTATTTTTTAATTGAAGTCTAAAAATACATCAATTAATAATTTAAATGACTTACCTAAACGTTAAGTTTATCCCATCTGTAACCAAAACCGCAGGACTGACGCTGTATGTTTGTCTTTTCAGTGAATGTTATTATAGTTTAATTTGGATAATAATAACGTTGTGGTCGCATGTGTTGTTTTATGAGAGGAAGTTTGTGGTTAACATTGTTTGATATTTTGTTAATAGGCTGCTATAATATCTAATTGTTAATTTCTTAGTTAGATAATTGGTTGCTTGAAAGTTATGAAATAGAATGGAGAAAATTTTTGCCATAACCATCAGCTTATATAATAGATTTATATTATTATATTTGATATAGATATATTATTTGTTCCCACAGTGGGAACAAATAATATCTTTCAAACTCTCAAACTCAAACTCAAACATTTATTCATTCAATTAGACTTCTTATAGAAGCACTTTTGAAACGTCATTACATATTTTAAAATTTACCACCGATTCGGAAAGCAGTATCTACGGAGAAGAAGACATGCAGATCTTTATTATCTGCATGTCTTCAACGAGAGTAATAAAGAAAAATAATGCTATAAACCAAGTGTTTTTATTTATATTATCGTTTGTATGAATGATAAATAACTGAATTTCCCACATAAAATATCATTGCAGAAATACATTATTATTTGATCACGTAAAAGACTCAACGGATTTTGTATCCATATTCCTATTATATTTTTATAGATTCACAAGTATGCAATGGAGTGGTCGTTAACACAATATAAAACTCAAACAAGACAACGAAAACATTCCAATAAAGTTGTTCTTGAATCGAATTTTTCAGGCGATAACTTAAATTACGAGCAAGCTATTATCGTATCTAAATTGCAGAAGACTCGAAGTATCAAAAGGCAGTGATTATGTCGTTCGTTATTCGTGCAAGGTGAATGGAGCGCTGAGAGCGGCTCATTATCATTCTCTGTCCGTTGCATCTCTCATTCGTGGGCTCCGAGATAAGCGGGAGCGGTTTTGGGTGTTTTTCGGTGTTATGACGTTGTTCTTTGTAAGTTTTAAAAGAATAAAAATAAATACTTTACTTATCAAACTGTTTTAAGTGAAAACTAAAGCCCTTCAATAAGAAAAAATAAAATCAGGTTGACAGTTCTGTAGTGCTCAAAACAAGTAACATATTATCTATGTGGCCTGAATTAAATGAATTTTATTTATTTATTTATTTAATATCGAGCAGTTTATACGCAAGTAGATGATGAGTCTTTATGTATAGGTGTTCGGAGACACTGGTTTCAGTTCCAAGGGAAGATAACAAGATCGATTGCCATTGTTGGGGCATATTTATTTCTATATTAAATTTAGGAAAAAAAATAGAGTCACATAATAAAGTTACCCCTTATTTACAAAGCAATTCTATGATAATAAATGACTTGACAAATCAAAAATAGTAATTTAAAATTAATGGACATCATATTTGCACATAAATTTATACTTTTTTTTTCTACTGTATTGGGATCTATAAGTGTTGTGCGATAATATAATATTGTATAATGTAGTTTATAATATACTAGCGGTCCGCACCGGCTTCGCCGGTTGCACATATTTCGCAATAAAAGGCAGCCTATGTTCTTTCTCAGGGTCTCAAGATTATCTGTGCCAAATTTCATCAAAATCGGTCCAGTAGTTTATGCGTGAAAACCATACATACATACATGCAAACCTTTCCTCTTTATAATATTAGTATAGATTTGCACGCTCAACTACGAGCAGAATGTTTAAGGATCTATATTATCTGTACCTACAAACATCTTTGTAATTCTACATTCTGCAAATAAAGCAATTTGAATTTGAATTTTGTTCTAAATCCTGAAACCAATCAATTACTTCAAACTTTGTCGCATTTCCATATTTTTCGTAGCCACACAGATTATTCGCTTCGTTCATTCATTTTTAAGCTGTGCCCTCAGCTTAGTACCCATCGGCTCCAATGAAAGTGATGTAATACTTTAATCAATGATACGAGTACGTGTTTCATGCATTATTGCACGCCTCATAAGCGAAGCGTTGAGGTGGGTACTACTGTCACTTCGCGCAAAACATCTGATTTTTCAAACTTAAAATGTCTTTATGTATCATACATTGCACTTGTAAGATAATACATACACACACATATTAAGAAAAAACACTATTTTTAACGTTCATGATATTTTTGATGTCATTTTTGTTATTTAAACTAGTTAAAAAACAGTTTAAAAAAGTTCTGTCTTGGACGTCCGTGTGTCTGTATGTGCGGATCCTTTTTCTTGTTAACACGATAGCGACCGAAATACTTTACTAATCGAGTCTTTTTTTTTCTCTTACGCTTGAGTATGCTCAGGAATAGAACCCTTTCATTTTTCAGGGTCTGATTCGATGTGGTTTAATTGTTATTAAATAAACAAAAATAATAATTAATAAATATTTATTAAAAAAAAATTATGAGGCGTGCACTTTTGGATTTTCCAAATTATTTATTATCTCTACACGTTCGATACTTTTCGAAATAGTTTTTCATGCGATAAATTTGCGCGGGTTTTTGGAATAGTTCCCTGTGAATAGTTGCTTCTTTTAATGTATATTTTGTTTTCATCTGTGTTGTTTGCTTGTTTGTTGCGAATATTTGTGTGTGGTAGGATAGTGAAGTTAATATTATATTTGTTATACATATTTCAGGGTTTTGAATTTTACTGAATTTTACGTTTGGTGATAAAATCATGTATATAGAATTACTTTTGATTGAATATTTAACTGCTATTTATTATCTCCAATAACAATTTAACCATTTTTTGTCGTTTTCTACATTTAAAACTTGCAAAAAATGTAAGTTCATGATTAAAATATTCTTTCAATTAGAACATAAATACAATGGTAAAAGCAGAGTTCTGCTTTCAAGGATCGACATCATTCGATCATATATTACATTAATGTTCACCAAGCCGGTAAAGTGCGTATAATCTAGGTAATCTGCAGATTACCTGTGCAGATAACTCGGTAATTCCCGCGATGCCAAATAAGCCTTTAGGAATGTTAACACCATGAAATCATTCAAATGTTTTTCATTGCATACGGTTTTATTATTTACTAGCGGTCCGCCCCGGCTTCGCCCGTGGTACATATTTACGTTTTCTCTACATAAAAACCATCCTCGTACTTCAAGGAATATAATAAAAAAAGAATTATCGAAATCGGTTCAGCCGTTCTCGAGTTATGACCAACACATTTTGCGATTCATTTTTATATATAAGATTAAAAAACAATACATATTAATGGAAAAAGGTTGGTTTATTGCTAATTAGCTTACCGACCACTTGATATCCCCTTTAACAAGGGTTTGTTCTTCAATACATTTCTGCTGATGTTTACTATATTATGTAGACTCTATAGCCTCTAAGTAGTCTAAATTATTTATTATACTATTCATAGGTATGAATTTATAGACTACTAGCGGTCTGCCCCGGCTTCGCCCGTGGTACATAATATTTACGATTTCTCTACATAAGAACCATCTTCGTACTTCAAGGAATATAATAAAAAAAGAATTATCGAAATCGGTTCAGCCGTTCTCGAGCTATGCGCTTACCAACACATTTTGCGATTCATTTTTATATATAAGAAATAAGATATGTATATATCTACCAATCACAAACGTAGCTATATCTTCATCGACGGACGACGCGCCGCGTCTAAAATTTTCATACAAATTTTTATTTCCTTTATCAATGAAGGCAATCGAGCAGGCGTATCTACAAATTGTGAGCGAACGTAGTCTGTCAGTATCGAAAAGGATTTGTAGGCAATATTTTCCTAGGTTTACAAAATATTAAAGATTGAATGGTGTATATTGATCTCTATCCTACTATAATATTATAAACGCGAAAGTTTGTGAGGATGTGTGTGTTTGTTACTCTTTCACGCAAATACTACTGAACCGATTACAATGAAATTTAGCACACATATAGAGGGTAACTTGGATTAACACATAAGATAAGTTTTATCCCGGAAATACTATGGGAACGGGAACTACGCGGATTTTTCTTTGAAAACGCGGTCGAAGCCGCGAGCAGAAAGCTATACCAAGGTACATTAAACTCAAATATAATGCTTTCAATACTTAATTTATATATGTAATACTAGCGGTCCGCCCCGGCTTGCCCGTGCCCGTGATACATATTTCGCAATAAAAGGTTAGCCTATGTTCTTTCTCAGGGTCTAAAGATTGTCTGTGCCAAATTTAATCAAAATCGGTTGATAGAATTAAGCAGGAAAGCGTAACAGACAGACAGACAGAATTACTTTCGCATTTATAATATTAGTAGGGATTATCATTTTAACTCAAACTCAAACACACAGTCTCGAATCCGCAACCTATTTATTCAAGTCGTAGGTTCTAGTTACCTCTAC
This sequence comes from Colias eurytheme, assembly GCF_061535395.1. Classification (NCBI taxonomy): domain Eukaryota; kingdom Metazoa; phylum Arthropoda; class Insecta; order Lepidoptera; family Pieridae; genus Colias; species Colias eurytheme. Next base: position 1,690,543 of record NC_143005.1, on the reverse strand, counting down.
GTATATAATAGATATACATTAGTATTATTGTATAGTTTAGCATAAATCATGCGAATGTAGCCTTCGTGTATCACGCGAGAAGCGTGAAAGTGGAGTATTTATCTTCTGTGAAAGTCATATCAAAGGGCAACGTTCTACGCGTATAATACTAGATGTTTTGTAAGCGAGGATATAATATGTATTTAAAACTAGCTGCTCCGCGCGGTTTCACCCCCGTGGCTCCACTCCTGTTGGTCTTAGCGTGATGTTATATAGCCTATAGCCTTCCTCGATAATTGACCTATCTAACACCGAAAGAATTTTTCAAATCGGACCAGTGGTTTCCGAGATTAGCGCGTTCATACAAACAAACAAACAAACTCTTCAGCTTTATAATATTAGTATAGATGAACGATATCGTTGTATTTTTATGCGTTTGATTTTACGCGAGTATTATATGTTTATAAATCAAAGACTTTAACGGATTTTAAACACGATTTATTTGATTGCGATTGCATAAATCGCGTTTAAAATTCGCTTTTATTTCCAAACTATATCGTATTTGACTCAAATTATAGAACATGCATTACATTGTCATAATTGTTATTATTCTGTGGTCATACTGCTCGCTGGTATAACATTTTATTAGTGGGCGTAATGAGAAAATCCTACTTTTATTTTTAAGCTATTGCATAGCTTCTATCGCGGGCCTTGAGTGCGGGGACCGAATCGAGAAATTCCGTAACGAAAAAACCTCACGCTCCCCACTCCGACGGGTTCGGAGGTGTGGCTTGAAGGCATGCTATGCAACAGCATTACCGCGGCAGTCCCCGAGTGCCACACGTCTTTTTATTAATATTTATGTTGGTTATTAATTAATGTTAGTTATAATTCGATTGTTATCATATATTTATTTTTGTAATTTTATGTATTTTTTGATGGTGTCTTAGAATGTATAAGCTTATCATTGTGTTGTTTGGTTGCAATAAATCTTTTTTTGTATTGTATTGTATTGTATTGTATTACTGAAATATACGCTGTAATATCCTACCTAAGTTAGGAATACTAGTAAATATTATGATAATTATTGAAACTAAATCACACAACTTAAACGTTTGTATCTACTAAAACCTAAAAGCATGTCTTTCCTTCCTTTAAAATCTCACATCAAGAAAGGTTACAAACAGTTCAGTTCAAATGTGTTTAAGCCAATTTTACGCTCAGTGTGTTAGTTTGATTGCTTGTACTTAAACGGAACTCAATTTAAGACTCCCTAACATGTCACCCTGTCCTTGTCAATTTACGAAGCCCTAAAAAGGTTTGAATAAGAAACATTTCTAACACAAATCCAAGTAAGAAAAGGACATAAACTTAGAAATAAAAGTGCGGTAGGAAAGCGAAAATCAGCTTTTTGTTTCTAGGTATGAATATTTTGTTCAAAATGTTTGGATACTGCTGTATACGATTTTTGTTATATTCAATTTGATTGTTTATTGAATTTGCAAGCTTACTGTCCATTGTGAGCGTAGTCTGTTTATGGAAAATATTCTTCAAAATAAAACCCATACTCTTTGATTTGATTTTGTCTCTTTGTTTGGATTTTGTTCAAATTTATTTTTATATCATAGGATATTGTAGAATAAGAATATTTGCTTTTAATTAAATTACTAAAAATTAAGACAAAACAGCACTAACTAATAATAATATACCTACATGTGATGTTATTCATTTTGCTTTCCATAACAGCACACGCAAATCGAGATACCAGTTCATAATAAACGTACCATATCGATGTTTTTAGTTTTTTTTTTTTTTTTAAACCATTTATTGATAGAAAAATAAACATACATTAAGCATACAGAAGAAACACCACATAAATCGACACGATTTGATCGTGGTGCACATGCATTCTAGACGCCAAACAAATACTAGACAGATTAATATAAATTTTGCTGCATTACATTTGAAAATTACATTAACATTATGAAATTACATTGAAAAATACATTAAGATGGCAAGTAAATTACACAACAGAAAAAATATGACGTACAATAGGGTACTTGTGGAAAAAATTATTTGCGATCACCTACTGTGCTGGCCGAGTCTTTATAAACGTGATATATAGTATGATTTTAATTGACGGTTAACATTTTTACAGTTTATTTTATTTTTAATGTTATTATCTAATTTGTTGATTAAACGTGGAATTATGTATGAGCATCTTCTTTCGCCATAGCGGTTATTGGCTCTGATAGTACATAATTTATTTTGTGTTACTTTTCGTGTGCCAAGGTTGTGAGATGTAACTTTTTCAGTAAGTGTTTTATTAAAAAGTTGTTCTTTTAAGAGATGTACTTCTACTTTTTCAAAAATTGGTAACACATTGCAGTGCTTAAAAAGTTTGCTTATATCGTTTTCGTATTTCTTTTTTATTCTAGTTGGGACTATTTGTTTTAAGATGCGAATTTGGAGGTTGAGTATATTTTGTAAATATGTTTTATACGTTCTGCCATAGCTACTAAGGCCGTAGGATATAATCGAATCGACTAAAGTGTTGTATAGTAATAATTTTACCTTGTATGTTAGTCTGTTCCCTATTGCATATATTTTAGCTGCGAATGCGCGGAGTTTGTCACATACGGCTTCAATTTGTTTGCCCCAGTTGAAATTATGATCTATGATTAGTCCCAAATATTTGTAATGATTCACAAGTTCGATCTGACTACAGTTAGAGCACGATAGTGAGCATTGAGTTGATGTTGATGTTGATGAGAGAGTTCATTCGTTATCAAGACTATGACCTAAATTTCAAACATTTATCTATTCAATAAGACTTTTTCTAAGCACTTTTGAACCGTCATAACAGTTTTAACACTTACCATCGATTCGGAAAACAGTATACCTAAGGTTTAAAGACATACCTGTACATACCTACCGACGTAGTTCCACTGCGTATAAATTCCACAAACGAAAGCCTATAAATTCACTTCATTAACTTACAAATGTAGCGAAAAACTAAATAAAACATCGCGTTCTCTGTTATTTGCTAGCAAATCCCTTAAAACCGTAGAAATGCATTCACAAATTTGACAATTAGCAGTTCCCAGAGGTTTTGTGGAGTCCATTAAGCGAGAACGTTATTTATGAGTGGAATACATTCCAAATGGGAAAGAATTTACCCGGGAAAACGCCTAATGAAATGTACTGTCCCGGGAAATCAATGATTTGAAGTTGTTCCTGTTTGGAGCAATTACGAAAGTTCTGTGGCTCTTGGTATTTAATTGTAGGTTCAGGATTAGAGGAGGTTAGAATTATGTTTATGCATCTTAATGGTATGTGCTATAAATAGCTGGACTGATTTTGATAAGAATTTTCCAAGGTGTAAATTGAGGCTATGATTAATTTTCTGGTTGACAGTGTAAGAAATTTGAAAATTAACAAAATATAAATAATAACAAGGTCTATAATAATCCATCTTCCAAAATTATTCAGAGACCCTTTTATATTAGAATATCTATCGGTCTAATTTAGGCGGAATTTACATGGTACTTGTTACTGGTTTGAATTTTCGTGGAAAACATAATTTATCAAGTCTTTCTCAGAATATTAGAAGATATGTACTTGTAATACTCTGATAAAGCGACTTCTTTAATAATTTTTCCCTCAATTAGTATCTATATTAATTAAATTATCTTGGAAATTCAGCTTCATACTATATAAACAGTAATTTTCTAATACTATTCCTCAATGACACTCAATGACATCATCAATACCCAATACACATACAATTATACACACACACATGCAAACAATATGTAGGTATGCCTAACAAATTTATTTTATTCTTATTCACACACATTCCACAACGTAATGCTCAAACATGCAAACTTTACAAGAAAAACAAAGGTATAAAAAGGGCCATAGGATGAGAAAATTGGCATGTATTCGATACACGTAAATCCCCAGGCGCTGTTTGCAAAATTCAGTTACATTATATACTTTATATGCGAATCACAGCCCGAGCGTACGGAACGTACGAGGCCTTACAATGACGTCATTATTTCAAAATTGAAATGCTCCTAAACGATTCTGTTCCGATGTGTTGAGCCCCTAACGAAGGCTGAAAGGGAATTTGGCGGGAGATCACGATACGTTGATGGTGTTCCGCGTATTGGTGTAGTGAGAACTTTGTTTACAAGAGAGATATCTTTAAGCAGTAATTGTTTACAAGAGAGATAACTTTTAGTAAAAATAAAAATTGTTATTGTAATCATCTAATACATATTATAAAGGCGAAAGTTTGTAAGGATGTATGGATGTATGGATGTATGGATGTATGGATGTTTGTTACTCTTTCACGTAAAAACTACTGAACCGATTACAATGAAATTTAGCACACATATAGAGGGTAACTTGGATTAACACATAGGATAGTTTTTATCCCGGAAATCCCACGGGAACGGGAACTATGCGGGTTTTCCTTTGCAAACGCGGGCGAAGCCGCGGGCGGAAATCTAGTTATTGATAGTTGTTTACGATAGTGAACTAATTTAGGTCAAGTTTTTAACAGTATCAATCCATTTTTCATGTGTAATTGATAATAAAAGGTAATTGTTTGTGGAAATTATGTTAGGTCAAGCATTCAACAGTATCAATACTTACTTTTCTGGTATATTTCATACTCTTACCTTTATATTATTTTATTGCTTAACATGTATGAGTATGGTGAAGCTGTTTCTGTAAAATGGCAGAACTAAGCAAAGAAGAGCCAAGTAAAGTTTCACATTTGAAAGAAAGAAGAAAGAAAAGACATTTAACACACAACACACATGAAATACTTAAAAATAAAAACAGAAATTAAAAAGAAAAACACATGGAAATTGAGATATAAAATAGAGACATTAATATTAATTAAGTGTGATTCTGTGTTGAACAGGGACACCACTCAGGAATTCTGCGGCTTAAGAGCTGCAGCACTGATTGCAGCATTTCAAATCAATCCATTTAAATCTTAAATTTACTGTTATATCACATTTTCTAGTACCTACTATATAAAACAAACATAAGTCGGGATTACAGTCCATCAAAGTCCAATATCAAGTGAATGTTATCTCGACTCCAAACTTGATGCGGCAAGAGGTAACTCCTTGGAACTTTTTGTGATATAACAGAACTTTGGGTTGAGTTAATATCGGCTATTCACGTTGCTGGGAAGTTGGATAAAAAATAATATTAAATGTGGATGTGTTGTAAGATATTCAATCCAATTTTCCTAATATTACAAATTGAAATTTTGTAATGATGTTTTTTTTCTATTTCAGACTAAATCAGCTGATGCGACCTGCTTGTCTTTTGATACAGAGATAAACTACAGTCTGGATTAGTACAAAGGCTTTATTTTTATGATACAAATGAAGCTGCGGGATCCAGGTAGTTGCAATATAAAAATGTACTAGTTCAGAGAGCGTACTGCAGTATTCAGGAATATATAGACGATAAAGACCCATGGAGGGTTATCGCGTAAAAACCACAGGACAGTTCTTTGGCATATTATGATATATTATTATGTAGTTAGATATAAGTTACATATTATGTAATATTGACATGATTTAAAAGAGCAACTATGGAGTTTCTTGCCGATACTTCTCCATAGATACTGCTTTCCGAATCGGTGGTAAATGTTAAAAATACTTATGTAATGACGATTCGAAAGTGCTACTAAATAGTAGTCTAATTGAATAAATGAATGTTTGAGTTTGAGTGGTAACGCAGACAGCGTCGTTGCTGACTCAGAATGATTATTAAACTTGGCTTGTCACTCTGCCGCGTGTCTAAATTACTTTTAAATAGTTGTACAAAATAGGAAACCTTAGAGCTACTTACAGAACAGAGTACAACTATTTTGACGGCTTTATAACTTAATAGTGATCTCTTCCAGGCAACCACGGTATAACAAGCAAAAAGATCACTATAATTAGCGGGATAGAAAACGAATACGAATACGATTTATACAGTATTTGAAACATTTTACCACAAAAACTATTATTTCATTTGTTCTATTATGTGTTATTAACAAGACAAAGACACAATAGATCAATTTTTAGTATAGAAGTATCAATACAAGCTGTATCATCTATCAATGTAAATCTCCAACAACTTTTAAGCTTTTTTTGGCGATAAATGCACTCAGACATAAAAATTTACTCACCGTTTTGATGTCAATAATTATACATAGTTCATAGATCATGTTAAAAAAAACAGCAAATGATTCAGTACTTCATATTTATTTCAAAAATGTAAAGCATTTTTTTTATTCTATCCTATTTAATCTCATCTATATACAACTATTATTCAGGTTGGGATTTTTCAATTCCATTTGTAAAATGTGTATTTGTTTTATCTGTGTACTAAGTCGGGGAAAAACATTTTATTTATTGTATAAATGTTTTTTTTAATAGTGGAAGTTTATTTCTCTACATGTATTTTAAAAATGGATAATCTGTGGTACATTTTGCATAAATTTTAACAAGTTCATTAAATACACAATGGTTCAATGTAATGTTTTAAAATAAAATATAAATATTAAATACTCAATTTAACTAACACAATATGCTCAACAATAATAGGAAAATTTTACTTAATTTCGTTACTAACAAATTCAAACAACACAATAATTAGATATAGTAACTAATGTTAAAAAATTACCAACACGGATATTATAGATCAATCAAAATCAGATTGGCATCAAAACAAATAAAAACAATTCGTCAATAATTTGAAACCTTCTTTCAATGAAAGGCTGCGTTAATATTTAAACGGGATCCTTACAGGATAAATTTGATGTCCCTCTGTCCGTACATTTATCTGTTAAGGTCCTATTTCACGAATAATACAATATTCACAAGGGTAAAAATAATTACGGGATTTGTCATGATTTGTAATACAATAATAAATTATAAAGCTGTAAACTCCGTAGAAAAAGTGGGTAGAGGTACTGAAAATTTGGCATCATCATTTTTATCAGGTTTTGCTCCTGGAAGTGACCAAGTGGAACTGCCGGTTGCTGTCACTCTTGGCCCCATGTTATCATACGTGGGTCGTAATAAACATGTTCTACTCCGCCTTGGTAGTGTAGAGCCACCTCCCAATAAATCTGGATACTTTTCATTATGACCAGTTACGTGTACCGATATAAAAATATTACCATAAGGCGCTGGCAACGCAAACTCTGCCGGAGGAGGCGGAAAGCCTCCAGAAGGACCTTCGATCGTAATCTGTACGGGGTCCATACAACGCTGGTTATCACTCTCCATCGATATCGATCGATCGAACATTTCAAATCCATATGAGGAACCCATCTCTGTACTGGTTCTATCACAACTAGCCGCTAAGGATGTATCTAAAAGCTTCTTTTCTTGGTCCGTAAAACTTCTACTAGGTGGTACTCTTCGTCGCCGAGTTTTCCAACACACGCAAGTGGCGATAAAACCGGCTCCCGCCATAGCAACCATGGACCCAGCAGCGATAAAGAAGTTAGAATAGTCTGGCGCGCTTCTGGCAGTTGCCATTCTTGCTTTAGGTAAGAAAATAGTCAAATACCCACTAGCTTCCCCTACCCTACTCGATGCAGTACACTTCCACTCTCCAGAAAATTCACTCGTGATATTATTAATAGTAATATTTATCCATTGAGCACTTTTATTTATAAAATCGTCTCTATATTCATTAAATTGTCCTACACTATGATTGTATATTAATATTTGGCTATCACTATCTGTATTATTCCTAATTTGTTTCTGATTAAATGTCCAAGAGATATGGGGTATTGGTTCACCTCTAACAAAACAACCGAAACTAATTTCTGCACCTATTTCAGTTCTTATTACCGAGGGACTAGTTATAGCGGAAGGCGGACACACTAAATCTTCACTCTTGAATTCCCTCCAAGACAGCTGACTCTTATCACTTGGTCCTCGACACACTACTTCTTCATTACCTAAATTACTAGTTAAAAACCACTCGTGAAAGTTTCTTAATCTGCAGTCACAGAACCAGGGATTATCTGACAAGGTGAGCGTCTTTAAAACTGGCAAGTTAAACGTATCTTGGTGTAAGTAAGATAAAAGATTTTGATGGACTTTTATAGTTTCAAGCGCCCGCAGATTCACGAATGCAAACGGGTGCACTTTCTTCAGATGGCAACGTACGAGTTCTAACTTCTTTAAATGCAGTAGAGGTGGGAATTGCTCGGCAACTAATCGGCTCAAAGGATTGTCGTTTAGGACTAGAAGCCTCAAACGTTCGTTCCCTTTGAACGTGTCAGGAGAGAGTTGTGTAAGATCGTTTCCGGAAAGGTCTAACTCTATCAAAATACGGAGCTCTCTGAAAGCGTTCGGATGCAAATAATGCAAATGTGTGGCACTTAAGTTTAACCGTTGCAAGTTTAATAATTCTATAGTGGCGAAAGCGTCTTCGTGTAATTCTCTTAAAGGATTGCCGTGAAGATCGAGAACTTGTATGTCTGAGGCTAAATGCGGTATTTCTGTAAGAGCGGCTGTTACACATGATGCAGTTTTTTTGCCTGATGACCATTTGCAGTGGCATTCTATGATGTGAGCACAGTTCAGCCAGTCGCCTCCTGACGTATTGATTAGAAGAGTCAGTAATAAGCACCATAGTGCTCGAATGCCCATTTCATATCCCCTTCTTGTGTTATGTACCTGGAACAAAGAAATGTATGTTAATTAAGTGTATTTTATATGAGATTTTTTCTCATAAAAATGCTGGCATTCGTCTTGTAAATCACTTCGTGTAAAGCACAAAAATATCTTGGAATAATACAAATAACATCATAATTTAAAACCATATAAATTAGTAAGTTCACTATACATCAAAACGAATCTCAAAAATCTATCGCTTTTATAGCCATTCATATTAAAAATTCTACTTTGTAATTTTCGTCTCTAAAATTAAATGAAAAACTGAAAATTTCCTAGGTATTTTCAATAATAATACAATAATAACAATATTATTGTAGGTATATTCACGTATACTAATTATTATTATAGGTATATTCACGTATACTTTTTCATCATTTACATCAAGCAGCTAGTTCTAATAATAGCAATTTATTAATTTCAATAATACAAGCACTTCATTGTTGAGTACTAATTTGTTTCAAGATGATCAGTCAAAGTTACAAGTTCAGGCGTAACGGGTATACAAATTAATTGGCTCTAGAGATCCCCTGTTAATGGTCTGACGGAAACTGTATCAATTACTGGCTACAACTAAGGAATATAATTGTTACATCATGTTTGGCGAAAACGAGAGTCATGGTTAGGTTGTGTAAGTTAAATAGTTACTTGCGTATTAGTATTATCACGAGGTGGGATTCGAACACGCTTATTTTTGTCAAAAACGAGACGCTGACAATACATTTAAATCAAACTTTAAAATCGTGAAATTTTCAAAACCTCTTTTTTCAGGTCAGACGTGTCGATGAAAATAGTTGTTCCAAAAAGGAACACACATACATGCAATGTAATATACATACAAAGAATGCAGATGCAACGGTATAAATACATTTTCACCAAATACAACCCTTCCTGTCTCCACCACATTCACACATCAAAAGTTCCCCTGAAATCAGTTCGACAAACTGCTATCATGTTAAAATTTTGTATCACGAACATTCTATAAGCAGTTCTGCATAATCCCCTATGCATTCCCACACTATTGGAGTGGAAAGCTAAACTTTATGGAAGCTTCGCCAACTCGGAATTTCCCAGGAGTGTGAAAATATTTTCTTCTGAAGATTTATTGCGGGCGGATTATTGGTGAGCCGTTCTTTATATGCTTAAATGGTGTAGATTTGCGCTACAAAACATCAATTGGCTTACATAGAATAGGAACTGTTAGGCCGGGAGATACTGACAGAAAATTATTATTTTTATTTTTTTGAATTAAGTATCAGTTATAGAAAGTACGATTGTATTTATTTATATTCCTATGTACATTCACCCAATCCGTTGTTAAACTAACATTTTCTTAATAAGTGAACAAATAGTAAGAAAAGGTTGGCTTTGACATGTTTTTATAACAATTAACAGTAATATAAGTATTCCTGTTTTGTACAGTATAATATATTAAAGTATTCTTACTGGGCAATACGTGGCGTATCCATTTCACGTAGGAATTATATCATTTAATGACCTGTACGTTATGGAAGGAATAATTATTTACTTGCCTGTAAAATGTAAATCACTACATAGTATAAAAGCAAGTTGCTCTTTCTTTCCCTACGTCCCTTTGTACGCTTAAATCTTTAAAACTACGCAACAGAATTTGATGAGGTTTTTTTTAATAGATAAAGTGATTCACTAGGAAGGTTTTGGTATATAATTTATTAGGTTTTAGACAACGCGGGCGAAGCCGCGGGCGGAAAGCTAGTATATCTATAATTTAATTTTCTAGGTTGCATAGGTTTCATAAACTCTTAGCATATAAAATTTTAATAACTACGAAGCAAGTGCCGCTAATTATACAGCTCTGACCATACATAGCCTAAAACGTAAACCTGTATGAACTTATGAAATTAGTTTGCACGGTTTAGGCTGATTATCAACGTGCGGAACTATCCAGTGGGTTGTTTTTATTTGAATTTTGGAGTTGTAAGTAGTGATAGATTTGCAAAAGGTAGAAGGAGGAGATTTGTTTGTCTTCTTCTAATGGAAGGAGTAAAACAGAAACAACAAACAGTAGCGGTGGTCTTCTACAAAAATGTGATCGCAATTATTGAGCGTTTCATATGTTGAAGAGATTAAAAGTTATTTTTAAAATCTAAAAAACTCGCCTAATTCGACCGTTACCTACTGATAGTAGTTTTTTCTGTACGATGTTAATAAAGAATGAATTATAAACATTTAGTCATTTTACATACAAAAGTGTTTTATTATTTATACAAAGGAGAGGTATAAAAGTCGCGTTTATATTACTCGAGAATAAACAGCCTTACTCGTCCACAGTATACGAAATTAGTTTACGTAGAAGGTCTGGTGTTTCGCTGAAACTGAATAGCTTTTAAGAGTCGTCTGCATAAATTTTGAAATATTCAATTTAATATGTTCGCTACTTATATCTTTATGAAGTGAGATAGTAAGTATAGTGAAGTCGTGACATTGAGTTATATATGCAATAATTAATTTAATAAATTTCTAAGTATGCACGTATTATTTATAGAATAACTTTTGTAGCAGTATTTTTACATAATATAAGATATGGATATTGTAATTGTCATTTTTATGTACCTACGTAGTACGTACATACCTATACGTTTATAAATTTGCTATTAATTAGTTTCTGCTGTAATACCAATATAGTAACGAGTAACTTTTAATAAGTATTATCATCATCATCAATTCATCATCATCATTAACAGCCCATGTTTGTCCACTGCTGGACATAGGCCTCAGTCATGGCACGCCATAGAGCTCGGTCATCCGCTCGTTGTCGTTTTACTAAGTATAAATTCCTTTAAATCTATGTTCAAATTAGCGTTGAATATAATATGTTTGCCTTTACTCCTATGTCCAAATAAATGTATGCTCTAAAGAAAATTAAATTTTTTGAAGTGAAAACTTCTTTAGCGGCGTTGAGCACTTTTTCTGCAGTAATGGGTATAAAATCTTAAGCTCGCGTCAGGACACGTGACCTGATCGAAAAAGCGTTAGACGAATATCAAACATGCTCAACGTTAATAATCAAGTTTTCACTTCGGCCGGCACTCCCGGAGTGCAACCCGCCTTTTTTTTATGTACTGTCTTTAGTAAATCAAGTAAGCACTAGTAAGTCCAATCAATCTATGAAAATCTGTAACAAGGAGAAATAAAAACGCCCTTATCTATGTGATAATACCTGTTGAACCTAACCCAAGATCGAAGAAATATGTCAGAGCAATAAAATCTAACGTCTAGATCATTCCAATGTGAGTCTCAAGTGACAAAGTGAACGTACGATTTAATTCAAGCGTTGAATGCTGGAAAATATTCTTGCTTTTTGAATTATGTAAGAAATGAGCTTTTCGCATATGCAGTGAATGTTTTAATTTAATTTGAATGTAAGTATTTATATGTTTAAATTATAAATGCTCATGGTCTTCTTTTCAACAACTACAGAAATGACTACTTATTTATCTATACATAAACTAGCAGCTGCTTGTCCCAGCTTCACCCTGGTAGGATATATTTTAACATTTTAACAATTATTATCTCAATTAACGCGGTGTGTCCATTAGACACAATATAAAACTGAAGGAATAGAATGAATTCGATCGCTCTGACGGGTCACGGGTGGCCGAGTTGGTTAGGCATCCGCCCCGGATTGGCGCGAAAGAATGCGGGTTCGAGTCCCGCCTCGCGATCGAATTTTTTTTATTCTTTATAAATTTATAATTATCATCTGCATTGAAATGCCGAGGCAAATCCAACAGACCAAAATTCATTAAAGTCGGTTCAGTCGTTCTTGAGTAAATAATAATTTATTACTGTTTGGACCGTTGTGTAATCACTGGTTCAACGGTTATGTGACTAACAAGTCTTTCTTTTAAATTAAATAGTTAGATCAATTCACAAACAACACACACACGTAATCAGCTTCTATCTGACCTTATCTATAATTAAAGAGCTCTATTAATTGACTTAGATTTTAATTTTAATTGAATCTTGTTAGCGTTTTTGCTTCTACAGTCTTTCTTAATTTTTATCCAATAAAGTAAACGAAAGGCTTCTTGAGAAAACAATTACAAGGCTGAGCAAGGTTCTTAATGTTCGAATCCCGGTGGATGTAATTAAAATAAAGAGCCTAGGTCTGGTAGTGAATAGGTAATCCTACTCTAATATTATTTTACTTTTTCAATAAAGATATTCTTATTCTTATTCTTATTATCCTACTTCATACTAATATTACAGTATTACAATATTATTTAAATATGGTAATACTGTGCTAATATTATAAATGCGAAAGTTTGTGAGGATGTGCATGTGTGTGTTTGTTACTATTTCACGCAAATACTACTGAACCGATTACAGAGAAATTTTGAACACGTATAGAGGGTAACTTGAATTAACACATAGGATAGGTTTTATCCCGAAAATCCCACGGGAACGGGAACTATGCGGGTTTTTCTTTGAAAACGCGGGCGGAAAGCTAGTAATATATAAATTGATTATCTATAAGCTAAATTATCTTATATATAAAAATGAATCGCAAAATGTGTTGGTAAGCGCATAACTCGAGAATGGCTGAACCGATTCCGATAATTCTTTTTTTATTATATTCCTTGAAGTACGAGGATGGTTTTTATGTAGAGAAAACGTAAATATGTACCACGGGCGAAGCCGGGGCGGACCGCTAGTAAAGAATAAAAACAATTATCTGTTACTAATTAATATGTTTAACTTTTTGATGCTCCGTGGCATTTAACTATTGCCGTACATGTCCTTTATTTTCATGGTTGCCTGCAACTTTCCAATTTATGTACTGATTTCATTTCGATTCCTGGTAAATGTACAATAAAGTATCATAAATAAATAATAATTAAAATAAATTATAAATCGTAAAATGTATTAACTAGCTAATATAGTAATTATCTAAATTAGCCACCATTCAAAGATACAGATAAGTTCGCTAAAAGTCAAACGTATCGCTAAGGGCTGATTTTTCCATCCTTGGTAAAACTTATTCGTCAAATAATGTATAAAACTACCATTTTAAAAACGTATTCTAATTGCCCGTGTTTGACAGTTTACGTGACATTTTAATATTATCGTGTAATAATTTATTGGACGGATAAGTTTTATCCAAGCATTGAAAAATCGGCCCTAAATGTAATTCACACAATACAATAGATATCACATTACTCTCCACTATACCAATAATTACACCAATAAATAACGGTCAGTCATTGACATTATTAAGTTACGAAAGTGACAACTGTCCCTTCGTTGGACAAAGTAAACTTATTTCACATTAACCTTACGTTACGTACGAAAATTAACTTTGGATTAAATGGTTATTTGAATATATCATAGTCTATGTGTTTTATTTATATGTGGACAATACAATAAGCAGTTATTCATTTAAGGACCGATTTTTCAATGCTTGTATAAAACTTATCCGTCCAATAAAGTATTACACGATAATATTAAAATGTCACGTAAACTGTCAAATACGGGCAATTAGAATACGTTTTTAAAATGGTAGATTTATACATTATTCGACGAATAAGTTTTATCCAAGCATTGAAAAATCGGTCCTTAATATTATAAATGTGAGTTTGTTTTTTCATCCTTCTTGCACTTCACATGAATGACAATTGTTCATTTTCTTCGAACACGCGAGCGAAGCCACTATTATAGCCATTATTAAAACTATTGATTCTATGATAATGTCTTACATTTGATAGTAAGAAGCATCCTTATTACATTTAATATCCAATCCAGACAGCAATTCATATACTGTGTAAAAGAAAATATTATTCTCAGTAAAACCTAAATTAAAACAACTGCATACATACGTAGGACTATAGTCACGTGTAAGCCTACTTGCATCGCAAGCACAACTAACCATAACTTATGCACTAACAAGTAACGCACTAAATAAGCTCATTTACTTGTCTGTAAATTATCTGAGCCAGACAGGCTTTGTAGAGCCAACTGCGACCGTTAAATATGCGGCACAAACTAGCTATTGATTTGCTTAGAAGTTATTTTCAAAGCAAAAGTTAAATAAAAATATTTATTTAATTAATAAATATTCTATTATCTAGTTATATTAAATGTAATCTATACTAATATTATAAAGCTGAAGAGTTTGTTTGTATGTTTAAACGCGCTAATCTCAAGAACCACTGGTCCATTTTGAAAAATTATTTCGGTGTTGGATAGCCCATTCATCGAGGAAGGCTATTAAGGGTGCGTATATAGCAAAATTACCAATCTTCTATTAGATGATACGTGTAATATTCAAAGCCAAATCTAAAAAATAAAATATATATCAAACTAGATGATATGTTCAACGATTCTGTTTAATCAAAAACATAAAATATTAAAATTTACTCGATAAAAAAAAATCACCAAGTTAGCTCTAATTTTCACACTTTTACGTTTTCTACTTGACATGGTAATACTTATTATGATTTTTTTTTCATAAACAATTATATTAAAACATTTGCAAGATATTTGTCAGAGCATTTTGTGTAATTACTTTTAGTTTTATCTGCGATAAACCACTTTTATCGTGACAAAACCAAACGTTTATCTCGAGAAAAAAAGAGCGCCAAAAGTGGTTTATCGCAGATAAAACCAAAACTAAAAGTAATTACACAAAATGCTCTGACAAATATCTTGCAAATGTTTTAATATAATTGTTTATGAAAAAAAAATCATAATAAGTATTACCATGTCAAGTAGAAAACGTAAAAGTGTGAAAATTAGAGCTAACTTGGTGATTTTTTTTTATCGGGTCAATTTTAATATTTTATGTTTTTGATTGAACAGAATCGTTGAACATATCATCTAGTTTGATATATATTTTATTTTTTAGATTTGGTCTTGAATATTACACGTATCATCTAATAGAAGATTGGTAATTTTGCTTTATACGCACCCTTAAGTAAAGACTATATAATTATCATCACGCTAAAACCAACAGAAGCGGAGCCACACGGGTGAAACCACGGAACGTAGCTAGTAATTAATAACACTTCAATAAAACGCCGTTACTATAGTATGTTATCTCTATATTGGATTTATTTATTTATTCGTATAGCATTAAATTACATTCATATACAACAATACAATAAATAACATTTCTCAATATATTAATACGAAGTTATGAGGCTTAAATATAATTAATTGTGTTTGATGCAAGAAACTTTGAAAGATGATAGGTATCATTTATTTGTCGCGGAAGAATTCCAACCAATACCCGCGGCCCCATCATTAAAGCGGCTCGACGGAACACAGTGGGGTTTTAGCCGGTAAGAATCCGACATAGCCCACGGCTCCTTCCCCGGGGGCCGTGGGTATCTTTGGAAGATTTCCCCACTATAAAAAAAAGGTAGGTATTATTTATTTCAACAATTTATTAAAGAACGTGACGATTGTTAATCAAGAAAAGATAAAAAAAATTGTAATGCCGTTCATTTTTATTATTTAAGCGAGTCCATGTAAAAATTAATAGTAAAAGCAAGCAAAAATATGAATGGTAGAAGAATATTGGATAGTATAATTATAAATTTATCAAATTAAAATCAACATGGAAAATGCACATTTCTCCTTCATTTGCAACCCTTCCAACATTCACAAGCAAAATTAATAGTGCCAGTTAGTACAAATACTTATTTAC
The DNA here is from genome assembly GCF_061535395.1 of Colias eurytheme. Lineage (NCBI taxonomy): Eukaryota > Metazoa > Arthropoda > Insecta > Lepidoptera > Pieridae > Colias > Colias eurytheme. Next base: position 1,674,157 of record NC_143005.1, on the reverse strand, counting down.
TTAGTTCAAAGTTTACCGGGCTTTTAAAATAAATGAGTCTTTGAAAAACATCTCTATTTTATACGAAATACCTTGGTTTAAATTTCGCACATACAACATTTTTGCTTTTATTCTCGTCTTTATAATGGACTAGGTTGAAATGTTTTTCTTGTGAACTTTATTATGCTGTAATGAGAAAATTTTTCTAACTCCTGTTTGTTTTTATAAAGTAAGTTATGTAATTAAGTCATTGTCTGTTTATCTATCTGTCTCTCAACACTAAAGAAATATTTTGCCGGATAACGACTAGTTATATAAACTATTTTTGTATTGGTTTAATATTAATATGCGCTACATGTCTCAATAATAAAATATTCTATTCAACGTTGGTGTTAATTATCTATAGTATAAATAAGTATTTATTTGTTAAGTTAGCGATGTTAAGCGAAAGCTTAGTATGGGATCGTATCGTGTGTGAAAATTGTCCTGAAATATTTCTATTTCATTTCTAAAACGTGTGAAAAAAATGGTGTAGTGCGACGTCAACAAATAAAATTTTGATTTGCAAAACTATCTTTCCTGTTATTTCTATAAGTTTAGCCTATGACGATTTTTATATTATTTTATCGTTAAATTATTAATTATTCCTTGAGATTAGCGATTTCTTTATATGTCTATTTACTGCATTAATAAATATCCATTTCCTTATTACAATAACCACACAATAATTACAATACGTCATAGTGATTTTTAGTAAGTTCAACGACCCGCTGAGCAATATAAATGCTGGTTGGCGGCGCGCCAGCCGCACTGCCATACTTGACGTAATTCAACCTTAGTTAATCACTGTCTCGGGATAATTACGATTTTTATAATTAATTACACATTGGCGATTCATTAAGGAACATTTTTTAGCTAGCTGTTGCGCGCAGCTTCGCGTACCTAGTGAAGGAAAGCTCGTATAGTTCCGGATACCGTGATTTCCCGAATACCTAACCTAAGTTCTTTCTCGGGTCCCCAAATTTATTTTCCCAAATTTCAACTAAATCGATTCTGTGGTTTAGGCATGAAGAAGAGATGGAAAAAGAAAGTTACTTTCACCTTTTTAATATTCGCATGGATTAAGTCAAATTGTGTTAAGAGTTAAGACGTTACCGTATTACGATTCTATCTATCTATGTGCCAAAATCTCACCCATATCTCTTTAGCGGTTCAATCATGAAATCATAACATAGATTTACAACATTTTTTTACAACTAATTAATACTGAATAAACAGTTGAGTATTTAAATTAGTCTTTTAAATTTCAGTTCGAAATAAACCAAAAACACATTTCAATATAAACTATAATAATTAAAAATAAGTAGAGCTATCAAAACATAATGTATTTAAAAATTCGTATTTCGTTCGCTATAATTACAAAGCGTAGAATTTTAATTTTTGTCTAAAACACAGACAGATTATTATTGCATTATTTTAAAGTCTAATTTATACAGAAATAGAATTTTTCGTAAAAACAAACCTAAAATCTAAATTTAAATATTTTTTTACTATAGGTGTACTCAAAATTATAAGATATATATTATATTTTCTCAAGAAACATGAAAATTATCTTTGAAATTACGATTCAAATATTAATACATATAATTGGTTGAAATTGAGAAAATATTATGTTTACACGGCAAAAATATTAACTACTAGATATCCGCCCGCGGCTTCGCCTGCGTTTTCAAAGGAAAACCCGCAAAGTTCCCGTTCCCGTGGGATTTCCGGGATAAAACCTATCATATGTGTTAATCCAAGTTACCCTCTGTATGTGTGCTAAATTTCATTGTAATAGGTTAAAATATTTATATTTATACTGTAGCATCTCAATCTACATACAGCAAACTATCAAATATAGTCCAGCAGATGCAATGGTTTGTTTCCACAAAAATAATATTATGCATTGCTTATCATAAGATAATATTAATTTGGTATAATTATTACAAATAGGATAGGTATGGTTAATTAGTTCCGAGTCCATTTATTAGTAAATGGGTATTATTAAGGTAAATAAGATTTGCTAACGTCCATAAAGGCTAGTCATTTTATACGTCGTGTCATCATCACTACATAGTATAAAACAAAGTCGCTTTCTCTGTCCCTATTTCCCTTTGTATGCTTAAATCTTTTAAACTACGCAACGGATTTTGATGCGGTTTTTTTTAATAGATAGACTGATTCAAGAGGAAGGTTTTAATATATAATTTATTAGGTTTTAGACAAAGCGGGCGAAGCCGCGGGCGGTAAGCTAGTTTTTATATAAAGTAGGTTTTATTAGTCACCTCGTACAATCAAATAAAACCATATTATAAGGATAAGTAATTAGTAGTTATCACTACATAGGTAGTATAGAGCAAATTCGCTTCCCGTGTCTGTCTGTATATATGCTTAGATCTTTAACACAACTGATTTTGATGTAGTTTTTTACATAGAGTGATTCAAGAGGAAGGTTTTAGTATATACATATATGTAATTTATTAAGCTTTAGACAAAGCGGGCGTTGCCGTGGGCGGAATGCTAGTTTTAAATTTCGAATAGTTAACTAAGTAGTTTAATAATATTTACAAGTAGTTACTTCGTAATATCAAATTGAAAAATATGCTATAAAGCAGCTAACGCCGCGGCGAACACCTAGTCTCCAATACGTGTAAAGCCAATGCCCGATTCCCACTTGGCTGTCTGCCTACGGATTAACCTCGAAAACTAGCAAGTGTAAGAAACTGCTGAACTTTTCTTTATAGCAGTCGAATTTATTGCGTGCCCGTCGCCAGGTAAGTTAGGAAGCTGGTTTGGTATGTTTCGAGGTTAGGTCTACGATTGACCGATGATCGTAAAAAGCGTTGATAAGAGAGACTGAATTGAAGAGGCTTTTGACCGCTAAGAAGCAATTTCTTAAAGGGAACTTAGTTTACAGGATAACTAGCTTTCCGCCCGCGGCTTCGCCCGCGTTTTCAAAGAAAAACCCGTTCCCGTAGGATTTCCGGGATAAAACCTATCCTATATCCTTTCTCGGGTATCAAAATATCTCTGTACCAAATTTCATGCAAATTGGTTTAGTAGTTAAGGCGTGATTGAGTAACAGACAGACAGACAGAGTTACTTTCGCATTTATAATATTAGTATGGATTAAAATATTGAAAAGGTTAGTCATTTAGATAATACACTAGACATTAGATAGGACACTGACTAAACAATGCAACGCGCTAACCGTAGACTTTACAAATATATGAATGCCAATTTTAACGAATATCTGAGGAAAAACACATGATTACTCTAAAGTAAGAACAGAATATTCAAAAGAACGTACTTATTTTGATCAAATAATACTTACATTATCTACAATACTATAGAATTTCAGTATAAAAACCCATAATACCAAATATTCCCAGTAAAAACAGTTCGTTCGAATTGAATTGCCGATATTCCAAATATATCGATACAGATTCAGATCCCAACACTAAATAGGCTTAGGTTTATCCAGAAATTGAACGAAGTCTATTCGGAGGAAATTCCGTTCTCTATTATTATTGGGGTTTATTTTGTTATATAATAATAATAATAATAAGCCCCTCACAAATCTAACTCCACGTCCGGTACGAACACCTGTTACCACGTGAGGGGCGGAAATTGGCAGCTTTCTTAAGCTACACACTAACCAATGACCAACGGAGCGCTAGTAAAGTAGGGTTATGCGATGCGTTTAAGAAGTACACGTATACTACCCCAGGCGGGTACCGAAGCTAATAGTGGAGGAGAATCCCGCCCTGAGCCATCTGGCTCAGGCAGAGCCCTTCGTACTCTGGGGGAGGGCAACGAATCGCAGCTTACCCAGTCACAAACTGTTGTAAGCTATAGTCATGTCAGTCAAACGACAAGTGAACCATCTTATTTATCACGTTCATCTTCCACCAATGACCTCATACATTCACCCAGTCCATCTTCTATCAGTATAAACTCATCTACATCATCGACTCATACAACTATCCCCCCGACGCTGGCAGATGTTGAGCAGGAGGCAGTAGCCACTAATCCTGCTCCCACTGCAACCATCAATAAACGTACGCGGATATACTGGACTAAAGAAATGAATATGTTCATTTGGCGTACATATCTACAAATAACAAACTTAGAACAAAACACAAAACAATATCTTGACCCGTTATACAAAGCATTCACTGATAAATTCCCTCACATTATAGTTACAAAACAAAGAATTGGAGACCAAAAACGAGCCATTATTAACAACAAAATGCTACCACTTGACGTTTTAGAACAAATTAAACAGGAAGTTTTAAAATCTAAAGGAATTCGGACTCAGAATAACGCGGAAATATCAACATCATGCTTGACTCAAAATCAATCAAATCAAAATTCAAATAAAACTACTGCAACCAATACTACATCTAGAAATGTTCTAAACAATATGAGACCGTTAGTAACAAAAGCAGGCAAACAACGTCAAAGACTACAATGGACTGATGAAATTAATAAAGAGCTACTTAGATGCTACTATATAGTCACAATGAATGAAACTAACAAGTCAGGATATAGACCACTATTATATTCCAAATTTATTGAGTCATTCCCAGAATTAAATTTCTTAAACGAACAGCGTTTATCGGATCAAATTAGAGTAATACTCAATGGTAATAGAATATCTGTAACTGAAAGAGAGGCTATTAAAAATACAATAGAAACTCAGGACCTTAATCGCCAACCAACGGAATTGTCAAATGAAACAACACAGGAAGAATATACAGATAATTATAATACCAATCCTTTAATTTCCACGAGTTCTCTCACACCAACACATACGAACATTAACCATTCATGCACACTCTCACCCCAGGAACCAGAACATTCAGAAGACAACTTAGAAATAGATGATTTGGCACAAAATGACATTTATGTATTAAAATTGATAAGAGAAATGGAGATTATGTATGCATTTTATTATGATACAGATCCAACTACCCGCCCAAAACTTCCACGCCTTAAAGCAAATAAAAAACTATTCGAATTGATTTATATTTTTAACCACTATATTCTCAATAAATTTTATAACCTAGATTCTGATTTAAGCCACATACACACAATTATCTACTGCACCGCATTAATTATCAGCAGAGAATTGGGATACAAAATTAATATGGATATGTCCGATGTACAACTCAGAAATCCTGTTAAGAAAAAACCGGCTTGGCAAAATAGATTGGAACTAGATATACAACAGTTGAGAGCTGACATAGGGAGGTTAACAAGGTATATTAGAGGGGACAGAAGCCCGAACCTAACAAATAAAGTCAATAAAATTTTCGAAAACGCTAAAGTACACTCCACACATGAAAGAAATAATGTAACCCCGGATGAATATTTAGATACCCTAAAGCAAAAACTATCTCTAAAAGCACATAGACTAAGTAGATATAAAAAATCATTAATGCGAAAACAAGACAATCGACTATTTAACACAAACGAGAAAATATTTTACCGAACTTTGCACAGTGCGAATGAAGATAATGCTAGTGATCTTGCTCCACCTGAAAATGAGCTCAGAAACTACTGGAATGATATTTGGGGAATCAGCAAGAATTTTAACGAAAGCGCCGAATGGATTAAAGAAGAAACGGAACGGTGGAGTGAAGTAGAAGAAATGGATTTTTCAGAAATAACGACTCAAGACATTCAAATAATAACCCAGAATATGAAAAACTGGAAAGCTGCAGGTATTGATTGTATACATAACTTTTGGTACAAAAAGTTAACATCTCTCCATACAATTTTAGCAAAAATAATAACAGATTTAATTAAAAATACAACAACTCTGCCTGAATTTATAACTACTGGAATTACCTACATGATACCCAAAAGCAAACAAACTGCAGATCCATCACAATACAGACCAATTACCTGTTTACCGACCATTTACAAATTAATTACATCTTGTATCACAAATAAACTAGTAACACACTTAGAATCTCATAATATAATAGCAGAAGAACAGAAGGGATGCAGACGGAATCACAGAGGATGCAAAGAGCAATTAGTGATAGACTCCACAATTCTTAAGCACGCTAGTAATCATAATAGAAATCTAAATATTACCTACATAGATTATAAAAAAGCATTTGATAGTGTACCTCATTCATGGTTAATACATATCCTCCAAATTTATAAAGTAAATTCATCTATAATAACATTTTTACAAAACTGCATGGTCAACTGGAAAACATCTCTTAGGTTAAAAACAAAAACCACTCATATAACTACTGAACAAATTCAAATTAAAAATGGTATATTTCAAGGAGACTCACTCAGCCCCCTGTGGTTCTGTATGGCATTGAATCCATTATCAAACCTTCTCTCTAGAAAAGGAATAGGATATCAACTCACAAATGATACTGCAGTTACTCACTTGATGTACATGGATGATATTAAATTATTTGGAAAATCTCAAAAAGAAATTAAAACCTTACTTGAAATTACTACTGAATTTAGCTCTGATATAAATATGTCATTTGGCATTGATAAGTGTAAAGCAATACATATAAAGAAGGGTAAAATAAGCAATAAAGAGGATATAATATTAAATTCAGATACAATTATAACTGCCATGGGGGATAACGATTTATATAAATATTTGGGAATTTTACAGGCAAATACGATACATCATACACAACTTAAGAAAGATTTCAGCAGGGAATACGTTAAGAGAGTAACTGTTCTATGCAAAAGGAAACTAAATTCTAAAAATCTTATTAAATCTATTAATACATATGCAGTCCCAGTTTTAACTTATTCATTTGGACTTATTAAATGGTCTAAAACCGATATTCGACGTCTTGAAATAAAAACCAGGGCTATCCTATCAAAGTATAATTACCATCACCCAAAGTCTGCCATAGAAAGATTAACGGTTAATAGAGAAAAAGGGGGACGTGGATTAATTGATCTAAATAGACTATGGCAAAGTCAAATCGAAAACATTCGGAATTTCTTTTATAAAAAAGCTGAAACAAGCAAATTACATGCAGCTACAATTGAGGAAGACAACAACTTTACTCCGCTTAACCTAAAACATAAAGAAATTCATTTTAAAACTAGACAAGAACAAGAAAAACAGAAAATAGATACATGGAGACAAAAAGAATTACATGGAAGACACCTAAAAGAACTAGAAAAATCCTTCATAGATATACAAGCGTCCAACGAATGGTTGAAAAAAGGCTACTTGTTCCCAGAAACCGAAGGCTTTGCAATAGCAATACAAGATCAAGTCATCAATACCAGAAACTACAAAAAATACATACTTAAAGAAAATATACCAACAGATAGATGCCGCAAATGCCAGAGACAGCCCGAAACCATACAGCACATTACGGGAGCATGCTCTAGTTTAGCACAAAACGATTACACACATCGACACAACCAGGTAGTTCATTATCTTCATCAAAAGTTAGCTGTAAAATATAATTTCAATAAAGGAAAGCTCATACCATATTACAATTATAAACCAAAACCCGTATTAGATAGCCCAACATCTAAAATCTATTTCGACCGCGCTATTCTTACCGATAAAACTATTCATTTTAATAGACCAGATATAACCCTCGTAAATAAAATCACAAAAACTGCTTATCTCATTGACGTCACTGTACCCAACACACACAACATACAAAAATCAATTAGCGAAAAGCTCCACAAATACACCGAACTAAAAGAAGAAATCCTCCGAATTTGGAACCTTAGGACTGTTTACATTATTCCAATAGTTCTGTCATGTACTGGAGTTATCCCAACTAATTTACATCGTAGCCTGAAACTTCTAGATCTACCAAAAAATACATACATTACAATGCAAAAGGCAGCTATATTAAATACCTGTCGTATTGTGCGAAAATTTCTTAGTGACAGCGAAACTACTGTAACCGATATTTAAATCAAACCGTAAGTTACCTAGGGTCTCTTGGCTAAATAGCCCGCGCCCCTAGCAAACAAACCCCTGAAAAGGGAGAAATAAAAGAAAAGAAGAGAAAAATAATAATAATAATAAAGCTCATTTATTCCGTGAAAAAATCAAAATTTACATTTCAAATGTTTTGTTAGTTGTTAGTTTAACTTAATCTATTTTAGTATCTAATGTTAGTTTTATTTTTCTTATTTCCACGGACCCCTTATTGGGTAAAAGCCTCCTCTCTCCTCTTCCATGTAATCCTATCCTGTGAAATTTTCATCCAGTTTTTGCCCACCGTTTCTATTAAATCATCAGCCCATCGCTTTCTTGGTTTACCTTTTTTCCTTTTTCCTGTTGGTCCTGCCCATTTAGTTGTCAGTAATGTCCATCTGTTATCTGTATATCTCGATATGTGACCCGCCCATTGCCATTTGAGATGTAGAGCTTGGCGGAGAGCATCTGTTAGTTTAGTTTTATTTCTTATGTCTTTGCTTCTAATCTTCTGTATTTTTTTTATTTTTAATATACTTCGTTCCATTGAACGTTGGCATGTGGTAATTTTGTTTTTAATTTTCTTTGTATATGTCCATGTCTGGCTCCCCTGGCTGTTATATGATACAACAAAATTAATTTCATGGTATAGGTATATTTAGGTACTTTAAACTAAATTATATTATGTTATACAAGACATTAATTTCCTTGTTAAAATAAACATTTGAAACTGTAATGTGTATGTATTTTTTATACAGATAAATTAAGAAATTGAAAAAAAATGCACATACATTTTATATTATAAGATATTGTAGCGAAAACATTAACGAGAAAGTCAACAAAAAAAGAGCGTGTGTGCTTAGCACACGACGTGTCAGAAGTGAAACTTCTTTGGCAAGATTCAAAGATACCAAAATCGTCGCCTAACTCCATGACGTGACGATATTGCCATGACGTGACCTTGAAATTTTACTCTCAACGCGCCTAAAGATTTTCACTTCAATATTTTTCTCGTGAAAATACCCGGGAGCAGAATCACGGAAAAGATAAATAATATTATATCATCATATAATTATAAAATCTACATCAAACGTAAAGTTAAATAAAGAGGTTTCAACAAATTCAATTTTAAACATCTTAACAGAAATAAACAACAAACATTGATTCAATCCAAAAGTTTTTTGATTATGAAAATAATTTGATCGATCCATAACAGCAATATTGGCAATTCATATAAAACATTTCTATTGAGATCATCTGTTTACAGAACGTAAATTCAATTAATAAAATGGAGGCTTTAGCTAAAATTCCAATAAAGTTAATTACACGAAGATAAACATTTTGTCATGGCGTCAAATCGAGTGAACAGCTTTGTTGGTACTAAAATACCGAAGTGTTTTGATTATAATATAGTGAAGTCCCGTGTCCCCGTAGTGGGGTAAGGGGCAGATGCATTATTCATACATCTGTTTCACTGATCGATTTTCTTTAGGGACAAGTAGGTGATCAGCATTCTGTGTCCTGCCAGACCGAGACATTTTTTTTTCTTCGTCTCCACCGGGAATCGAACCCAGGACCCCTCGGTTCTACGCTCACGCGTCAACCACTGTACCAAGGAGGCGGTCGATTATATAGTAGGTTATTATAAAAAAATATATAAACTCAGTATTGGTTAGGTAGACTGGTTATTAGAAAGAAAACTTTGTCCTAACACCGCAAATTAATAAACAAAAAGATAAAATATGTGCTCTAAAAGGAAAACTATTCAGTGTGTGTAGAATGAGATGCAGGTTTAAATTTCAGTATTGTATATCAATCAATTAATAATTAAACTATAAATAAATATAAAAAAATTACTTTAGTGAAAAGAGTCTAATTAAATGCTTCGAACTAAAATGGTTTCAATCGATATGTCATAATATCTTTAAATAAATAGATAAAAATGTTTAGTTTGCGCAGACTTGTATTAAAGTCCTATCTACCACATACGTGAGGCTCACAAAACACCCTTATTCTGGTAAAGAACGAGATAAAGTAAAACGTTTTAAAAACGTCATGTCTTGAGTGCTTTCAGCGCGAGTGTTCTCGTAAACATATTGTCAGGTGTTTAACTGTCACGCCCGGGAACGTTTATATCAACTTGTAAACGTCTGTAAACAATTTTAACCTAGTTTGAAGGTTTGATGTTTTTTAAGAAAAAAAAGACGGGTTGCACTCCGGGAGTGCCGGCAGAAGTGAAAACTTGATTAACGTTCAGCATGTTTGATATTTTGGAATGGTATCCGTCTTACGCATGGAATATAAGGGCAAAAAAAAAACATCCGTCTTACGCTTTTTCGATCAGGCCACGTGTCCTGACGCGAGTTTAAGATTTTATACCCAACGCCGCTAAAGAAGTTTTCACTTCAAAAATAAAAAGGAAAGAAGAAGACGCATATATTCATCATTCCGCCTTCGCTATTTATAGAATTGTTATCTCTAACAAGTACACAATGATTGTCGTATTAATATGTAGGTAAACTCTTTCGTTATTTATTAAAACTCAAACTCATTTTTTCAAGAAACGATAAAAGAGTCGCTCAATATTATTTTATTTGAGTATTGCATTGTAAAGTTAACCGTTACAAAGTAGAGATTGGTTAACGCAACATATTAATATAATTATATTTGTTTTGTTAATTTTACACTTTGATACAATAAATTTCTGAAAATGCATATGCAAATGATATTATGCATTTAGACATTAAATTATTTGCTACGGAAACTCCTCGAAATTTATGTAGTCACGAAATAGACAAATCTATATTATAAAGCTGAAAAGCTATATATCATCACGCTGACCAACAGGAGCGGAGCAATGCGGGTGAAACCGCGGGGCACAGCAAGTAATTAATATCCATTAAAAGGAATATCTACTTATATTTTCTTATTTCAAATTATGTCTTGTTCAAAACACAATAATATCTATAGTCTACATTGTGTTTCAAAATGAAATGCCACAGACTTAGGAACAATTAGACGGTACTGTGATAAACGAAATGACGTGTCTACGAAGTTTTATTGCTCTGTAAAACTTTTCATTAATCGTATCCGTTTGTCTGTAGATTTTAATTTGGAAGGAAACATTTAAAATTGGATAACTTCTTTTTGCTTATTTATTGGCACATGGGAATGTACATTTTATTTTTCTTAGGTTGAGATTGCGAGATTTACATTCATATACATTATACAGGCTGTCCCACTATTGGTATACTAAGCGCGAAGGGACTTGTAGTTTTGCATACCCTGATCACGTAAAAAATACTTAAACAACAAAATTACGTCAAAAATTGTTTACTTAATTTTTCCTAAAAAAAAAACAAGTTTTCTTCTCTAGATTCGCGCAGCCGGCATATACCGCTTCTCTAATGTGAACACATAATCTTAAACGATAGCTCACGTGCTGGTGGCAAAGTTGGGCGGTTGCTTGTTATGGGTGGACACTTGGAGTTTTAAGAATTCATCTATTTGAAAAAAAATGTGTCTGGAGTGTATGGAATTTATAAGTATTTTTTACGTATTCAGCGTATGCACAACTATAACCTCCTTTGATCTTAGTATACCGATGGTGGGACATCCTGTACTTTTGGTGTCCTTATTTCGGATAATTAGGTGAGTTTCGTTAGAAGAATAATTTTATCATTATTTACACATAAAATTCCAATCTAGAGCCTTGTTGTAACGAACTAAAACTGAAATAAAGTTTAAGCTAAACTCGAACTAAAGATGGATTTCCCTTAATATCATTATAAAAATGTAATGAAAGACACAATTTGAACATTCAATTCTGTACTCAAAACGAAGAATACACGTTCCTCAAAATTAAAAATAAAAATTTAACCAATTAAAAGTTTCTAAAACATTTACTGATTTATGAACTACAAAGATACAAGCATGTTTCGATTCAATTATATAGTAAATATATTATAGAAAACAGAATGTATTTCGAAACTAGAGCTTCAATATACATATTTTGATTTGATAAAATAGCTTAAATTTATTGCACAAGCCGGGTTGCAAGTGCGATGCAATTTAGGTCATGTCATGTGAAAAATATGTAGATACAAGACACTGCAACTATGTAGGCTTGTTTTGGTTGTTTACAGATTTTGGAAAGTCCTTGTTTTTCTTGAGGATATAAATGAAAATTTATTGTATTATCTTCTTTATTGTATCATGCTAGAAATAGAATGATGCAAGAGATAAAGAAAAATTGGTTGTCTGTAAAGTCGGTTTACTGACGATAGTTGAACGTGACAACGTCCGATTGTGCTTCTTTGTCGCTCGTTCGGCGCTCTCTCTTGCACTTGAAGCCTTACATGGAACGCCTCAGAGCGAGGTAACGCCGCATGAGTCATGTTTTTTCGTGCGTGCAGCCGGCTCTATCGAATTATAAGACGTTGTCACGTCAAAAATCTCTACTGATATTATACTCTACTTAAACTATTGCCATTGCTAATCCTAATATGGACGTTTTTTTAACTTAATCGATAAAATATAACAAAGAAATGAGTACCTACTGCTTAGCTCTTAACAAAATATTGTCCTAATGTATGTGATTTTCTTTAAATTATACCCATTTGGTTTGTTTGAAATTTAATTAGGGAATGCGTAAGTCGTAATTAAAGGGTCTTTATTTCACCCTCTGTTGCTTGATCTAAAGGCCCACAAAACCCTTTAGCCAGCTGTATATGACAAAGTAATTAGGTCTAGTATTACGCTGTTTTATTGTCAGACTAAAGGGCTAAGAGCTTGTGAGTTTTAAACTGTATATTTAACAATAGAATAGCTATAAAACAGTGAGCATCACCGATCACGCAAGCGAAGTCGGTCATAATCGAGTATTGATTGCTTCTTATTCTTTTAAATATTAAAAGTATTAATATTTAATAGCTCTTTGGTTTACATACATGAGTATGAAAAATTAAATGAGTTTTCCGTGTATCTATAAAGTTCGCACCAATTTCCTGGAATTCCTGGTACAGAATATTGTACGGTACGTCCTTTCTTTTAATATTATAATTACAAAAATTATGAAGCTATCCGATTACTACTTTAATCTTATAAGTCAAATCCGTATCCCTTATATAATATTATGTTCATATTATAAACATTGTATTTGAATCATTTTAATATAATATGGCGTGGGTTTAAACATCTAATCATACATAGCAGACTGCCATCTTGACTTCCGAAACGTGTAAAAAATATGTTAATTATGCAGTGATATACTAATAGTATTAGGTCTATCAATTCTAGATAGTATTTAGAAGACTTCACAGTTTATGCCCTCAACTTACAAGGCCTAGAACTTTTCTAGGTCACTTTAGGAAATAGTAGTAAAGTTGAACATTTGCTACACATCTGTCGAAGTCGCGTTCAGAATGTAAATTATCTAGACAGGGTTTAGCATATTTATAGAGCTAAGAATATAGACGTGACATTTTCTTTATGTTTGGGTCTAGCCTAAATATGATTAGACTATATTTCAGATCTTCGGAAAGTTGATCTCACTTTATCGTAGCGTGTATCATATAGGATTAGTATTAACTCAACATATTTACCCACTGTATTTCAAAATACGCAATATGCTTTATATGAAAAGGCAGTGTAAAATACACATAAAATAACAAAGTTACTTTCCATTGCACTTTGAAATTTTAGTATAAACTAGCTTCCGCCCGCGACTTTGTACATGCATCCCGTTTTTTCCCGTTCCCTTAAGAATTTCGGGAAATCCTTTTTAGCGGACGCCTAGTGCCTACGTCTTAACATCTGCATGCCAAATTTCAGCCCGATCCGTCCAGTGGTTTGGGCTGTGCGTTCATAGATCACTATGTCCGTCAGTCAGCCACCTTTCGGTTATATATATTTAGATATTACATCCTAAGAATGCGTTACAGATACTACATACTAAAATTATAAACCGGAATGATATTATGAATCTTTAATTCTACTCACTACAACGTATCATACTATGAGCGTAATAGAAACGTGTCAGGATCGGGAAGCTACACGATATGCTCTACCATTGCTCTACTATGCCCACAAGAATCTATAAGAATGTATCAAAGCTGTATGGACAATAATTGTTGACGTTCCGTGCATGCCACGTGACGGTCCTGTACCTCTACCATGAGTTGACATAGTTAAATCGTCTGACGTAACTACAATAGTAAACGTATAGTTCACTTAACTTTCACGAGATTATTAACCGTGAATGACGTATCTATCGTCGAATATATAAAGTATGACATATTATGTATAATTGTATGGTTACTACAGTGAGTGTAGAATAGTTTACTATACGTTATCTACTGTTATAAATAGTATTGCACCTCATGGTAGGCTTTTTAGTTCCGCTACGGCACACTAGGGGCGCTGTACGAATTTTTATACAAACCGCTTACTACAATCGCTAGCGAGTATCGTGTGCGTAAGCTCATGTAGAGCTACTGATCGCTGACATATAGACTCATACTTTTGAATAAGTAAGTAAATAAGTTTTTTTCTAATCTTGTTGTTACGGTCATAGTATGATACGTTGTAGAAGGTAGAGTTTTTTAATGTTCGTAAAGAATAATATCAAAAATTACTTGACTATTGAAACTATTTGATACAATTTCAGTATTACAGCTAGACATATTTAAGCCCAGGTAAAGCCAGGACGAGAAGATAGTCTGCTTAAAGAGCACCTGTTATTTCCTTGATACATTTGCTTGAACGCGTAGCAGTACGACGTCTTCACTTTAGTTTCCGATGTAAAATAAATCTCGAAATATCATAGCCTAGCAATGTTTTTATTTTCGTTACCTTTATTGAATTTAATGTAATTTATAAATATCTGATGAATTTGAAAATAAAAGGATAAAAATATTTCCCGCTTTAATCACATTTCTCTCTTTCGTTTCTATTTTTCAGATATTTAAGTATTTATGCCTGACTATAGAAACACGGACCTCTACTAGATGATAATCATTCAAAATAATTAAAAGAAATCCAAAAAAAAATGCATAAATTTAAAAATATACAATTTAAACTCTACAAAAAGCAGCTATCAAAACGATCCTACCGAAAAATGGCGAGCGTTATGAATCTTTTTCAAGACTCAACTGTTAATTGAGTTTTGAAGCTAAATCATGAAAATAAATAAAATTAATTTTGTTCTAAATGTGAATACAAACTGAACCAAAATCATGAAATTAATTTCCAATCGTGAGAAAGCTGAATGGGTATTTAATTATTAATATATTGTATGTAAACCTCATTAGCTCTTGATTCTTGTCAAATACAGATCATACACAATAATTGACATGTTAATTGTTCTGGATTTAATTTAAAGTAATTTATAATGACAATTGAAATTTACAGTTATTTTAAAACATAATATTCCTCTGAAGACTGTAACGATTTGAACGATCTCAATCTATTTTTTTCTATCCAATAAAAACAACGAAAATACCAGTTAATATCAGAATAATTACTGTGATCTAATTATTGAAACTCGTTATGTTACGACGGTTACGTTTACTCCAAATGCACAAGCAATAAAAATACTTTGACAGAAAGAAATATTTAGAATTAAAGAAAAAATATTCAAAGTCTTAAAAAACGAGGCTCTATTTCTCTATAACTACAAAGTAATTACATAAGCAATGAAAACGAACCAACTCATTAATTAAATTACTCGAAACAATTAGTATTAACACAATCAAAATCAATATTATTTATACGTATTTTAACACAATATATCCTTGAAACAAAATGCTTACATTATTTAAAAAAAACACTATTTACACGAATCTTTTTTAACAATTAAAAAGGTTTCAAAGGTAAATAGGTTAATGACACAAGTAATTGATTCAATTAAGAGCTATCACTACATACAGGTGTGAAATACTTACGTTTTCTTACACACTCACACACACACACAAACATGTATCACATTTCGGCAATTAATCGGCCGATTTGTTGACAACGTGTTGACGTGCTAACGGTACGCCCGTCCGCGCCTGTCTGAGCTCACCCCTCTTTGTAGGTTAGCGTTATGAATCTTTTTCAAGACTCAACTGTTAATTGAGTTTTGAAGCTATGGTGTTCGCAATTGAATCGTGGTTGCGTTTGGAATTGTTTTAGATGATGTAGTAATGCTTCGATGGGAGAAATTTGGATATATTGAAATTATAATAGGAAATAAAATTACATGCCCATAGCATGATGAGAATAAAATGCATTTTAAAATAGTTTTAAACACTGTATAATACATAAAGCCTCTACACACATAATAATAAAATAATAATAATAATACGGGCATTTCTCCGCAACTCGACGTCAAGCGCCTATTTTGCGTGAGAGAGGGAGGTGGGGGAAACCAGCTAAAATTGAAACCACCCGAGCTCCTCCATGAAGCCAAGCAGCTTGTGAGGGCTGCCAAAGGCTTCGGGGAGGGACCCGGGAGACCCCAGGTGTCTTGCCCTGTACTCCGCAACCCCCTTACATTCCATGATGACGTGGGCTGCCGTTTCCTCGGTCTCCATGCATGCTCTGCATAGCGGACTGTCTGTGATCCCTAGATTGAAGAGATGTTTGTTAAAGGGGCCGTGCCCTGTGAGGGTCCCTGTTATTACGCGTAGTTGCACTCTACGTAGGTTGAGAAGCCGACGTGCAAGTCTCGAGTCAATGTCCGGTAGGGCTTCTCTGGCTTGCTTGCAATCAGATCTGCATGACCATTCCGCTCTCTGAGCAGTGCTAGTGAGCTGGGTAATCATCATCCGGGTCCAGCTAGCAGGTAGCGGTATAATGGGAAAAGGTCCCATGACCGGTGTTTCAGATGCCCTTCTGGCTAGTATATCAGCAGCATCGTTTCCACGTGAGCTACTGTGTCCTTTTATCCATTGTAATACTAGGGAATTTCCCAGGTCACATACCTTAGTGAGGGCTAAGTGACACTCAAGGGTCAACCCTGAAGTGAATTCATGGCTTTTGATTGCCATGAGTGCTGCTTTACTATCCGATAAGATCCGAATCGAATAGTTTGTTACATTTCTTTTAATTATGGCCGAAGCTGCAAGTAGAAGTCCTAGGCATTCAGCCTGAAAGACTGTATTATGGGGTCCCAAGGGGTGCGAGATGTTAATGTTTAGGTCCTCAGAGAAAACCCCAGCACCCGTGCCATTTCCAGTCTTAGACCCGTCCGTGAAGATTAGTAGGTCTTCAACGCTGTTGTGTTCTGACGTGTATTCACGTAGCTGTATCTTATATTTCTTGTCAAAGATGAATTGTTTTGGGATCTTATCACTTATGGCAAGGAGTGAGGACTCCTTCTCAGCTGCCATAGTTAAGATCTTACTGTGTGCTGTAGGCACCATTCTCCATAGGTTTTGTGTCTTTAACCTTACAGCTGTCGCTAGAGCTTCTTGTCTTACAAAAAGATGTAGGGGTGGCAGGTCGAGCATTGCCTCAATCGCAGCAGTCGGTGTTGTGCTCATGCTGCCAGTGATTGCCAGACAGGCGAGTCTTTGAAATCTCTGCAGTTTGCTTATAGCCGCCGATTGTTGTGTCTTTGGCCACCAAACCACAGAGCCGTAAGTTAGCATTGGTCTTATGACAGTTTTGTAGAGCCACATTGTGACTTTCGGGGAGAGCCCCCATCTATTACCAATCATTTTGTGGCAC
This sequence comes from Colias eurytheme, assembly GCF_061535395.1. Classification (NCBI taxonomy): domain Eukaryota; kingdom Metazoa; phylum Arthropoda; class Insecta; order Lepidoptera; family Pieridae; genus Colias; species Colias eurytheme. Next base: position 1,656,474 of record NC_143005.1, on the reverse strand, counting down.
TGCCAGAAAGAAATGCTTGTTTTTTCGATCTTATTCTCAAGGTGTTTGTTCCAGTTGAGTTTATCGTCTAAGGTAATCCCGAGGTACTTAACCTCTTTCGATAACTGAAGTACGGAGCCAAATAGCTTTGGTAGCTGGTAGCTTCCTAGAAGGCGTCGGTTAGTGAATAGAACAAGTTCCGTCTTGCGCGGGTTCACTGAAAGGTCATATTTGTTGCACCAGCGCTCAACTATTGATAGAGCTCTCTGTGTAATTTCACAGACAACACTCGTGAACTTACCAGAGATAAGTATTACTAGGTCATCTGCATATCCAATGGTATGGAATTTGTTTTTGTTTAGTGTGCTGATCAAGTCGTTCACAACTAGGTTCCACAGGAGCGGTGAGAGAACTCCCCCTTGTGGGCAGCCTCTGGTGACCAGCACTTTCTTTGTTTTATCCTTGCTAAGTTGTATCTCTCTACTGCCTAGCATGTTTATAATCCATGAGACTACTGTGGGGTTAACCTCATGCTGTGATAGGGCATTTTGTATACTTGAGTAGTGTGTCTTATCGAAAGCTCCCTCAATGTCTACGAAAGTGCCCAAGCACATTGATTTTTCTTGTAGGGCTTCTTCTATTTTGGACACTACACAGTGTAAGGCCGAATCGGTAGATTTACCGTGGCTGTAAGCATGTTGGTTCCGATGTAATGGAATACGCACGAGGGCAGTATCCCTAATGTGTCTGTCACAGAGCCGTTCTAATGTTTTGAGTAAAAAGGATGTGAGGCTGATAGGTCTGTGGGCTTTCGCATCCGTGTAGTCTGTTTTCCCTGGTTTAGGAATGAAAATAACATCAACAGTCCTCCAGCTGGTCGGTATATAGCCGTGAGCGAGGCTGGATGTCAGAATGGCAGATAGGTGAGACGTGAGTATCGGCCCCCCCCATTGTAGTAAAGCCGGGTATATACCATCTGGACCAGGTGCCTTGTATGCTTGAAAGCTGTCGATTGCCCATTGTACTTTTTCCTTACTGACTATGAGCTCAGCAGTACTCCAGTTTTCCTCACTTGGTGTGTGGGTTGCTGTGTCTTTCCTTTCATGTCGTTGTATGAATTTGCAGCCGGGGAAGTGTGTCTGCATCAGAACAGCTTCCGTCTCAGCTGGTGTTTTTGTAAGAGTGTTGTCGCATTTTTTGATCGATCCCAGCTTGGACGTATTGCAGCAGGAGATGACTTTGCGCACTCTGTTTGCTTGATTACAGGATTCAATGCCATCACAGAATTTCTTCCATCCTGCACTGCTTCTGAATCTTATTTGTCTTTTGTATTCAGCTTTGTTTACTTTGTAAGTGTTCCAATCGTGGTCGCAGTTAGTGTTCATTGCACGGTTCAGTGATCTTCACACATATAACGTCATTAATAAATAAATAAAAATTGCCACGAGCTTCCAGAAAATGAGTCGCCTGCTCTATTGCTGGTGAACTTACATACAATAAAAAAATGTGTTGCAAAGACATGCAGGTGTCTTACCATCATATAGCAGTATTATTTCCAGCATAGGAAAGTGATGGCCCTAGACGCACTATATGTATAAAAAGTGAAGTCCCATGTCCCCTAGTGGGGTAAGGGGCATTGTACATCTGTTTCACTGATCGATTTTCTTTAGGGACAAGAAGGTGATCAGCCTTCTGTGTCCTGCCACACTGAGACATTTTATTTTTCTTTGTCTCCACCGGGAATCGAACCATATATTATATGTACTAGTGGTCCGCCCCGGCTTCGCCCGTGGTACCTACATGTTTAAACTATCCTATCTCTCAAGTTGGATCGAACTGCACATGGTGTGCAAATTTTATTATAATCGGTTAAGTATGGTTTAGGAGTCCATTGAGGACAAACATTGTGACACGAGATTTATATATATTAAGATAGCGATGTAATTTTATCCACACTGGAAATAATACGGTGATAATACTGCTTTAAGACATCATGGTACAGGGTCAGGTCAAACACCAAACCTGTCACGTTTCAACAATTGTGGAACATTCATACATCGTGTATTTTGCCAGCTATTCAAGCCACGTAATATGTTAATATTATAATAACAAGAGAGAATAATGAAATATTATTGTATGAAAGAAACGGTGTGTTTGTGGTTTATTGAAAAATATAGCGAGATATCGTTTTTGTCAAACGATTTATATTGTATGAGCCTTTTTGTTGATATTATTATTTAATATCATAAATGATAGGCTTATTTAGTACTTAATTTCGGCATTTAATGAGGTCTAGAATACAGTTCATGAAATTTTGAGAAACATGTTATTTCGCAGAAATAATTCATTTTTATACGTAACTAGCGGTCCGCCCCGGCTTCGCCCGTGGTACGTGTTTACGTTTTCTCTACATAAGAACCATCCTCGTACTTCAAGGAATATAATAAAAAAAGAATTATCGAAATCGGTTCAGCCGTTCTCGAGTTATGCGCTTACCAACACATTTTGCGATTCATTTTTATATATAAGATTTAATTTTATCTTCTTTAACATTCCTAACTTACAAATTACTTTTGCATTTTAGAATAGCAGAGAATTAGCTAGCGTTTTTATTATAATGAAATTCCTTTACACTTTATTAAGAATACAGGGAATTTTTTAATTTACTGTATGTCTGTTTTTGTCAGTTTATAATATAAGCTTACGAGGGTGCGATTAATTTTTCTTTAGAAACAATAAAAATATAACACCAATTAGAAAAAGCTAATGCACTTAAAAGCTAGCAGGTCTATTACGTTTAAATAACTATTTGGAAATATTTTTCATTTGAAAATACATTGTAAAAAAAGCGTGTTGTCAGAAGTTATGCTTCTTTGGCAAGATTTAAGGATACCAAAATCGTCGACTAACTCCATGACGTGACGGTATTGCCATGACGTGAACTTGAAATTTTACTCTCATTGCGCCTGAAGAAGTTTCACTTCACTAAATAAACAAATGAGCATGAAATTGCATGAGATTTTATTAAAACGTATGATTTATTTTCGACACCATAGTTGAAAACTAGGTGATAAAGTTGTATCTAAATTGCTCAGTTATTAAGGCACCAAATTATATTGCCTGTTAATGTAACTTTCGCTCTCAAGTTGTTACTTTGACAACTTCTATAATTCGCTACTTACTTACTTACTTTACTTACTTTCTTTACTTATTTCGCTTCTTCTACTTAGGTTTTGTGAATAAGCAATTAGGTTACAGTTCATTCCGATAATTTTTATATTTAATGTCAACAGGCGGGTACACGGTGCGAACGAGCGGCCATGTCACTTATGAGTGATCTCATCCAGACGACCACCTGAAATAATGATATCTAATTTCTTCTGTATGTCAAATAAAAGAATTTGTATGCTGTCACTTTCCACAGCCGAGCCACGTCCACATAGACGAAGCTGCTTCACGCAGCAATTGCATCGCGAGGCTGCTCGCTCTGTAGAACCCACTTTACTGCGTCACGACGTGACACAAAAGTTGAAATATGCAATTTTTTATGACACCTGAAAACTAAAAGTTACCTTTTATAGTGCGTTCGTAGCTCGACACGCAAACAAAACATCAAATGTAACCTACATAGAGCGTACTCGAAATTTTATGTTCTCATGCACCTGCCACTTCTAAAGCGATTTTGGTTTATAGCTCTATGGACCTGTACAGTGTAGTTAACAGACTCTCTGTTTACGTGTCTGGGCTTTGAGTGCTCTGTGCAGTTAATTGTTACGTACTTGGGGAGTTGAAAATTGAAGTATTTTATTGTTTAGATTTTTTGAGTGGAGATGAGAAATGCTTTGTATAATTGGAAACTAAGTTGAGAACTAATTGGATGAGGTTAGTTTTATTCTGTATTTAACCCATTGTGGCATGTGGAGTTTTCTTTTTCTTGCATAATTTTGTAGTATTCATGAATGTCTGTCGTGCTACGTAGCAAACAATTTAATGAATTACCTACAATTTGAAATAAATTAAATTAATTTAAAATAGTTTTGACAGGGATACTGGGCGTAGCTGAATTATTAAAAATAATTTCGGATTACAGTCGAAATATTCTTTTAATTTTTTGTTTATCGAAATAAAAATACAAAGATGAAGACTATGAAAATTCAAAAACTTATTTTTATCATGCAGACAAGCTTTTATTTTAATTATTACTTCTATCTGTACTCTCATATACGTTAAGATTAACGAACCTTTAATATCTTGATTAAAATTGCAAAGGATAATTAACGAAGTTGTGTTATAATTAGCACTTACTTTCAATTAACATTGAACTTTTTGTAAAGTCATGGATTTAAGTAATAATAAATGTATCTAGAAATGAGAAGAATCGAGACTGTAATAAATTAAAATTAAATAAGCTGAATAAATTATGCATAACTAAAAATGAATTACTTAAGAAAATTTGAGAGCAGATTTCTGAAAAAAGAAGTTGTTGCATCGAAGTCTTCAAAACATAAACTTTTGTATCGGAAATATTATCAAAATCGGTTCAGCATTTAAAGCAGTAATATCGCTACAAACACGTCTTTCACTTGTGCATTACATTTCTAGTCCCCTTCAATTAATTCTAACTTCACCTGAAATAAGATATTTTTATATTATAATGCAAAGAACGTAGCATTAAAATTTTCATTCTCTTCTTATATAGCCACAATTCTCATTTCGTTAGCGAACGTGGCTCCCAGAGGCATTTGGAAGCGAGGCTATTTTAGTGAATTTTTAAAACTAACTCATTCTAGACGCAGTTGCAACAAGGAAATAACTATAAGTTAGTTTTGGAATAACATGCAGCGGGATTAGAATTTACTTGAGAGATATTATTTTTAGGTTATTTTTTCAGAAAGGTGGGATCAAGGTGGGATATTAATTTTTGTTCATTTCCGAAGGTGGGAAAATATTATTCGTGATATTTCCATAGAACACTGTAAAGCGGATAGTGGATTTCAGACAATATTTTTCTTAATAATTGTGAAAAATACACTCCATTATCAAGTTCAGTATTTTGTATGTTATAAAATATGTGTGTTTTTGTGCTGTTGCAGTGCTGAAATAAATGGTTCTTTCTTTCTTTTAAAAGAAAATAATTGCCACAAATTCCTGTTAAAAAATCGTTTTAAATTTACCACGTCTTGTAGAGTTTTTATTTTTGCTAATCATGACTTGAGTTTGGCTTTATTTATATTCCTTACTAGACATCCGCCCATTTTTGAAAGAAAAACCCGCATAGTTCCCGTTCCTGTGGGATTTCCGGGATAAAAAGTAGGCTATATCTTATTCTCGATCTTCAGCTACCTACATACCAAATTTCATTGTAATCGGTTCAGTAGTATTTGTGCGAAAGAGTAACCAACATCCATCCATCCGTCCATCCTCACAAACTTTCGCATTTATAATATTAGTACGATACTTCCTTCAATAGCCTCATACAATTCAGCTCACAACAAGTTATTATCCCATACTTAGCTATTATAACTTCAAGTTCAAACAAGAGACTTAACAATTTCCCCCGATACCACTTAACCTTGGGAAGCCCTACAATGGCTTATCGTGATAAAGACTCGATAGATTTTCCATAATCTAGAACGTTTGCGAAGGTTGATAGATACTTGTCTGATTTATGAGCATTAATAGAACGAATGATTAACTCATTGAATAATCAAAAACCATAATTTTTTTTTACATAGTTAGGGTGCAGTTTTTGTTTGGGATATTTTTCTTCACCTATTGTAATAGTACGAAGTACTACTACTACGATACGAAGTACATTATGACTATTTATTCTTTATTCTCAATACTCCTCTTCTTCAGAGCTTTCCCAATAATAGATATTGCTTTTTTATGCTAATTCATTAAAAATAGAGTCATAATAAATGTATCTTCGCCTTTAATTATTATTATTAAGCACAGATAGAGAATACATTAATATTTTAAGGTCAAAATAATATCCTTTCTTTTAATTTTCAGTATCTCTCATATCACTATAATCAAAGAACAATAAAACCATTTTAAACAGAAGATAGTGAAAAGAGCGTTAAATTTGTGCAAAGATAAAATTTCAATTAATGAAATAAAACAAAAACGGGTGAACTTGAACTCGCAGTGAAACTTATATCATTAGCAAAGTTAATTAAGAAGGCTCTTGAAACTCCCGAAGAATGGCCTATGTTCCCTACACTTGGTTATAGTATAAAGAGAACAAGTAGGTAAGTTATCTTTGAAAGGTACATCGCGCCGTTTGTATGTATATACGCGGAGCGCTTGTCCAGTGTCTACGCCCCCCGTTCATGTAAGTACGCAAGCTTGACGCACGCACACAACGACGCTCGGTTACTTCTCATGGACCGTTCTCGTGGCCGCGCCATTGCTGTGAGCGGTCGGTGTTTTTTTGTTTATATACAACTAGCGGTCCGCCCCGGCTTCACCCGTGGTACATATTTACGTTTTCTCTACATAAGAACCATCCTCGTACTTCAAGGAATATAATAAAAAAAGAATTATCGAAATCGGTTCAGCCGTTCTCGAGTTATGCGCTTACCAACACATTTTGCGATTCATTTTTATATATAAGAAAGAAGAAGATTATTTAAAATATCAACGTGACAAGTGACAGCCCCTCACGAGTTTAGTTACCGTGCGCTCCTAAACGCCGGGAGTTGGCCTACTTGTTCTCTTTATACTATGATTTGGTGGCGGCATTATTCAATTAAATTTAAATGATTTACATCCGCATACTTTGTTTGCTGTTTTGATCACAAGCAAAGGGCAAGAGTTGAATGAGTTAAAACTGACTTCGAAAGCATATTTAATTGGTTTTAAATTACCATGATTTATGTACGAAATGAGCAAAAAATAAGAATAAATCAAGGAAGGAAATTATTGTTCCTTTTTGTGAGGAATCACTGTGAGGACTAAAGATAATTACCTAATGAAAAAATAAAGTCAAACAACAAAATGTGTTATTTGCTGCAATAAAATTAGTAAAATAACGATAGCGACACAAATATTATATTATAAAAGCATAGTACCTACTGTCTTTTAGTAGGTATGGATTTAAAAAAAATAGCGTGTGTACCAACTTGATACTACCAAGCATACGTGTCAGAAGTGAATCTTTGGCAAGAGTCAAAGATACTAAAATCGTCGCCTTACTCCATGACGTGACGGCATTGCCTTATTAATCTTATTGTGTAAAAAGTCTGTGAATACCTTGAGAATACTGATTTTACTCATTTCTTTTATATAAAATGCCACACAATATGAACCAGTGAAACACATTTTCACATATTTTACTGATACAAATACGAAAGGCTATGCTGATTACTTTGCCCTTTTCATTACACCGCACTACACATGTGTTACTTATTTGTAATTTTTTCCTGTTTAATGCCAAGTAACTTTTGTTTTTAAGGCCCGGTTTTTCAATCCTTGGTTAAAACTTACCCGTCCAATAAAGTATCGCAATAATATTAATAAATGTCACCTGTGAACTGTCAAATACGGGCAAGAAGAATACATTTTTGAAATGGTAGTTTAATACGTTATTCAACGAATAAGTTTTAACCAACGATTGAAAATCAGCCCTAAATTGTATTTGTTTTCTTTCTTAATTTTGCTTTCCTTTCCACATAAAGCCGTTATCTCATAGGTTTTGTGTTGGTAAGCGCATAATTCGAGAACGGGTGAACCGATTTCGTTAATTCTTTTTTTATTATAATATTTCTTGAAGTATGAGGATGGTTCTGGATAGCAAACGTAAAAAATGTACCACGGGCAAAGCCGGGGCTGGCCGCTAGTATCCTTTAAAATAAAGTTTACAATCTTAATTAGCGAAGCTCTACTATTGTAACCTAAAATAGAATGGACGGCAGGACAGAGCGGTTTTTATAATGCTTCTTTAAAATGCTAATTCCTAGCCTCATTTATACCTCTTAGTAGTAATTAATGGGCAGATAATAAGGCAAGAAACAAAGGCAATTTATGAAGAAAGCTTTTGGTGAAAATTTTAAGGAATTTTAATGCGAGATATAAATATCTCGGCTTTTCTTATCTATCTTCATCCTAATAATAAATTACATGGATTATTTTAATTTGAGTGCCTCATGGTATAATGGTTAATAATTACGCGTTTTAACCGAAAATTTCTGGGTACCAAGAGTACAATAAAATTATAAAAATAAATAGCTCGCCTAATTTTATCTACATATTAAGTATTTATTGAAAATGTAAATTAATAAATGTACATATTTTTTATTGAAGTGAAACTTCTTTATCGGGGTTGGAAAAAAATTTAATGTAACATTTTTTCGTTACGCGTGACATTTTTCCGTTACGCACCATCTTGTTCTTATCCCTACCACGCGTGATTCGACGTATTTCTGTCAAGTTGCCTAGAGTAAATTATTTTTTGAAAAATAAGGTTATAAAGAAGTTTCACTTCTTACGTGTGTACACTTTTACACAAGTACACGCACACATTTTTATTTATTTGCCTGCCTTATTTAATAACTGCCTAATCAAACAATGAAATTAGTATAACAATTAATTTTCTCCACACAGACCAAGTAACCCCAATTTATTTAACCTAAAACCTACACCTCAAAGTTTATTTTCAATCACTTTTACGTCGATTAATTTGTTTGCTTTAAAATATTTCTCTATCACATTATGACGCAAAACACAATTCTGTTGAAAAACATACTGAAATATTTTATTCAATAGCTAGCTGTACTCTGCGGTTTTACCCGCAGTGCTTCACTCCTGTTGGTCTTAGATTAGAGTGATAATACTCGTATATAGCCTTATAGCCTTTCTCGATAAATGAGCTATCTAGCACCGAAAGAATTTTTCAAATCGGACCAGTAGTTCCTGAGATTAGCGCGTTCAAACAAACAAACAAACTCTTCAGCTTTATAATATTAGTATAGATATTAAAAACATTCTCTATCCTACCACAATATAGCACAACAAAAGAATTCCAATATTTCCCAACAATCCACACTATAATTGCGCATAATTAAAAACGAAATCCCAAAGAAATGCAATAGAAATGCGGTCAATCGCTTCCCTGTTTCCCAATCGTGATGTAATCTTAAAATAAGGAATTTATTACCATTGAAAACATACAAGCCATGAACATGTGACCGAACCGTTCTGTTTCGATTCCGTAAACTGTTTTTACAATACAATAATGTATTACTGAAATGTTTAGGTTTAATTTATTTTCTTGTTAGTTTTTGCTATTTGTTCTGGATTAGAAATGCCTATTTCAAGTTTAATATAATTTCACAATCAAACTCAAACTCAACCATTATTTTATTTATTTATTCAATAAGATGAAGAAGATCTAGAAGAATCTAGAAGCACTTTTGAATCGTCATTACATATTTTTGTCATTTACCACCGATTCGGAAAGCAGTATATATGGAGAAGAATCGACAAGACACTCCATAATTGCTCTTTTAAATCATGTCAGTATTACAATCGCTAAAGAATGATGGAATTAAGATCAATTGATATAATTAAATATCATATTATTAAACAAACGTATGTACAGTAAATATACTAGATATATGCTGATGTCTTTTGAATGTTTGGTACATCACGTTGAAATTACTGAACACATTTCTATGACAATTAGTGTCTAGTAGCCTTCATATTCGTCTTTACGTAACTAATAACTATCATATTATTATGTATTTAATCAGGTATTTATAAAGCCTAATAATATAAAGATGAACAATCTGAAACAAGGACATTTTGCTATGAAGTCTTAAAAATTACTTTACGAAATTCGAAATTTGACGAAATGCCGACGGAAAATACTTTTGCAAACATGAAATTTGAGGTTTCATTACAAGAGCTGTTTCATCATCAGTTTGAACAAGGGCTTGAAAATTTCGTTTCGAAACCCAATGAGATTTGTATTTGTACTTTTATTTTAGTGCAGTTAATTTTAGATTGTGGAAGTGGCTTTAGGGAATGTTTTATAGTGAGATTTTCGACTTATGAAAAATGTATCGTTTTGTTGTTTTAATTTACTGTTGACTGTGATTATAATTTGAATACGCTATTTGCAATAATTATACTTACCTGTACAATATAATATTAAATATTCCTTCTTTTTGTTCAGATCAGGCATATTTTAATTAATATTTTTATTTCATCGTACCAGAGTGTAGTGTATTTATATATCTGCAATAAAACGCTACGATAACCAATGACAGTTGTTGAGCCGGTAAAACAAATACATAAGTTATCACACCTTTAGTAACTAATCAATAAACAGTACCACATAAAAATGTGTCAAAATTCAGCTAAAAGCAGGTATAACAGCGATAAAGAAAATTTTCCTTTAAAATCTCATAACATTCTATTTCTGATTTATTCACACGAAAATATTCAAAAGTTTGCAGAAAACAAAACACGCGAACATTATTCATCGTTCGTGTTAACTACTTCACTTGCTGACTCTCAACTACCTTTTAAACGTATTTATTTATAGAAATAAGTAAAACATTACTTTTAAAATGACCGAATACTTTTATAAACACGTTTTGCTCAAAGAAAATGTTACATGCATATGTTTGAAAGGCATTTTGATGCAATCTTGATGATGGAATTGCATAAAAAAATAACAGAAAAATGTACTAAATTCACGTGAAAATCGTCTAGTTTTGATAATAGCCGAACTCTATATACCTAATAGTTGCAAGATTATATAATACTAGCGGTCTGCCCCGGCTTCGCCCGTGGTACCTACATATGAAAAATAGATGTTGGCCGATTCTCAGACTTACCCGATATGCACAGAAAATTTCATGAGAATCGGTCCACCCGTTTCGGAGGAGTATGCAGACTAACATTGTGACACGAGAATTTTATATATAAGATATTATGTAGAATTCATAAGTTGCTGCTATAAAATACTAAATATAGCATAGATAACGTATTGCCATGGAACTTAGCCTGTAGGCAATTCCGAAGTCAAACAAAGTACAGTATTTGATATTTACTACGCACATAATCGCGCAAATAAACATACTTCCACTATTTGAGTGTTAGGCTGCGTTTCCACAAATATGCGAGGGCAATGTGTCGTGCGAGGACGTCTATCTGTGTTGTGAAAATATATCGTGCGAGGATGCCTTGCGAAGCTGTGTTATAGATCTATTGAACACACCTCGCACATATTCCTCGCTTGTTTTATATGCACAAAAATTTACCACTGAGCCTTTTCCACTAGAGCTGTGCTGACCGAGGCGAGGTAAATGAATCACATCCTCGCACATTATTGGTGGAAATGCACCCTGAAGGCTGCGTGTCACCATCGATATGAGAGTATGCGTAGCGAGAGATGTGTTTGTAACCAGTAGTATCGCTTCAAACTTCAAATTAAATGAAGCGATATGATTGGTTACTTACAAACACATTCCTGGCTATACATCCTCGCACATCTCTGGTGGAAACGCTGCCTTAGTACCCTACAGCTATTCATTACTGCCTGTTAACACCCCGCCGCAAGCTACGAATGTCGGATACTATGAGAATCCGATAACCATGAACACAATACAATTAAGTCGAGTATCAATGAGCAGAATGACGTATGTATAGCGATTGAACAGTCTTGAGACACGAATGAAATTGTAAATGTATTGAGATCATATTGTGTTACTGGAATTATGAGTGTAGTTCTTGTTATACCGAAATTAAATAAATAATTTTGTTGTTGAACAATTTAGTTGAGTATCAATGAGCAGTATGACGTATATCTATCTGTATGTATAGCGAATAAATAGTCTTGAGACATGAATGAATTTGTGAATGAGATAATATTGTGTTTCTAGAATGATTAGTGAAGATCTTGTTATACTGAAATTAACTAATAAAATGTTTTTACAATTGAATAATTAGAAGTTTTGGTGTTTATCTCACTATAGGTCTCCTGTAAATAATCCGCCACGCTCGCCAAGTGCGAATTTTCATAGGTCACTGACATTTTTACATAATAGTGTTGATTATTATGACTGCAGAATGCTAGGTAGGATAATTTTGCCACATTTATCTAACAGTTTTGTACCTACTGAACCAGAATTGATGCCATTTGCTAACCAAAAAACTATGACATACTTCTTTAGCGATTAGCCGGTAATTATGTATGCTATTGTGATACAAAATAACCTCAAAGCGGATTATACGCGACAAAACGGTAAAGCAAGGTGAATCATTTGAGCATAACTAATGACAATAGCGAGATTTCATTATGGGCCCTTTTCACAATGGGCAACGTTGGCCCAACAAATGATCGTATATGTTTGCCATCACTACGTCGATTATGAATAACTACTGGGATCTCTTTGCAATGGGCAGCGTTGGGCGAAAAGAGGCAACCACGATAGTAACATTGTGGTGTTTATTCATAATCGACGTAATGGCGGCAAACATCGACGATAATTTTGTTGGGCCAGCACTGCCCATTGTGAAGAGAGATTAAACTTGTTTGAACTTGACCTGACACTTACGAAAGTGGTTCTTTTGGTTAATCCGTAGTTCACCTCGCAATGATAGAAGCAGTTTTATGTGGTGATAAATATTAAAATAGAATTTTCGTTTTTTTTGTTCGTTTTACAACGGACGATACAGTTCAATAGAAGAAAATTATTCTAAGTCTCCATATTGCAGTATGACAGTCTTACACTACCTTACAATTTTATAATATTGCGGAAATAGTTTTAAAATTTAAAGCAAAATGTGAACTTTGGAACTTCTATTTGCACAATGTAACGTTTTACTATTCAATTTAATTTAAACAAGTTGGCGATTTATTAATAAAATAAACCATTCAAGCCTTTTATTAAACCACTCGACAAGAGAAAGACCGAAATAGTTAGAATTCGAATATAACGAAACACAGTAAATTTTAGAATTTCCTTCCTAATTCTTGACTTACAAAACTCAACCAACCGTTACTTTATAATTTCCCTTGAAAATATAAAAGAAGGGAAAATATCCAAAGCCTATTAAAGAATTAGTGTTGTGAAGTAGCCAACGTAAACGTTTTTTTTATAACTTTATTAACTTGCGAATGAATAGAGTCCTAAGTAAATAGAACTTTCATAGTTTTGTATTTTTATCTTGTTAAATGTTTGAGCTCTCAGACGTCGTGTTAAATAACAAGGTTGTTTTAAAATTTAACTGTTATATTCAAAAGGTGTTTTGCCCTAAGTCAGATGTATTTCTTTCATAAATTTCTGGAATTTTTTTTATACTTTCCTGCGCTTTGACAAGTTTTCTGAAAACCATGATTCGAACCTTGTTCATTACAATAGTATCATTTCTACCTGATTTGGCTATTCAAATAAAAAGATTTAGGTAAGTTTTTATCTGATTTTAAAAGAGCGACTGCAGAGTTTCTTGCACAGGTTTCTTGTCTCTTTTTATAATCTTCTTTAATATAATACTGTATTTTCTTTCCGCATTTTTATGATTCGAAAGGGCTAAAAGAAGTCAAATTGAATGAATAAATGTTACCTAATGTTTAAGTTGAAAAGGAGGGGAGCTACTGTATCTAAAATACAGTTTTAATTGCATAAATCTAAGAGATTCTTTCCCTTGTAGATAGTACCTATTAAGCCAATTAGCAAATGGGTAATTAAATAAATTACTTTTTTACTTAAAATAATAATGTATAATTTAATTAGTATTAAGTATTATAGGTAACATTGTATACCGACTCTTGAAATAGCATTTCTTCAGAAATTCAATACATGCACTGAGCATAAAATATTATTTTACACCGCAATGCAGTCTTAAAAGTCCTAAGCCGTTACAAGGAGCCATATCAATTTCCCGCCAACTTCTCAGTTAACGCGAACTTAGTTCCCGGAACGTCGCACAGGTGTCGCTTTTATCGCTTATTAAGATAAAGTCACTTCCCGTCCATTAGAAACTTTAGCATTCCGACAATTTCTTCATAAAGAATGCACTTTTTGAAGAGCAGTTTTAGAAACAAAATGCATTTAAATTTAATTACGGAAGTCTTATTTGCCAAAACAATTTTAATATTTAAGTATGACCAAAAATTTTCCAAACTTTTATATGCAAAGGTACTAATTATTATTTCGTTCAATGAAAGAATAAGCAAGCTTAAGGATGCTTTTTCACCAGAGATACAGCTGTGCTTAGCGACGTGTGAAGACGTACTATGAAGACGCGTTTGCTGCTTGGCATATCTACTTGCAGCGATACTACTGTAGATATTCCATTATGCACAAAGCTGTAGCTTTTATATTGGTGTACCACTCGAACCCATCCATACCACACATCATTCCATATAAATTACATATCTTAGTAGACTGTGCATTTCTATCACAAGCTGTATGCACCAATGAATTTGATTACCATCAAACGAATCCACAGTAACGTAGCAGCATAGCTTGTGGAAAAGCACCCTAATCAGTTTGAATGAAATGACATAGCATACTTTTACATCGTCTTAGTTCTTATTCGTGCTGACTTCCGCTTCCATTTCTTCAGAAATCTGAGTGAATTCCACGGATATTATCTTCAATATTTAGAGGACTGGAAAAGCTTGAAAATTACACATTAAAATGTCATTTCTAATTGTATTCTGAATTAACTTCATTTTTGATAATTAACGTACGAGTGTCAATGAGTTTTTGAAGTGTACTTACCATATACATATATGACTCCATACTATAATATTATAACTTTGTTTTTAAAACTATAAATACTATAAAATGGAAAATCCACTTGCAAATTGAATCCGATCACTTAGCAGATTTATGGCACGTCCAATAAGGTTGAAATTTCTTTGAAAAATCAAGGAAAACTGATCTATTTTTATCATGTAGGTATTGTGATACTTCCTGAAAATATTTTATGTCGTCGTCGTTTGTACAAAAATCATCAATAAAACATCTTCTCATTTAAAATGTATAGCCGTTTGATTTCCTTTTATGGTTTCACCTAAATTTACAATTATACTGAAAATTCCAAATTCGGCATTTCCTAAGGACTATGACTTGGAATACTTTAAGAAGAGAGCGTACTCCTCCCTAAAGGTACCCCTCCTCCCAAGGCCGGCAACGCAGATTTTATCTACAGCCTACGTCAATCTCATACATTCGTAGTCTATTCTATTGAACGTTACGCTAACGGAAAGCCACTTGACTAGGGGGGCTGGAGCATTGTGGTTGTTCATGGGCGGCGCCAATCATCGCTTTCTGTACCGTGACGCGCAAGCTCGTTTGCCAGCTTATACATAAAAAAATGATTAAAAAAATCAGTCCATCTTCAACTTATTAAAGAAATTTATAATAAGAAGAAGTTATTTAAAATGAAGTGTTTCCTACAACACTAGCCGCTCTGTCCAACCCTTGAAAAATCCGGGAAATAAACACAAAAATATGTCACACAGGAATTATGTCTATTATTTTAACTATTAAATACAATTTTAAGAACGTACGAACAATGATTTCTTTTTGTAATCCATACTAATATTATAAATGCGAAAGTAACTCTGTCTGTCTGTCTGTTACTCAATCACGCCTAAACTACTGAACCAATTTTAATGAAATTTGGTATGGAGATATTTTGATACCCGAGAAAGGACATAGGCTACTTTTTATCCCGGGAAAATGACGCAATCCCGGAAATCCCACGGGAACGGGAACTATGCTGGTTTTTCTTTGACTGCGCGGGCGAAGCCGCGGGCGGAAACCTAGTATGAAATATATACAGAATAAAAGCAAATGATTCGTGTGCCGCTTTCACCGCGGTTTTTAATAATTCTCGTAGGTATTATTTCAAGACTGTTCACAACGGTACATTGGTTTTTAATTAAAATATGTAACATCCAATATATTGCGAACAACATAATATTTATTATACGAGCATTATACCCAGTAATAATAATAATTATACACTACGTGTGTAATTATCTCATTTAATTTAAATTATATGTACAAAATTTCTCTACACTGTTAAACATCCTAATAATTTTTCTCCAACCAAAACTTTTTAATGAGAATGTAATCCATTTTGATAAACCACTAAATTAAAAGAAGCAATTCAAGATTCTGACACTTGGATATCGGTAGCCTGTGTCCACAAACTATCTCCTCGAATTAGGGCTGGGAGAAACTAAAATTAAATTTAATAAATTAATCGATCGTTTTTATTACATAACTGCCGTACCTATCGTTTTTAAAGTTGTTGATAATTAAAATTTTAATACATTTTAATAAGGATCAAATTTTCAAACTTATATTTTTAGATACAGTTTAATATCATGGTGTCTATAACTGCATGCATATTTGTAAGTCAACAAATCCAAAGTACATATTTTAATCTAAAATTTGTATCATAAACATACCTTGCTACTTATCTACCAGTTTTCTAGCTACTGCTTGATGAAAAAATTATATCTTATTATCGGAATAACTATACTGAAACAGATGTTTTTCTATATTCTTGATTTGAACTGAAGTTTTTACAGTTCATACGTTAAATCATCAAATACCGTGGAAATTTAAGATTAAAATTTACTTTTTTCGGTTAGCTCTACATCTCTATATAAATTAACTTGACTTAATTATTTTTTTCGATAGGTATAAGGGATTCCACCTACACTTCCTTATAATCCATCAACACAACCTCTTATAAACTCTCAATTAGACACTAAGCATTATCGTCTTTATCCTTTTAGTAATAAAGTATTAATTCGCTGGCAGCCCTGACAGTGTCACGTAACATTGAGAGCACGTAGTGTCAAGTCAGCGAACTTCCCTTTTCATCGACCCCACTGGTTCACTCAGCTTTTGTATTTGAAATTCATTTTTCGTGAAATACGTTTCGCGTTTTTGTTCTGTATCGATATGTTCTTTATTATAGCGTGAGTGTGAGGTTGGATTTGTTCGTAAGGTTCAATTTTGCGTGCATTGTAGTTATTGACGTTAGTAGTGATTCCTGTACGAATCGGTAATGGAAGCATGCAATCCAGTTCGTGGTGTCGTAATAAGTACTTTATAATCAGAATTGATTGAGTTTAAATTAGAGTTAGAGTATAGTCTTTTTTATGGTTATCTTTAAAAGTGATCACAATAGATGTCCTGTTACAAGCAGTATGGTGCAAGAGCTGATTACTTAATTAAATTAATTTTAAGATTTTGCGATCGTGTAATAATCAATGATGATTAAGTGCATCATTTATTATTACCAAATAACTAAATGGCAATCCAAGATTATCCATAATATAAAAGAAAAAAATAATTTGTTGCTAAGCGCAAATTTCGAGAACAGCTGAACGATATCTTTTTTTTTAATAATATTTCTTGAAGTACGAGAATGGTTTTATGGATAGAAAACGTAAAACTTTACCACAAGCGAAGCCGGGGCGGGCTGCTAGTATGTACTGTATAATTCTAACGTAAGTCAAAGTTGCGTCCTATATTTAGAAATAAACTAATGTTTACAAACATTCTATCCCTACACGTTAGCTGTTATCTTCAAACAGCACACGCTCATAATGTATTCCTGTCAAATCAAATAGAGTTCAAACGCACTTGAAACTCGTTACTTGTCTGTTCTGACGCTATTGGAGAAGCATAAATTGTCGCTGAACGAGCCTTGCGTTGAATTTTGTTTGTCTGTTTTGCTGTATATTAAAGTTATATTATTTGTACTATAAGGTCTGGGTTATATAATCCATCAGTCCCGGTATCACAGACACAATAGAAAATCTATTGTGTCTCGCCCCGATCGGGCCGCTCGGTGGTCAATGGGTTAAGAGAAAAAGTGGTCTATGAAAGCTTATTTTTTATATTAACTTAAATTCTACAACAATATTAATGGAATTTTAGATGTTTTTTATTATTTTATTTTATGTAGAGCTATATTTTATTCGTTGATGTAAAACTTTTTGAGTTACAATGAGATAATAATGAGGTAATTAATCGATACGAGGACAAAAATAATTGTAAAATGTAACACGTTCCGTTTAGAAATAATTCACGTGTACATAATAGATTAGGGACAACGTGACATAGAAAGTTAAAGAAATAGAGCCAAAATTTATCAGCCGTTTCATTTTGACCACCTCTACAAATCTAGTGCTCCTTTGGAATCATTTAAGTGAAATTCTTCGCGTACGGAGATAGTAGTAAATATTTGCTACTAATCTATACTAATATTATAAAGCTGAAGAGTTTGTTTGTTTGTTTGTTTGAACGCGCTAATCTCGGGAACTACTGGTCCGATTTGAAAAATTCTTTCGGTGTTAGATAGTTAGATAGCCAACAGGAGAGGAGCCACGGGGGTATATCTTTCGTTTATATTTATTACGTTAATCTTCATACAAGTAAGGAAAATCGAATCACCTCTGTATACATATAGTCACATTCCATGATCAATGCTCGCTAGCCAGCTGTTCACTGAATGTTAGTCGATTGTTATCTAGGCTACCTGGCTTACAAGATGTTGTGTGTAAATGTATAGACATTATAATAATTATTTATTAGTAATTGTTATCGATGGTATGGTAATACCACTTAAATATAGCTGGCATTAAAGAAAGGCCTTTCTTTCTAAAGTCATTTAACTAGGAGGTAATTTTAAAGTGTTTATTTCTAATTCTACGCTTGAAATGCTTGATTGATAGAAAAAATCTAATTATGACAAACACGAATCTAGTCTCCAATAATAAAGTTAAGTATTTAAAGTTTAAACACATTCTTAAAAGTATTATTCTGTATACAAAGCAGAAACACAAAATCCAAACGAAATACATCAAATAAGTTTCAAACCGAGATTCTCAATTATGGAACAATGTTTCTTTTAGTTAGAAAACGATTCACTACGAAACTAACCGCAGAATTTAAAAACAGGTTTATAAAGTGCTTTTTCATATTCGACTTTAATAGTTCGATTTAAGGTTTAATTTTTATCGTCGTGAGAGACAACTTACTCGGGCAAGATAAATTGAAAACGAATGAGGTTTGCGTGGTAAAGCGCTTGGTGACTTTTTAAACGTATCTACATTTATTTTGACACATGATGCGTATGGAAAAGTCATTAAAATAGCGATTGTAAAAAAAAAAACAGAGAAAACGTGTCTGCCGAGCACACATGTCAGAAGTGAAACTTCTTGGGAAGATTAAAAAATACTAAAATCGTCGCTTTACTCCATGGCGAAACGATATTGTCATGACGCGACCGTGAAATTTTACTCTCAGCGCGCCTTCAGAAGTTTGACTTCAAAAAACAAAATATGCTTTGACATAAATATTTTCCTTTATTCTCGAAAAAATGCTCAAGCATTTAAATACATCGTATGTATTTTCCTAAAATTCCTAGAAAGTTACTTCTAGAACTAATAAATTTTGTTACTGTGTAGTTGTGCAGTGTTCGATAATTTCACAAGTTGGTGTAATTAATTTGATCACCTTATAAGTCAATAATTATAAGTTATTCATATTTTGATTTGTTGGTTTAATATTGCTGTAGGTGTAATAATATTATTATATTCTTACCTATGAAAGGTTTCACAGATTTCATAAGTAAAGTTTTCTATTAAAAATTAGCAATACATAAAAGATTATTAGTTGAAAAGTTCAAGCAATCGTAATCTTTGCTATAATTTTTGTTCTGATGTATAATGTGTAATATTGAAATCCCTACTAATATTATCTTATATATAAAATTCTCGTGTCACAATGTTAGTCTGCATACTCCTCCGAAACGGGTGGACCGATTCTCATGAAATTTTCTGTGCATATCGGGTAAGCCTGAGAATCGGCCAACATCTATTTTTCATATGTACCACGGGCGAAGCCGGGGCGGGCCGCTAGTAAATTTATAAATGCGAAAGTAACTCTGCATGTCTGTTACGCTTTCCCGCTTAAACTTCTCAATCGATTTTGATGAAATTTGGCACAGACAATCTATAGACCCTGAGAAAGAACATAGGCTACCTTTTAGTTTTGATTTTTATCAACACACACACGTGGTTCAAAACACCACAAAAGTGTGGTGTTTTGAACCACGCGGGCGAAGCCGCGGGCGGAAGCTACTATATAATCTGTAATATTGAAATATCCAATAAATGGTATAGAAAATTGATGCCTAAAGTACTGTCTTATGTAAGTTAAAACTAAATGTAAACATCAATAATTACTAGTGCAAGTAATTTAAAATTTGTCTACTAATTCTACACATATTTTCTTAACTCCAAAAGCCATTTAACAGTATGTATAAATCGTTAAAAATCTCTGTGTCGGAATGTCTCTACAAAGGCTTCTGTAATTTTAGTTGTAACGTTTCATTTTACAGTCTGTTTCGCATACAAATAGGTTTTTATCGTTCGCCTGTGATGCTAAATTCTTTATTTACTTCGCTTTAATAATAATAATAATAATAAATAAAATCTTTATTTGAATTCATACATAAGTTTGACATATTGGATTGGGGTTCAGGCCCCCTTACTAGGTATAACCTGTATTAAGGGGACCTGTTCCTTCCCTAATATTGATCCCAAGTTTGCATGAATTAAAACATAAATTTAAGAAGTTAAGAAAAAGCTAATCCAAAGTCCAAATTAAACAGTGTGTGTATTGATGGGTGTATGAATATGAGTTCGGTTGTGCGTGAATGTGTGTGTGTGTGTGTACGTGTGTGTGTGTGTGTGTGTGTGTGAGTGTAAGTGTGTGTTTGTGTGTGTGTGTGTGCGTGAATATTTATAATAATGATCTAAATACGTAATATATTTTCAAGACTGTCATAGTCATAATTTTTAAGCCAGGTTAAAACCATTTTTTTGAATATATTCCTATTGAGAGCTTTGACTTTATGTTTTTCACTTAACATATTGTAAAATCGAGGGGCAAGTCCCTCGAACGACCTTATTGCAAATTTACTTTTAAAAAAGGGAACAGGGCATCTCTCATAACGTGTATTGCCTTTCTGTAAGGTGGGAACAGTTCCTATGTGATATTTTTGTAACAGACACAAAATATACAACTTACGAACACTAAGCTCAGAGAGTCCTTCTTTATATATTTCAACCGAAGGGTGTCTAAATGGCAGTTTAAGCGCGACTTTAATTAAGCATCTTTGTGCTCTTTCGACTGGAAGGAGGTGTGATTTCGCCATACCTCCCCACGTGCAAATACAGTAACGAAGAACGCTTTCACATAAGGCTTTATATGTTAGTATAAGGATGTCCTTGTTAGCTACTGAGTTAAGGTTTTTAAAAATATGTACTAAACGACGAACTTTCGTAGCTAGATAGTTAGCATGAGGTAACCACCTTAGATGGTGATCAATTTGTATACCCAAATATTTGCATTGTTCAACACGTGTTAGGCTTTGGCAATTACAACTGTTACTCTCCAGACTCTGTCTATTGCATGGGTATGTATGAATTCTAATATTGAAGTCACTTTTTGGTAGTGTAATTTTGGTTTTGGCAAAACATATCAGATTCGATTTTTTAGTGTTTAGGGATAAAAGGTTGTCCTCTAGCCATTTTGATACAGCGGTTAGACCAGCTTCGGTCGATTTTTTGACTTCGGGCCATGTCTTGTGGTGGAATAGCAACACCGTGTCGTCTGCGAACATCGTAATATCTGCTTGCGGAATAGACAGATTGCAAAGTGGGTTTATGTAAATAAGAAATAAAATTGGAGCAATAGTACTTCCTTGCGGAATGCCATAACCTGAGTTTAACACCTCACCGCTTAATATATCATCAACCTTTACACACTGGGATCTATTAGTCAGATAGCTCTGGAACCAATTTAAAGTTACTCCTCTTACGCCGATATTTTGTAATTTTGTAATGAGAATGCTGGAAGACACCGTGTCAAATGCTTTCTGGAGATCAAGAAATACACCAAGGCATTTCTCACCTCGATCCAAATAGGTGGTGATAAGTTGAGTGAGTCTTAGTGTCGCGTCCTCTGTAGAGACACCCGAACGGAAACCAAACTGAAATTTTGAGATAATGGAATGCTTATCGAGGAAGTTAACTAGCCTCTTTGAAACGATCTTTTCCAGAATCTTGGAGATACATGGAAGCAGAGAGATAGGACGGTAGTTGGATGGTTCACAACTGTTACCAGACTTGAAGATAGGAACTATAACTGATTTTTTTAGCAGATTCGGGAAGACGCCAGTACTAAGGCTGAGATTGCACAAAAAGACTATAGGTTCGACTAAGATGTGTGAAAAACTTTTAAGGATATTTGTTGTTATGCCATCCCATCCAGGAGCGCTATTGGGTTTCAGAGAGTTGACTATAGCGATTACTTCATAGACGTCCGTTGGAGTGAAAGCCATGGAGTGCAGAGGCCCATTGCTACAACCCGCCTTTCTTGTGAGCTCATATTCGGAGCAATTAATAGTATTGATAATCTTATTCGCTAGATTCTGCCCTACATGTGCAAAAAACGTGTTAGTTGTATCAAGTGACTCAATTGGAGAGGGTTTTAGTGAGAGTAAATTATGTGTACTATCTTTGCGTTTGTGAATATTACAGATTTCTTTGATTGTATTCCAAGTCTTTTTTATATTACCTTTATTTGAGATTAATTGAGTTTTATAATATAAGTGTTTTTGTGTTTTAAGAATTTTACCGCAGATGTTTCTATAGCGTAAGTATTTGCCACGCATTTCGGTGTCATTTGGGTTTTTCTTTATCTTCTTGTGCAATACGTCTCTTTTTCTTATTGACCTCAGGATCCCTGGTGTAATCCAGGGCTTTAATATTTGCTTATTTTTTGGGATCTTATTATCTTTAGTGCTCTCTCGAATAGCGTCATTTATACAGGTTAGAAGTATTTTTGTTGCAATGTTAGTATCCGTTAAGTCATAAAATTTAAAATTCAACCAAGGTCTTTTTTCAAGTAATACGTCTAGTTTTTGCATGTCTATTTTACAAGTCTTTTTAGGTTGTGTTTTTGTTTGTGACGGTTCATCGATGAAAAGAATAATAGGTTTATGGTCGGTAAGTTCTGGCAATGTAGCAGTATGGCAGGGTTTTGCAGATTTGATCATGAAATGGTCAAGGCAAGCATTATTCCGTGTTGGTTTGTTGATACCTGGAAGGAGACCATGCATTGCCATAAGATTTAAATATTCATTGGTATGGTTACTTATATTATCATTTATTGTATCTAAGTTAATATCACCGGTGAATACAATATCTTTAGTGTTGATTTGCTGTAATATTAGATCTAGTGACTGTAGATAGGGATAAGGATTAGTGAAGCTAGGGGGTCTATAAGAGCAAATTATACTATAATTATTATTCACGGTGAGCACTAAGCAGTTACCTTCTGCCATGACCGGTTCATGACAAGTACTATTCCATTCACTTCTTACATATGCCACAATGCCGTCATTTTGGTTGAGGCTATTCCTAGAATAAAACATGTTATAATGCGCTAATAACGGTGGAGAGCTCTCTGCGTTTGTCCAGCATTCGGTAAGCACTATAACATCCAATTGTAAGTCCATTGCACTAATGCAAGCTACAAGATTGTCAAAATTACAATTTATGCTTCTTATGTTCGTAGTAAAAATACAGAAACCGCGTCTCGAATGCAAACCAAGTACATATCGACATTCCGAGTAAGTATCAATATTAACACATGTTATTTTAGTACAATTTTCAATGTCGGACGCTATATCATTTATTAGGATGTTGAATGTTTAATTTTATTTAGAAATGTCACTAAGTCATTTGCCCACAAAGAATAGCATGCATTCAAGATATTATTGTCAGAAGCATTTCGGTGAAAAACGAGTCGCGAAGACTGCATATTATTATTTAATTTAGATGATGAAGTGCGGATATGAAGAAGCGAGACAAAATCTATACTAGAAACGGTAATATTATACTTGAGATTGATAAAATATGATAGCCTCCCGGTATACAAACAAAAACTATACGCCTGGCGTACAGTACAGTGAATACACCACTTGAAAAACATTTGCTCGGGTTTTACGCATAGGCGCAATAAAATGTGTTTTGATGAATTATAGTTGTAATATAGATTGTATTTGTTACAGATGCATAGATTTATTGTAAGTGTGTTTATGAATGTGTTTCTGTAAAGAGTATAGTAATAATTAATGTATTGGAATTTGGATTTAAATATAGTTAAACTAAGCTTATTTATATTTAAAGGAATCATAATAATTGATAACAATCGAGCAACAAGGTACACAAAAACTAGTCACATCTTATTTTTAAGTTGGTTGAGTTGTTCTTCATTTTTAATATAAATATGTGGAGCACCTTCTTTTTTGCGTAGGTAAATCCGGCCATTGGTCATCCAGCAAAAAGCATAACCTTCTGATTTAGCGAATTCCCTCGAGTGATAGAACAAACGTTTGTCTAATTGGGTTAGGAAATCCGAAATATACACAGGAATGGGCTGTCCCTCAAAGCCGAAGTGATTAGTGTTAAGTTTAGGACTTCCTGTCTGTCTGTTAAATTTTTTAACTGCTTCTATGACTATGTCTTTAACATTTGTGTCTGGGAACTCCACAATCAAAGTTGACTCCCGTGCTTCCTTTCGGCTTGGTAGACGATAGACATCTCGTATGTTAATATTGGATGATTCTAAACGAAGAGTGTTCAATAAGTTATTAGCAATTGAGAATAGTTCGTTCTTCTTCTCGTTCACTTTTTTTGGAATTTTCCTGATTTCAATGCTAGTAATCCTATTGCTTTTTTCTAGACTGTTCAGCCTTGCATCTATGGTACTAAATCTTATATTAAACTCTTTTGACTCATTTTTAATTATTTTTATTTGGTCGTGCAAGTTTTCGATTTTTTCCGACAAGAAATTTATCGATGACTCGATGTCGTTATTTGTTTTAATCACTGAAGATATATTTTTATCCATCTCGGCTATACTTTTTTCTAATTTATCTAAGCGAAGGTTCTGATTTATTAACATTTTGTTGAACATTTTTTGAAGTAGCTCCTGCATTTCAGACTTAAACATCGCGAATTCATCAATTTCACCTCCAGACAGTCGACGCCGTTTTTCACATCTTAATGTAATATTCGCTTGTGCGTCATTCTCATCCGAAGATAAATTTAATTCCGGTGCAGATAGCGTTTTAGATGTATTCGGCGGTGAACGATACATGGTAGGATCTATTTAAATATAATTATATCGACTGTATCACTAAAAGTGCGAGTCTTTACAGGGTAGAACGTAAAGATTAATGTGACGATATTACTGTGCTTCTCTCTTGCTCTTGAAGCGCGCGCTATAGCGTTATCTTGCAGCGAGCCGCTACTTGAAGTGTGAGAAAGATACGAAGATGATGTTTACTCACTGTTTATCTTCACTGAAGTACAAGGATGCCACGCAATTCGGGGAGTTCGTATTTGTTTACACTTTATAACTTAACTGTTTGTGTTTAAGTTATTATTTTTTATTTGATATTAATAAAGTTTTAATGTTATTACTATTGTTTATTCGAAATTTGGTAAGTTTTAATTTAAGATTCAAAATTATTTCAACACACGTCCACTCGTCTTGCTGTCCGAGGAGGGAAGGGGAAGGCTTTATGACGTCATTGCTTTATATGGCTTATTTAAGGATGATGAGGCTGGCGTTTTTTACAAAGCGTTAGTATTTGGGGTTAGAGATTACGATTGTTGCAGCTAGTGTTGCCGAACTATCGATAGTTTGACTATCGATAGTTGACCTTGAAAATAAGTCAGAATATCGATAGCACTATCGATAGTATCGATATTATCGATACTATCGATAGCGTTAATCATGGAATACTATTGATGAACTGCAATAGTATCGATAAAATCGATAGTATTGATTGCACATAGTTGCTATACTATCGATACTGTCGATAGTATCGATACTATTGCTACTGAATATTGCAACTACAACCGATACTATCGATAGTACTGATACTATCGATAGTTTTGAGCTATCGATAGTAGTAAATTGTGCAATAGTATTGTTCACGATTTCTTGGTATAATGGGTCAGTCAGTGCCACCGACCCATATTATGACTCAGTTTAAAAGTTAAGACTAGTATTTGGTTTAATCGTTGTAATAAAGAGACATCTAGTTCTAACATCTAGTTCTCTGTCATCCACTATAATATTATTGATAAAGCAATACTATCGAGAAAAAGGTCACTATCGATGGGACGATATTATCGATAGTATCGACACTATCGATAGTATCGATAGTTCGTTCGATATTGAGCTTCGATAGTATCGACACTATCGATAGTATCGATAGTTCGTTCGATATTGAGCTTCGATAGTATCGATACTATCGATGGTATTGCTATGTGTCGATAGTATTTACGCTTATAGGACTATCGATACTATCGATAGTATCGACACTATCGATAGTATCGATAGTGCTATCGATACTATTGCTTTTCCCCAACTATCGATAGTTAATCGATAGACTATCGATAGTGGACTATCGAGCGGCAACACTAGTTGCAGCTAATGACCTAGTAGGTATTATATATTCTGAATGTTTATAAATAAACTAGTGGTCCGCCCCAGCTTCGCCCGTGGTACATGTTTACGTTTTCGCTCCATAAGAACCATTATCGTACTTCAAGGAATATTATAAAAAATAATTATCGAAATCGGTCCACCCGTTCACACGTGATGTCGTGACCAAGTGAGCTAAGGGATTAATTTTTGAAGTGAAACTTCTTTATCGGGGTTGGACAAAAATTTAGTGTAACATTTTTGCGTTACGCCGAACGCGTGACATTTTTGCGTTACGCCGTACGCGTGACGTTTTTACGTTACGCCATACTCGTGACATTTTTAAGGTCATAAAGAAGTTTCACTTCTTACGTGTGTACTCTAGTACACGCATACATTTTTATTTATAGAGATAGTAACAATGCTAACTTACCCTCATAGGATTCCCGTGCCCTGCAGTGGAAATACATTTATACCTGATGATGATGATGAATGCTAATTTAAAATCGCTCACGAACATTTCTTCAATTTTCGATGTGTTTCAAAATGATAATAAATAAGCTTTCTTAGTACCTTTTTATGTCAAGAAACGATACAATTACAAATACTTACAATTTATCAAATTGAGTTCCTTTGCACTAAAAATAAAAAAAAAATCTTTAATGTCTAAACTCTAAAGTATAAAAATGCATTTTCATCAGTCAAAACAAAACTGGAAATCCATGCAATATAAACGACATCTTTTATTAAACCATCCACTCCTACACAATGGGCGATAAAATTCAAATGATTTCAATAGCAACATAGCAAAGAGCATTAACAAGTTAACGATATTTTTAATGTTTCACAAAGAATGTCGGCTTTGTAGCTGCTTGCTTGAATTGTAGGAAGCGTATGCAGATGAGACTTTTGACCAATATGAACTTTGTTAGCAGGTACAGGGAGGGATTTGCTATATTTTTTCAAAGCAGAAATGAAATGCATTATATATTCAGTTTGCAGAAAAAGGTACATTTATTCGAATAAACTCGAGAAAAGCAAAATGATCTAGATCTAGTTGTAAATGAAGTAAGTAGTTGATCACACTTGTGTGTTTTTTATTTAGCGATTACATTGATTATTTAATAAATGATTGATAAAAACAAATATGAGTAAGTATATAATTAAAGAACCAGTCATATTTCAAAATACATTTATTTTCATTGTTATATAATGAAAAATTTCACTAGGTAACACATCATATTTTGCAATACATTTATGAATGAAAATTAAATGAAAAATTTCACTAGGTAACGTCACATACAAATCCATACTTTTTCGACCATTTATTTGAATTTGCATTTACACTCCAACATAATTTGGAGAGTTAAACGTTTAGCGCCCCTAAAATTCTGAGTCCAGCCGGCCCTGTTTACCACCTGCGTTATAAAACTTAATTAACCTGCCTGGCTTTCATTTGCACAAACAGTTAAGCATGAAAATTAACGTAATCTTGTGTTGTTGCCCGCTAATTTGCAGATTAACTTTGTTTATTTCACTAATGCTCTCAGCATTTGAGACATCTGATTTTTTATTCAAAAAGGACATAATTGATGCCTTGAGTAAGCCTCAAATTCAATATAATTAACACGGCCATTTGCACAGCTTGTAAATATGTTTTATGTCGACTATAATTTGTTATTGTGAATGTTATTAAATTAACAAATAGTATTACAAGGTATATTTACTAAAAATAGATTTCCGCATTTGTTTTATGCTATGCAGTGAAGCAGTGAATTGTGATTATTAACAAACTAAAATTACACACTAAATATCACGTTTTATTTACAAACGATAAAAAACCACACTGTTATTATAAACTACAGTTAGACAAAACAAAGTAATATTAAAAAAATACTATACAGGGTGTCCCACTAAGCTCAAAGGAGCTTATAGTTTTGCATACACTGAGTACGTAAAAAATACTTATAAAATTCCAGACGCAGTTTTTTTTTTCAAATAGATGAATTCTTAAAACTCTATGTGTACACCCATAACAAGCAACCCGCCCAGCTTTGCTACAGGTAAATTAGCTTGGAGAAATTTTTGCATATGTAGTGGTGTGTATATTACTCAGATCTTAGAGCGCGTTTCCACTATATCGTTCTGGCCCATACAAAAATGTTTCGATATCCTAACATTACTATTTAATTTTATACTTATTCCTAGCAACACTTTTGTTTCCAATAAAAACAAGTTTTTATTTGAAAGATAATGGTTTTGACTTTATAAAAAAAAATATATCATTCAATTTTACGTCCTTGAGCAAACGACAAGGCGACTACCGTGAAACAATAAAATATCGTGTCCATAATAATTTGTTTCATAATTAATATTTGACCATAATAATTACGAAACAAAACAAATAAATAAATCGTCACTTGATAGTGGAAAGTGGAAACACGCACAAAACCAGAATAAACCAGTTTACGCTGTCCGCAGGTGCCACGTGCAGTCGTTTGGTAGCGTTAGAAAGCACACATTTCATTCAAAAATTATAATTATTATGTACGTAGTTTAATTGATAAATTTTGTATTTGTTGATTGTTGTTATTATTTGTTATTATTGTTATAATATTTGTTGAAGTGAATTACATGTCCCGCAGCCGGAGGCCCCAAATGAAAACTCAGATGTACTTAAAAACTACATTTAATAGCTAAAATGAGACTTTTACACCCATGTCTGCACGATGCAGACCGGAGTTAAAGAATGAATTTATACAGTTTAATAATTATAAAGACGTAAGCTTGGATGCTAACTAAGGGAAATCGCATCCACATTCTATTCCCGTGCGAACGGCGTATTCAGCAGTTTTGTATGAAGGCAGGGCCATAACTAGTGTTTAATTTGTGTGTAAGTGTTGTAACTTTATATTGTTAATTCAATATGGCTCCAGTGTTAAAACATGGTCGAGGCAAGCCTTTGACTTCTCAAACTAAAGAATTAAACTTTAAATGTCGTTTCTTTTTCAGGTTAGTAAATTTTTCATTTTAGTAACATTGTTAATGTAAAAGTTATATGTATGTTAAATGTGCAAATATTAAAATAAAGTCTCATCTTTTTCAGAGGAGAAACACATATAGTTTAATTTAAAATCCCTTATATATACAGGGTTACTTGTAAAACACCGGCAACCTCGCAGGACAAGATAGCTAACATCATAAGTAACAACATTTCGACTTTTGATAATTTGTTAGATTTTATTTTCATACAAAAATAAAAATTCATTTAATTTTCCGTCTGAATATTATAAGCTCTACGCCTCCCAAAAATTACGTAAACAAAAAGCGAACGAGAGGGGGAAGGGGGCGTCGCGTCGTCCATCCGATAATTAATAGAACATAGACTTACAAAATAATGTAAGGAGAGTACAATAAAAGTTTAAAAAATCATTTAAAAATAATTTATTGCGTTATGCCAAAAGTCGTAGAACAAATGTTGTTACTTATGATGTTAGCTATCTTGTCCTGCGAGGTTGCTGGTGTTTTACAAGTAACCCTGTATAAAATAAAAACTAAAAATAAAATGTTGTTTTATTTTATTTGCTGACCATACACTACTACAAACGCAAAAATTTCTCCAAGCTAATTTACCTGTACCAGCACATGACCTATCGTTTAAGATTATGTTTTCATAGAAAAAATGCTCACATTAGCGAAGCGGTATTTGCCGGCTGTGCGAAGTAGAGGAGAAAACATGGATTTTCAGGAAAAATTTCGCAAAAATTTTTTGATGTAATTTTGTTGTTTAAGTATTTTTTTACGTGATCAGTTAATGCAAAACTACAAGTCCCTTCGCGCTAAGTATACCAATAGTGGGACACCCTGTATAAAACAATGTTGTTACAACGTAAGGCTAGTGAAAACATAGTAATATTTGCTTTCCTAAATTAATAAAGTATACAATGTATAAGAGCGAATTTCTTTCAAAGTTTTTATAAACATTGGAAAGAAGTTGTTTCTGCCGATGTGTGATGGATCACGTTTTCGCTTTCCTTCAAATTAATTTCAAATAATACTTTCTTGGAAGTGGTAAATAAGGCTGCTGTTTCAATAAGTATTGTTTATTCTTTCTACGTAGTAATCGAGGATTTTCTTTAATCCATTTATTATAAAAGTTAGTCGCCAAAATATTTATTGTTAAAACGACTATTATAATCTTATGTGCTCGTTATATTCCTATAACATTAATTAGTATTAAGAAGACAAATCTTTGTATGCTAATTATTTTTTAATAATATTCCTTGAAGTACGAGGATGGTTCTTAAGGGGAGAAAATGTAAACATGTACCACGTGCGAAGCCGGGGTGGACCGCTAGTGTTGAATAAATTTATTATCTTAAGCTTTAAACGTACCTATACAAATGTATAGGTGTACTATATTACCAGCTACATACTCTACCTAGTTCCGACGATTTGTTTACAGACCGGCTTCCTTTGATCTCAAAATACCTTTGAAACGCTGCAAGTTAAGCGATTTTTCCGCTAGATAATAGATTTTTAGAATATCAGCAAGTGGAACTAAGAGCTTGCATTTAGTGCAACAGCGCCACAAAATAATGATAGAAAAAGCGCTGCAAAATTTTCCTATATGTTATTATAAGCTGGTGTGTTGCTGATTTTTTGCACTATAAAGTATACATTTTTGTTAATTCTCTTTTAATAAAAAATATTTTTGAGGGTTTACATGGATGCATGCTGTTCTTACTTAAAGTTACAAATAAATACAATTGTTTATACCCTGGCAACATGAAAAAGAAGTAGATATTGTATTTAAACAATAGCGAACAATAACTATATAATCTTATTATAGAAAATAATGGAATGAAAGCTTGTTGGAAAACGAGAATCAAACACCCAGTAGGTACACTAGCACTCCTGAGTCCTGTGACACATATTATCCATACTAATATTATAAAAGCGAAAGTAACTCTGTCTGTCTGTCTGTTACTCAATCACACCTAAACTACTGAACCAATTTTCATGAAATTTGGTATGGAGATATTTTGATACCCGAGAAAGGACTACTTTTTATATCGGGAAAATGATGTAACCCCGGAAATCCCACGGGAACGGGAACTATGCGGGTTTTTCTTTGACTGCGCGGGCGAAGCCGCGGGCGGAAACCTAGTTATAAAATAAATATACATCTTTTTTTCTACTATATTGATAATAGAAAGGGTATATAGGATAATCAAACTTAACAAAGATGCGACTCGCAACCATCTTCCACGAAATTTAACTAAGGAACCGTACATCACAAGCGGCAGCTACTTACAAAATATTGATGCGCGTATCGAATCAATTTAATTCCCCATTTCCCGGATAAACAAGAAAAGGTCTTCGCCGTCACTATAGTAACAAGATAATCCGCAATCTATAAAAATAAGACCATTTAATCTAAACTCAACGTTTTCTACGTAATCTCGGAAACCCGGCCTTGTCAATTTTTCAGCGTAATTTTCATCGGCCGTATCAAAGCAAATAAATTTTAGAACGCTATCAAAGGTAGGGATTATTTCCTTTACTTTGTTTGGGATATAATATATGGCAGTTTGTTCTGAAGGTTATCATGCATTAATGTATATTTTTGGTTTTCTTAATTTGTATGGGGATCTATCTTCCTTATTACTAGATATACAGGGTGTAATCGTTAAGCGTGCACAGGCGATTTTTCCGTAAGTATTACAGATAACAAAAAACTTTAAACTGATATCGAAAGTACTTAACCTAATGAGTAATATGGCCGTAATAAATTTTTAAAAATAAATCGAGAAATATTAAAAAAATTATCTTTAAACCCTCCCATACATTAAGTATGAAATATGAATATCCCATATACATGATCCCATATATCCCCCGGAAAATGCCAGGGATTTGCCAGGCATTTGCCACGCATGTCCCAACATTTTCCAGACATTTCTCAGGCATTTTTCGGGGATTTTCCAGGCATTTTCCACGCGTCTCCCGGACATTTTCACGCATTTTCCGGATATTTTCCGGACATTTTCACGCATTTTCCGGATATTTTCCAGGCATTTTCCAGGCATTTCCACGTATTTTCCGGACATTTTCACACATTTTCCGGATATTTTCCAGACATTTTCCGGATATTTTCCAGGCATTTCCACACATTTTCCGGATATTTTCCAGGGATTTTCCAGGCATTTTCCGGACATTTTCACGCATTTTCCAGATATTTTCCAGACATTTTCCAGGCATTTCCACGCATTTTCCGGACATTTTCACGCATTTTCCGGATATTTTCCAGGCATTTTCCAGGGATTTTCCAGGCATTTTCCGGACATTTTCACTCATTTTCCAGATATTTTCCGGACATTTTCACGCATTTTCCAGATATTTTCCGGACATTTTCACGCATTTTCCGGATATTTTCCAGGCATTTTCCAGGGATTTTCCAGGCATTTTCCACGGTTTTTCCGGAAATATCCACGCATTTTCCGGATATTTTCCAGACATTTCCCAGGCATTTTCCGGTTTTTTTCCGGGCATTTCCTAGGCATTTTCCGAGCATTTCCCGGGGATTTTCCAGACATTTACAGGCTATGTCAGGGAAATGTCCGAAAAATGCCTGGTAAATATCTGGAAAATACCCGGAAAATGCGAGAAAATGTCCGGAAAATGCGTGGAAATGCCTGGAATATCCCCGGAAAATGCCTGGGAAATGTCCGGAAAATGTCCGGAAAATACGTGAAAATGTCCGGAAAAACGTGGAAAATGTCACTTCAAATTTGCGAAGTAATTAAAGCAGAAAACCAAAAAAAGAAAAAGAAAGCTAAAATCTTTCATATTAAATGTATATGGGATATTCATATTTCATACTTAATGTATGGGAGGGTTTAAAGATAATTTTTTTGATATTTCTCGATTTATTTTAAAAAATTTATTACGGCCATTTTACTCATTAGGTTAAGTACTTTCGATATCGGTTTAAAGTTTTTTGTTATCTGTAATACTTACGGAAAAATCGCCTGTGCACACTTAACGATTACACCCTGTATAAACGTCGCTGCAAAGTGTGCAAAACGTTGGGAAATTGATTTAATGAATAAATCGCGTTTAAAATCTGCTAAAATCTTTAATTTCTAAATTTATAAACGTGAAAGTTTGTTTTATGTGGTTAATGTTTAAAATATTATGTTATGACGATTCAAAAGTGCTTCTAGAAGAAATCTAATTGAATAAATAAATGTTTGAGATTGAAATTTTTACGCTTTCATGGTTAAAAAGCTGAACGGATCTCTAGGTATGGAATTTTTTTACACAGATAGATAGAGAGATAGAGTAGTAGTAGTCTGGATAGGCTAATTTTTACCAGGGTGCATCACTAATTACCTAAGGCGCGGGACATATACAAGCGGCGCGGCGCGCCAGCCGGCGCGCCTCGGGCGTGCTGCCGGCGCGCCTCGGGCGCGCTGCCGGCGCGCCTCGGGCGCGCTGCCGGCGCGCATCGGGCGCGCTGTTGGCGTCCGAAAATGATATTTATATAGAGTGGTTAAATGCATTTTCTTCATGCATAATTTAGTAAAATTATGTTTTTTGTGCTAAAAGAGATTTGAAAGTAACGTTAATTTGAAAGTAACGATTTTGTTTTGATAATTCCTTGTAAGTAAATAGCGAGGATAACCCCACGATTGCAAATATATCTTTGTTGGAAATGTTGGAATTTACTTGGAAAATTTTATAGTACTTTTAAAGTAATTTTAAAGTAGTACTGGTGTAATGATGGAAGAAAAGAAGGTTAAAATAACACAAAATTTATATTGTACTAGCGGTCCGCCCCGGCTTCGCCCGTGGTACATATTTCGCAATAAAAGGTAGCCTATGTTCTTTCTCAGGGTCTAAAGATTATCTGTGCCAAATTTCATCAAAATCGGTCCAGTACCTAGTTTATGCGTGAAAACCATACATACATACATACAAACCTTTCCTCTTTATAATATTAGTATAGATAAAATATGGTTTTCAAACACAGGTTTACATTTAAACCATATAAATCTTATCATTAAAATCTCAGTTCAAAAGTATTTACAGTACTGATCATTCCACAATATTATTACAATTACAAATAAATAAAAAACACAATCAAAATCAGGATTATCTTTATTTCTGACATTGTAAATACATGGGAACTTTCATTATGCTCTTCTTCATTTTCACTTTCCCTACTGCCATCACCTGTGTAAATCATTTCATCGATTAATTCAATTCACCTTTAAAAACAAAACGAAGAAGGGTATGTAATAGCAGCTCTATATAATTCCACACAGAGAGAACACATTTTTGACTGACAGGCTACCGTCTCCTACCACCCGATTTGTTTTTGATTGTGTATGACCGTGAATTGACCTCTATTTGGATGCGATGGGGGAAGCGCGCCTGCGGTACGCCTGCGGTACGCCCGCGGCGCAACCGTGGCGTGCCGCCTCGTCGCCTTTCCAAAATTCTTTCATACAAAATGTATAAGAAGGACGTGGTGCAAAACAGATTCAAGAGGTGCGCTTATGGCACGCCCGCGCCCGCGCCGCTTGTGTTTGACCCGCGCCTAAGCCTTGGGTTACAAATATATTATACGTCATGTAAGAGAAAACGCTTCTTTTTAATCTAAGTATTATATTTGAATTCGTATATTTAGTCTACTTGTGAATATAATAGTCATATCTATACTAATATTATAAAAATGAAGAGTTTGTTTGTTTGTTTGAATGCGCTAATCTCAGGAACTACTGGTCCGATTTGAAAAATTCTTTCGGTGATAGCCCATTTATCATCACACTAAGACCAACAGGAGCGTAGCAATGTGGGTAAAACCGCGGGGCACGGCTCGTATGAAATATGATGAAATTCAGTCTAACTTGTGCATATAATAGTAATATTTTTAAGTTTATTAGAGATACGTTTGCATATTTATCAACAGCAATTAAGGCTTTAATATTCAAAGCACACACCAGGTGGTAACAGCAATTCGCAACCACAGACTATAATTGCAAAGAAAAAACTTAATAATAGGACGATAACTAAATTATTTGCGGTCACAGGCGTGCAGCGCTTGATTCAATCTGACCTAATTTAAAAATTCAGTTTAGATCGGAAAACGGGTCAATATAGAAGATTATAAGTTTAGTGTTATCATGGTTGGGAAAATTAATTTTCTCGTGAATGAATAAACAGTTCTCCGTATTTTTCTTGAATGAATTATTAATATACAGGGTGTCCCACTGTTGGTATACTAAGCTAAAAAGAGGTTATAGTTTTGCATACGCTGAGTTCATAAAAAATACTTATAAAATTCCAAACGCATTTTTTTTTCAAATAGATGAATTATTAAAACTCTATTTGTACACCCATAACAAGCAACCCGCCCAACTTTGCCACCAGCACGTGAGCTATCGTTTAAGATTATGTTTTCATAGACAAAATGCTCACATTAGCGAAGCGGTATATGCCGGCTGCGCGAAGCTAGAGAAGAAAACATGGATTTTCAGGAAAAATTTTTCATGTAATCTTGTTGTTTAAGTATTTTTTACGTGATCAGTGTAAGCAAAACTACAAGTCCCTTCGCGCTTAGTATACCAGTAGTGGGTGAGATTATGTATACAGGATACATAATCGGCAGCTCTTCAAGTCTAGAGTGAATAGGCTTCTTCTAGGCAGACGTGCTCCTTCATAGATCACATATCCGCTTTACATCAGGCGGGATAGTGGTCAAACGCCTGCCTATCTATATATATATATATATATATATATATATATATATATATATATATAAAACTCAAAGGTGACTGATATAGTGATCTATCAACGCACAGCTCAAACCACTGGACGTATCGGGCTGAAATTTGGCATGCAGGTAGATGTCATAACGTAGGCGTCCCCTAAGAAAGGATTTTAGAAAATTCATCCCCTAAAGGGGTAAAATAGGGGATAGAAGTTTGTATGAAACTTTTTATTCCTGGGATGTATTTGCATGAACCGATTACATTGAAATTAAGCACACATATAGAGGGTTACTTGGATTAACACATAGGATAGGTTTCATCCCAGAAATCCCTCGGGAACGGGAAATATGTGGGTTTTTCTTTGAAAACGCGGGCGAAGCCGCGGGCGGAAAGCTAGTTATGTATAAAAAAAAAATTCTTAGTTCGAAAATATTATTTAATTATGTATTGCTATCAGTAATTTATAACACTAGCTAATTATAATATGATTCAAAATAGATTACTAATTATTATTGCTGTGAAATGAAAAGTTTTATAAAATGCAATTATTAACATAGATTATAAAATATATTAGGAACAATTATTAAAAGGGTAAATATAAGTGAATATTCCGCTATTGTGAATTATATGTAATGTAATATTGTGAATGTTATACTATTATAGAAAAGCCATCAATAACCAATTCTAAATCAAAACATTGTTTCATATTTATTCCCATTTCTTTCAATTCCACTGCAACAAAGTATCGCTAAACCAACAACAAAGTTAAAAAGAAATCAGTAAAAACCAATAAACCTTAACAACATAATAAGGAAAGTAAATAATAATAAGATCAAACAGAAGGAAGGTGTCTCGAGCAATCAATTTCCGCCAGCAAACATTGATTGGAAATCATTCGATTCACAATCAATAACGCCAGCATTGTTTCCTTCAGACAAACACGTTTTATGGACATAATCTGTGCCCCGTTTGTTTGGGCGAGTCACTGGAATACTTAGTAGAGTAGAGAAACACTATTAGTACAAACTAGTGGTCCGCACCGGCTTCGCCCGTGGTACCTACATGTTTAAACTATCCCTTCTCTCAAGTTGGATCGAACTGCACATGGTGTGCGAATTTTATTATAATCGGTTAAGTGGTTTAGGAGTCCATTGAGGACAAACATTGTGACACGAGATTATATTAAGATTAGAAGACTGGAAAAACACGATCAGTTCCAACTGATCACGAATAGGAATAAAGGGAACACGTACTCACACATAAAAGGCAAGAGGAGCAAAATATTGAAGAAAACAGAAGAAAACTGAAGAAAACAGTACAAATAATGTAATTTAAAACGAATAATGTCAAACATACTGTCTTAATATTATGATGATAGAAGAATCGAATATTGCTTTTTATGAGTTAAAAATGTGTGTTTGGTTCGCGTGATATAAACTTTAAGCACGATAATATCTGTGAGAATTAAATATCACTACTATCAGACTACTTAAAATAATTAGTATAATGGCTCATTAAAACATTCTCACACTATTCTTATAGTTGCAGCTGAACAATGATACGAAAAATACTGTGTAATAAGAAAAAGAAAAAGACTAACATCACATTTTCTGGACATGATCTTTGCTTTGTTTGTTTGGGCAAGTTACTAGCATACGATATAATATTATCAAGACATAATATATAGTGAGTTTGATAAGTATTAAGATTATTGTTTTTGACAAATGGTTAATATTTATAAACCATTATATACATACATACTATACTGCTTTAAAAATTGCTTTACCTAGTAAAACAATTTTAAAATCATTAACACAATATGCACGAGGTAATTATCATGAAAAATATGCAACACAGCAACTTCTATTCCTCTAAGTTAAAACAAGTTATAAATGAACAATGTATCTATGTATGCTTTTAACAAACTACACTTTAAACTTCGTTTCTAGCTTGCAATTTAACTCTGATTAACTTTAACACAAATTATGATAATGACAAAACCTTTTAAAAGTTAAAAAACAAAGCTTTGTTAATAACAATGAACTAGTTTACATAGTCGTTTTCATTTATAAGCATATTATGATATTAAACACGTTTTAATAGATTTATAACTGGATTTAGATCAGGATTTTCGTTCACCATGCACTGCGGGTATTGTAAGATGTGAGGGAGAGACAGTCTGTAATTCGTCTTTTGAATCCTTTAAAAAGCCAAGTCAAAATATTATAATCATAACGTGTCTATGTTTGTGTGATGTATCATTGTTTAAGATTATTCCGTAATAATTGATAATTACTAAGACAGAAAATAGGGCTTCTGGCCTACCTTGTACTATACCCGGTACGATACTAACAACAAAACCTTTACGTACCCATTTGTAAGTGATTAAGAAAAAAAATGATCAGTGAAGGATACGTGTAATTCTTCCAACCTTTAACCACAAGGGGACGAAGGGTTTCAAATTAATATTAAGAAATCTAAATCTTTAATATAAATAACTAATTTCGGCCATTGCTTGTAAAGAGAGCACAATAGCGTCGAAGCGTAAAAACCATTCGACGGTTCCATAATACCTTCCCCTAAGATGAAGGCATTAATTCTTTGTAAGGGTTTTGTAAACGAAACCTTTAATATTTCAGTCATATGAGTTTTCATAATAATTGATCAAACGAATCATTTTCATATTAGTTTTTTGGGAACGTTTGTGAATGTTTATTTATTTTCTGATAATAATTGGTGGACATACTGTTATTTTCCTCAAACGGTTTAGGTAATTTTCAGTAATTGATTTTCTTTATAGGGAAGTTTATGATCAATTGATTAAAATATTAATATTGTGTGTATTTATAGATCTACATAAATAAGTGTGGCTTTAAGTTTTTATTAAAATACAGTAAGTACTACAGTCCAACAGTAATTGTGAAAAAATTGCAGTTAAATAAAATAAATTTTAATTAATCTCAGTAACAGAGCACATTGAAGATATTATATATTTTATTATAGACAACAAAAACTAAATTGAAAAAAGAACAGATATTATCTTTAAAGACAAAAACAAAATTAAAGGAAAATTTCCAGATATTATATTTATATATTTAAAATAAACTTCCATCGCTGAAAGGCGGATAATCCCAGAAAATAAGGTTTTTTAATTACCTTTAATTCCACTTTTCTACGTTCCATTTCATATAATTATATATTTATGAAACCTCATTCTTTTCACCATTAAAATCTAGACTTTTATAAAGCTGAAGAGTTTGTTTGTTTGAACGCGCAAATCTCAGGAACTACTGGTCCGATTTGAAAAATTATTTCGGTGTTAGATAGCCCATTCATAGAGGAAGGTTATAGGCTATATATCATCACGCTAAGACCAACAGGAGCGGAGCCACGCGGGTAAAACCGCGGAGCGCAGCAAGTCATACATATAATTGTAAAAATATGAATGATTGTTTGTACAACTACAACGAACGACTGAACACATCTGTATGAACTATTCCACAATGATAAATTACAATGACTTACAGACCTTATCCATAACGCCACCCAGTTATAACATTTGAAGGTTAGAAACGATTCAATCAAATCCATCATTGTCTTTATTATTCTCATCGCGTTTTCGGAAATTCGAGAAAAATCTGGTAATATAAGTTAATAACCTGCTTGTTAGCTAGATTTATTGCAAACTGAACTACCAAGAGCCGCCATTACTCAACGTAACCGATTCGCTTGTAATAAGCGTCCAGACAATGCCTTTCATAAGAAATATTGTCTTTATTTAATATTCTATCAAAATGTATATCTGATTTGAGATTTGTGCCAATTCATTTAAATTAGTTTAGCTGTTGCAAGCTTAAAGTGCAACAAACATATTCTTCATTGGAGTTCAAATAAGATTTTTTGCATAAAATTCTACACAATATTACTGTTTTATGACAACAATAATGTTTTATTGTTAAAATAGACGTAAAATAACACGACTGTTTAAAATAGCGTTAGCGCCGAATAAACTTTTTTAAAGTGTATGGAAAAGCTACAAAATTTTTATTCGTAATATATCAGTTTTAGACTACAAGCCCGCATAGGACAAAAATATGGGTCAAATGAACCACCAGGGGACATATCTAGAACGATAGCAGAGCAAAAAATAATAAGATTCATCACTATGCCGTCACTTGTAAGCTGTCCAACTGAGTGCAGATGAGAATTGAAAAGTACAGGTAGACTCGGTAAATTTTGGTCATATATTTTTGTACGGCATTCTTAACCATCGATAGATCCATTAAAAATAATAAGAAACCGCTCAGTGCCGTACAAAAATGGTGGTCCACCAAGTCGGAATTTTTATTTAATTTCCGAGAGTTACCGGGGGTAAATTTGGTCATTTGACCATGTACGGCATCTGTGTCATACTATTGCTATACTGCTTTTAATCCATTATTCCGCAACGCCGTACAAAAATTATGGGGACAAGGGGAAAAAATCGAGAGTTGTAATCCCCTCTCTTTCCCCACTCCAGGGGGTCATTTGACACAACACGAAATAAATTTATTTTTAAAGTATTTTATGCATAGATAATATTTTTTCATGTGCCGTACATTTTCGTTGGTTCAAAGGGGAAAAATCTGAAAAAGAAAAAAATCCATATAACGAAATGTTTGCTTTATATTTTTATAATAAAATATAAATATACATTAATATTAAGAAGCTCTAGGTGGTTAATTATCACCTTGGAAAGTCGGAGTCAGGTGGAATGGACTCCGTTAAATTGATGAACTAATAAAAAAGCTATGAACGAAAAGATGTGAATTATATGCAATCAGTCAATGAATACAGGTAAAGTCACAAGCAAATGCTAGTAATATATACATATTCAAAATGTACAAGTAAAGCGCTTTTAAATGATACCAAACACTGCATATTTATCTTAACTTTATTTTTTTACTCTGTATGTTTTGTCCGCTAGAGGGCGCCACATTAGATTTTGTGAAACCCCATATAGCCTTTAGCTGGCTGGTCGCTGGTTATCCAGTGAACAATTCAGACGCTTCTAATGATATGTCATTTGTCGAATTCTG
The DNA here is from genome assembly GCF_061535395.1 of Colias eurytheme. Taxonomy (NCBI): domain Eukaryota; kingdom Metazoa; phylum Arthropoda; class Insecta; order Lepidoptera; family Pieridae; genus Colias; species Colias eurytheme. The sequence continues at coordinate 1,615,071 of NC_143005.1, read as the reverse complement.
ATAAGTAGTTTAGAAGTTACGAGGGAATAGATGAACATACATACATGACCTGTAAACAACCATAACCCTCCTTTTGCTTTGCCGTAGTTGGGTAAAAATAATTATGTTAATGCCGTACTGTATCAAATGGCCATAAAGCACCCTTAAAATTGTAGCTTTCGTCGCTTTCATCGGCCTAAAAGATGTGGTCTGCACAAAAATGTACGGCATCGTTTTTTCCTAATTTATCTATGTTAATACTATTTAAAACAACGGATAAAGTGTAGAAAACTATTATATTTCATTAATCTACGATGTTTAAACTTTAACAAAATTTCTGGTTTTGCATTTCTCTATAACTTTTTTTAGAACGGTTTCTTTTGAACGGCAATACTTTACAACAATTGAATTTTACAATATCATGTTAAAAAAAAAGTTCCCGTACAGGGTCAAATGACCTTACAGCTCTTTATATCAAGAATTCGATGAAATTAAGATGATTATTGGTATACATTTAAAAGAACAATTATTTTTTGACGGCATTGCTTTTAATAGTACTTTTGAGTGCTAGATAATGTTTTGGAACCGAAGCCGTACTTAGTCAAATGACCCCCTGGAGTGGGGAAAGAGAGGGGATTGCAACTCTCGATTTTTTCCCCTTGTCCCCATGATTTTTGTACGGCGTTGCGGAATAATGGATTAAAAGCAGTATAGCAATAGTATGACACAGATGCCGTACATGGTCAAATGACCAAATTTACCCCCGGTAACTCTCGGAAATTAAATAAAAATTCCGACTTGGAGGACCACCATTTTTGTACGGCACTGAGCGGTTTCTTATTATTTTTAATGGATATATCGATGGTTAAGAATGCCGTACAAAAATATATGACCAAAATTTACCGAGTCTACTTGTACTTTTCAATTCTCATCTGCACTCAGTTGGACAGCTTACAAGTGACGGCATAGTGATGAATCTTATTATTTTTTGCTCTGCTATCGTTCTAGATATGTCCCCTGGTGGTTCATTTGACCCATATTTTTGTCCTATGCGGGCTTGTAGTCTATTTATTTTTAGAAGTAAACGTATTGTATCGCATCGTATTTAAACGTTATTGTTACTGAATATAAGCTACTATACCTGCTACCATATTAGGTATCTATTTTGTTTCAGTCTCGCCAACTTCGATTCGCAAACAAAATTTTAGAACAACAAAAATACCTCAATCACAAATTCTCCACGCTCGTGATCTTTACGTAAGCAAATGCTGAAGGTAAATGACCCATAGCTGTTTCCCGCCATAATGACGTCATTGCCGGTCTCGAACAATCGGGGGATGTGGTTTCGCTGTCCAATAAGAAGGGCGTATGTTACACCGATGCGAATTTTGGTTATTAGGTTTCGTTTTTGTTACAAACATTGTTAGAAAAAGCTTATAATATCTCGGATGTTGTGTGTATAGTCTAGCACCTAGGTAGTATATTATGTATGGTAAACATACATAGATAAGGTTTATTTGTACCCAAATGATACGAAAAACCTTTTATTCTAACATTGCAGCATTGATATAACAGAAATCAAGCCTCTGATTTAGCGGTGTAGATATTGATACTTTAAAAATCAATATACCTACTGAGTAAATTATGCGAAAGAATTTCAAATCTATTTACAGACAAACATAAAAATTATAAACAAAAAAAAGTTCAGTATTATATTATTATACATTAAATAGATTAAAATGTACATAATGTATTATTATGTCTCTGATCTTACTCTGTAAAGATAAAACAACGCTCTATCAATAATAATAATATTTTGTCACAATTTAACACTCAAGAACGTGGTCGTAAAATTCGCAAATAACACGTCATAAAACCACTCGATCTTAATACTGATATAAAACTACGGTCTGATAGACGGTCACTGACCTTACGTCATAAGGGTTACCTTTATGACATTTATGTCAACGGTTGCACGCAATTCGGACCTCTGATTTGGACCCTTTACTATTCAGACATTATTAATTAGACCTTTGTTCAATGGGAAAAGGGTAGCTTTTGTTCGGTTTATTATGGTAATCGTTTAATATTTTAAATGGTTCTAAGATTAAATTTGGTGTATCATCTTTTGGATATTTTAATTGATTAATATTTCATTGTCTTTTTAAATTATAACAATTATTTATAGAAAGTAATTATAATGTAATTTGCTTTAAAAGAGAATTAAACAACCAAGCTTTTGCTTGCTATAAAATACAAAATAAATCTATATTTTTAAGAGCCAATTTTTCAATGCTCGGATAAAACTTATTCGTCAAACAATGTATAAAGCTACCATTTTAAAAACGTATTCTAATTGCCCGTATTTGACAGTTTACGTGACATTTTAATATTATCGTGTAATACTTTATTGGACGGATAAGTTTTATCCAAGCATTGAAAAATCGGCCCTTAATAAAAATTGAATATTTATAATAGAAATGGCACTAACGTATCTAATGCTCGATACGATTGTCCTTAAAGATTTTATAATAAAATAGATATCATATTATAAGCGGCATCTCATAATCAAATCAGCCGTATTTGGTTTTTAGGAGAAAATAAGTCTTATAAGTCAGTCTTTAAGTAACGACTAACGAGACATAATTATAGAAACATATGCACTTGCATACAAATAACATATTATTATGACGTCGACGTAAGCGGCTTAGACTTTTCAGTTTATAATATTAGAATTTCCGTACTCCAAAAATGCATGGAACGATGCATTGTATATTTTAATACTTTAGAAGCTTACTGAATGCACGAGTTGACTGAACTTTCATGGGAGATTATTACGTTTTTCGAATAAAATATTCACTATAGAGACATTAATAAAAACAGTTAAATTAATTTTAATAGGACATGCGGTGTAAATTACGAAATGAATATGTTTTATGAACCTGTTAAACTAAATAACATAATCAACTCAAATTATAGAGGGCTTAGAATATTACGAAAATAAATGAGATTCCAAAAACAAAAAAACTTAATTAGAATTTAATATTCACACAGAAGTTACATATTCCGTTTTAAATAGCGCTAAAAGTCCTCCCTAATGTACATTACTTGTAGCCCAAATGCGGGTAGTTCCTATGTTAATAAAAATCCCTCCCGGACATAATAATTCATGAATATTCTACATTTTCAGCCAACTGAATGTGGGACTAAGTAAACACATTCTTTACGTTATTTAGTACACATAAATGTGTTGGATTTCGCTTTGAATTGAGCTGTTTACTCTGCTTCGTTTAGTTAGTTGAAATAATAATCACTATTGCTACTAAATAAATTCAGCATATTTAAAAAAAAAACATTTACTTTATTTAATACTAGCTGCGCCGCGTGGTTTCACCCGCGTGGCTCCACTCTTGTTGGTCTTAGCGTGATGTTATATAATAATAATATCCTTCCTCGATAAATGAGCTACCTAACACCGAAAGAATTTTTCAAATCAGACCAGTAGTTCCTGAGATTAGCGCGTTCAAACAAACAAACTCTTCAGCTTTATTATATTAGTATAGATAGAGTTTGTATATTGGATTAATAACTTATAATATTCATATTAATAAGTTGTTTTACTTTGTGAGTGCTTTATAATGTAAGTTAAGTTTTATATTTGCTTGAGGGTTTCGAGTTTCTCATTTCACATTATTTTCTGTGATTGAGTTTCTTTACCGAGATGCCGACGGACCGAAGAATGAATGAATAAAATAAAACAAATCATGGAGACTAGGGGAAAAAATCTCTACCTGTACTTTCGAATTCTCATCTGCACTCAGTTGGACAGCATACAAGTGACGGCATAGTGCCGAATCTTATTATTTTATGCTCTTATATCGTTCTAGATAGGTTACCTGGTGGCACAGAATACATAATAGTAGCTAAACGCTGGTGGTTCAAATGACCCATAAATTTTCAACATGGGCCTGTAGTCTTAGATCTTATTAGAGCGATATTTTTTAACATTCCTCACTCGAGATCAAACTTCATCATAGAAATGCTTTTGTGCATAACATTCTATATGAAAACTTGAAAGTATCAATCCAAGTAAAATCAAATTATTTTAATATCTACTGATTAATAATTATACCTATTATTTACCTTATACGAGGCCCCTGTCCCTGCAGTGGGAAAATAAGTGGCTGAAGACGATGATGATCATTACTCCTATTAGATAGCAAGATCTGTTCTTAGTATTGTAATAAATAAAAACAACTAGAACATAACACAGATAAAAATATACACACAAAGCAAATCAGATAACAAGTGAAACTAAAGAAATGATGACGCATAAATACGATGTTGAGATAAATTCATAGTCCCTCTGTTTATTCACTCTTAAGGACCTGGGCCTTGACCTAAGTATCGGGAAAACATACGCCTGACTGATTGAATTGATAAGCAATATGTCAAATGGAATACGTGGTTCACTAAGATATGCCACTCTTGGAGTATGGTGGAGGTATGAGCGTGTATGTGTAATGAGTGATGGTAGAAAAGATTAATTTTGCTTGATTTAGAAGATCGTTGGCAATGCTAAAGTTGCTGATGGCATAGAATATATACTTTCTGATGGTTATGTGTAGCTCTTACGGTATAAAATTCACAGAATTTCGCTCTTCCTGTAATATTTTAGTAAAAAGCAAAGGTGTGTAGGAACCATCAGTAATAAATTGATGAAACCTCAAAATTAAACTGAACACTACTCCTTTGCATTTTCGTTCACATTCTCTACTTTCGTCAATATCTAATAGATGTTCTAATCCTAATATTATAAATAACTCACAAATGTTTTGCCACTTTATGTAGTGTGATAGTGTGGTCTTCTGTGTGCCATAAAATAGGAAATCTGACGAAGTAAAGTAAATAGGTTTTAAATAAGTCTCAAATAATAATGATTTTTGGATAACGACCTTAAGGGCTTGGTCTAGTAGTGCAAACAAATGCATCCTGTCATCCTATATGTAAATAATACAAATGTACTAAGGGAAAGTTGCTCCACTTAATTTTTAAAAATTAAATCATTCGTATGCATAATTTAATATTCGTAATAAGTACCAAAAATGACAATTTGAAACAATTTTCGTGAAAATTACACCGGGTGATTTTTTTTTTATCAGTACACAAAATTTGCGAATACTTTCTATTGATATCTTCAACTTCATGTTTATATAACTGATCAACTTTTACAAAGAAATTTGGACGAAATATAAAAAAAAATAAGCTTTCCATACAAAATGCAGAACTCTATACATTTTTTTCGACCTAAGTTTCTTAGTGAAAGTTGTTCAGTTTAACTAATAAAACGGATAAACAAATTTTGTATATAATAAAAAAATGTAATGTTTGTGTTAAATGAAAACAAAAAATATTTATTTCTGACTAGCTTCCGCCCGCGACTCCGTCCGCGCGGATGTCAGTCTTCGCGTCTTCTACAGATTTATTATATTATGTGTAATATATAGATTTATATTGATAAACCTAATAAATCTTTTGCTAGCATTCTGATGCTTTATCGGTTGCACTGGATTTATCTCTTTTTTTTCAATCGCTTGAATGATATAGGATGGGTCCTTGATGGGCATCGAATGCTGAAGTCTCGAATCAATCAATTCTGACAGTAGGCAATTTATGTAAAATCTTGATAATGGTCCATCATTTTATTTTGCCTAAACGTTACATACTTTTTTATATATTCTATTTTTAACGAATTATTCACTCCAGTCCAAACAGCAAATAAGCAGACTTCTGCTTCTGCAACGTTTAGTTGTCCCTGAATTTAGAAAAAATAGTCATGATTCTTATCTATGACAAAAGTGTTATTTTTTGCATTGTATTTCAAATATTAATTTTTTTTTAACCGCATCTTCCGCATTCATGTCTTTTGCCGGAATTAGACATTTAACTTCTACTAGTCCCATTTTCCCTTTTTGATATGGGAGTGTATAAAGTAAATTTTTTAGATATTTCTCGTTATACTTTTAAAAAGTTATTATTGTCATTTTGCTCATTAGGTAAAGTAATTTCGATATCAGTTTTAAGTTTTTTGATAATAACGTCATAATCGCCTGCACATACTTATCGATTACACCCTGTATACAATCCACCATCCACATTCATAATGTTTTCCTGTCCTCCTCTCCTTTACGCTGTTCACCGATACATTTGAAATGAGTAAATCTGCTACCACTGAAGGATGTTTCATTGTGATCAGCAAATTTTCACCACTGTTGTCAATTATTTGTTTTTCATTTTTAATCAGCAATTGGGAATCATCAGTTTTGTTTTTTGCAGATTGGTGATGTACCCTTACAATATGTCGAAAAGGGAAAGCATCAACGAATTATCGTTTTCGTCCTCTTTTTTTATTCTTCGCGTCTCTGTTACTTCTGTTTGTTTAGTTCTCAACACCCACTGAATTTTCTATGTTATTGTGATCTTCCGTTACATCTGAGTTTTGATGATGTGATGATAATCCATTCGTTTAATATTGGTACTTAGAGTTGGTAGACTAAACTAGAAATGGCGGACTAAATTTGTCAGCGCGTCTGTAAGATCAGAATATAAAACCAACATCCTGCATTTATGTTACAAAATTAATAATCAAACAACATGCCGCTACGTTGAAAATGACTAGAAGAAAAAATTAAAACACCTCGGATCAATTTTGGAGTAAACAAATCATTTTCCCCGTATGGGGATTTCCCCGGATGAACTTGGGAAGTTCAAGTTCTCAATACAAGTTTATATTATATTTCGTATTTCTCAAATGAAAAATAAACATTTTTGGAACTTCAAAAAAATTATATTATAAGAAAATTTATGAGCTTACTTTAGTTTTAAAGAAATATACATCCCTTTACTGACACCCAGTAAAATAAAGAAATTGTTGCCAATCACCTTTGCAATCTATTTGGCTTCATTAACTTTATGTTCGAAGATAATTTTTTTTCTAGTAGTTACACGCGTATTTTTTTCGTTTATTTTCCATATCGAAATCAAATGTTTAAAAATACGAATATTTGCACAAAACTAAGATAAAAATAATCAATTAACAAAAATATTAAATTTAATGAAGTAGAGCAACTTTCACTTCGGTATGAAGGAAAATCGAGCGTAGAGCACACGTCAGAACGCTCCGGCCCAAGGAGCGCGACTAAAGAAATTCGCTAGGATTTTTCCTAATTATTTTAAATATTTTTTTAATATTTAAAGAATTATCAAAATTAAAAAAAAAAAATTTTTAAAGGATTAATACTCATTGGTCTTCAACCAAATCGAATAAATTAATGGAAAAAATAACTTTTAGCAGTATTTATCAATAGATTTTGTAAGGCAAAAAATGGGAAATTTCATGAATTTATAACGTTCTAATTAAGAAATCATAAGTTTTTCGGCAATTGTATTCAGCAGTTTTTAATACCGACTATATAAGGATAATAATGCGTTGATCAGATTGTGTAAATTGTAATCGGTTGCAACGTAGTGAGTGCACAAACTTAGCTCGAAATGATTTTGGGGGAAAGAGACTTATCTTGAAGGCCTGATTAAGGTAACATAAAGTAACTTTATAAATGTGAAAAAATTCACGCGCATTGCGTATATAACACTAATTGATAAACAAGAAAAAAAATTCAGTTTATCATTTCATTAGCCGGGAAAAAATTGTCAAATAGCTTGTTGAAAACGCAATTTTGCTAGACTGCAGCCTTAAACATTAGAACTACATGTTCGACCTACAATATATTGTAAGGTAAGTACCTAGGAATTAAATTACAATAACAGAACGCTGTAACTTCGACTGCGTCTTTACAGGAAAATCAATATAACTTGGCAAAAATCCAGTCCGCTTGGAAGGAAATATGTTTACCGCCAGACTACCTCCCGATCATTGTTTTTGATCAGATCGCAGATGGTGACGCAAACAGGATTAAATACAAGAACAAAAACAGGTGTTTAATTGACATTAATTAGATGTTCATGGAACTTTTCGTTGGAACACATAAGTAGTAATCATTTAACTTTAAGGTAAAAAATTACCTGTGTGTAAATTTGAACAAATATTCTCAAAAATTTAAAATACTATGTGCTATATAGCAGCCAAGAAGGAGGAAAATCAGCTTTATCTTCACAATGCATTGGTAATATGTATTTATAAGAATACTTGATTCTCTCAATAGAAACTCTTCTCTAGAGTCAAATATTGTCTGATGTACAAACTTCAAGACCATAATCTCAATCAATATTATTAAAGACATAACTTGCCAAATATAGGCTGATAATTCCTATCGAAGTTTGAAATAGCTTACAATCTGTTAGAAAGTAAGATAATACGTTTGATAAACTCATTCACACAGAACTAAATCTTAGATATCCTATTCAAACTATGAAATCTATTTCGACATAACTAGAACACTAGAATAAGTGTGTAACACTAGAATAGTGTTACCACAGATGATAATATAATAATATTATACTATAGTAGTGTTACCTAACGTAGAACTCTAGGCATTCAAATATCGGAGATAATTAACGTCTCTTGGTTTGTATTGTTATGGCAGACTAGTTGTTGCATGCGGCTTTGGTCACTGGTCGCAATTTGGGTCGATCGCGTATTTTATTTTAATCCTCTGCAATGAATTACAGGATCGTGTAAAATTACTTTGTTCAATTTTATACTCTGTAAAAACTTATAAGATTAAGTAATTTGTGCCAGACGTTGGTTGCATAATCCATTGGTCATGATATAAATCGACTTACATTTATACTTTTAAAAAGCAATAAATAAGATTTCGATAGATTTATGCCTGGATAATTCTAATAGGCGTAAAACTAGTTCGTTAATAAACATTACCTAGATTAAAATATCTATTAACTGTTATATAAGTATAAATAATAATCGTATTTGAAATAACAATACGGTCTTTTGTAATTAGAAAGACACAAAGTCACTAACAGAAGCCAAAGTATGTACTTTAAAATTCCGCACCCATCTGAAGTGAACGTGACCATTAATTTATCTAAACAGAATAAAATTCCTTCATTTTTATTTCTTTTATCAAAAAGACAGAGAGAATTAAAATATTAACCAGCAAATAACTAGTTTAATTACTGCATTAAAACTTTAAATCTCATTTATCAAAAAACAAAACAGATTAACGCCTTACTTTGTAATCACAAAGAAGACTCACAAAGCTGTCATTTTAAAATGCTTCTAAAACGATACAATATTCAGAACAGACTCGAATAAATTGCAATATCTTTTCATGTCATACCGGTATGTTTTATTAACTAAAAACAAATTTAGACTGGAGGCAGCGAGCCAAGCACGATAGCGTGATCCCCATAAGAATAAACTTGGCATCATTCGACTTGTTCAGTTTAAATTCATCTTTTATCCAATTTAAGGAACATGCGTCTAAAGGCGGGTTTCCACTTACACATATATTATCCACTTACATGATAATATTTTATGGTAATGTATGGGTGGTTTGTAAAGATTGCAGCCGTGTGTAGTTGTGAAATATTTGTCAGTTGATTTATTATAACACTTCATTGACTTATGTCATTTTCTAGTACCTATTTAAGATAATTAACTGCCATTTTATTTTTGCATAACATGTGCTTTTCTCATATGCAATTGTAATTGTAATAATGCGAAAAAAATTATGTAACTAATTTTAATTTACTATATATTCCATAATTTCAAGGTAAATTTCTTGGAAAAACAACACTAAATTTTGTAGGTCCATACTATAGTTACTGAAAATCGTTAGTTACCGACCGATTTTGGTCGAGATCGATGTCAACTAATGTCGAGACTACGCTTGCTGTTTGCCATTACAAACAAATAAAATTTCAAGAATTTTTGTAGCCTTTTCAATATTTCTGAATAATTCGCAGTTTAAGCGGTGTAGAATAAGTTTTGAAAGTTGTCAACATCATTATTAGTACTTATCTTGATATAACAACTCGTTAATCAGTTAAAAACTTTTCTTTATGTAACTTTTATTATAATAATTCTTGTTACTTTTTGACGTGACAACATCTTATAATTCGATAGCGCCGGCTGCACGCACGAAAAAACATGACTCATGCGGCGTTACCTCGCTCTGAGGCGTTCCATGTAAGGCTTGAAGTGCAAGCGAGAGCGCGGAACGAGCGACAAAGAAGCACAATCGGACGTTGTCACGTTCAACTATCGTCAGTAAACCGACTTTACAGACAACCAAGTTTTTTATTTTCATCTAGCTTTCCACCCGCGGCTTAGCCCGCGCAATCAAAGAAAAACCCGCATAGTTCCAGTTCCCGAGGGATTTCCGGGATAAAACCTATCCTATTTCCCGAGGTAAAAACGTAAATAATAATCCAATTCCGTTAAAGTTCATTTATTTCAGACTTTCTGTCAGTCCCTCTATACTTGTCAACTTTGGACTAATTACACCAAAAAAGCATACGATGGCATTCGAGTAGAGCACAATAACATCTTCCGATATTTGATGGGGCTCGACAAATTTTGCAGCGCTTCGGAGATGTATACCAACTTTAGAGTAAACTCCTTGAATGCCATCCAGAGACACAGGATTGCTACATTTATGTCCAGAGTTGACAAGTGTAGAAATAAAATTGTACGCAGTCTGGCTGACAGAAATATAACTAGTAGTTTGTATAAAACTTGGATCTCAATTATTATGAGATAATGAAGTAATGGCTTTATGTTTTTTTTTTTTTTTTTTTCATTGGTTTTTCTGTATTAAAATTATTAAAATTGTATACATGTAAATTATGGGACTAAATTGTTCTGAAATAAAGAATTTATTATTATTATTTTTTTTTTAATGCTTTGCATTCACAGCTTATGATCAGCTGGTAATAATAGAATACACGGGCGTAAACCAAGTGTAAGCTATATAATTATATTTTTAAACTGGTTGTGTGTCATTCATTCTCTGTCTGAAGAAACTTGCGTACTATTCTACATGTATTTAATATTGCAGCTTTTTGTAATTGCATGTATGTATGTTTTGGTAAATGTAATAATTCTATGTATTTGTGAAGTTGAGTGGGTATTACACCTGTAGTGGAGAGTACTATGGGCACTATGATAACATTTTGCAGTTTCCACATTTTTGTAATTTCTTGTTTAAGTTCTGTGTATTTAGTAAGTTTTTCAGTGATGGTATTTGGGAGGTTGTGAGTATTGGGTACAGCTATATCTATTATTAGTGCATTTTTTCCATGTTTATCAATGAGTGTAATATCAGGTCTGTTGTAATGTATGGTTTTGTCTGTTAAAATACTTCTATCATAGTATAATTTATATGAGTTGTTTTCTAAAATGGTTTCTGGTATGTATTTATAATATGGTGTTTTATCGTACGAAATAAGTTTGTATTTTTGTGCTAATTTTTGATGGATAATGTTGGCTATCTGATCATGCCGGTGTTTGTAATCGGACTGGGTTATTGCTTTGCAAGCTCCTGTTATATGTTGAATGGTCTCTGGGGCACTATTGCATTTTCTACAAATATCTGATGGTAAATTTTTGATAATATGCTTCTGATAATTACGTGTCTCAATAACTTGGTCCTGTATAGCTAGCATGAAACCTTCAGTCTCAGGAAAAAGCTCCCCTCTCTTAAGCCATGCATTTGATGCTGCCTTATCTACATGAGGCAAATTAAGGTGTTGTATATGCCTTCCGTGGAGAGACTTTTGGGTCCATGCTGCTAGTTTATCACACTTACTGATTAAGGTCTCATTTCGTTGGGTTGTATTATCAGCTAAATTAAGTGGAGTTAGTTTTTTATCATTTTGAACAATGGCATTATGTAACATTACTGTGGGTGCTTTAGTATGGAAAAACTTTCTGAGAGTAGTTATTTGCTTATTGTGTAGGTTGACAATATCTATAAATCCTCTGCCTCCATCAATTCTTGGTAAAGTTAAGCGCTGAATGCATGATCTGGGGTGATGTTTTCTATTTTTGCTCATATTTACGTTAATAATGCGTTGGATGTTCTTTAATTCTGTTTTTGACCAATTTATTATGCCAAAAGAATAGGTGAGAATAGGTATTGCGTATGTATTAATTGCTTTTACTAAATTTCTTGCGTTTAACATGGATTTTAGAAGTATATTCAGCCTGTTCTTAAATTGGTTCGTTAGTTCTATTTTAGTTTCTTTGTTCAAAATCTGTTTTGACTGATTATATCCTAAATATCTATAAGTACTGTTTTGGTCCAGTGGATCTATTTTCTCTCCTGTACTTAAAAGGTAAAAATGTTCATGATTGCGACCGGCTTTGACAGAATTTATTTTGCACTTATCAATTCCAAATTCCATACAAATGTCTTTTGAAAAATTTTCAGTCAATTGTGCAAGCTCATTCATATGGTTTTGAGAAGATGCGTATAGTTTTATGTCATCCATGTAAAGTAGATGCGTAATTTTTAAGGTGTTGTTATTTCTATTTGAACATATTTCTGTATTTATATCAGGATTACATATGAGAGGAAAACCTAAGTCGTAGGAATTTAAAATGTTTGAGAGTGGGTTGAGGGCGAGGCAGAACCAAAGTGGGCTGAGAGAATCGCCCTGGAAAATGCCACGTTGTATTTTAATGCTATCTGTTAGTTGATGTCCATTGCAAGTGTTAATCTTTAAGCGGGTTGACCATTGTTTTGAAGCAGCTGAAAGAAAATCTATTAAAATTGGGTTTACTTTATATATATTTAAAACTTTAAATAGCCATGAATGTGGGACAGAGTCATATGCTTTCTTATAATCTACGTACATTGTGAATAAATCTTGTTTTTCTTTAAGCACTTGTTTAAGTATAACGGAATCAATTATCAACTGCTCTTTACACCCTTGACTGAATTTTCTACATCCTTTCTGTTCTTCGCTTATAAGATTATTATTCGTCACATGTTTATTAATATTTTCTGCTATGCAAGAAGTAATTATCTTATAAATTATTTGTAGGCAAGTAATAGGTCTGTATTTCGCTGGGTTCAGTGGGTCTGTAGAATCTTTTGGTATCATATGTGTTATCCCTTCTGTAATGTATGGAGGAATTGTTTCAGGATGAAGAATAAAGTTATTAATATGATCTAATAAAAAGGGATGAATATACGTAAATTTTTTGTACCAGAAACTATGAACATTATCTGAACCTGGCGATTTCCAATTCTTTAGCTTCGATAGTGTGTTTACCAAAATTTCAGAGTCTATATTTTCAAATTGCATAGTTTCTAAATTTAAATATCTATTTTCTTCATCGGTAATCCATTCGGCTCTATCATTATGTTCGAGTGGTTGTTCCCATAAATTAGCCCAGAAGTTTCGAAGGTCATCGGTCGTCGGGTATCTGTTATGGTGATGATTGGCTTGTTGATTATGTAAATTTCGGTAAAATAGTTTTTCATTATTAGAAAATTGAATATTTTGTGTCTTACGGAGGGTACAGGTAGTATATCTTTTTAATCTCTGTGACGCTACTGATAATTTTTGTTTGAGTGTATCTAATACATGTACTGGTTTATTATTTTCTGGTTCATAAGTTGCGTGTGTTTTATAGTCTTCTAGTATTCTATTTACATGTTTCATTACCTTTCTACTTCGATTGTTATCTATGTACTGCGTCAATCTGCCTATTTTAATTCTCAAATCTTCTATCTTCTTTTGTAATCTCCTTTGCCATGCTGGTTTGTGGGTTTTATTTCTAACTTGTGTAATATCTATAGATGGTGTGTGTATTTTAGATCCATTATACTTCGCCGCTGTTAGTGCACTACAGTAAATTATTGTTTGTAAAGAAATAAAATCGGTGTTGCAGTCTATATGTTTGGGCAGGATAACTTGGTTTAGATATTGCACAGCTGTTTTTAATTTTTTAGTAACTTTCTGTTTCGGTATATATGCACGCTCTGTAGGACTTGTTTGTAAATAAATGCTGAGGTTTTCGTTAAATATGGTATCTATTTCTTCAATCGATTCCGGGTTATTTTGTTGTTGTTCTTGCGTTTGACCTGTGGGTTCGTCATTCAAAATACTATAGATAAATGATAAATTATTTTGTTCGTTCCGTAATTCTACAGTGTTGGTTGATCTAGTTTCTAGTAATTGTGATGTTATATTATGTGTAGCTTCTGTTTCGTTGGTAGCAATAGGCTGGCTGTTTATAAATCGGTCGTGTGGCACGCGGTTGTCTTTGTTCAATACATTTGTCTGTAAAGTTAATATATTGGTATTTTCAAAACTATTTTCGTTATAATTAGTTATTCCTAGTTCCGCTGCAACTTCTTTCTTAATACCTGCAATTTTTTCTTTAGTTAAGTATCTATTGTTGATGATAATCCTTCTCTGGTCAGCTACTCTCTGTTCTGATATATGCTCCAGGTGTGGGAATTTTGAAATAAAATCTTGATGCATTTGTTTCCTGTATGATGTTTTATTGGTTTCTAAATGTGTAACCCTAAAATAGCTGCGAATTATGGCCTCGTTATATTCTTGTGTCCATCTCATTCGTTGTGATTGTTCGTGTGTAGTTGGTTCAGTAGGCTTTGAGTATTGATTATTATTAGAGTTTTGTGTTAGACTATTTTGTTGTTGTACCTCTTTAGTTATTTCGGCTATTCGTTCATCTGACAATAATTTATTTCGGACTATGGCTCGTCTTTGGTCTCCTATACGTTGACGGCTTACTTGAATGTGAGGATATCTGTTAATGAATTTATTGTAAAGTGGCTCTAAGTATGTTCTATTGTCTGTTCCTAATGCTGTAATTTCTAGATAGGTGCGCAGAATGAATTCATTCATTTCTGTTGACCATTTTCTGCGCATTGTTATTTCACTTGAGGTGGGCACAGTAATACCAGCGCTATCTGCTGTCTGTGCAACATCCACGAGTGATAAAGAGGGATTTGATAATGAATTTGCGGTGATTAAATTCTGACTGCTGGTGGTAGTTTTATGAATAATATTGGGTTGCCTTACTTTGTGCCGATTACGTAACTTATATGAGAAAGTTGATGAAGCATTGGTATGAGATGAACATATTGATGAAGGTGATGTTTCTTGTAATGAAATTGGCGATTTAGTGGGACTGTAAGCTGTAGATGTCGTTATATTAGAGATAGGGGACTGATTAGATGATAAAGATAAACATGAAGGTGACAATGATTGTTCGGCTGTCGTCAATTTTTCGAGGGGAACCCGCCTGTTCAGTTCCTCTTCGCCAACGGTTCGCATGCTGTAGCACCCAGCGTTGGCTCCAGATGCACCCCGGCGCCCTCCGGGTAGCGACCGTAGGTTGTATCTTCGTTTGCCGCCTACCTCCTCCATATTTGGTACATTATGTTCCCACGAGTAGCTAGGGACGATCGGTCCACCACGGCAGAGCCCCGCGTTCACCGTGGTAAGGGTAATTTTAAACCGGATTTCCCCTGGTCTCCGGAGTTCGCAAACTAGCGACTAAGTTCCCCTTAGCCATGCATCCTTCGGCGCTTGCTGTTCCACCTTGGATTGGGCTGTATCTCGCTTGGTCTGGTTTCTCGTCTTGGGCCTATCCGGCATGAGTAGCTCTACCGGCTTAGCCCCGAGAGTCATTGAAACACACAAGCCCCATCACGTCGTCAACGTAGAGATACGGTGATGGGGTTATTATTATTATTATTATAAAAAGTAGCCTATGTCCTTTCTCGGGTATCAAAATATCTATATATACCAAATTTCATGCAAATTGGTTCAGTAGTTAAGGCGTGATTGAGTAACAGACAGACAGACAGAGTTACTTTCGCATTTATAATATTAGTATGGATGCAAAGAAATGATCTTAATTTTGAAATTAATATTCGAATTCAGAGCATTTTCAGAATCAGGAAGCGAATCCAAGTAATTATTTGGCTTAATACAAAGTATAGTAGACTCTCACAACGCCCGGCTTTTACTGCAACATGCCAGAGAATTAATTCATCCGAATGCCGTCTTGTAATTAATAAAGATTAAACACATTAAACGATCATAGAGGGTTGTTTAAATTTAAATAACAAATAAGTAGGAACTAAAATAACAATGCTTTGAAGGGAATTCGCTTTGAATTTGCTTTGAAGGGTATGATGAATAGTTTATTTTTCATCTTTATTAAATACGAGATATCAATAAAAATTGTTATATTCAACTTTTCGGATTTCACCCGCGTAGCTCCGCTCCTGTTGGTCTTAGCGTAAAGATATATTCTAGAAGATAGAAGTCTTCCTTGATAATTTATATAGCCTATAAGCCTTCCTCGATAAATGGGCTATCTAACACCGAAATAATTTTTCAAATTGGACCAGTTCCTGAGATAAGCGCATTCAAACAAACAAACTCTTCAGCTTTATAATATTACTATAGGTTAGAATAGATTCATCACGATACAGAATAATGTCAAACTAGTAATCCACCAAATTAAAATTGTACGACGTACAAACAAAGCCTCAACAATGAAATCCCCAGTCGTATTCTTAAACATGTATTCCGCAAACTTCTGTGAAACTGGTACAATTTTTATGCTCACAATTACGGTACATTTTACGCACCCCCATTAGGAGTGTGATGGGCCATCCGCGGTAAGAGATAAAACTTGACTGTCGTGCATATTTCATGGAGAATGAACTGAGCAAGGCGGTAATGGTTTTCCATTTCGCTGTATGCAACAAAGGACGCTGGAAGGACACGTATTTAAAAGATATTCGAGCTGCGTTCATACTATGTGAGGTAAATGGAAAATAGGTCAGGATAGTCGTCGGAGTTTCGAGGATGTTTATTATTTACGATTAACAGGGACTTGTGCTTCTATTTTCTACGAGTGTAAATTTGAGTTTTGATTTTAATAGTCTTTGTCACATCTTGCGGTTTGTATACAGTTGCGTAAGTCATTTATTCAATATTTATCTGGAATAATATTTATATTTTATTGAAACCAAAATAATATATGTTTAAGCTTTTCTTAGAAACCTTATTTATGGTTCTTTGTGGTAATAGTTAACCTCACGCCAATCAGACAATCTCTGCAAGGCAAATATTACAATTAATATACTACATTACTAGTTGAAATTTGAAATTAAGTTAACCAGCCAATCGACGGCGCCATGAAGTAAACTTTACACAAAAATTTAACGTTTATTATATTGTAAGAAATTACACGCGAGGCCGGGTTAAATATTAGTTTGAATGTAGTAAGAATGTACTGCGATTCTATACAGCTACCTAATTGATGTAGGTAGTTGATAACAAATCGCAGCAAGTCAACGACTATTAGTAAAGTGAGGGTAGTTGGGTCGAACGTCATATAAACAATTCGTACGAATGCGCCACGAGTCAAAGGTAAGCGGCTTTTTATAGTATTCGACAGCTAAGCATGTTCAGTGAAATAATGACAACAACATTGACAACTATTCATCCACAAAAATCTTAAATCAAAAGTTACGTCTAACAATATTATCTTTATATATAAAAACTAGCGGTCCGCCCCGGCTTCGCCCGTGGTACATATGAAAAATAGATGTTGGCCGATTCTCAGACTTACCCGATATGCACAGAAAATTTCATGAGAATCGGTCCACCCGTTTCGGAGGAGTATGCAGACTAACATTGTGACACGAGAATTTTATATATAAGACTAGCGGTCCGCCCCGGCTTCGCCCGTGGTACATATTATGAAAAATAGATGTTGGCCGATTCTCAGACTTACCCGATATGCACAGAAAATTTCATGAGAAACGGTCCACCCGTTTCGGAGGAGTATGCAGACTAACATTGTGACACGAGAATTTTATATATAAGATGAATCGCAAAATGTGTTGGTAAGCGCATAACTCGAGAACGGCTGAACCGATTTCGATAATTCTTTTTTATTATATTCCTTGAAGTACGAGGATGGTTCTTATGTAGAGAAAACGTAAACATGTACCACGGGCGAAGCCGGGGCGGACCGCTAGTAATTCATAAGAATGTGAACACAGCTTTAGTATACATCCTTCAAAAGTATTATAATAGTCCGGGAGCCAGCAGCAGATTTTATGACCAAGTTCCTCTCAAGAGGTAATTAGTAAAATGCATCAAAGTATAGTATTATGAAGCCTCGTGAACGTCAGCTGGAGCTCGGTTGGGGGGAAGAGCAGTTGTAGCCTCCCGTATCAGCTGACGGTTTTTCCACCAAGATACAGCCAGCTGACATATATATTTATCCACAGTTACATATAAGCTATCATCAGGTAAATTTTTGTTTGAGAGGAAATAACGGAAAATAAATTTTTCTTTAAATTTAACTTTCATGTTCGAGACACCAGCTGACGTATAATACACCATGTTGTAACCAGCTGACTATTTTTTTTCGTTGAGATATTGGGTTAGCTACAATTTGACAAATTTTTAGCTGAGAGGAAATGAATGAATGAATGTATTTTTTTTCCTATGTGCGTGGGAGGCTACAACCGCTCACCCCCCCCAACTGAGCGCCAGCTGACGTTCACGAGGCTTTATAATACTATACTCTCATGCGTCTGACGAATTATCTCTTGAGAGGAAATAGTTAACCAAATTTGCACCTGGCTCCCTAACCATAATGTTGATTACATAATGTAACGTCTAATGTGACTTTGAAATGATGATTTAAATTTACCCACTTGTACGTAATGTACTCTTTGTGGATTTTTTATTGCTCTTATGATGAGAAGTTATGTTAATTTTTAAAGGAATATTTCGTAAGTGCGTACTGGTCCATGGCTTCGTGGCATAATGTTTATGCTACAAGGTTTGAGGTTTTAAAGATGTTATCTCATCTATGAGAGAAGTATTTTTAATAAATTTCCGTGTGTTATTATGGTTGGTATTTTTTTGCATAAATAAATTACGTTTTATTATTATTAGTTATAAATTCACTATAATATTGCTTTCATGAAATTATTTTGAAATCACAGATTTTCATTTCATTTTTTGATTATGTTACTCAATGACTTGTTAGTCATATTTTTTTATCCTATGCATTTTTTATACAAAGTCGAAAAGAAGTGACTATAATTATATAATCTAAATTATTCATCTTACTATCCAGATATTTTTACACATCCTTATTATAGCGCAAATATCAAATATTCATAGATAACGTTTCCAGGCAATTTAACAAAACAGTACACATTAAATTGTAATATTGAACATTGTTTGACTGCACTCTGACACCAAAACGCATTGAGAGACGTTCAATTGTTACCAGGAAATGAGAACTAGCCAATACATTGATATAGTGGACATGGAGACGGATTAAAATTATACCTGATTTTCTATCTTCTATATACAATAAAAATGAATCATCAAATGTGTTGCTGAGCGCAAATCTCCAGAACAGCTGGACCCTTGTTGTATTTTTTATAATATTTCATAAAGTACGAGGAAGGTTCTTATGGAGAAAAAACGTAAATATATATCCGTATAAGGGCGGACCGCTAGTAATAGTAAAAAACAATGTTAATGCTAAACCAATCGACCACTCCTTGCAAAGCTCGGTTCATCAATAATAATTGGCGGACTGTCTATTTCTTCTTAATTCTGTATCTGTATAGTACAGCCATGGGTATGTCATTATAAATGGATATTTATTATTATAACCGGACTAATAGAAGAATGAATAAATTCTGACATGAATACGTTTGTAAAAAATAGTCCCTTAAATAATATAAACATAAAAGCAGACATTATAATACAGGAAAGTAAAAATATAATATTATTTAACGATCTTTTACAATACACTCGCAAATTGTTACTTTAAATTTTCACCTAAATCTGAATAATCACATACTATCAAAAAGACGAGACATGTCGACTGAGTCGTCGTCTATAACAAAATCTTCAAGTGTATAAAACATCTACTACAGTAGAAAGCAATACGTGTCAATCGTGGTATATTGGAATGTTTTTCCTTTAAGATTTATAGTTTTTAATTTTATAGTTTCAAATATATTATATTTCTTAAATAAATATATATGGCTAGTAACATCCGCAGCTATATACCCTTGTAATTATATGAACGTGTCGGTTACGGGAAATTGATTCCAGTCCGATCCAACACTCAGGCCCAGCGATGCATCCATAATGCCATTTTACCCATTACTTCATATTTATGGCGTCATAATAATTTCGGTGTGTACTGTGAAAAATGGCTTTACTTTATGATCTTAATTACTTGTAATAATCACCAGTGTACAGGCTGCTTTATGCGAAAACTTGTATTATAAGAACAGTACGGATTTAAGTAAAAATTATGTCCTATTATTAGTTATATTTGCATGATGAATACTGTTTATTGTAATTAATCTAATTAATATTTAAATAATGTGTAATAAACTGAAGATAATTCATATACCTGTATCACTGTATAGAATTACTACACAATACGTTATTGTTATTTAATAAACCGTTTAAATGTTAAATTTTTATCTTTATGCTGTTTAGGATAAACTCAAAAAAACGACTGTACGGATTTTCTTTCTGTTTTTATAAGCAGCGTGGTTCTCGAGGAAATATTTGGTTGATTAGTATTCAAACACGTAATACAATACAATACAGTTTGTTAAGTTTAGGACTACGCGGTCGAAGCCACGGGCTGAAAGCTAGTTTTCTATATTTTGCCCTTCTCAGCGTCACTTGAGTCCGAATCGTCCATCGCTCAAACGTCTCAAGAATAATAAAATCAAAGATACTGACGACATCTCTCGTCAATAAATAAGGCGCATTTACGACTATAGACTTTACGACGTTCCACACAGGTATCGTAAACTTTCAGTGTTGTGATTATATAAATAATACATAGTTAATGCACTTATTTTTATACAAAGTATTGATTAATATTGTAATTTCAATTATTTTGGAGTGGTTCATAAGAAAGATTTTTAATTATACGTAGTTTAATTTTAAGAACTTATGTATTTTCGCAATTATGTATTGGAAATAATGGTAAAAGTCGAACAGCAAAAAATAGGATGTTCTTTGTCAGAAGAAATTTAAAATTTTATATTGTTAGACAGTTCTGTGAAAAATATTACAAGGCAAATAGCTGGTATTTATAAAAATACTTTATAAGTAGAAAGCGTAAAAGATCTTACTAAGAATAATAGATTTGAATAATATTCCTGCGTAGCTGTAGACGTTCGTAGCCATCGTAGGTTCTTATGTGCTACGACGGCTTGCTACGATCGCTACAAACGTAGCAGTCGTAGCACTATAAATTCAACGTTGGTTGATTTTTACGGTACGGTAATTTTTCTACCTCATATTATATTAATACAAAACATCATGTTGGTGTTGATATTGTCAATGTTATAAAATCGAGTAATTATTATTCATTAAGTAATTGATTTACATAATTAATATATTTTATACAATATTTCAAAACTTAATACAGAACGATTATATCGGAAACCAATTATTTATTCATATTATCACGTTATTTAGTATTTTTGTGTCAATTTTGATGATTTATTTTAGAACCTACTATTAAACCGTTGCCAAACGAATATAAACATAAAATGCATTTTAATTTTTGTAAGTTTTCATTGGTTGTTGATTCTTATAATATTATTTTCTCAATAAATACGACCTCTATTGGACATCGAGTGATAGTAAAGGTCACACAAGTTCGAAAAGATCTTTATCGAAAAACTGAGAACTTTCTTACGGTTATCTAGATATTTCAGACTCGGTCTTAGTCTAATCCCTTATATTCCCTTATATAAATAAATAAATAAATTCCCAATGTAGGTACTTATGTTTTTAAAGTGAAACTTTTATTACATCGTCTCAAACTTTGTGGTCTGTGTAACGCATGTCGCGTGTATCGCGGCTGCCGAGTAGACCATACCTACTCGGCAGCCGACCGTCACGCGACATGCGCTACACAAAGCAGTGTTCGGAACCGTTCGAACAGTTTCACTTTTACCGTGGTTTCATAAAAGTTTTTTAACTCTTATAAACGTTTTTGTATTAAAAAAATACGTGTGGCACTCGAGGGGTGCCGCGGTAAAGCTATTGCATAGCATCGCATCGCTGTGCCGGTTGGAGTGGGTGGTGTTAGATTTTTTCGTTACGGAATTTTTACATTAGGTCGCCGCGCTCAAAGTTTGAGATAAAAGCTAATTGCATAATACCTTAATAAAAATTATAAAAATTACCTAATGTACATGAATGTCTTCTTATATTAATAAGTGATGTTACATATGAATAAAATACATTTAAATTATTACCATTCTTACTACGAGACTCAGCCCAGTTAGATATATTCTGTAAGTTAAATATATAAATGAAATAAACAAAAAATGTGTTAAAAAACACGTAAACAATTCAGAGCAAACTTCCTTTGAATAAAATACGTTAAGAAATGATCCATTCCATTTATTTATGAACGTATAATACCCACTTAAAACGGTACTCTAGAATATAATTCTACTACAATAGAAAAGGCAATATTCTTGTATAATGTAAGGCAAATTGTAAACCTCGTCTCAACATCAACGTAGAAGGACTATATGACAAATATTCCTCCCAGATGATACAAAATAAATGGGCTTTACTGAATACCTGCTCTATCACGCTTAAGTAATTAACTAAGAGAAGATTTATGGCAGAGTAATTAGTGAGTCTTGTAGTTAAGATTAAAATCATCCCGGCCTAAATGATATTGCATGTTTAAAAATGTTTGCTCGAAACTTGGAGATTGAATGGGATTTTTCTCGGCTTCTAGCTACATTAATCTACATCTACACTTTTATTATTACATTATTTATACATTATTTATACTTTTTTTAATATAAAGCTGAAAATGCTGCTGTTTGTTGGAACGCGCTAATCTCAGGAATCACTGGCCCGATTTGAAAAATTACTTCGGTATTAGATAGCCCATTTATCGAGGAAGGCAATAGGCTATATATCATCACGCTAAGACCAATAGGAACGGAGCAATGCGGGTAAAACCGCGAAGAACAGCTAAGCAAGGCTCAGCTAGTAAACAATATTTTATTTTTATTTATTTTATTTATAAAACTTTTTTGTGTGTATAATTTAATACACTCTGGAATTTTTCTTTGCATAAAGAAGAAAGTGGATTGTAGGAAAAAGTGCGAAGCATTCCTTTTTATAACATCTTTTATTTATGTTGTGGAAAGCACTGCTAATAGTTTTAAACTATTAGTTTACACTTTTCTTCTTGAATTGAAACAATTAGAGAACATTTTATAATTTATTTAGTAGGTACAATAAACCGCACGAAATATCCACAATTATCTGCAATGATGAGCGTACAATCAAAAGCTTCTGATAAACAATACAACATAAAATATGTCAGACCGTTAGGGCAATAAGCCTTTCTACATACCAACTTACCCGTAACCAACAAAGTTGATCAATTTAATAGCTGTAGAATGCATCTCCTATATAACTAAATTGGACACAAGACTACAAAGTGTATTCCTTAATTTAAATTTTACAGATAAACTCAGTAACTTATGATGGTATAGGTACCTACTCATTTTCAAACATTGACACAACATTTATTAAATAATCCAAAGTGAATACGTTTATATTATATAACACAAATCTGCATCAAAGCATTAATAACAAGCATCACCATTAAATAATACTTTCCCAAATTCATGGCTCAGCGTAAAATTAAGTTTTCATTCGCTAAAGACTTGATAAGTGTTATCCATTAGCAAGCCAGCTCGGTGAAGCATCAATTTTGTATCACCTGTGAGGACTGGCGATTAGTCATGTGTGTTGGCCATTAATATCGTGATTACAGCTTGAAATTACTCTTGAAGTCTATGGTTGGGTATAGCTTGGTCTAGCGGTATTCGATACTAACCGCTTAAACGTTAATCTTCATGGTTGAGTGTTGTTTGTGTACAGAATTATCTTATCATTTATGGCAATGAAAAAAAGATAGAGATTTAGTTAGAATTTCTGATGACGATTGCTGTTGTTAAAGATGATGATAATTTCATTTCATTTTCAATTTAAAAAGTGACAAATGGACAATTTTCGGATCTTTTTGCTTGGATCTTTTTGTAGTTTTCTTTTTAAAGACCGAAATGTTTAGGTGATTTAGGTTTTGATGATAAAGATAATATTTACGAGTTTTGTAACTAGCTGTAATTAACCTTAAATAAATATTACCTCTAAGAACTCTCAAGTAGTTTCATTGCATGAATAGTCTTCTTCAGATTCCTTTCTATATCAATTTATTTGAGATTCTCATTTTGTAAAAGAATATTTCATAATCGCTGTTCGTATACATCGTTTCGAATATCTGAAAAATAAGTAAAAATATTTTATACACGAGCTCACTTTGTAGTAATGACATTATAATTTAATATTCCCTTAATCTAGCCGTCCGCGTCAGGGAAAAATTCCTTCTTATGTTTACGCTTGGGATAATGTCAAGAATAATTTTCATATATAATAATCGTAATAGTAGTATTAGTAAGTTTAATACTTCGTGATGTTATTAAAGAAAGTTCGTTAAATATTTAAAATTAAAATGTCAATTTTGAAATATAAGTTTATTATTTACTAGCTTGTATAGATTTTGATTCTACTGTACAAAGTGGCATCCACATGCTTTCAGTTCCGTCAACGATAATCTGCTTAACGTACTGAAGAGCTTAAATGTACAGCTACTTCAGTAAAAATAATAAAGTTGAAATCGCTCAGTCTCTTAACTGTTTGCTTGTTTTCCAATGCAATCATAGTTTATTTAAGAGGAAATAGCATGTTGTTTTATTTGAGAGCAATGTGGTAACGTTTACTTTGATCTAACTTTTATAAGAAAATGGAAAAGATAATGTAGATAGTCTGATTATTTATTAATAAACGCATAGCGGCATAATCACTACTATTATACAGCTATATATAGTTGGTTTCTTTATTTGCTTGAATTCGCTAATCTCAGGAACAACGGGTCCGATTAAAAAAAAAATATTTCACTTTTAGACACTTTTTTTTATTTTTTACTTAAGATAGGGAAGCGCTTGACCGCAATCTCGCCTGATGGAAAGCTAAGATGCGGTCTAAGATGGTACGCGCTTCCCTAGTAGGTACCGGTTCACTCTTCTCTTGAAGACCCCAATATTGTACTCGTCGGGGAACACAGATTCAGGAAGCGCGTTCCAGTCCCTAGCGGTTCGAATGGAGAAAAACATTACATTTATCGAGGAAGGCTTAACATCACGCTTAGAACAACAGGAGAGGAGCAGTGCGGATAAAACCGGGGGCTACTATTTAAATTATATAAATATTCATCGTACATCATGGTAATGGAAAAGTTAAATCCAACATAAACTACCAATATTCTCTGCTAAGTTAATTAAATTATTGGGGTTAATAGGTAGTAGGTAATTGATAGTATTATAACAATAACAAATCTTAATCTTTCTTAATACTATTATAAAGGCGAAAGTTTGTATGGATGTATGGATGTTTGTTACTCTTTCACGTAAAAACTACTGAACCGATTACAATGAAATTTAGCACACATATAGAGGGTAACTTGGATTAACACATAGGATAGGTTTTATCCCGGAAATCCCACGGGAACGGGAACTATGCGGGTTTTCCTTTGAAAACGCGGGCGAAGCCGCGGGCGGAAATCTAGTCCTTAATAATTTAAACAAAAAATAGCATTCATCCATATATTATCATACCGGTACGTTTCTTATACAATCGGCATAAACTTTTTATATCATAAAGATATTTTCATTGTGCAAATCGAGTTTATTTATTCGCATTTTTGTACGTTTCTCGAATATCTGAAATTATTCGATCTCGGTTAAACGTGAAAATATTTTCACAGAAAACGAACCGTTTAGATCTAACCCCTATTTATTATTATTACTCGGTTGAGTAAGACAGGCCAAGAATCGGTTCATAGTCAATGTTATGTTTTATATTTATTTGAATCTTTCTGGAATATTTGCAGACTGTAAATTTTGTTATTTATGACAGGGATAGTTTGGGATTTGACTTCTCCCTTCGTTCGTATGTTAAATAGGTCCTTGGTGCCCAGTTTTAAAAACAAGCTGTTATAATTTTTGACACATTTAATTTTTTAATTTAAAACCTAATTTACAAGAAATTCGATTGCAGGTTGTGATGTCTCTACACTATACAGTACCTAAAGCCAAAGGGGAACCTCCTAACAATATTTTCTTTTTTTTTTTAATCTTAAAACGTTTCTAACAATTATAAATCACATCAATGATAAAAACTTAAATAAATAAACTTATAGATTGCACTTAGTTATTTACTAAAATTCTTCTGAAAACTTCTCTCCATTTTCACGGATATCGCGGAGAATATACGCCGTCTCGCATATTTCTTGGTGTTTGAACAATGTAAGAGAATCAAATAACTAGATAGTTGCGGCGGGAGCTTGTTACGTACGTGATAAATCAAGACTGATACAGGTAAAGTTTCAACTAAGCAGCTATGCGCAGGCTCTTCACGCACTGTTGGGTTCCACATGCGATTCGACGCGACATATCCAAAAGTTTATTTCATTTTTGGGACGTATTTCTTGTAATGTTTCCGTGCTCTATGTAAATATAGTATGTATTTTGAGAGAGGATGTTTGTTAAAGGTACCTAATCTATGTGAAGTCTGATTCTAAGCGTGTTTTTTTTGTCAGGTCCAGGTTAGTATTAAGTCACATAGTGTAAATAATTTAAGTTCTACTTGAAAGAAAACAAAAAATGAACTTTTTTAAGTACATAATTTATTATACAATAACATTAACTTATCCAATACAAAGAAAAACCTTCTCGTGGTACTGTAATTACTACGAGTCACGGAACTTGAATTGTCATGGATTTCTTCTCGCACAGGTGTGACACGTGTAACGCACAACGTTCAGACGCACGTCAACCACAGCGCAAACACTCCGGGGCACAGAGATGCCCCTTGAATTATGAGACACTCATATTACTTGGAGCCAATACTAGCCAGCTAGTCGAGCTGTCGTGGAATCTTTCTCACACAGGTATGACGTGTGTTCGAACAACGTAGCGCGTCAACCACAGTGCGCATACACCCCGGGGCACAGATATGCCCCTTGAATTATGAGTCACTCGTATTACACTTGGAGCCGTGCCACACTTTATTGATTGCTACTTCGGGAATTTTCAAACGTTATGTTTTCGAAGAATAAAGTTTCAATTTGCTTTTGAATCTTTGCGTATCTATTGTTTTAGTTTTGATATGTTGTATCGATAGTACGTGATAGTCCGAGATCTGGCTGGAATTAGAACGATATGTTCGCAATTTAGTATTTCGTTACAATTTTGACAATATTATAAACATTTTAGTTTGTAATGAAGGATGGTTGGATGATTACATCTCTCTCTATAACATATTATGCTATATGTCTCTTTTACGCTAAAATAGTTTTGGATAAACATGAAATTTGGTAGAGATATGAATTGGAACTGTAACTATTTTCCCACTGAAACATTGAAATCATTTCAAACACTGTAATATGTCTAAAACGTAATTAAATTATTTATAATTATTACTACAAAACTATAGATTACAAACAAAAAATGCCTTTAGTTTAGACAATTGAAAAGAAAAAGATGAAAGAGTTAAAACTTTTAAAAATTTATAAATACGCAAATCTCCCGTGAGATCTCAGACTAAGATGTGCAACTCAGCGCTCTATAAATATTGTGATGAATGGAGTTCCGGATTTACAGATGAAAGCATTATTTCGGCCATAATACTTCGCAGTTTTGTTATTTTTATCGCTAAACCTTTATTGTATATGGAAAAGGTTAGTGAAATACAAATAATATGTTGATTACCAAATTCAGTTACAAATATTATTCGGATAAAATACTCAATAAAAGGTTGCCTTAGAGATGTGATTTCCGTAGTTTATATCAAGGAGGAATGAAGATGGTCGAACTTCGAGAAAAGTCGAATTGAGAACCTCTTTTTTAAAGTCGAGTATAAAAATACGTGTGGCACTCGAGGACTGCCGCGTTAAGGCTATTGCATAGCATCGCATCGCTGTGCCGCTTAGTGTTAGGTTTTTTCGTTACGGAATTTTTACATTCGGTCATCGCGCTCAAAGTCTGAGATAAAAGCTATGCAATAGCTTAAAAATAAATACTCCCTGCTTATTGAAATTTTCGAATAAATTAATATCTAGATTTTATATTTAATTAATGCCGACGAAAAAAGGAAAGCACGTACCAAGCGAGCAGAATTTAACTTAATATTCACTATATAGACACACACGTATATAACTTATAAACTAATCTTCGAACATTTACTCTCAAAACTTTATTTAAAAGTAATGACGTCAATTAATTTACTGTAAAGAATTAAGAATGACGACCCAACTTAAAAAAAAGACGGGTTGCACTCCGGGAGTGCCGGCAGAAGTGAAAACGCGCGTAGTAGAGAGGGGATAGCTGTCTACTCTCCATCCGTCTTACGCTTTTTCGATCAGGTCACGTGTCCTGACGCGAGTTTAAGATTTTATACCCATTACAGAAAAAGTGCTCAACGCCGCTAAAGAAGTTTTCACTTCAAAAAAAACAATGTTGTAAATTATCTTTCATTACAAAAAGAAAGCAGGTACCAGGCGCGCATATTCTTAAGGAAGTCGGAATCAACTAGAACAATACACACGTCGCACAAGGAGACTACAGAAGTCAAGGAGCCATTGTTACTGCGACAAACAAAAATTGACGCCTGCCGAGAGAAAACGGATTTTACAGTGTGTGATTGTGACTATTGTAATCCTTCTGCTATTTATATCTTTAGGAATAAAGATTGAACTTTATCTATTTTTATATGACAATTTTTTCATAGTAGTTTTAAGGTGTGTTCTGTGTTATATTTATAAAGAAAGAAGAATACGAAGACGAATAATAGTTTAAAATATAAGGTATCTGTGAGATATTGAGAGATGAAGTGAATTTCAATTATTAACATTAAAGGAAGTTTTTATTATATATTTGTTTAATTAATAGTAATAGATAGAATCTTCAATCCTTTTTAAATTTTCATAGCAACGTGTCATTTTCACGCGCTATTGTTTAATGGAGGTAATTTTATGTCGACTCGAAAAGATTTTAACAGAACGTAATTTGCACAATTATTAGTAATAAAACAAAAAAAAAACGTCACTTTAAAAACAAATTGTGCTCTGTGTAATGATGGAAAACGAAAAAGCCAAAATATAGGTAGATGCGATGCGATATTATAAAATACGTATTTTAGTCACAAAAAATAATAATGACTCAGCAAGACTATAATATTACGAGATGTAGAACTAAAATCTGCATAACTTCATATTATTATGGTGCCTATAAAATTCTGGATACGTCGGTGGGACCGTGGAAGGACATAATAACTTTTTCTACGTTCTCCTAATTCGTAACATAATCACAAATTAATACACCATTTAACATTTATAAACATAAACGTAACTAAATAACATAGAAATAAATTAATTTCAGATAGCTAAAAGCTAGTAATTACAGACTTGGCACAAGTCTTAAATGGTCTTTGATGTCTCTTTTTAGACTATGTTAAGTGCTCTTAAAACAGGGAATTGTGAATAATGGATAATAAAATGAAATATTTTTGACGTCTTGGCAACCCCTCTCGAAATTATATTTACTGATTTGTGGCTGCCATTTTAGGGCTACAATTTTACAAGTCATGGAAATATGCTTTCTAATTTCTATATAATAATGTCTGACTGTTCTCAGAATTATATTCGGTAGGACAAAGTCATAAAAATATATTTTTTTTACAAATACTAAACCGCCTTCAAATTTTCAGAACTAGATCAACTATCATATCGAAGCATTCGGTAGACACCAGTTTTTTTTTTAAAGAATCACCAAAATCTGTTCATTCAGTCAACAGAAGTTTTGTTTAAAAATGAGAGCATTTCCTGAAGTCTCTTGAAAATTGGTCAAGCCGTTTCGAAAGAATTTAGTAACAAACACACGAGAATTTTACATTTATATTATTTAAATAGTTTAAAATAAAATCGTTGGTTCTTAACCATACAATGCGGGCCACAGTGTAAAGCTAGTCAACTATAAATTTCAACTTTTCTTCCTATTTACAATTAAAACATAATATACATATCATAATATTACGTTTGTGTACTCAGAAGTTAGCACACGTGTCATCATCATCATCATCATCAGCCCATATACGTTCCCACTGCTGGGACACGGGCCTCCTATGAGGGTACAGGCCATAATCCACCACGCTGGCCAAGTGCGGGTTGGCGGATGACACATGTCGTCGAACTTTTGATTCTTCGACATGTCGGTTTCCTCACGATGTTTTCCTTCACCGTTCGAATTCTAGCACACGTGTAGTTCCTTGAAAATTGTTGAGTAACTTGCAAAAGTAATAATAACGTATATGAGGGTGATTTATTCCCTAAACAAATGTAAAAGTGTGAAGAAATATATATAAATATTTTTTTTATTTAACGTAGGTACACGTTTATACTATAGAGCAATTTATATAAATTCTTATTGTAATAAAATAGTTTATTTCATACAATAAAATCGAAAACTTCAAGTCATAATTTTAGAATATTCGTGCATGTACACAACATCTACGTCCTCCCAATATAGGATAATTTATGTTACCTATACATAGAGAATTAAATAGTTAAGTCCCATATAATTAGATATCATAAATACATACTTATTCCCTAATCAGAAATAAAATAAAATAACATATTATTTCTCCTGAATCAACACACCTTTTCCGATCGTAATTAAATATATACGGTATCGATAGATTAAGGAAACTCTACCATAATTTCCAAAATATTAAATTATGTATTTATGTATTACTATTAATATCCTAAAACTATAGACTTAAATTATTATAGTATATCAACACCTATTCGGTGTCTATTTTCTGTAATTATTTATAATACACTAGCTTTCCGCCCGCGGTTTCGCCCGCTTTGGCTGAAACATAATAAATTATTTACTAAAACCTTCCTCTTGAATCACTCTATCTATTAAAAAAAACCGCATCAAAATCCGTTGCGTAGTTTTAAAGATTTAAGCATACATGCGGACATAGGGACAAAAAAACAGAGAAAGCGACTTTGTTTTATACTATGTAGTGATAATTATATCTACAATACTCTACAGGCATTATATTTTTTGTTTGTATCATATTTTTATACCACTACAATGCAACATAAACTAAAAACCCATCTCAATATGAAAGAAACACACCTCCAATTACAAAATTCAAAAGCCTAACCAGAGATAATCAAAATCGATGTATTTTTAGAACTGGACACAGATTAATGATAACATTTTAAAGCTACATAGCAATAAATGAAACGGGACAAACTATGCCATTCGTCCGCAGTTACTGTCCATAAATCGGGTTCAGTGTCGACTATCCATCTAAGCACTAAACTGTGCTTCTAGTGTAGGCTCAGAGCTGACGATGGATTATCGAGTCTTTTTTATGTAAAGTTGTTTGTTTCTGAACGAATAAAAACGTAATGCCGTTCAAGAATCAAGAAGGGTGCTATTTAATTATCACAACAAATATAAAATAAATCTTCTATTGAAAAGTGTAAAAAACAAAAGGAAAATTTAATGTTTCAACGTAAAGAGTTACATAGATAAATTGTTTTTGCCTTGTGTATAATAATTGATAAGGTAATTAAATAGATGTATCTGCTGAAAATTACGCTTAAAGCTGGAAAAAATCATTGTATATTTTCTGAAATAATATCTTCTCAATAAACAAATATTTAATTCAATACTTCATTCGTTTTTCATATTCTGCAGGTTCTTTTGAATAATTTTCTTTCTTCATTTGACTGTGATGTCAAAAATTTAAGATACCATATTATAAGATGATCGTGAGTTATAATTCGATAAGCCTAATATCATACCATTTATTGCATGAGATTCGATATATTACAATATTAAAGAACATCAGCACATTTTAATAATTAAAACTGAACAAGCACCACTGACTCTTACACTATCAGTACTGTCAAACGGATATAAACGTTTGGCGCACAGAGGTTATAAATTAGACAATTAATAACAGTCTGGAACGGCTGTCGACGGTCATTATAAGCGAGACAATACTGCCATAACTGTTTCATATCGGCTTTAATTAATTTTCTATAGATATCCGCCAGGGATCGAGTTTGTTACCTACCGAGCGTAATGCAATACCCTCCGAAATGCAAATAGTCCAAGACTAGTGTTCAGGTAAAGTTGCAAATTAGAGAGCGTTGGGGAAATTGGAACTAACATGCAGTGGCGATTAATTCTATCAGTCGTACACATGTTTATGGCTTATGATATACTTGGGTGAATAGTTTTTGTTTCATAGAGATTCCAGCAGGTTGAAGTTCCATTCACAGTAGTTTTATTAGCCACTAGATTTCCGCCCGCGGCTTCGCCCGCGTTTTCAAAGGAAAACCCGCATAGTTCCCGTTGCCGTGGGATTTTCGGGATAAAACCTATCCTATGTGTTAGTCCTAGATACCCTCTATATATGTGCTAAATTTCATTGTAATCGGTTAAGTAGTATTTCCGTGAAAGAGTAACAAACACACACACTCACACACATCCATCCTCACAAACTTTCGCATTTATAATATTAGTATGATTATAATAATCAGTGCTGGGTATTGCTACCGTCCTCTTACGCCTTAGTTATAACATTATTTTCTAAAGATAGCTAACACACTCCACCATCCTCATCCTCGTTTTGATTATTATTCTTCGAATATGCGCTGAAAAAAAAAACTCTGCTTAAACTGAGACCGCGGGAAAAATGTACAATAAAATATGGAAAATTCATCTACTCATACTATTATAGCACATGACTTTAATTCATGTTCTTTATCATACAAATTTGATCACTCTTTATCAAATCCTACTAATATTATAAATGCGAAAGTTTATGAGGATGTGTGTGTGTGTGTTTGTTACTCTTTCGCGCAAATACTACAAAACCGATTACAATGAAATTTAGCACACATATAGAGGGTAACTTGGATTAACACATAGGATAGGTTTTATCCCGGAAATCCCACGGGAACGGGAACTATGCGGGTTTTCCTATGAAAACGCGGGCGAAGCTGCGGGCGGAAATCTAGTCCATCATAATACACATATCCAAGTATATGTACAAAAATCATGTTATTAGATTTGAATATTCACACAAAGCAATTTTATCAAACCATTATGATCTTTACTGGTCATTACACCACAGCTGCTATTGATGTCAAAGCAGTTATAATATAAACGTAATTGTGTTTTGCTATTAAATTACGTAGATTATCCTAACAAAAGTTGATATGAATGTGTTTGTAGCTATGTTATGTAAAACGGATTAATGTATTGTGATAAAATATCGTAAGACGATAGTCTAAATAAAAAGTTATAAGTGATAAATCCAGTAATAAATAGATATTATGTTTGTAATTTTATATTTTTACCAGATGAAATGTTAATGCATTATGTATGAAATATACAGGGTGTAATCGTTAAGTGTGCACGGACGATTATTCCGTAACTTTACAGATACCAAAAGACTATAAACTGATATTGAAAGTACTATACGTAGTGAGTGAGTAAAATGACAATAATAACTTTTTAAAAATAAAACGAGAAATATCCAATAATGTTACATGAAACGCATATTTTAGTATGAAATATGACTATTCCAAACATTTTAATATGGGGTTTTGCTTTTTTTTTATTTTGTGCTTTAATTTAATACTACATATTATAAAGGCGAAAGTTTGTATGGATGTTTGTTACTCTTTCACGTAAAAACTACTGAACCGATTACAATGAAATTTAGCACACATATAGAGGGTAACTTGGATTAACACATAGGATAGGTTTTATTCCGGAAATCCCACGGGAACAGGAACTATGCGGGTTTTCCTTTGAAAACGCGTGCGAAGCCGCGGGCGGAAATCTATCTGTACAGGTATAAAATAAAAAAGACGTGTGGCACCCGGGGACTGCCGCGTTAAAGCTATTGCATGCTATGCCTTCAAGCCACACCTCCGCGCCCGTCGTTGTGGGGAGCGTGAGGTTTTTCGTTACTAACTTTCTGGATTCGGTCCCCGCGCTCAAGGCCCGCGATAGAAGCTATGCAATAGCTTAAAAATCTCATATTATGAAGACTCAGTAGAGGAATTAATATGAGGCAAAACATGTAAAGCCTAATACTAACCATTATTTTTAACAGATGCAACAATATTTAAAGAGTATCGATATTTTAGATCGCTTTGTGCATCAATATTAAAATATTATCCAGCCTCCCAATTTGTGTGAGCCAAACAAACGTAATAAGTAGGTCGAAATGTGTAACATTATGATTTCGCGTTATTATCGTGTTCGGGGCGCGTTTCGGACAATCATTGACAAATGAGGTTCTATGCAAATGTTTACCAATAGACGTGTTGGAAATAATAATTTAAACACGTTGTTAATTATTTTGCCTAATTAACAAGTATCGGGGTGTATCGTAACTTGCGCAATGATCTTTAATGTAGGTAAGTAAAAGTTTAAATTACTTATTCTCTTTATTTTTCATAATATAAAACTTGATTTAATTCACGACTTCGCTCCTATACTATTTCATAGAACTATAATAATTTTCTGTAAAAAAAATTTTGTTTGAGAGAACAAGACAGTTTTATTATTATTTATAGGTTTAATATAAGGTATGAAACGTAAAGCACACATAAGACAGACAGACCGAGAAACCTTGTCATTCATTATATAATAATATATTAGTAAGAAATTAACCAGATAATTCTTTAAGGGCCGATTTTTCAATGCTTGGATAAAACTTATTCGTTGAATAATGCATAAAACTACCATTTTAAAAACGTATTCTAATTGCTCGTATTTGACAGTTTACGTGACATTTTAATATTATCGTGTAATACTTTATTTGACGGATAAGTTTTATCCAAGCATTGAAAAATCGGCCCTAAGTAGTTGAAAATACATCAATTTTCTCATGGTAATTCTTGGCAAAATGGCAAATTAAAAGATAAAGGACCGTTTATTTGTCACAAAACGTTAATGAGATAAAAAAAGGGTTTGCGGTTAATTTAAATTGTATTTTATTCGTTTTAACAAATGAGGGTACAAAAATAATGACCAACATTAGCACATATCCCCTCTAACTATATTAATAGTATGGTTCAAAGAACCTAATAACATTTAAGTAGTAAATTTAACATAAATGTTTATAGTCTTTATTATTCATCATCTATTCTATAGCATCTAAAATTGTATTTACATCTTTAAAGCGTTTTTAACATTATTTTGGAAAAATACAAGCAAGTTTGTCCAGGAACTTGTAGCATTGCATTTAAAACTTATTTGGTAACCCGATGCAATCTCTCTTTTATATAAAATTCTCGTGTCACAATGTTTGTCTGCATACTCCTCCGAAACGGGTGGACCGATTCTCATGAAATTTTCTGTGCATATCGGGTAAGTCTGAGAATCGGCCAACATCTATTTTTCAGATGTACCACGGGCGAAGCCGGGGCGGACCGCTAGTAAATAAATAAATATTTACAACTATATACACATCTTCATAGATAGAATTTTGTTTTATTTTTTCTAACCATAATTGAGCACATATTTAAAAAATAAATAGCCAATTCGGTCCAGCAATTTTCGAGTTGTCCGTCCTGAAATAAAAACTACCGCAGATCCCGTAGCATGGCATTTAAATATTTATTGTTTTATGTGACATGATGCAATAAATATTTACAACTATATAAACATCTTTAAAACATTTTTAACCATAATTCAACAAGAAAAATACTCGCAAATTGCTCTACCAATTTACGAGTTTTCCGCATGAAACAAAAACTACCGCACAGCCGGTTTTCCGTCATGTAGGTTAAAAGGACAGATTTAAAATTCAAAGTATGTCTGTCTAAAGTTGCTCCAGTGTGCTTATTTTAATTTCAAAGACCTATTTTAGCCAAAAGGCGTAGTCGGCGCTTCTCAAGAGATTTAAGTGCAATTTAACATTCAGGAGCGTTTAGATTTACTTAAATAACCCTTTATCTATGAAAATATGTTTATATTGATAGTAAAATAAATAATGTTATAATACCTATTGTAGAGGCTGGTTGCGGCTTTAGGGCTTCGTCGCCGGTGAAATAATGAAATAATAAGTCGTAATGGTAGTTCAAGGTTTATAATTATGCTCGGCAATTTACATACAGAAGTCTTTATAAGTACAAACAATTATTACAATAGTTAATGCGTGTGTCGACCGTTCGCACGAGCCGCGGAGCTGCCTCTACATTTTGGTCCTTCGAGCCGGATCAAAATCAGCAACTACAGAGGAAGGAATCGCGCACGTGGACGTGGCAGCCATTTTGCGCCGGTGAAGACATACCTGCGGTCTGCGGAGCTGAGAGTCACCAGATTTGGAAGCATCGAACTCGCACCTACTTCAATTGGATATTTGTGAGAACCGGGGAAGTGGCGTTATTGTGAGTTCGTTCCAATTTTTTCCATTAGGAATTTAATATTGAATCTTTCAGATTCATTTCAATTGAAACTAATTAAATATATCTCATTTTGCTTTTTACTTTCGCCTTTAGTGCGGATCTAAAAGCCTTACCAATTAATATCTATTATTTGTTTCGTGCATTGATATATGCGGAAACCTCATTAAATCATTATCTACCAATTACATCGAGATTTAACTGCGGTTAATCTCATTTGAATTATATCTCATTTTGCTTTTTACTTTCGCCTTTAGTGCGGATCTAAAAGCCTTACCAATTATTATCTATTGTTTGTTTCGTGCATTGATATATGCGGAAACCTCATTAAATCATTATCTACCAATTACATCGAGATTTAACTGCGGTTAATCTCATTTGAATAACATTAAATTAAAAACATTACCTAAAGATTATTTCTTTTCTTTCTCATTAATTTATAAAATTAATTGCAGCATCTTATTGCTATACAATCTCATAAAATCATTTTCTAGTTCTCAGATTGTGTCGTCTGTACATAAACTGTTAAAAAACATATTTCATTATTTCACCGGCGACGAAGCCCTAAAGCCGCAACCAGCCTCTACATTTTGGTTGGTTGGTACAAGCTGGTTGCGGCTTTAGGGCTTCGTCGCCGGTGAAATAATGAAATAATAAGTCGTAATGGTAGTTCAAGGTTTATAATTATGCTCGGCAATTTACATACAGAAGTCTTTATAAGTACAAACAATTATTACAATAGTTAATGCGTGTGTCGACCGTTCGCACGAGCCGCGGAGCTGCCTCTACATTTTGGTCCTTCGAGCCGGATCAAAATCAGCAACTACAGAGGAAGGAATCGCGCACGTGGACGTGGCAGCCATTTTGCGCCGGTGAAGACATACCTGCGGTTTGCGGAGCTGAGAGTGCGGAATCAGGCGCGCGGGGCCGGGGGGGGCGATCGGCCGATGAGCACTCGCGAGCCTGCGTGTGTGTGCAACAAACAATTTTGCACACAAGGCGTCAACACCTATATAATCTATACTACTAATAGTATAAAGCTGAAGAATTTATTTGTTTGAATGCGCTGATCTAAGGAGCTACTGGTCCGATTTGAAAAATTCTTTCGGTATTAGATAGCCCATTTATCGAGGAAGGCTACATATCATTACGCTAAGACCAACAGGAGCGGAGCCACGCGGGTGGAACCCGAAGCACAGCTAGTATAATATAAATGTTAATAAAATTGTAATGTGGATAAAACCATGTACATAATTTATTATTACTCCGCCAACCCGCACTTGACCTGCGTGGTGGATTATGGCCTGTACCCTCATAGGAGGCCCGTGTCCCAGCAGTGGGAACGTATATGGACTAATGATGTTGATGATTTTAATATATCTTCAACACATATTGGTTGATTGTTGAAAAAAAGTTTTATCTTCAATTTAATGCTTATTTAGGTATTTAAAATAGATGCCTTGACAGCGAACAGACAAACAGAATAAATGATCTTTGGAAATTGGAATGACTATTATTATCGTCGTTACAGATTGTCAAGCCAATCTACAGTATGATAGGTTAAATACAAATCACGGTTGAATTATTTGTTAAGTTATTCTCATCAAATTAAATTTCAACATTAACTATTTTTTATAAAGGAAAATAAATAATTACGCGCCACAAACGAAAAAGCAAGTGTTTCGAACCGATGAAATTAAAATATCAAAGATCGTCAAATAATTTCAACTTGACATCATAATTCCCTTTGGATTTGTCAGAAAATTAATTAAAATTTATTCTAATTGAGAAGCGTCTACTTGAAATCAGTTGAATTATTTATTAAAATTATTTCAGTGGGTTTATAAAATAAAGATGGCATGGATTCAATTATTCGTTTTATCGCTTTATATTATTGTGCGAAATCGTTTTTATAACCAAAATATGTTAAGTAGGAATTATTTTAGAGGTTCATTAAATAATAATTTCTATTGTATTCTAGTACAAAGATGGGTATGTCATTAATCTATTTTTACTTAATAGAATTTTTAAGTAATAATAGTGAAGATAAACTATGGATACTTAACCTTCAAATATATTTAAAAACTAAGACAAAAGTTATATCATCTAAAACTATACAACGGTAAGTCTTACTTGTGTGATCCTACTAATATTATAATTGCGAAAGTTTGTGAGGATGTGTGTGTGTTTGTTACTCTTTCACGGAAATACTACTGAACCGATTACAATGAAATTTAGCACACATATAGAGGGTAACTTGGATTAACACATAGGATAGGTTTTATCCCGGAAATCCCACGGAAACGGGAACTATGCGGGATTTTCTTTGAAAACGCGGGCGAAGCCGCGGGCGGAAAGCTAGTATCTCTATATTATAAAAATGAATCGCCAAAATATTATAACTCGAGAAAAGCAATTCGGCTTATTTTTTTAACGCTTTTGCATGCACAAAGAAAGCTCTAATATATAGAAAACGCCAGAATAGGAAATCCGTATGATTAAGAGAAAATTAAGGCTGATGCTGATGATGATGATGATGAAAAGATAAACTTACATAAAATTACGAAATATTACTTATTGCTCAATGTAAAAATAATCAGTTAATCGTATAACATCCGGAGTTGCTACAACGATTTTATCAAACAAATAGTGGAGTTATAATTTCGAGTACATTTGAGTCGGTAACAATGCTCTTGCAATTTAAACTTTTTATCTGCGTGTTTGGATTAATTTATTACGCTACAGCTCTGGAAAAGGGTATGATTTTTATATTTTTTTTAGAATTTACTAGATTACTTATAGATAGGATTGATTAACTACTAACTCTTCGTGAAGATCGATTAGTGAAATAAATATTACATAATAGATCTACGAATTGTTACTTATATAATTATTATAATGTTTTTCTTGCAAGATAATTAGAATTTTCTTACTACTAGTTGTAATTAATTCTAAAATTAATCAAAACTCATATAATCATTACACAGTAGTGTACCTACACAAACATAAAATTATAATTAGGTATAATTAGACTTTACTTAGCT
This sequence comes from Colias eurytheme, assembly GCF_061535395.1. Taxonomy (NCBI): domain Eukaryota; kingdom Metazoa; phylum Arthropoda; class Insecta; order Lepidoptera; family Pieridae; genus Colias; species Colias eurytheme. Next base: position 1,575,378 of record NC_143005.1, on the reverse strand, counting down.
TTAAAATAATAAACTGACAAAAAAAAAACATTTCTCATTACCTACTCTTCCTATCCTGTTCTTATTATAAAAATAATATTATATATTATACAATTAATAAAGAAACATAATATTATCTACTCTTATTGTATCAATATTAAAAAGAGAGTTATTATAGATATTAATATTCCTCGTTTCCACAGACAGTCCTTTAAAAGCGGTCGTCCACAAGGCATTGCGAGCCACAGCACGACAATGTATGGAGAAGATCAACGCTACCGAAGATGATTTGGAATATCTTCGGAAAGAACCGCCGTTTCCAGAAAAATCCGCTTGTATATTGAGCTGCTTGATGGAGAAAGTATGTAATTTATTATTTTCAATTTTATGCTAAGTTTTTAACGGACTGCAAAAATAGGAGGAGGTTCTCATTCGAATATATTATTTTTTCTTTTGGGTTTATAACTTTAGAACTTTCGACTGGATGAACCGATTTTGATAGTTCTTGTTTTGTTTAAAAGCTAGCTTTAGCCAGTTCTGGCCATTTGAAGACCAAAAATAATAATTCGTAATATCTAAGTATAATATAACAATGACAATATGCAGTTGGTCGTCGGTCGTCTTTAGAACCAGTATTTTGACCACGTTTAGCAAATGATTTCCGATTGTTATATTATGTAACCAAGAATATTCAGGAGCATTCATTATTTTTTCTCTCATTTTACATCTATTATTTATACAAAAAAGCTTTTTAGAGCGATATTATTTCCTACAACAACAAGCGTTGTTTTTCAACAATATTAATAGACAATTATTATGAAATAGTTCCTTTATCGGAGCATATTATATTATACTCATATAGAAGTCAAGATAATTGGTTCCAGAGACGCTTTGTCATACATTTTCCTCGACGAAAAAAACACGAGCAAAACAAATTAATATGATATAAGCGACAATATTACAGTGTGTGTTTTCCTGTTTGGTTTATTATTTTATTGTTTTTGTCGTGTTACTTTCATTGATATTTCTGATGTGACGAAAAGGTTTCAGTATGTTGACATTGATTATACTTGTTACAACAATTTAGAAGAGAAATAACTATTTTTTTCAATGTAATGAAATACATAGATACCATTTGTACGGTCTCATTTCGTGGTTCTCATTGCTACGCAGCAATCTCTTCCAGGCAACCTGACTCTATAAGGATTAAAAACACATAAATTGGGATGAAAATATTATTAACGTACTGACTGATATGTCTCTACATTTTATAATAATACTAGTGGTCCTCCCCGGCTTCGCCCGTGGTACCTACATGTTTAAACTATCCTATCTCTCAAGTTGGATCGAACTGCACATGGTGTGCGAATTTTATTATAATCGGTTAAGTGGTTTAGGAGTCCATTGAGGACAAACATTGTGACACGAGATTTATATATGGGTGATTATACAAAAATGGGGTAACTCGATGTCATCAGCCAATTTAAACAAAGTCTTATTATATTTTATTCAAATAACAATCTATTTTAAAACAATGAAGCGTCCTTTATTCGGTCACTCAATTTCACTTCTTTATTTAAAATACAAATGAATAAAAAATATAAATTAATACTTCAAATGTCAGTACTTTGGCATGTCACAACTCCGAAAACCAACAATAAAGTGACTATCGTTTAAACATTATCATCGATTTAAGAAAACTTACTAATTCACTACAATCTTTGATGTACATAGTATTATATACTACAACTTTCATAACGCAATGTTTTCCATTTTATTTAAAAAATAAAATTAAACTTTGTCATCGTTTTCACTATTATTCATGTATATCATTAATGTTGGTCATGAAGTTACTTGTGCACCGCATATTTTGACGGCCGTCATAACTGTACCAGCGCTAGGGTTGTGTTTGTCCTCTAAAATCTTGCTGCGCCAGTCAACATTTCAGTCCTATGGTGAGTCGTTATTTTATTGTTAATCCGATTTTTATTTTCATTTATAAATGGTTAACTATGATTTATAAAACTATTGTTTGTTGATATTAGAAATTAGGCAAAAAAACATAATTTGTGATTATAACCTCATATTAAGTCCCTTTTCATCAATCCGCTGGCATCAGTCCTTTGTCAGATATCGTGCCAGAGGACTGACGCGACCCCATAGTACTGATGATTCTGTCGTTTTTGAGAACCTTTATCTTGATTGCTATTGGTATAAGCATTTCTATTTTATATTTCAGTTTAAAACATCATGCGCCACGCTAAAAGAAACTGAATTTGACTAGGGAAGAAACATTTAAGAAACAGTAGCAAAGAAAAGAGCTATTGAAACAAACTATAATAATTTTATTAAAAAGATCTTATTTTATTTTGATTATTGATTTTGATGCTTTCAGGGCATAGCTTTTTATATTTATCAGATAAATACGTATACGTATAATACTGTGAAGTAAAATTACCTCAAAATAACATAAAAGTTAATTAATATACTTAATAACATTATAAAAATGTCAAGGGGCTCTTATGAAAACTCAGATGAGAGTTTCATTCGAGCCTTTGGTTTTTAATTTTACTATAATTAGAACTTTTAACATAAATATTGGTAGATTTTTAGGGCTCCGAACCTCAAAAGGAAAAAACAGAACCCTTATAGGATCACTTTGTTGTCCGTTTGTCTGTTAAGACGTTTTTTTTGGAACGCGTGGAGGAATCAATCTGAAATTTATATTGGATACTCAAGATTAAGAAACCTTGGGGCTGTAAAAAAATCAAACTTATAACGCATCGCAATCAAAAGATACTTACATCCGTTAATACTGCAAATTTCCGCAAAATGCAATATTCGCAAGGGAATAAAAAAACACACAGGATGCTTCCCGTGTATACAGTCTACTATAAACTGTTATATAGTTTACTTCTACTTGGTAAATAGCAACGTCTTATAACACAGATAAAGGAAAAATTGCTAAAAGTGTAAATTTTTAGTTACAAACATAATAAAAAATAGGTTTGTTAGGACTCTAACTCGCACTTGGCCGTTTTTTTTGTTTAACTATTGTTTGTGAATTACTTGAAATATCAAGTAAAACTAAGTCCAAGTAGTAAAAGTTAAGTAAGAGAGTAAGAATATTCACGTTGCGTTAAATGTCAGAAGGCTGGTTTGAAAATTGAGACATTGTTATTTCCCAGTATCACATATTATTAATTATCATTTTTAAACGTAACTAAGTGATTTTAATACTTAAAAGACATGTGCCATTATTAAAACTGAGAGATTTGTAGTAATATTCATTGAATTTCTTTAAGAATATTACAATATTGTGTTGTTTATCAGTACCGCGTTAGCCTCGTCAGTCCCCTGGAGGCCAAATCCAGAAAATTTCAAATATCTCACAATATACTTAAAAAAGTGGCTGGCCCGATTTGGTACAATATATTCATTAGATTAGCTATCATATACACCCTAATTTGTAACAATCTGATATAAAAAATATAGTAAACAAAATATCCTCAAAAGTTACCCCATTTTTGTATAATCACCCATATATTAAGATATTTTTAAGGACTTTTTTTCATGTGAGATAATGAAATTTAAATAAACGAATACCTAAAGAAATACAGAAATAAAAAAGGGAAATTATACCGTGATGACTGCACCACCGTGTAATTTAAAACTGAAAAAGAAATCTAGATTCCTTAAGAAGCTTTTACTTTTTACCACGTTGACTCTGCAAAAATGTGGAAACGAGATTTCACACTGTTTCCTTTAAAATCGGCGAAGTTTTAGCTGACTTCAAAGGTCATGCAATTTAAACTGACGAATCTAGAATTATATATTTTCTTATTATAGAATAATATTTAAGTTATATATAAAAGTATAGTCGTTAATTATAAATATTCATCAATCAATAGCATCAATTTATATGGATACATAGACGAACTCAAAATCGGCAATAAGAGGAATGTAAAATTTGATACTATTTCTACATTCTTCTCCGACCTCATCACTATTCGTTTTTTTTTTATACCTATCTGTTCTTATATTTTTCTTAATGAAACATCGCTTTCGAAGACCAACAAAAACTAATTCCAATGCAAATGACATATACTATTTTATTCTGTTTCAGATCGGCGTGGCAAAGAACAACAAATATTCCAAAAACGGCTTCATGGTGGCCATCTCGCCGCTGGTCCTCGGGAACACCAAGAAGGTGGAGCACATGCGTGATGTTTCTGAAAAATGTGATAATGAGGTATAACCTAATATCACTTAATATAATGTATTATCGCAAAAGCACAGAATACATAATAGTAGCTAAAGCAAAAGTGTAAGGTGGAAGGACGCTTGCAGCTTTGTCATTCAACGGTCAGATCTGGCTTAAATTTAATTTGTTTGTGGGGTAATATCATGATAGAGTGTTTCAGTTATCAGACAAAAACTACTGAAATAATAAATGGATTATATTTTTCTCTCGGGATAGCAAGAAGATCGCGTATTGAAATAACTATAATTTATATTATTATAGCGTAGACATTGATCAGTCAGTTCGCAAACAAACAGTACCATTATTCCTTTTATCCTACTTTCACTTTGAATAAACAGTTAAATCCTTTAAAGATTATCACAGTTTACCTTAAAAATAAACCAGTTCCAATAAGAGCAGGTATAAATCCAAATAAACTTCCGAAGGTACTATGAAATATAACCCTGCTCCCGGTGCTCGACCATTTAATATTAAAGTATGATTAAAATTCACAGATAAATCATCACGAGGTTTCCAATTGTCAGCTGGGGAATGAAATAATATCGTGCATTTACAAGTACGCGCCCGAATTGCACTTCAAGAACTGAATATTGGTGAATAAAGTCTACAAATTTTGCATTTTCATTGCGTTTTAATTGATATCCTTTAAATAAACTGCTGCGATTATCGATGGAATTTTTGTATGGAATGGAGTAAAACTTCAAGATCACGTCATGGTAATACCGTCACATCATGGAGTACGGCGACGATTATGGTATTTTTAAATCTTTCCAAATAAGTTTCACTTCTGACACGTGTGCTCGGCAGACACATTTTTTATGCACAGGTTTGTCAGAAAATTGGTAAAGGAAAAGTTACGTAAACGTATTTTTAAATTCAAGATATAGTAGGAGAAAAACATTAGAAAAAGCGGCACGGCAAGAAAAATATTCCATTTAAAAAGGAAACCTATGCAGTATGCAGTCTAAGCAGCTACTGTGAAGTTTTATTCCATTCGCAGTGCTATTTTTAGTGGCTTCTAATACCCTTCTTGTGGTTTTTGAACATATACGTCTCACTGGTAATATTTTTAAAATACTTTTACGTTGTATAATTATTTAAAATAATGTCTTATCTTTTAAGGACTTCACAATATCAGTCTATGACCGTAACAGGAAGGTGGCAGGCAAAAATAAGTATTTGTATTGAAAAGTATCAAACTATGCGTATTGCCTTCTAAATGGTTTCGACGTTTCGTCAGCGATGAGCACCGTCACATAGCATGCACGGAGCGTCAACGATTGTCCATCAATATGTCGATATATTATACGGCTTTGATACGTAATTGATACGTTCTAGTGGCCATAGTACGTGTTGCTTTCCGATCCTGACGTTCCTACGGTCATAATATGCTTGGTCATATGATACCTTGTGTCAAAATAGAACCGTTATATTGTCCAAGTTTTTGGATGTTTTAGGTTGTAGTTATTTGGCATAGTAGATTAATTTTAATTGATCCATTTGGTTTTGCGTTTAGTGACTGACTGCTGCGTCAAAGGCTTATTACCTTGACCTTCTTCTGTACAAAATATATTTTGGGACGAATTTTTTAGTTTTACTGTGTCAGTGTGATCATGTTTATGTTCATAACTGTCTTAGAACTTTGAGCCTTGATTTTGATATTTTGGTTTTATGGGGTTCAAATGCTTTACAAAAAAAATAATTTTTTAAATAATAGAAATAATATTGGCGGAAGACGTGGGTTCGAATCCAGCCTCGTGATCGAATTTCTATTCATTAAAAATTTGTAAGTACTTATGAGCCTTTTTATAGTACAAGACATGTATCAATTTGGGAATAGAGAAAATAAATCCTGTGTCCCTTTGTCTCATACTTGTCATTATTCTCCATCAGAATTAAAAGGGTTCTGCAAATGTCCAAGTATTAATCATTTATTCATATCGAAGTATGTGTTTTTACTTCAAATAAATGTCCATCTCTCATAATTGCGGACGTTAATTTTCATTTCTTTTGTGTATCAAGGCATACATTAATTATTTATTCAGTGTACCCTCATCAAAAGTGACTTACAGCTTTAGACATATGGCCAATTTACATATTACATGTACCTACGTGCCGGTTGAGTTTTATTTACATTTATACGCTTCATTCGTTATAGTTTATTTACATAATACAACCTAAAGTATTGTATACTCAATTGTTTAATCCATACTAATATTATAAATGCGAAAGTAACTCTGTCTGTCTGTCTGCTACTCAATCACGCCTTAACTACTGAACCAATTTGCATGAAATTTGGTATAGAGATATTTTGATACCCGAGAAAGGACATAGGCCACTTTATATTGCGAAATATGTACCACGGGCGAAGCCGGGGCGGACCGCTAGTTTAATATAAACTAAATTTAACAATGAAATAGCCTACTTGTAGTGGCTTATTCTTCATAGAAATTATAATAATTCGTACTTTTGAAATAAATATCTAGTTATGTAATTTCAAATTAATCCAACTCCGTGCTATTCGGGACTAATAATTGATAGATGTCGATTGTAAGTAATTGTCGATTTTATGTAAAGTTTAACGTATATAATTTTCAATTAAACAAGTATATACCTTCTCATTTCATACAGTAAGTATACTATTACCAATTACATACATCACAATTCACAAATAGTGTACTCAAAAATATATGTTTCTCCTTCATTCAGAATTGCAGTCATATAATCTTATATATAAAAATGAATCGCAAAATGTGTTGGTAAGCGCATAACTCGAGAACGGCTGAACCGATTTCGATAATTCTTTTTTTATTATATTCCTTGAAGTACGAGGATGGTTCTTATGTAGAGAAAACGTAAATATGTACCACGGGCGAAGCCGGGGCGGACCGCTAGTTCAAAATAATAATTCGACAATCGACATACTCTTACATAATTAAGAATTAAGATTAGGTATACATCAAACAATACCAGTTAGACTCATACCTTAGGCGTAATATTAATAAAAAAAGTTTCTATTTTAGCCACAGGAGAGAGCCGCGGGAAAAACAAACATACAACGAGAAGGAAAATGGGAATAATTTTTAATTTGGAAATAATTAAAATGTCATCATAACTTTGAGTAATTTTTGTAGGGATTTCTCTGGAGAGTGATTCACAATGCTATAAATATCAAAACAATCATAACTTATTTGCAGAACTTTAACTTAAATTTAGCATACTTCCAATGTGGAGCACCACTTTTAAGCTAGGTATTGCACATATTATAATATCAACTACATATAAAGAATTTTATTAACTTCAGGTTGTTTATTTTATACTAGCTTTCCGCCTGCGGCTTCGCCCGCGTTTTCAAAGAAAAACCCGCATAGTTCCCGTTCCCGTGGGATTTCCGGGATAAAACCTAGCCTATGTTACTCGTGGATAATGTAGCTTTCGAATGGTGAAAGAATTTTTAAAATCGGTCCAGTAGTTTATGAGCCTATTCATTACAATCAAACAAACAAACAAACAAACAAACAAAGTTTTCCTCTTTATAATATTAGTGTAGATAATGTTCTTTTATTATTATATTATCAACTATCAAAAATTTTATAACTTCAGGTCGTTTATTTTATATGTACATTAAATAAATAAAATGTTTGTCCGATTTGGATGAATTTTCGTACGAAACAAGCCTTATTTTCTTCAAAGAACAGGTTGGAAATAAGAGACAAAAAAGATGGAGTTACAGCTAATAATTTAGACGCCCATACAAAAACTATGTTTCCCAAATATTTTCAGTAATTTGGATTAAACCCACGCTTCGCCGAAATAGAAGAAAATTATATTTCAAGTGTTTCAAGTTAAAAATCTATCAGACCTGTAGGTGTGATAGGATTTCCGTCGTATAAAAATATTTTTACAAATGGACAATCTAAAACTAATTAACTATATTATCCAAAATAAAAAACTTATAGATAATTTTATTATTACAGGAGAGGCTATTATTAACGCGAGTCCATAAATAGACTCTCGCAAAAATACTCGTAATCTATACTAATATTATAAAGCTGAAGAGTTTGTTTGCGCGCTAATCTCGCTAATCTCAGGAAGTACTGGTCGGTTTTGAAAAATTCTTTCGGTGTAGATGGCCCATTTATCGAGGAAGGCTATACAGGGTGTCCCACTGTTGGTATACTAAGCTCAAAGGAGGTTATAGTTTTGCATACGCTGAGTACGTAAAAAATACTTATAAATTTCTAGATGCATTTTTTTTTCAAATAGATGAATTCTTAAAACTCTTTGTGTGCACCCATAACAAGAAACCCGCCCAACTTTGACACCAGCACGTGAGCTATTGTTTAAGATTATATTTTCATAGACAAAATGCTCATATGAGAGAAGCGGTATATGCCAGCTGCGCGAAACTAGAGAAGAAAACATGGATTTACAGGAAAAATTGAGCAAAAAATTTTTGGCGTAATTTTGTTGTTGAAATTTTTTTTAAGTATTTTTTACGTGATTAGTGTATGCCAAACTACAAGTCGCCTCGCGCTTAGTATACCAATAGTGGGACACCCTGTATAATATCATCACGCTAAGATCAACAGGAGCGGAGCAACGCGGGTGAAACCGCGGAGCACAGCTAGTTACCTATATTATCCAAGAACAGAAAAAACTAATAGATAATTTTATTATTACAGGCCAGTCTATTATTAATATTTTACGCGAGTCCGTAAATAAACTCTTACAAAAATACTCATAATTCCGAATATAAATAAAATTTTCACGTCACATTTAAAATTAATTCCTGGAATTTCCATTACTATGAATATAAAAAAAGGCAAAGATAAATAATAAAGTAACGGGATTAAGATTTTCGCGGTAACGAATATTTTAAAATTGTATCGAATTTGATTTTTACGAAATTACCTATTCATATCATAAATAATCTATGAATATAATATCTGATATTTTATGGATGAATTATTTATGAATTTACATAAAGATAAATGGAAAGCTACCAATGTAAGTTTTTATTTAGTATTTTACACTTACCTACTAAATATTTTTAAAAATTATAGAGCATAATATAGACTACGGGGAACTATACGGGTTTTTCTTTTACTACGCGGGTGAAGATGCGGGCGTAAAGCTAGTATTAAAGAAAATTTATCAAGATTGTTTCTTTAGATATCATATAGTAACTGATTAGTCACTTTTGGCAAAGAAAAACACACTCGAATAAACAACCAGCAATTTGCAATTACAGCTGAAAATTAGTTTTCACGTGATCTGCCCCCCTAGACAAGTGGCTTTCTATTAGCGTAAAGTTCAATAGAATAGATTACGAATGTATGAGATTGACGTAATCAATCGACGTCGTCGTCGTAATCAAACGTCAATTTCATACATTCATAATCTATTCTATTGAACTTTACGCTAATAGAAAGCCACTTATCTAGGGGGGCTAGACAGTTGTAAGCGTTTTGTTTCCCAGTGCTCTTAGCTGTTAACAAGCGTCTAGTTTTGTACTTTTTTCCCTTTTCAGACATCCTGTCCGAGACATACGAGCGAACCTGAATGAAACTATCGCGGCAATCTAATTTAAGAGATAGAATTGTGAATTATACACTTCTTTTTGTTTTCTAATGAAACTCTAATGAAATTCTATAATGACTATACTAAAAATTAAAAACATTAATATTGCCTCAAGTCATAAGAGCAGGCGTACAACATCGATTAAAAAAAGTTTTTATACCAAATTGTCAGATCAAATCTGATTTGTGAAAAAATTTCATCAAAATCACCTAGGTCCTAGAGGTTAACAGCTGCAGGTATGTGAAACTTAATTAAAATTTATCATTCATCTAAAAAAAGGAACAAAATACTGTAATAACCAATGTCATGAGTCTACAAGATTATAGTTTTGTGCATACAATTAGTTGTTATTTAATATAAACTTATAATTTTTAGCAGAAATTAAATTAAGTATATTATTATACCTCGAAAACATAGAAAATAAACTCCAAAAAAACTCACTCACTTGAATAAACAGAGTCTACACAACCATATAAATTGTGAAAGTTGAGTTGAAATAATAAAGCCAAATCACAACAATTTCTACAAGTAATTTTTTGTTCCGCAAATTGTTAGAATGTATAAACTTATTTTCAATTTCATTAAGTAAGTTTGTTTGTCTTGGATAGTCGAAACGGAGCGATTTTACATGATATATTTTGTGTCTGGATATAGAAGGGCTTTAGTTATATTACTAGCTGTCCCGGCAAACGTAGATACTGCTGTCACATCTGTCCGATATGCACAGAAATTTTTATGAGAATCGGTACAGCCGTTTTGAATGAGTATATTAACTAACACACACACGAATTTTATATTATAAAGAGATACTAATTTAACCGCAATGAAACGCTAGTTACATATTTTTAATGAAATAAAGGAAAACATCAGTACTTGAATATAGAACTAAAAATATGTGTACTTAAGTGATATAACTTGATGTGATGCGACGCGAAAGTACTTATCATCACTCACCTTTCGTGAATTTCGTGGAGAGAATGCTTAGAACAGACTGATTCAGTAACATTTTGACCTACTATTTATTTACACAAAATATCACAAGAAATGCTTGTAATAAAATAAACATCACATCGACGTGAATAAAGATACTATAAAATAAATACCTACTAAAGTTATGACATGATTTTAAAAGAGCAATTATGGAGTTTCTTCCCGGTTCTTCTCCATAGATACAGCTTTCCGAATCGGTGGTGAATGTTAAAATATGTTATGGCGATTCAAAAGTGATTCTTGAAGAAGTCTAATTGAATAAAATTAATAAATGTTTGAGTTTATGTTTTACATTATGTGTTATTTAATTTTAATGATTATTGTAAATACATGAGCATGTTGGGCATATTAACTTCTCATTTTATAATGCTTTCATTGTCGTAATAATTAATAACTAATATTAACGCTTGATGCGTTATAAATGCTTCATTCTTCACACAATTTTAATCGGATTAGTTGTGTTTGTGAACATGTTTGCTTGTATGTTCTACACAGTCTACAGACACGATTAACGATCACATGACACGACATCGTAACGACATTTTGTTCATACCGAAAGAGCGAAGCAATAAAGGTTTTACAAAGCAATTTTTCATTTGTTATTACATCTGGTAACCGGTTCTGCCAGTTATGGGCACGACATTCTTAGCAATAATAAGAGTTATTACTATAATATAAAAGTTTAGGAATGCGGTCGCACTTGTCACGATTAAAAATAGTGTTGCGCTGAAATACCGCACGGGTCAGGATATTTCTCTGACTGTTTTATAATTTATTTCTAGATTCTAGGACAGTGATACTAAAACACTTCCTGTGTTTAAAATGTTCAGTTCAAACTATATATTATTATAAAAAATATGTGCTGTATCATAGAATAAATATTTACGTGAGTTCTGAGTTATAATATCCTTCCAATAATCAAACAATTTGCTATCATTTAACTTCCACATTGTATGTATTCAAAAGCGTTTATACAAGTCTAGTTGAATAAAGAAATATTTGAATTTGAGTTTTATTTGAAAGCATTAAGGACAAATTTAACATGAAATAATTCCACCAAGAGCATCAATTCCTCAAAATCTATATAGCATTTAAAGGCTTCCTAAAAAGGTTATATTCAGACCGTTATTTGTATTTCAATCTAAATGTAAAAAAAATGTATGCGTGTACTAGAGTACATACGTAAGAAGTGAAACTTCTTTATGACCTTAAAAATGTCACGAGTATGGCGTAACGCAAAAATGTCACGCGTACGGCGTAACGCAAAAATGTCACGCGTACGGCGTAACGTAACGCAAAAATATTTTTGTCCAATCCCGATAAAGAAGTTTCACTTCAATAAGGAACTAAGGTGGGTGGACCATGGAAGGCCATGTTCCGTCGAAGGCCAATTATTAAAATTTCGTAGTTATTGCCATAATATGACAAATTCCTTCTATTTACACAAACACCGATCGAACTAGAAATCACAGACGCGGCGGCGAATCGCTCGCGCCACTATTTTGGCAGTACGGTCCCTCGCTTTATTGATATCGGAATTCTAAGATGGGTGGAAAAATAAGATGAGTGTACCATAGAAGGCCACTGTAACAAATAAATAGTTATTATTCGTTTATTTACTGGAAAAATGAAACTAACAAATATTTAAGTAATACTTTGTTTTATTACGTAACATATAAACCACTTCTTTTTATTGTAGACTAGAGGTCCGCCCCGGCTTCGCCCGTGGTACATATTTCGCAATAAAAGGTAGCCTATGTCCTTTCTCGGGTATCAAAATATCTCCATACCAAATTACATGCAAATTGGTTCAGTAGTTTAGGCGTGATTGAGTAACAGACAGACAGACAGAGTTACTTTCGCATTTATAATATTAGTATGGATTTAATCGCTATTTATTAACTTTTAGTGTTAAATGACTGTTTTATTATAATGGCCTTCTAAGGAGCCTTGTTTCTAGCAAGGCCATTTGGAAGAGTTCTATCAAACTTAAGTTCAATCAATATTGATCAAATCTGAAATTTAAAAAAGTGGTTTATATGTTACGTAATAAAACAAAGTATTACTTAAATATTTGTTAATTACATTTATCCAGTAAATAAACGAATAATAACTGTTTAATTGTTAGAGTGGCCTTCCATGGTACACCCACCTTACTTGGGTTATAGTTTTACACGAAAGTTTATTGATAAGGTACCTACTTACATGATAAGGTACATTCATTATTTAAATTTAGAAAAGCAAATTCGAAATTAAAAGACGAAAAGATACGATTAACAAATGAACTATGAAATATAATTTCAAATTAAAATTCCGAACTGTTTTTCGCCAGATCAGCATTCCCTCAGTCTATTGTTACAATGTTTTTATAATAAAAAACACTCAAAGATATTAATTATTCGTCTCATTGTCATTCAGTTCTGATAAAATATTTTCGTATATTTCCCAGTGTTATTTTTTAATTCGAAACCAGGTAACGTTGAGTGTCTTGTCATTATGGAATAAGGATATAATTGTAACAATTGTGATGCAAATACAATGAATCTGGGGATAATTAATTCGATGTTTTTCAATAAGATATTGAAGTTTTTTTCTATAATTATTTAGGGCTGATTTTTCAATCCTTGGTTAAAACTTATTCGTAGAATAACGTCATAAACTGCCATTAAAAAACGTATTCCAAATGCCCGTATTTGACAGTTTAAAGGTGACTATTAGTAACTATTAGTCTTTTTATTAGTGATTTTAATATTATCGTGCTATACTTTAACGGATGGGTAAATTTTAACTAAGGATTGAAAAATCGGCCCTTAGAGAAATAATGACGTATTACGTCTTTGTAGTAAATAGGGAAATGGCAACACAATTTGTTTTCATCTCACAATTTTGTTAATTTACCTTACCACATACATATATTTAAATAAAATTTCATACTTATTAATTTATCACCGCTAACTTAACTCTAGTATGGGCAAAAAAAAATATTATGTGGACTAACTTATCGCTTGAACTACTTGTTTGTTTTTTTTCGAGGGTAGGTGTCAAAATAAAAACACGTGTTTACAACAGCTCTATTCTAAATTTAATAATTTTATTTACAAATTCATTCAATTTTGTATACTAATGTTCTAAATTTCATACCTGGTGTCGCTAGCAGTATTTCCTTTTAAAATTGTTCTACTTTTCAATATATTATGGCACAAAACACAATGGACACAGTAAAACAGTCAATGGTCAACATGACAGTTGCTTTTAACACACGTTTGGAAGAATTTCAACAGCAACTAGATGGAATGAAATCACCTGCAACGGCATCTTCTAGCCCTTCGGCAAAACTTGCTGCAGAATTTGAAGTTTTTCGCACTTTTGTGGTTACTTCCTTAAAATGTTTAACTATACAGGTCGAAACTTTATCAAATCTTTTTGAAAAACAAGAGATGCGTAGCCGGCGGAAGATGTTGCTGGTGCATGGCATACCTGAACAAGCCAAGGAAGATACAACATCCACCGTGGTAAAAGTAATCAGCGAAAACTTGGAGTTGCCAGAGATTAATTCCAACGCGGTATCACTTTGTCACAGACTTGGTTCAGCCAGAAAGGATAAACCACGGCCCATACTAATAAAATTACAAACTGTACCCCTAAGAGACAAGATCTGGTATAGTAAAACCGGTTTCAAGGGCACTGATTACACCATATCTGAATTTCTGACAAAAAGTAGACATTCTCTGTTTATGGCTGCTCGTAGTAAGGTCGGTGTCTCAAAATGTTGGACAGTGAATGGGAACATCATGCTGGTGGCTCCTGATGGTTCGCGTCGTCGCCTGCAATCTCAGGCTGATCTAGATGAGTTGCCTGTTGTGGGTGGCTCAGCTGAAGATCCTGCTGCCGTGACGGATCCGCAACGCAAGACGGAGTCAAAAAAGCCTCTTTCTGCTGCCCAAAGAGCTCGAAGACCCAAAGCCAAGTAATTACTTTAGTCTTCTCATATATATAGTGTTACTTTGACTCGGATTTAAGCTTAGTTATTTATATCTTTGTATAGTTTCTGTTTATATATTGCATTTTCTATTAATTTTAGTTATTATGAGCTATCTTTCGTATGTTTCTTCTACAGATTAGTTAAAACTTGATATTATAATTAGTGATAGTATCAGATAAACTTTTATAACAAGTACCCACTGATTTATTTAGAATTTAGATTTTAATTTCTGTTCACCTTTTTGTTTACTTTATTTTATTGAAACGTCAATTAACTACTGTGACTTATGTCAAATCAGTGACAATTACGTCTTAATGAGTTCTAGCTACTAGGCTTTTAGTCAGTGTTTATTTTATTTTATTCTTCTTCTTTTTATTTTTATTTTAAGGTAGATAATATTATATGATTTACTTTGTACTCTCAAGTTAATTTGCTATTGTGTCTTTTTGTCTTGAACAAAATATTGTGTTATTTTTATTTTTTATCAATTTATTCTAGATTAGTGTTGCCTTCTTTTAGATAAGCTAGTGGTACAAGGTCAGAGTAATAATTGTAGCTTATTGAATCAAAACTATAATCATATTTATATATTCAGGTTTATATTTTATACATTATTTGTTAGTATTTAATATTTATTTATTTATTAATTCGTTTGTAGTTGTTTATTAAATTTATAATATCTCAAATTTTATTATTATAGTTATAAATATATATTTATATATACTTTTATCTTATTTATTTATTTTATTTATACATATTACATTGCATATACTATTATGTCGAACGTTGATACTGATAGTGATGGCACTTATCATTCCCTTCCATTCGATGAACTGGACAGCGACAGCAGTTTTCACAGTACATCCTTTACTCCTTTATCTGAAACTCTTTCCTCCCATTTTACTCCTTACCCTAATAATTTCAATGTAGTGCATATTAATGCACAGAGTATTCCGGCACACTATCCTGATTTATTAACGTCGTTTGATTCCCAACATATCCACGCCATTCTCGTTTCCGAATCCTGGCTTAAGCCTTGCATCCCATCCAACTCCTACTCCTTACCCGGATTCCATCTTATACGTAATGACCGCGAGGGAAGAACAGGTGGCGGTGTTGCTATCTATCTTCGCACGCATATTCCTTACTCTGTTGTGAACTCCTCTCCTCAACCTCCACCAACCGATGCAGCCGAACATCTCCTACTTGAAATAACCCTCTCCCACTCTAAAATTCTCCTTGGCGTCTTTTACTGTCCTCACCTTTCTGTCGACTACTTCGACAAATTCGATATTATCCTTGACCAATTCGTTCCTCTTTATGATCACACCATTTTAATGGGTGACTTTAACACCTGTCTCCTAAAATCCGATGCTCGCTCGCATAAACTATCATCCATTGTCAATTCCTTTAATTTACATATACTCCCTCTTAATCCTACGCATTTCTTCCCAAATTGTGCTCCTTCCCTCTTAGACCTAATCCTAGTTTCCTCTCCTGATAAAATCTCAAAGTTTGGACAGTGTCCTGCGGAGGGATTTTCCTATCATGATCTTATTTTTGTCTCCTATAAGCTCCGACCTCCCAAACCAAAACGAAAGACAATCCTGCAGCGCAATTTTAGTGGTATTGATGCAGATCGTCTCCTTGATGATGCGTCCGAGATTAAGTGGTCTGTAGTTTTTGAGGCTCAAGACATCAACGAAAAGGTTGACCTCTTCAACGCACTTATAATAGAGCTCTATGATAGGCACGCTCCACTTAAACCAATAAAAATAAAGCACCGGCCTGCTCCATGGTTAACTCCAGAAATTAAAACGCTGTTAACTGCCAAAGCCAATGCTAAATCCAAACTGCGATCTGACAACAGTGACGCGCTTCGAGAAAAGTTCAAAAGAATTCGAAATCGCTGTAATACATTATGTAGAGATGCACAAAGACGCCACATTCACAATTCAGTCGAGAACGGCGACTCTGCCAAAGTCTGGAAATTCCTCAAATCCCTTGGTATTGGTAAATCCTCACATAATCCCATATCGTCATGTGTAAATTTAGATGGCCTGAATACGCATTTCTCCTCTCATGTGCAAAACTTCGATGCTGATGTTAAAAAGCGAACTTTAAATAAAATTTCCACAAATCCTAATCCTACACATCCTCCGTTCATTTTTAATCAATTTTCTGATTGTGATGTAAAGAAGAACGTACTATCAATAACTTCTAAAGCAGTTGGCAGTGACTGCATTAGCCGTAATATGATCATCCCAATCCTTGATATCATTCTTCCTGTGATAACTCATATCCTAAATTTCTCCGTTAGTTCACATACATTTCCCAGTGCATGGAAGTATGCACACATTATACCTCTTCCAAAACTTTCAAAACCTGCCTCGTTTTCCGATTATCGACCTATTTCCATTCTTCCTTTCCTATCTAAAGTTTTGGAGCGCTTAGTGCAACAGCAGTTAAGTGCCTTCCTTAACAAACATGATCTCCTGAATCCTTTCCAATCCGGCTTCCGTCCCGGTCATAGCACGGTTACTGCTCTTATTAAAGTCACTGACGACATTCGCTTACACATGGATCAAAAACAACTAACGTTGCTAACATCTCTGGATTTTAGTAATGCGTTTAATACAGTTGACCATGACATCCTTCTTAGCATGTTACGTTCTCTTAACATATCTCCAACAGATATTGATTGGTTTCGTAGTTATCTACAGGGACGTCAGCAACGCATCCAAGTTGATAATACTCTTTCTTCTTGGGCTAATGTTACTGCTGGTGTTCCACAAGGTGGTGTGCTTTCCCCTCTTCTTTTTAGTATATTTATAAATTCAATATCCCAGAACATCACTTCTCTCTATCATATGTATGCAGATGACTTTCAAATTTATTGCCACGCAGCGATCGATGATTTGCCGAATGCTGTGACCACAATGAACAACGACATTTCCACTATTGTCAGATGGAGTTTCAATCATGGCCTAAACGTGAATCCCAATAAGACACAAATTATTGTTTGTGGTACGAAATATTTCGTATCCAAGATAGATTGGACTTCTCTGCCAAAAGTTGTAGTTGATGGGGTTGCAATACCATATCGCAACGAAATTAAGTGTTTAGGGATTTGGATCGATTCATGCTTAACTTGGAATAATCAAATAAAGGAAGTGCGTAAAAAGGTTTTCGCTGCTGCTAGTTCTATTCGCCGGCTACGCAACTTTCTGCCAATACCAACTAAAATTGCGCTCGTTCAAACACTCCTTTTACCTATTATAGATTATGCCGACGCGTGCTATCCTGACCTCTTTGAATACCACCTTGACTGCCTTGAGCGCCTTCAAAATTTTTGCATAAGATTTGTGTTTGGCTTGCGCAAATACGATCATGTCTCCGAATTTCGTTCTAAGCTCAAATGGCTTCCCATTCGACTTCGCCGAAATACTCATATCCTTCACCTCCTGTACTGTGTTCTGTTTGATCCGAAAACACCGCATTATTTAAAAGAGAGATTTGAGTTCCTTGTGTCTAATTTACACCCAATTCGATCATCAAATAAGTCTCGTCTGGTCGTACCGGGGCATGTAAATCATATTTTTAATTCTTCCTTTACTGTGCGTGCCATCAGGCTATGGAATGATCTACCATTAGACATAAGAGAAGCTCAATCTCTACTCACATTCAAAACACTGCTGAAGCGATTTTACCTGTCCAAGTCATGAACTCTGATCTACCTGTTTCATTTAAGTTAAATATTGTTGTATTGGTGCTGTCACCGTATGTGTCTGTTTTTCAACTAGTAAGTAGCTCATTTCTATGTGTATGTATATATGTATATGTATGTATGTGTATATATGTATGTATATAATAGGGATGTATATATGTACTTTGTATTTATATTATTTTATCTACGTATACTACTTTTATGTATGTATGTATGTGTATGTAGGTTTATGTAAGTATATGTATGTAGGTATATTATGGATGTATATATGTTCGCTGTGTTTATACTATTTTATTTATGTATTTTAAACTATAAATGCACCTCTTGCCCATAAACTAATACTTACACTGTTTTTCCTTGACCACCAGGTTGTCTGGAAGAGATCGCTGTCTTAGCGATAAGACCGCCTGTTGTGCTCAACTGTGTCTATTTATTTTATACATTTACTTTTGTAATTTTTATTTATTGGTGCACAATAAAGTATTTTTGTTTGTTTGTTTGTTTGTTTGTTAGATCGAAAAAATCTATCGTATCTAGTTAAATCTATGATTTAAAAAGCCCACCAAGACCTTATGAAAAGAACGACGTTAACAATACGAGATTAAAGTTAAACTTTCACAATGTCTAATCACATATAAAAGAAAAGCACAAATAAGTTTAATTATATTTAATTAAACTTATATTTAATTAAACTTATTTCGAGAGCAGTGGTGGCTCAGTGGTGAGACCTCGGACTTCGAATCGATAAGTCCGGGGTTCGAGACCGGGCGAGCGCGCAGGAAATAAATTGATTTTTCAATTTATCTGCGCATGTTGTAACATCACCACTGCTCGAACGGTGAAGGAAAACATCGTGAGGAAACCGACATGTCGAAGAATCAAAAGTTCGACGATATGTGTCATCCGCTAACCCGCACTTGGCCAGCGTGGTGGATTATGGCCTGTACCCTCATAGGAGGCCCGTGTCCCAGCAGTGGGAACATATATGGGCTGATGATGATGATGATGATATTTAATTAAAATTTAAAACACAAACAATACACAGATAATTAAAGGCACATTAACTAATCCACAATTCATGACAATATCTCTGCTGAGACCGTAAACCGCAACGCCTTAGACAAATCTAGATCACATTGAAATGAGATGCTGAAGAGAAATCTAGGTATAATCTATATATTAATAAAAACTGAAGAGTTTGTTTGTTTATTCGCGCTTATCTCAGTAACTACTGGACCCATTTTAAAAATTCGTTTACCGGATGTGTACTTGATCCTGGACTTGATAATATATTGTACATATTATTATACAAACTAGATGTGTTTGTATTGTGTTTTGCTACATTCTAGTTTATGTAAGGATATCTATATTATATATATAAAACTCAAAGGTGACTGATATAGTGATCTATCAACGCACAGCCCAAACCACTGGACGTATCGGGCTGAAGTTTGGCAAGCAGGTAGATGTCATAACGTAGGCGTCCCCTAAGAAAGGATTTTAGAAAATTCATCCCCCAAGGGGATCAAATAGGGGATGAAAGTTTGTACCATGAAAATTTATCTTTTCCACGCAGGCGAAGCTGCGGGCAACAGCTAGTATTATAATATAATCTTAGGTGAACAGTTAGTAATTAATTAGATAGTACCTAGTTACTTTATAATGAAATATGTATTATAAAATGTTTAAAACAAACACAGGCATACATCTCACTCGCATTTTCATGGCTTATATATTTACCTGTAATAAAATCCAAAACAAAACCTGTCTTATGATTCCAGTTCATCATATTTAAATTATGCACCATCTCCTAGCCTACACAAAGCACTATGATATGTGGAAAGCGCTCATTAAACGCTGTTTCAGAAAAGCCAAGCTTTGTCTTCTGGCGCTACGTTTCAAAATAATTGCTTCTTACTCTGTGGACTCGCGTCAAAAGTTTTTAACTTCAGTTTATATTTTCTTAATTAAGTACCTATTTAAAAAGATATAGTCGTTTTTATGTAAAACTTCTAGAAAAAATGTATGTTGAATTAAATGAAACAAGACTCTATTATTATTACGTTGTTAACACTTTTTCACTGTGTGGTGCAGTTGGTAGAACACGAATTGATGAATTCAATCGAAGAAAATCTCAAGATATATTGATACCTACAAAATACAAGTAAGTAAGTAAGTAAGTAAGTATAATGTAGA
The DNA here is from genome assembly GCF_061535395.1 of Colias eurytheme. Lineage (NCBI taxonomy): Eukaryota > Metazoa > Arthropoda > Insecta > Lepidoptera > Pieridae > Colias > Colias eurytheme. The sequence continues at coordinate 1,554,657 of NC_143005.1, read as the reverse complement.
GCACTTACCCAGAATTAATTAACATTAACATTAACTCATATAGCATAATAACCCTTATTCACCCCTCCATAACTTCAAAAATTGTCAACAAACTAAAATTTATGGTCCTTCGATTCCTTTTGTGTTTACGGGCGTAAGTGTGAAATTCTATCACTTCAATAAAATACTGAAAAACTTCAAGCGACGGGATATAGGATGCTTGAGCTACAAATCAATCTAACTATTGGAACAAACTATTTTCCTTTTGTGAGAAGAGTACGTGTTTTGTACAGGGCCGAACTGACACCTTCATTTTTAAGATGATATATTTTTTTGGTAATTTGGTAAAAATGTGATGTGAATTGTTTTTCTAGCCGACATAAATTAATAAATACGAGTATAGTTTATATATTTATATTATAGAGAGTTTATAGAATCAAACTCAAGAAAAATTATTGTCTTATTATATTTTCCACGAAATATGATTAATTTTGTAAAATATACTAATAATAAAAATCTGAAGAATTTATTATTTTATTTTAACGCACTAATATACCTACTACTGGATCTATTATTAAAAGATTTCACCTTCCAATTGATATATAGGAACTGCTGGCGAAGCCGGTGCGGACGGAAAAAATATTATGGTAATCATTGTTTTATTAATTTGAGTAACATATACCTATACATACGTAGTATATTATTATTAGTCTGTGCCTATACCATCATCTGGCCATGATTATCAGTAGAATAACATAAGAAAACAATACTCACTTAACAAAATTGCTACAATATAATTAGAATAAATTAAAATTCACATCGCCCATTACGGCCCTGTCCCAATCATTTTATTTCACTCAGCAATTTCAATCAGATTCGCTCAAAATGAAACGAGGATGTTCTGTTTATTTCTCGGTTTGTCAATGTCTAGCGGTCTTTAGCTGGAACTGCTGCAGTGGAATAATCCGATATATTTTATAAAGGAATATTCAGGTAGGAGAGGAAATATTATCATATTTATATTAGAAAGCTTTAAAGAGTTTGTTTGCTTGAACGCGCTAATTTCAGAAACTACTGGTCCGATTTGAAAAATTATTTCGGTATTAGGTAGCCCATTTATCGAGAAAGGCTATAAGCTATATAATATCTTCACGCTAAGACTATCAAGAGCAGAGCCACGCGGGTGCCACCGCGGGGTTTAGGAATATTATAGTTATGTGAAACTTCAATGGTAGATATTGGGTGTTACAAAGTGTACATTCTAAGGCAATTAAGGGGGCGCATAAAGCAAAATAACCAATCTTCTATTAGATGATACGTGTAATATGCAAGACCAAATCTAAAAAATAAAATATATATCAAACTAGATAATATGTTCAACGATTCTGTTTAATCAAAAACATAAAATATTAAAATTTACTCGATAAAAAAAAATCACCAAGTTAGCTCTAATTTTCACACTTTTACGTTTTCTACTTGACATGGTAATACTTATTATGATTTTTTTTTCATAAACAATTATATTAAAACATTTGCAAGATATTTGTCAGAGCATTTTGTGTAATTACTTTTAGTTTTGGTTTTATCTGCGATAAACCACTTTTGGCGCTCTTTTTTTCTCGAGATAAACGTTTGATTTTGTCACGATAAAAGTGGTGTATCGCAGATAAAACCAAAACTAAAAGTAATTACACAAAATGCTCTGACAAATATCTTGCAAATGTTTTAATATAATTGTTTATGAAAAAAAAATCATAATAAGTATTACCATGTCAAGTAGAAAACGTAAAAGTGTGAAAATTAGAGCTAACTTGGTGATTTTTTTTTATCGAGTAAATTTTAATATTTTATGTTTTTGATTAAACAGAATCGTTGAACATATCATCTAGTTTGATATATATTTTATTTTTTAGATTTGGTCTTGCATATTACACGTATCATCTAATAGAAGATTGGTTATTTTGCTTTATGCGCCCCCGACGACTTTACTTTAGATCAGTGGACTGCTTATTCATACAGAAATAATTTGAGACTCATTTTTTTTTTCAATTACATAAAAATGGACATGTTGCAGTACAATAAACTAATGAATAAACAATGATTAAAATGTCTATAGTATTCTATTCGAACGAGCGCTCTCGAAGAAATCCTACATGGAGGAAACATTGCTGTAACATGTCTTTTGGTAGCAGGGCTTTTATATTCATGGGACCTTACTTATACAACAAAACTCAAACTCAAACTCAAACTCAAACATTTATTTATTCAATTAGACTTCTTCTAGAAGCACTTTTGAAACGTCATTAGGTACATATTTTTAACATATACCATCGATTCGGAAAGCAGTATCTACGGAGAAGAATCGGCAAGAAACTCCATAGTTGCTCTTTTTAATCATATCAGTTTTACAATTTTACAAATTACATATGTAACATCATAATAATTATATTAACATAATATGCCAAAGAACTGTCCTGTGGTTTTTACGCGACAACCCTCCATGGGTTTTTATCGTCCATATATTCCTTAATACTGTAATAGGCTCTCTGAACTAGTACATTTTTTATATAAGTTTTAAATTTAGAACTACTAAACTCTTTAATATTATGAGGAATTCTGTTGTAAAAGCGTATACCATGACCCATAAATGAATTTTTAACTTTAGCTAATCGGAAAAAAGGCATTTCAATTTTATTTCTGTTTCTTGTGTCATAACAATGTCTATCTCCGACTTTTGTGTGTAAGTAAGCGTTATTGTGTACATATAAAATATTATTAAATATATACTGCGACGGTACAGTAAGGATACCAGTATTCTTAAAGAGATCTCTTAGTGAGTCTCGAGCACGCAAATTATATATAGAGCGTATGGCTCTTTTCTGTAATATAAATATAGTTTCTATATCTGCAGCCCTGCCCCATAGCAGAATTCCATAGGACATTATGCTATGAAAGTAGCTAAAGTAAACCAATCTAGCCGTTTCTTCATCGGTGAGATGCCTTATTCTTCTAACTGCATATGCAGCTGAGCTGAGCTTAGCAGCGGTGGTGGTAACATGGGCCCCCCATTGAAGCTTCTCATCTAATGTCAAACCAAGAAAAACAGTCGATTCCACAGGGTATAATACCTCCCCGTTTAAAATAATATTCCTTTTCACCTTTTTTACATTTGGGAGGATAAATTCTACACAATTTGTTTTTTTTGTATTTAATAATAAATTATTAGTATTAAACCAATTGGATATGCGTAAAAGAGCAGAGTTTACTTCGTCAACATTTGTGTCATGTCTATCCACATTAAATATTAATGAGGTGTCATCTGCAAACAGTACTATTTCACACATATCCTCCAAATAATAAGGTAGCTCATTAATATACACTAAGAACAAAAACGGTCCTAAGATAGATCCCTGCGGAACACCTATGTTAATCGGCGCACCGCGAGATTTCTCTCCATTAACGACAACGGTTTGTACCCTGTTCTGAAGATATGAAGCTATGAGATCCTGAGCTAAACCTTTGATACCATAAAAATTTAGTTTCCGTAATAGAGTGGAATGTTCTACACAGTCAAAAGCCTTAGAAAGGTCACAGAATATCCCCAAAGCATTCTTTGAATTTTCCCATGCTTTGTATATATGTGACAAAAGAGCTACTCCGGCATCAGTGGTAGAGCGCCCCTTTGTGAAACCATACTGTTTGGCGTGCAGTAAACCATTTGATGCAAAATGACTACTTAATTGGTTTAAAATTAGTTTCTCGAAGACTTTGATCAAAGTTCAAAATGAACAAAATACTAAATATCTTTCCTATGACCAAGTTCCGTTGTAAAAAATTTGTTACAAATTGGCTATTTAATCTAAACTACTTAGAAACTGAAAATCTCGTTACCATAATTTCTTGATTAAAATATAAACTTAAACATTTACTGAATATTAAAATAAACATATCCACCCACACACATATACACGTACGCATATACACACACACACACTCTCAATACTTAAAATGGCAATTATTTGTTTAAAATATATATATATATATATTTCTTTTTTGTTGTTCTGTTATGTAATATGATGAAAGAGATTGAGCCTCACAACACAGGGGATCCTAGTGTGGGGTTCAATGCAGCATATGTAACAATATTATGTAAAAAAATTTAAAACAAATAAAGATTTTTTTTTTTTTTTTTTATTTATTCTTATATTATTCAATCTAATTTCATTTCATTAATAAACGAAACTTTAGCCATCTCTGAATTAATTCTTAATTTCCCTAAGGTCCGTTAAGTCAACTGATACAAAACTTACTTAGAATTAATTTCATTATTTAATCAACAAATTAAAATTAAAAAGAGTGTGCTTGTCGAGCACACATGTCAGAAGTGAAACTTCTTTGGCAAGATTCAAAGATACCAAAATCGTCACTTTACTCCATGACGTGACGGTATTGCCTTGAAATTTGAAATTTTACGCCCAACGCGCCTAAAAAAGTTTCACTTCAAAAATATATTAGCATTTCTTTCCAGGGACTTTGGACATCGTTCGTTTACAAAGTAACTTCGAAATGTGAGGAAACTTTATAAATACCTACAGAGTAAAAATATTTAAGATTTAATTATTTGAGCGAGCCATTTTAAAGCAATTATGTTTAGCAATTTTAACGTTCAGCAAAGTAAAACAAAGTAAAGGTGTTGAAGACACAAGTCATTAAAAGTGCATACTAATTAAAATAAGGATCAAATTTGCAGACCAATAAAATCTATCTAATGAAACTTGAACGTTAAAATGATGAATCGAATACAGAAATTGCAAAATAATAAGAAGTGTACAATAAGGTACGGAAATGTATTACAGTCATAGCCTATAGGTACTTAATATTATACAGCTGAAGAGTTTTTTTTTTTTTTTGTTTGAAGGCTCTCAGGAACTACTGGTCCGGGTTGAAAAATTATTTCGATGTTGATGATGATAGCCTATTTGTCGGAAGGCTATAGGCTATCATCACGCTAAGACTAACAGGAGCGGATCACTGCGGGTAAACCACGGGGCACGGATAGTAATTAAAGGCGGCATTGGGCGAATAGTCAACGTAGACAAGTCACTGGAAATAAACCATTTTGAAATAATTCGGCTTTGATCTTAGGTTAATGAATTTCCGTGACATAAAAGTTCACGGTTTTATGATATTTATTAAAAAGGAAGTTATGGACACAATTAAGTCGTTATATGAATATTTTTAGGGAATGTATAAATAGATTGATTATTATTTTTGTTAACCTTACATTTTTGGTTCAACTTCTACTAATAAATGTATTTTACTAGCTTACTGTTACATTATTCACATGAGAAATATAACTGTCCACATTTTATTACAACATACATTTCATTTATTTATGTATCTTTGTGAAATATTTTAAAAATCAAAATTTAATTTATAAATTTCTAATTTCAATCTGTGTATTATGTTATTAATTACATACACCACAGTGAAGACATCGTGTGAATTTAATCATACTATCTGTATACTGGAAGGGTCTAAAGAAAACAAAATATATGCAAAGCCCAAATGTGGCAATACCGGTTTGTATTTACGGCTAACCTATACCCCGATAATGAAATTTCAGGAGTACTTTAGTAGATTAAAAAGGTATTGTAATAATGCATGGAATATGGATTACACTCTTTTTTACAAAACTCAGGCATGTAATACATTAATTATTTTATTTTGTGTTATAAATATAGTCACATTAAACTATATTCAAGCCTGTTTAATGGAAATTTATAAGATTAAAATATTAAATTTTATAATCGTATGTAATAATTCAATAAATTTTAATTACCAATCCTTCGAAAATTTAAAGTATCAATAAATACTAATATAATAAAATTATTAAATAATAAATACTGTTACTTGAAGAATTTTGAAATTGGCGGGAATTGTACATAATTATAAATAGCTCATAGACTAGTTCGCAAATGATAAACGACACTGTCATAGTTTAGTAAAGTAATTAATAACCTTAAATCTATACAATCAATCACCTCTTAGATACTCTTAGGAAAACTGTTAACGAATGTACCGAGACTTTCCAAATTATTCTTTATTAACAAGCGTCAAAAGTGAATTTTCAATGTCTATTGGAAATATTAAATGTAACAGATTACTAAAATACACACATTTCTTCTAAAAGTAAATTTTTCATCAAGCTACTTAAGAAATGGTTAATACCTTCCTTCTGTATGCCCATAATAACAAAATTAATGAAAACCTACTGAACCGTTACCTAGAAAACACACACAAGGTGGCTTCAATCCCCTTCACTGGCTTCAATCCCCTTGATTTCCGCATAATATTTCCTTAAGGCAGCAATTTTGCATAATTTCTACACCCTCAAAAGTTTTGAACGTCAGCAAAGAATTTTCAGTAATCCCTAAACACATTATGCTAAACGATCTCACGGCGACCTCAGGGAAACATTGTCACTTTTATAAGTGTCCTTCTGTACTTTAAATAAGCTTTGCGAGTTGGCAGGTCTATTCTAAATCAGTTTATATCGGTTTTGGGAGCTTTTTGGATCAGTGGTGGTAGCTGTTATTATCGAGAGAATCCCCGATGGATAGAAAATTATATTCTCTTTTGCAGGGGTGTATAATTTGGCTGATTATTATCTCACACATTCCTGAGACACGAACAGTGGTAGTTGAAGTAGTTTCTAGATGAAAACTAGCGGTAGCGGGCTGTTTACATTATTGTTTCAATATTTATTTACTTATTAATAGTTTATTGCTCTTAGAATTATTACTATAATACTTAACCTAAAAATGCATAAACAATTGGCGGTCTTATCGCTATGCAGCGATTTCTTCCAGACAATCGTGTGTTCACCTTCTGGTCAACAGATTCCCAGAAAAATTTCAAGTTCAACCAAATCATGCATGGCAATGAACTACTAAATATGTTCTATAAGTTCAAATAGGAACACAGAAATTCCCTTGTAGTGTGGTAAGGATAACCGTAGATATTAATGGTATTTGAATATTTAATATTAATGGCGAATTAGGAAATTCTAGGACCATAATAGTGCAATTATCGTAACGTCTAATGTTATAGGCATTAATCTATACTAATATTATAAAGCTGATGAGTTTGTTTGTTTGAACGCGCTAATCTCAGGAACTACTGGTCTGATTTGATAAATTCTTTCGGTGGTAGAAAGCCCATTTATTGAGGAAGGTTTTAGGCTATATATCATCACGCTAAGACCAACAGGAGCGGAGGACTGCGGGTAAAACCGCAGGGCACAGCTAGTAGTGTTATAATTGTTTAATTTTGGTTAGTGTAAAGAATCACATTCCTATTCTTCCTTCTCTGTCCTCATTTTAAACTTTCAACTATAAACTTTAGCCAATTTAATCTGTTAACTTAGAAAATAATAAACGACAATACATTCTGGACAAAGGAAATAAGTTTCAAAGACGTCAGAGACTACTGGTGGAAGGCGTATATGAAAAGGAATTCATATTATCGACATTATATTTTGCTAACGTTCGCGTTGGTATTATTTAGAGATAAACTACGACGAAACATGGCGCGCCCCTCCAAAATTCAAAACGTTTGAAAGTATTTGTGAAATTCATAATAAATAATATAATAATATAATATAATAATAAAAATTAATAATTTAATTATTATATTATTACCGTAGTTTATCTATAACACTATTTTATTTTTAAAAAGGCCTGAATTATCCAAGAAAGGAGAATGAGTGCTTGTTTGAATACTTGTAAAATGAACAAAATCTGTAGGACGGATTTAAAAAATCTTTCTTTAGCTCTAATTTCTATATTTTTTTTTTGTTTTTGATGTCCTTTCTAACAATCTAACTATTACAGAAATTTTAAATGTGAAAGTGTATTTGTTTATCTTTCTTCTACGTCGCAACGAAACGATTTTATAATATGATTTTTGTGTCTGGAGATAGGCTATTTGTGGCTAGAGAGAATATCTAATGCTACTTTTTTACGCAGCGTGCTGTACTTTTATAATAGGGATGGAGCCGCAGGCAAAAAGCAAAAGTATGAAGCTAGGAACAAACTAGTTTTATATAAATATAAACATTGGAACGTAAACCGGGCTTCGATTCTCTTTTGCTTCTAAGAGAAAGGAGTATAAAACATGATAAAACTTACATCGCTCATAGTTTTAACGCCGGTGTTTTAAATAGCCGTAAAATGTTATATTTATATACTGTAGGAAGCCATTTCCGTGTCAAGGGTCTATGGCACGCTCGTCACAGACATCTCATGAATATTATATGGAAATACTGCATGTAGACTAAGAGTCAACGTCAATTTTCTATAGTTCAAAAATATTAAGTGTCTGTGTAGTACATGCGATACAATATAATACTTTTGGAGAAATAATAACATACGGCTTATAGATTAATAATTGTACTGTTGCGAATATTTATCTCGATATGCACCATTTTAAAGATGAAATTAAATACAAATTTTAAATAACAAGATAAACTACAGACTGTGCTGACTGGCTCTATTTTTTATACGTAAATACTCCACTTTGTGTAAATATCAAGATTATTTTCCATCTACCAAATAAAGTTTATCGTCTTCTTTATGCATAATGTGTTTCAAAGTCATTGTTATCTGATTTATAGAGAAGCAAATTGATAAAAATAAAATTTGTTCACAGGTAGATTATATTATCTTTGCTAAACTAATAAACGCAGAGGTTTAGCCAGCAGCTCTTAGCCTAATAAGTTGTGGCGACAAAGTGGCCGTAAGCTGAACGCGAGTGTCACTTAAGTTTTGTTCCAGAAACTTGTTAAAAACTCTATATTATTTATTAGTTTCCTACCTTCTCTTGGATAGGTGTTAAAATTGAAACGGTCAAGAAAATTAAATAACTTCATGACATTTCTGAAACATTTGGTTTAAGATATTGAAAAATTTAAAGTGTGACATTTTATAGGATTTTTTTTACATTTTATACCTACCATTTTCATTTACCTAAATAAAACTAGCAGCCGTGGTCGAAACTCTACCATAAATAATTTAAATCATTACGAACATTTTAAAACTGGTAATAATGGTCTTCCCGAGATTCACACACAATTTCAGGATTAATATTTTTCTGAAATAATAAGTGGTGAATTACTGTGTGTTATGAATGATGATTCTAAAGTGTGTATGTAAAAACACAAAAAACAGATTCAGAAAAACAAATTAGGAACTATAATAATAAATGTACGGTATTTCCCTCAAGGATATAATTTTCCCAGAATTTCCCAGCGTGCTCTATTTTTTTTGCTTTTAGTATTACCACAGATTACTAAATAGTAATACTGTTCAGTAATTACTACTTACACTAACTAAATTTTTACCATTACATTATATCTTTACTCTCATCAGCTGAAACTGCATTACAGCGAAATTAGCTTAAATTTTAATTTATTTCACATCTACCCTCATCAAACATTTGCTGACCCGTTGTTTGCTGTCGACCCAGTGGACTCGTTCAAATACAGTGTGGATACCGTCCAATAATTAAAAAGATAATAAATAGCTTCATGAATACGTGAATTGTTTTTACATTGATGATATGTATATTTGTTACAAATGTGTTAATTAGTAAGAAATATACTTTTAATCTGATGTTTAAAATTATATCTGGTAAAATTATTTTACCAAATTATTTTATTTTCTTTAAAAAAAATATTTTACTAAAATATTTTTTTTAAAGAATAGCAACAATTTCGATTCGAACCCGCGTCTTTTTGCCATACCGTGGCAACGCCTAGCAAGTTACCACCTTAACGATCACCTTAACGATCGAATTACCTACTTTTTTTAATTTCGGTTTTATGTGCATAAAGGACATACAGCATTTGAATCCTATAGAACTATTAAATGAATATAATAAACATATAATTGTCGTGTCGCGGACACCTCCTAAACGGCTTGTCCGATTCTCATAAAGTGATAAAAGTTAGGACAACGTTTTCCGGGACAGCTAGTTATATCTATATTTTAAAGTGTAGTTTATGTCTAAAAGTTTGCTGATGCCTGTTATCGTTACTAAAGAGTAATAAGACACCATTAATTTTCACAAACTTTCGTATTTGTAGTAGTATTTCATCGTGTAATTAATTAGCCTTATAGAAGCAACTTTATGATATTCATTGTTATCTTTAAAAATGTTTCCTTTCTTCTCTATTTAAGAATAACGAGCTTTTTATAAAGTGGATATCACTTTTTAATTATTGAAAGGAAAGGTGTTAGATAGAAACTGCTAGGAATACTTTACGGTTTTAATATTTATTTTCATGTTAATTTGTATGTACGTTGTAAATATGCTATATTATTGAAAAATATGCATGCTGCATCTTCAGCATAAACCAATTTGCTACAGAAAATATCTATAATCAACAATAGTATAATCCCTGTTCAAATTTAATTCGAAATAAAAGCTGAATTTCACCAGTGAATTCTAGCTAACGATTTGCTCAATTTTCGGCGAGGATTTAAAGCTAGTGGCACATTGGGTATTTTAAATTTTAATTGTGTAAGAAGCATGACCCAAATTTTAGATTGTCTGTTCATTGTAAACTTTTAATGAGTATTTTGATGGCCCTACAGGCGGGAATTTAAGTGTTAAGTGCGGAATTATGTAGATTCCATCTGCGGTTTTTAATTAAACGCGAGTTATTTCGATTCTTTATTTATTCATACTTTGACTGACCTTTTTGGAATGAGAAAATATTTTCTAATATTTTCTTGGCCTTGACTTGGTTAAGTAGTTCTGTATACGTGTTTTACCTCGAATGTTTTAACTTTTAAATAAATTATATTAAAAAAAAGTGATTTACATTTGAAGAATATTCTAGAACCTTTACTAAGACGTTCTCGTCAAACAAGGCAAATAACTAGACCACTTTATAGCAACCCATGTCATTTGACAATTGAGAATGCTCCGCACACACAAATGATGTAAGAACAATTCACATTGACCTTTTACGTTCTAAAAATAATCTTCGTCTTGTTATAAGTACTAGGTACTGATAATTTTAGATCAAATGTAGATCAATTTTAAATAAATGAAATTCTTTCTGTTTCTCCAGAAAATTATTTTTATAGGTATTACTCAAAATAGAAATTAATGTGTTCTTCCTACACACGTAATAATTCTCTACAGAGTACAAAAGAGAGTCGCTTCCTGCTATCTGTCGTCCCTATGTATGCTTTGATCTTTAAAACTACACAACGAATTTTGATCAGGTTTTTTAATATATCTACTACTAGCTTCCGCCCGCGTCATCGTCCGCGTGGAGTTTTGATAAAAGGTAGCCTATGTTCTGTCTCAAGGTCTAATATTAATATACCTAGTAGGGATTATAAATGCGAAAGTTTGTGAGGATGTGTATGTGTTTGTAACTCTTTCACGAAAAAACTACTGAACCGATTACAATGAAATGTATATAACTAGGTTTCCGCCCGCGGCTTCGCCCGCGCAGTCAAAGAAAAACCCTCATAGTAGTCCCGTTCCCGTGGGATTTCCGGGATTGCGTCATTTTCCCGGGATAAAAAGTATCCTATGTCCTTTCTCGGGTATTAAAAAGCCTGATTCTATTTGAAGCATATGGCTTTATGATATAATGTGTTAAGTTTTAGACAAAGCAAGTGAAGCTGCGGGTGAAAAGCTAGTGATGAATAAAATTACGTCACGTTTTATCCAGTTATTAGGTAAAATAAAGGTAAATGTTCTGTTTTGATGTTCGATTTCTTCTGTAGCTTCAATAATATTCAGTTCACAAGTTTGCAAAGCGTGTTTGAGCATACATAATACAATTAAAAATAATTTTACATCTAGATTCTAGACAGTAAAATATAAATCAAACTTACGTCCTCCATTGTTCACAATGTTCTGCAGCAATCCGTAGGCACATTGTATTATATTTCTGTCAAAACAAAAGAAAGGACACGAGCAAATAAAAACAAGAGTCAATGTGTTCAATCTACATAAACTGATAAAATCGGTCCTTACGTCACAATGCAGGGGAATCCCCAATAATATAAGGAACTAAGATGAAATCTTGAAAATTATGTTTACCAAACTAGGCCAAAGGCATTATTGCGCTCGCTACAAATTGTTTTGGCAGTTAAATTGAGCGTAAGAATTAATTTTATGGCGGAACAAAATTTACTGACAAAAAATGTCGACTTTGTTTGGCTGGCCGAAATTAATTTTGCCGATTTCCTTTCAAATTGCCAAGATTTGCTTCGAAGGTCTTTTGGTCTAACTCGGATGGTATGTAATAATTATTTGAAGCTCAATATTGTCGTTTGTTTCAACTAATGTCCAATAAAGAAAGGAATTTCGTAAAGTGTAGTTTGCTAGAATGAGAGTATTTGCTACGGTGCCTTGATGTTCCTTTAATTTAATTTAATTGTTAGGTTTGTCTACTGAAAATTATTATAATTATTTCTGAGTCTAATTGAGGTAGAAATAAAACTACAAAATGCATCATAATGTGATCGGTTTATTTTACATTATATGCTTTCAAATAAAATTAAAAGCTATTTGCCTAAGTGAAGTATAGCTTTATACATAAGTTACAAAGAGAGACGAAAATAAGACAAAGGGTTCAGTCTTATATTTGGGAAAAGTGTATAACACGAATAAACAATATTTACAAAAGTTGGGAAGACAACATGCGAAGACGAAAGGAACAACTAGTAAACAAATGGATCGAGACTAAATGCTTTCTCAAGTCAACATCCCAACGTACGAATAACAAGTTTGCTTACAGATTCAATTATCATACAATATCGATAACAACCTTATTATTTAAATCTCACAGGATGTCTCACATCGCGCACACATTATTTACAATTTTAATTATCCGTCAAAATTATCTTAATACAATAAAATTGGGAATTAGTCTAATTGACTCGTAAAATGTAGGGTACCAGGTCACCTCAGGCTAGAGGGATCTAGTACCAGGGGCCTGGGCTAAAGGGAAACAAACTCGGGTGGCGGTGGCGGTAAGGTCAGCACGGGGGTTTCTGATTGTTCATTTTCTCCACTCGCTCCAGGTAGTGACCAGGTTGAGCTTCCCGTTGCTGTCACTCGAGGACCCATGTTGTCATATGCTGGTGCACCACAACAAGTTCGTGTTCGTCTAGGCAGAGTTGCTCCACCTCCTATTAAATCGGGATACTTCCCATGCTCTCCTCTTCCAGCTACTTGCACTGATATAAATATATTTCCATAAGGGACTGGTACTGCGAACTCCGCTGGCGGAGGAGGGAAAGCTCCCGGAGTGCCTTCTATAGTAATATGTACAGGATCAAACGCACAACTTCTAGGGGGTTCATCTGATAAGCGTTCTGTTAATTCAAAATCACACGGTGAGGCCATGTCCGCAATCGAACGATCACAACTAACAACTACAGACGCATCTATTAAACGTTTCTCTTGGTCCATGAAGCTTCGACTTGGTGGTACAGTTCGTTTTCGTAAATGCCAACACGCGACTGCTGCTATAAAACCTAGGGCAGCTAATGCACCTAAAGCGCCAAACACTACGCCCAGTAATTGTGGAATTCCAGGTGCTGTTCGCGCAGTCGCCGTTTGCAGCCTTGGTAATACCAAACTTATTACAGCACGAGCTTCTCCTGCTACACTTTTAGCTAAACACGTCCACTCACCAGCGGCACTAGAAGTGACGTTATAAAGAGTAATATTTACCCATCTAACACTTCCAGGTACTCTCTCCTCAATATTATCGTCCTCTACAATCGTATCAATTTCTTCCATGTCACAATCAACACTGCTATTATGTAAATCTACTCCGTCAAACAACCATGTTACTTTCGGCTTCGGTATACCGTGTACCCAACAACCAAATGTTGCCGCTACACCCACCTCTGCCCTTACAACTAAAGTACTCGATTTAACTTCAGGCGGGCAAGTCATTACTTCACTAGGCACGTTGCGCCATTTGTTCCCTGACTGCGTGGAAGGTTCCACGCAAACTAATTCTTCTGTACCTAATTTACTTTCTAAAAACCAATCTTTAAATTCACGTAATCTACAGTCACATCTCCACGGGTTTCCCGATAAGGACATGGTTTTCAAAGCGGGCAATGAAAATGTAATTAGACGCAGGAATGTTAATTGATTCCTACGTAAATCTATAGTTTCTAAAGACTTCAAATTCCGTAATGCATTTGTGTGTATTGTTCTCAATCGGCAGCCGTCCAATAATAGCATTCGTAAATGCGGCAGCGTCGGAAATTGATCGGCTACCAACGCAGTCAAAGGGTTATTGCTCAGCACTACCAACCGTAACCTTTCGTTCCCTCTAAATATATCTCTGGGTAGCAACGCGAGATCGTTGTCAGCGAGATCGACTTCGACTAGAATTCGCAGTTCCAAGAACGCGTCAGCGTGAATAGAGCGAAGTTTGGTCGCTCGCAAATTGAGTCGTTGTAAGTTTAGTAGGCCAATGTTCGAGAATACTTCTTGTGGTAAGTTTCTGAGGGGGTTGTCGTGTAGATCGAGGACTTGGATGTCGGACGAGAGTGTGGGCGGTCGGCGAAGGTCACCAGAGGCACACGTGGCGGTTTTCTTGCCGGAGGACCACTTGCAGCGACAGGTGGACACGTGGGCGCAGTCGAGCCAGTCGCTAGCAGTCCTCGCTGTGCACGTGGTGAAGATAACTATCCAACACCACCTGGCCCACGACACGCGCATACTCATCTCATTTCGACTTTGTGTTTACATCGGTGGGATGCCTGTAACAACGAAATGTAGCTTAATCATTGGGATCATACAATACTGGACAGGCATAGAGTGGATATAACATTTAACAACATTTAATAACTTTGTGCAATTATCATTTATTTTAACAAAACGATCTATCAATAAAGGTACTATGATCAAATGATTATATAATTCGGTTTAATATTCATATAATTTAAATAATTTTATGAAGATAAGCTTTATTTAAAAAAGTTTGTATAATTAACGTTATTACTATTAGTAAGAATTCAAAAACTTTCTAAAAGGTTTCATAAATATGTAGGTAATTTAATTTTTTGAACAGAATAAGATAATCATAATACGAAGGAAAACGTCGGATGTTTTAATTACATATATATTTTATTCTAACTCCACCTATTTATATTTAAACAACATTATATTTTTTATTCTCGTTATACCGATATTTTATTGTAAAATCATACAATTGTTTATATTTACTACGACACATTTTTATTGTCTTTTATTACAATTAACAGGCCAAAATCATAAGTCGAAATAGTAAAAAGCATCAAAGCAGTGTAATCAAAACACAATTAAAATAATCCTCTTCATACACAATTTTTGCACCATTGTGACCAAAATACAGAAAACGAACATTAATAACATCTTTAATTATCACATACTAGATACTAGGTAACAAATGCACTCCGAGCCTCTTGTTTTGATAAATGCCTCCCTCCCCGGAGGTTTTCTGTCAAGATTAGAGGGATTAATGGTTCTGCGAGGTTATCTGTCTTGTCCGGCCGTTCTGGTTATGGTCACGATAGGGTATTGAGTTAACTAATTGCAACTAACTGGATATGGTCAGTTTTACTGGACAGTATACTAATGACCAGTCCTTTGAATTTATTAGCAAAAAAATTGGTTGTCTGTAACTCTCTGTAAAGTCGGTTTACTGACGATAGTTGAACGTGACAACGTCCGATTGTGCTTCTTTGTCGCTCGTTCCGCGCTCTCGCTTGCACTTCAAGCCTTACATGGAACGCCTCAGAGCGAGGTAACGCCATAAGTCATGTTTTTTCGTGCGTGCAGCCGGCTCTATCGAATTATAAGACGTTGTCACGTCAAAAACAGGATAGGTGTGGTCTTAGGTGTGGTTAATATCTTCTCACTCAATCAAATACAATCTTAAATAGATTAATTAACATATATTATTTTTTAAACGATACAATCGGAAAAAGAAATCATTAGTAGCAAACTGTCTTTGTGATTTCATACCACATTATGCTAGTTGACTAGACGAAGTATTGAATTGCTTTTTCTTGATGGATAATTGAAATATTTAACAGATTTATCAGGATTTCCTAAGGTGATTTCTTAAGTAGATGTAGTACATACATTGCTACGTATATATAACATTGCATTACGTGCTCAATTATAAAATTATATATGTGTATAATCTGTCTTCACTTTAAAACTGTCTTCTGCTAATCATTCTCTAGATGAACTATACTGAATTTATTATAAAATAATAATTAAAAGACTTATTTTAATTGTACAAACTGGATTATAATTCAATAAGTTCAAAACCCGAAATAGGTCATACAAGTATAAATCGCGCAGCATTTTCGCTCGACTTCTGCCCAACTTCAGAATGCAAATTTTACACTTTCTTGAATAACACTCCCGGTATAATATTCTCACTTGTTCTGAATAAGCCCTACCCCGTACTATGCCGTTTTAAATCAGTATTATTTCCAGGGTGCAAAAGTGACAGCGCTATATTGTTTGTCAAGCGCCATCTCTTTCCCACATTGGAAGAAATACTGCTAAGACATAATGGTATCCTTACCAGGTTAATGTTGTAAGTTTGCACTCAGTAAATATTTCGTTTAAAATGAAAATGGAACAAGTGCAATGCCTTTTAAACTATGTTTTATTTAATTACTTTTGGTGGTAATATTTTAAAAGTTAGTCTGCTTCCGAGCGAATACAATGTATTCAGACATTGACTTTATGAGTTCCTTCTGTTGTTCGAGTATTATTGTGTTTCAGAAGAGAAATTATTATCAAAGGTTTATCTCAAGTTACCATTTTGAAATGTATTTGTACTAGTATAGTAGATATTACTAATACTATATTAGCCGATATATTACCTAACACCTACCTATTTTTATATTATTTAGGATTCTCTAATTCTTTAGCGTTCTAACAGACGAACGGCAAGTTGCGAACAGCAGAGGCTACTTCAGTAGTCGCCACATGTCGACGGCAGTCGGCGGCACGTTGGCGGCAGCAGTTAATATGTCGACGGCTGCCGTCGACAAGTGGCGACGCTTGCAGTGTTGACGGCAAACTGCAGGCGTTTGACGTTTGACGGCATCCGTTTTTGCCTGTCGACGGCAGCCGTCGTAGTAAGTAGCCTTCTGCCGTTCACAACTTGCCGTTCGTCTGTTAGAACTCTAAGGTCAAAATATTTATGTTCATTAAAGGCGTCGGTCAAAAACGTTTAACAGATTTTGGAAATCAAAAGTGTTTTTGACAGGCAATGAGTTTTTTTTGTTGTAACAAATAAATTACCAAGAGTAGAATTAGTATTTACTTTATATTTATATTTCACTCTTATTTACTAATTAGACCGGACTCTCAGTGGAGTTTCGTTTGCAAAAATACCGGACCTAAATCTGACTTCTGATATATATTGTATAGATCCCAGACATCCTATAGACAGATGTTGCCAACCAGTTTTGTGGTCCCCCTCTCCCCACAACGGTAATTAAATATGGCATACAAAGAAAAAAATAAAAATTTCCAAAACATGCCGCGTGGGGTATCAAATGAAAGAGCTTATTGAGTAGATCACGAATATATAGCATACTATAACATTTCTTACACTTTCTCTAAGATTTTTTAGAAAATTTACGAAAATGGTCCATTTTTGAGTTAACTTTAAACCACTATAGATTGAAAACTCATGAATATATTTTTTAAATTATTATTTTAAATAATTAACAATAGTCCATTGTTTACGATTCAATAGTTCGTACAGTGAAATAGTTGCATGGGGGAGTGGGGGGAGCATTCAAAGATGGCGAGTATATTTTCAAGTTTAGAAGAGGCTGATGAAGTTAAGAGGCTGATTCAAGAATGTTCTGCCATATTTTTCATTCTGTCAAACACAACGACAGTGCAGAGATAATTATTCTAAGCCCTGACACCGATATTTTTGTATTAGGCCTTTATTTCTGGCATAAACTTGAAAATATACTCGCCATCTTTGAATGCTTCCCCTACTCCCCCATGCAACTATTTCACTGTATGAACTATTGAATCGTAAACAATGGACTATTATTAATTATTTAAAATAATAATTTAAAAAATATATTCATGAGTTTTCAATCTATAGTGGTTTAAAGTTAACTCAAAAATGGACCATTTTCGTAAATTTTCTAAAAAATCTTAGAGAAAGTGTAAGAAATGTTATAGTATGCTATATATTCGTGATCTACTCAATAAGCTCTTTCATTTGATACCCCACGCGGCATGTTTTGGAAATGTTTATTTTTTTCTTTGTATGCCATATTTAATTACCGGGGTGCGGGGAAGGGGACCACAAAACTGGTTGGCAACATCTGTTTATAGGATGTCTGGGATCTATACAATATATATCAGAAGTCAGATTTAGGTCCGCTATTTATGCAAACGAACATCTCCTTGGAGCCTGCTCTAAATATCAAAGGAAGAATATTTCTTAAGTATATGATTTTGCTAAGAAACAATAATAATCCCCAAGTTGCTATAGACATGCCTTAATATTACTTCATCAAAGCTTTTGGGATTATGTCGTCGTATGAACATCAATTTTATTTATATACCTTGTTCCCTGGTGGAAAATATTCCTTATAAAGTATATAGAAAAAGATATTTTGTTAAAATATTAACTGGTTATATCTTTGATACAGATTTTCTGTAAAGATTTGTTTTAAAGTGAAACTTTTATTACATCGTCTCAAACTTTTTGGTCTGTGTAGCGCATGTCGCGTGACGGTCGGCTGCCGAGTAGGTATAAAGCAGTGTTCGGAAAGTTTCACTTTTACCGTGGTTTCATAAAACCACACAACATTTTTTTAATTTTAACTTTAAACCTAATCCCTACTAAATTTACGCATTTATAATATTAGTAGGGATTACCCTACTAATATTATAAATGCGAAAGTGACTCTGTCTGTCTGTTACGCTTTCCCGCTTAAACCTCTCAATCGATTTTGATGAAATTTGGCACAGACAATCTTTAGACCCTGAGAAAGAAGAGGCTACCTTTTATCAAAACACCACGCGGGCGAAGCCGCGGGCGGAAGCTAGTGTAAGAATATGTTGTTACAAGTGATAGTCTTGACGAAATAAAAACAGTTTTAGGATTCTCACATAGTATAACTACATGACAACGTAAATATAAACCTTTTTGCATCCATACTAATATTATAAATGCGAAAGTAACTCTGTCTGTCTGTCTGTTACTCAATCACGCCTTAACTACTGAATCAATTTGCGTGAAATTTGGTATAAAGATATTTTGATCCCCGAGAAAGAACATAGGATAGGTTTTATCCCGGAAATCCTACGGGAACGGGTTAAAAAACGCGGGCGAAGCCGCGGGCGGTAAGCTAGTAATCCATAAAAGCACAAATCATTATTATAAAGGTAATTATGTATGTATTTAATATTCGACCCTTAATTAAAATAATTTCACGTAACATGATAATTTTATTAACATGTTTATTATAAAACTTTTGTGTGATAACAAAGGTTTAAAACTATGAATATAATCCTTATTATAATGTAGGTTGTAGGTTGAAATGTTTGTATAGGACAGAATCCCTTGTAACTTAGGTATTATGTCAGGTCGGTTGTTTTAGTGATGTGATATGTATACCTGTTTCTTTTAGACATGTTTTAATGTATGTGAATAAAATTTTGAAAAGCTTTGTTTTATTGAAGTGAAACTTCTTTATCGAGGTTGGAAAAAAATTTTGTGTAACATTTTTTCGTTACGCGTGACATTTTTCCGTTACGCGCCATCTTGCTCTTATCCCTACCACGCGTGATTCGACATATTTCTGTAAAGTTGCATATAGTAAATTATTTTTTGAAAAATAAGGTCATAAAGAAGTTTCACTTCTTACCTACGTGTGTACACTAGTACACGCACACATTTTTTTCTTTTTATAACAAGCCGACTTAATATTATTAATATGACGAAGTGATAGTAGAAAAATTTGTATGGATGGACGGTTGTTTTGATTTTCATGCAAACTGAATGAAATTTAGTCAGAAGACAAATTTTGTATAGTCAGGAATATCACATAGGCTACTTCGTATACTGGTATCACACAAGTGAAACCGATGGCTCCAGCTAAAATACTATTAATTAATCATTGATTATTTTTGCAAGCTACTCATTCTAGATAAGAAATCACAATTAAAAATTATGAAAATATTATTTAATGCCAAAGTTTATTATATTCTGCATAATTTAAGAAAATGAAAAGTAATTTACACTTTATTATTAGTAGGCTGAGCGCAAAAATTGCTTCTTTGTTATAATAAAAAACCTATTTTCAGAACAAACGTATTAAAAATAGCTTTAATCAAATATTTCATATTATGTATAGTACGGCTCTAGAAACGAGCACAGCAATGGCAATTTTATACATAAAAGTTATATCTATAAAACATAATCATATTTCAAGAATAAAAGATCGTACTTTTAAACGACTTCCGAGAATTTATGGAGACTGTCGATGGATTGACACACTTATTATAGCCAAGAGATCTGAAGTCTGCAAATTTTCTGCAAAACTTTTCCGCCTTCCTGGAATTTCGAGGAAATTGTATTAAGCTGTGTTCATAGAAAATGTTAAGTGAATAAACCTAATGTATAACATACAACAGAAATAAATTGTTTCAAGATTAAGGCAAAAATTCTTATGTTCAGAGAAGAAACTCTATCACACAATTCTGAAGCCCGTTTTAAGATTTTAAAGCGTTATTTCAAGGGATTGTAGTCGTTGAGATTTCTGACAACTAAATACTGTAGATTACTAACGAATGTGTCATTTAAGTTTTAAGAAGTGTAGCTGACACACACAACCGCGCGTACACATAATAATATGCTCCCACACTCGCATAATCCCACGCATACCCATACTCACGTCGTACAAAGACACGCATCCCCACGAACACGCACTCACACACACACACACACACACACACACACACACACACACTGCTATCTCACAAGTCACACAAATCATACATTCCTATCAAACATAACATCACATGAACATTTTATTTCCGCATCGCGTAATTGCATTGCGCAACTCGTAATGCGCAGAGTAGTGTGTTTGGCACAACGCCATCTAGCGGCTACTCCGGGCGATGACCCCGTTTGAACAGCGAAACGTATTTATAGTAATGTACGTAAATATTGTACTGAGATAGTGGTGAAAGATGAATGAAATGCTGTTATTTTTTGAATGTAGACAGATGTATTACGTAAAAATCTTGCGTTTGTAATTTTTCAAACGAGATTTCCATGCTGATAATAGCGGGTGAAAGAAATCTTTGACATGATGATATTTTTAAATGGTGTTTTAAAAAGAAAATGTATTCATATTTAAAGCTTATGTAAGCTTTAAATACAACGGAGATAAGTATGTAATTATCTCCGTTGTACACATAATATTAGTTAAGTAGTTATTACATTTGTAAAAAAAGATTCACTTTCATCACATTCATATATTACACTACATTTAGATCGTGATTCACATATGGGGGGCAAGTATCTCGCCTCGCGGCGGTGTGAAAAAAAAACTCCGGCTGAGTGGCCAGACGGCCGGAGTCTAGGGCGACTGAGTGAGGAACCTTCGGACTATCCGAGCGTTATCCAGAAGGACTGCCCGCTGTATCCCCACTGTCATGGGCTTTACTGGTAAATCCAACCTCCTTAAATATTGTTTTAAGGAGGCAGGAACCAGCCCATTGGTGGACACAACTATAGGGATTATCTCGGCAGACACACCGTCCCACATCTCGACAACCTCGTGCGCCAGATCCAGATATTTGAGCCGTTTATCTGACTCGGCCTTAACAAGATTGTCGTCATGTGGAATAGTGATGTCTACCAAGAAAATCCTAGAAGTTGCTCGGTCCATCACCACAATATCAGGTCTATTCGCTAGAATAGTCCTGTCTGTGATGATGGGCCGATCCCAGTACAACTTGGCACGGTTATTTTCCAGGACTGGCTCCGGCGCGTACTTGTAGTAAGGCACTTTTCCTTCAAGAAGGCCATACTTCAGAGCGAGCTCTTGGTGGATAATCCTGGCTGCTAGGTTGTGCCTGTGCAAATACTCAGAGTTGGCAAGCATGGAACAACCGGAAGTAACATGTCGGAGAGTTTCTCCAGGACGGTGACACATACGACATAAGTCCTGGGTCCCGTCCTTTATGATGTACTTCCGATAATTGTTCGTCTTAACCACCTGATCCTGTATCGCACAGACAAAACCCTCGGTTTCCCCAAAGAGGTCACCGAAACGCAGCCAGTGCACGGAGGACAAGAAATCTACGATTTTTTGATTCACATATTATTATTATCACAATTATAATGTAATATTTAGTTGATATGTGTTTCGGGATGGGACTATGACAGATATAGCATCATCTCGTGAAGAAAGACGGCTGAGATAATATTCCTCCTGAATTTCAAAACAATGGGCAATAGCAACGCCAATACAATCTAACATCCTCCAAAATTATTATAGTGCAATATAATACCTATAGAAATAAACTAATATCCCGATAATTAAATTTATTTATAAAACTAACTCGTGACCATCAGGTTTACACTCATTATAACAGATTATTTATTTATATTTGTATACCTTTATAGACAAAATCATAACACAGCGGATGGGCATCCGCTATGAAATTATGTTTGATTTATCAATCAATTGGGCATAATTTAACCAGTTAATAGCTACGTGGGTGGGATTTTTATGGGATTAATATCCCATATAGGTTATTTTAAGCCTACTTATGCTATTCTATATTGGTTTAGGATCTAGAGCGATATGATATTTTGTTATTATGTAAAAAATTACAACTAAAACATGATTTAATCTATAAGTATAAAATAGATCATTTTTCAGTATGGAAATTTGCAATACGTACCTAATTGGAAGAGCACTTTAAAACTATTTAGCATATTTTCAATATTTTTCATACATTTCCCACGTAACGAAAATTCTCGGGATCATAATAGTATAATATTATCAACAATACAATACAATTCATATGCAATAAACATAATTAATTCATGAAACATATATTTATTAAAAACACCAAGAAATGAGAGTATCTTAACCGATTTCCACTTTATAATACACTATCTGCGCTTCCCGGTTTCACCCGTGTGGCTCCGCTCCTGTTAGTCTTAGCGTAATGATATATAGCCTATAAGCTTTCCTCGATAAATGGCCTATCTAACACCGAAAGAATTTTTCATATCGGACCAGTAGTTCCTGAGATTAGCGCGTTCAAACAAACTCTTCAGCTTTATAATATAAGTATAGATTTATCCTGTTTACGAAAGATCTAAATCAGTACAGTACATATCACCTTAAAACCAGTGAAATATCGTGTCATGTATTTGGAATAATTAAACCGGTTTAATCCAATACATCCAGTCCGGAAAGGCCATAACTAACACCTAGATGTCTAGACGTGCAATAACCATGTTTCATAGCCTGTTATGATATAAAGAAATTGTATTCCTGCCTTTATTTACAATGTCACAACGCATTTACACGTATACAACTGAATGTATGAGCCTTTGTGAATGTATTTGCGTGTGTTTTTTGGGAAATTTATTATAAGTAATACTCTGTGATTTAAAATGATTCATTGAAAATGAGTGTTTGGAATCACCCTAAAGATATAAACAAAAGTAGGTACTTTATTGTGCACCGAAAAAGGAAAAAAGTCAATAATTTTTATTACTTCGTATATTTTTGCATCACGCAAGAACGCACGGATTTGATGAGGATGACATACAATATGCAGGCAGAAATAAACTATTCATTAATATGGGTATGTTAAAATTCATCAATTTATGTTTATTTTCTGCTATTGTTTGTGGTATGCAAATTTATCACTATCTATTAGGGCCCAGGGTTAATATAAACATCCCTTAACCAAACAATGGATAATTGCAATAGTTTAATATCTATAGTTATTAATTTTATAAAGCAGAAGAGCTTGTTTTGCTTGAACGCGCTAATCTCAGGAACCACGAGTTCGATTTGAAAATTATTCACTGTTAGATAGCCCATTTATTGAGGAAAGCTATAGCCTTTTGTATTATCACACTAAAACCAAAAGGAGCGTAGCAATGCGGGTAAAACTTCGAGACACTGCTAGTTTATCACAACATTTATTGAATTAGAAATTACTTTTACCCAAATATTGATTTAAAACCTTGGGTTTGGTTGAGTTACTCCGAACATGTAATATTTTTGAAATTCCCCTAACATTGTTTTGTAACGTAATAACGTTTCATATATTATAATGAAAGCGAGTTACATTCCTCTGTTATGAAAAAAATAACTGGGACACTTATTTATTACGAAGTGGGAGTCGTATCAAGAATGTAGTTGTGCGAGCGGTATAAAATACTGTTATGGCGTGATTTAATTGAATTTTGGTGTGGTTTTTGTATCTGTATTTTTATGTCATTGATTAAAGGTAAAGTTGGAATTTAGATTTTTTCGACTTCTTTTTTTCCATGAGTTAGGGTGATATTTTGTTTTAATATTTAAAGATAAGATGAACCTCCTCTTTTTTTAAGTCGGTTAAAAATTAACGAACTGCTTATTATACTTTGTCGTGAAATAACAGTCTACACGTAAAATCGATTAAAGTTCGACCGAATAATGTAAAATCGACGCTAAAATATCGCAGTACATTTCCGAAGGTAGCGGAAAATAAAATCATGTACCGTCTACTGCTCTCATATGATTTAACATTGGCGGGAAATATCGAGATTCACATGCGTTATTTTGTACAGACATTTTGCTATAGATATGTGATCTGGTATATCTTTGCGTATAAAATAAAATACAATATCTGTAAAGGACATATTGTAGCGTAAATAGCGTAAAAAAAATCAAATTCGGAGCACCGATAATAAACAATATTCATCAAGAAAATTCCACCCGTTTTATTCACGCACATTGTTTTATTTGCAACTACAGGTACTAGAGTCTAGATTCTAGACTCTAATCTAGACCTATAGTAGCAAAAAAATGATGTTCTAGACTCTAGAACATCATTTTTCAAAACTCTTTTCATTTCACGAGATACGTAAAGGGTGGACCCAGTGGAGGCGGTCCAATTAATTCGTTAATAGAGTCACGTCAACCACGTCTTTTGGGAAAAATTCGTAATCAGTTTCTATCTAACCATCTTTGTCTTTAATTAAAGTGATTTATTAATTGACTAGGACGATTGGTGAATTGTTAATTTTGGTAATATTTTTTTTATATCGAATAATAGTTCCAAACCATCGTCAATTAGATTTTTTTAAAGCATTGATTTTTTTCTTCTAAATCGGATGTTCTTGCGTAGGTAAATAATGTGAACATCTTCAATAACAATTGTAATAGTAAATGTTATATAATAGTGTGTAATAAATAATAATAATAATTAAGAAAAACATTTTCTATGGGATCCATACTCCATACCTTTATAAAACGCAAACAATATCACAAGACTAAAGATAATTTCCAACACATATTCCTTTATACAAAACAGGCAGAAAATATACAAAGTTCTTAACATAATTATTAATTAAAACATGGGTTATGAAATGGAAAACCAATGCAACGGTTGATTGAATCAGAAACAAAGAAACATGGATATCAAATGAAATAGAAATATAATTTATTATCCATTCTCTGTAAGTAATTAGATCAATTTGTTTTGTTTGTTATAATATAATGTTAGAGCTTCTATAGAGGTTAAAAGTTCTAATAAAAGAAAGCTAGAAATGAGGATAAATCCTACTAATATTATAAATGCGAAAGTTTGTGAGGATGTGTGTGTGTGTGTTTGTTACTCTTTCACGCACATACTACTGAACCGATTACAATGAAATTTAGCACACATATAGAGGGTTACTTTGATTAACACATAGGATAGGTTTTATCCCGGAAATCCCACAGGAACAGGAACTATGCGGGTTTTTCTTTGAAAACACGGGCGAAGCCGCGGGCGGTATAGAGTCCGATGATTTTCAATGATTATGTTAAGTGGAATAAGACCAACATTCATTGAAATAATATAGTTTAGGTGATTTCAGTAATAAAAATTTCAGGGTATTTAAATCATAATATTTACTTAACTATGTTGTAATACTGTCAACTGTAGTAAATATTATTATATAATATTAAATCAGTCACGTGATAATTTACATTACATTAAAATCGGTTTTGTGGTTATTCTATTTCTGGGATCTACCGAACGAGAAATCTTCCCTAATTAAACGAATTAACCATAAATAAACTTAACACAAATAGGTAAATCAAATACACAAACATGACAGGTATTTAATTAAATAGATGAAGATATAAACTAATGACAGTTCTGGGTTAATTCTTAATAAATAAACGTGTTGGTTTTGTGTCATATTATTTCGAAATTTCCACACATTTAAATTAAATTACTCCACACATTTGAACGTTGAATTGTCAAAATTCGTACTCAATAGTAATTTTCTTTTAAAACTAGCTGTGCCTTGCAGTGCTCCGCTCCCGTTGGTCTTAGCGTGATGATATATAGCCTATAGCCTTCCTCGATAAATGGCTAACACCGAAATAATTTTTCAAATCGGACCCGTAGTTGAGATTAGCGCGTTCAAACAAACAAACTCTCCAGCTTTATAAAATTAGAATAGATTCATACTAATATTATAAATGCGAAAGTAACTCTGTCTGTCTGTTACTCAATTACGCCTTAACTACTGAACCAATTTGCATGAAATTTGGTATAGAGATATTTTGATACCCGAGAAAGGACATAGGATAGGTTTTATCCCGGAAATCCTACGGGAACGGGTTTTTCTTTGAAAACGCGGGCGAAGCCGCGGGCGGAAAGCTAGTAGGTAATAAATAGATACAAAATTCTGTTTGTCTTCACTGGGTTATTTTATATGGTAGAGAAAATATTAAATTTTTTCATCTAGGTTTCTAAGTATAGATAGTCATATTTAGCAAAATATTATATGAATCCAAGATCTTGAAAAATAACTGTAAAACTGAAATATTGTATTTAAGAAAGGAGTAAATTATAAGTGTTTCCTGTTGTATAAAGTTGGGAAGTAGAGCTACCTATATTATACCTAAGTATTAACGTATTTCCATTCAGAAAACGCATTCATAACCAAAATATCTGCAATTATTTCAATTTCCATTCTCACCTCTCTCCTAAACGTTTCGTTCGAATAACAAAAGAAATGAGACAATTTCGAGTAAATCTCTATTATCGTTATTCAATTGAACCAATTGTCAAATATTCACCCAATTGGTTTTAACAAAACACTTTGATTTGCGAAAAATCACGTCATCTACATTTCAAACGATGGTGATTGCGGTGTGGCGCAAGTTATAAGCGATTTGAATAAATAATTTTAATTGACATATTTTTTGTTAACTCCTCAATTTCAAGTAAAGAATCTGTTCATAAGAATAGGTTTACCGATGACCTCTATCTTGAATTTCAATTTGTACTTGTAAGTAGAGTTATTCTAGCTAGCTATTCAAAGTGAAAGGAAAGAAGAGATGCTTGCATTTATTCGTCATTTCTTTACATAGAACTACAAGTCAATAACTGCGTTAAAAACAACCGACTTCAAACTTGCACTTGCAACATTTACAAATACAGACAAAAATGCTCATAAAATAAAAACTACTGGGCCTATCCGAATAAAATTTTTATGGGACCAATTCGACACCATCCCGCATCGAACAAAAAAAGAATCACGTAAATCGGTTCAGAAACCACGGAGTAATCGGTGTACATACATAAAAAAAAAAAAAAAAAAACATACCGGCCGAATTGATAACCTCCTCCTTTTTTTTGAAGTCGGTTAAAAATATGCAAGTTCCCATAATAGCTCCTTACCTTATACCTTAATAGTTTAAGAAAGTGAGCATTGGAATTGAACATTCTAAACCACTTTTAAAAATATATTACTTTTTAAAGTCACCGAATCGCTGACGCTCTTAAATTAAACCGCAGTAAATTACGTGCGCCTGATCCGCTTCACTCAATTACATTGCGGGATGACGTAACGATCTATGTTTATCCATTTTATCTCCCAAATGTTATATTTATCTAACTTTATAAAGGACTAGTGGTTCGCCCCGGCTTCGCTTATGGTACATATATAGCCTATAGCCTTCCTCAATAAATGGTCTATTTAACACTGAAATAATTTTTCAAATCGGACCAGTAGTTCCTGAGATTAGTGCGTTCAAACAAACAAATTAACTCTTCTGCTTTATAATATTAAGTATAGATTTGTGTAATGTGTTCTATTTGTATAGCAAAAGAGATAACTACATGTCTCTTATTGGTTTATGCAATTCTCACCTGTTTTTCTGATCAGTAATAATAATATTATGAACGCGACCAACTACCCAGTGTCCCTATACTATTTTAAAACCACATATAAAATAAATAAATAAATAAATAAAATAAATCTTTATTTCACCTTTAGATTAAACAAAGGTGAAATAAAGATTTATTTTATTTATTTATTAATACATATATGCATCTAGCCTTAAAAATTTGGATTACACGAACGATGTCTCTCATAATGAAGTCATTTTGGTTTCTGACATTGTTATTCTGTGGTATTTTGACATCTGACTTTGTTTAGTCTGTGCTATTTAGACATCTAACGATATTCAACCTGTGATAATAACATTTCAATGATGCTAATACACTGCGGATGGTTTTTGAGTAACAACGAACATGATATAGGTTTTATAAATTCGTTTGTGAGTTGAATTGGGATAATCTTATATATAAAAATGAATCGCAAAATGTGTTGGCATAACTCGAGAACGGCTGAACCGATTTCGATAATTCTTTTTTTATTATATTCCTTGAAGTACGAGGATGGTTCTTATGTAGAAAAAAGGTAAACATGTACCACGGGCGAAGCCGGGGCGGACCGCTAGTAATGTAATAAAGTTGACGAGAGCTATGAATGGGAATATGGCGTATTGAAATGAATAAAATTGTAGGGAAAGATTTTAAATATTGTTTTAGGCTAAGCTTGTGAATTGTTTTTAGACCTATCTAGATTTTAATGTCGATTCAGAGTATTCAGGAATTAAGTTTTAACGAATAAATAAACAGTTAAAAGAATGAAAAATGTATCAATTTAATTATATATATCTAGCGTAGAAAGTAAAATAAATTGATCATTAATTTAATAATGTTGAAACTACAGTTATAGTTGCATTATAATATACTAGGTTTCCGCCCGCGGCTTCGCCCGCGCAGTCAAAGAAAAACCCGCATAGTTCCCGTTCCCCCATAGGAAAAAATCCCATCCCATAAATCCCATTATTTCCGGGATTGCGTTATTTTCCCGGGATAAAAAGTAGCCTATGTCCTTTCTCGGGTATCAAAATATCTCCATACCAAATTTCATGAAAATTGGTTCAGTAGTTTAGGCGTGATTGAGTAACAGACAGACAGACAGAGTTACTTTCGCATTTATAATATTAGTATGGATTAGCGATTGTCGTAATGCATTTAATTCTAATGTAACATTCAAGGACTTCTTTATTTTTACTGTAAGAGACATAAACAGATGTTACAAAACGAAGTGACCTTTTTCTTTAAAAGTCGGGTTAGCAAGTACTTAATGCACCTTGGGCTTTCCGCTGACAGAGCATAATTTGCGTGTAGAACTGTAGAGTTATCAACGAAATTAGATACAATATATTTTAAAAATACATACTTAAGTTATATCTTAATATATATAAATCTCGTGTCACAATGTTTGTCCTCAATGGACTCCTAAACCACTTAACCGATTATAATAAAATTCGCACACCATGTGCAGTTCGATCCAACTTGAGAGATAGGATAGTTTAAACATGTAGGTACCACGGGCGAAGCCGGGGCAGACCGCTAGTAGGTATATAAAAATATGTATTGCACGCCTCATAAGCGAAGCGTTGAGGTGGGTACTACTGTCACTTCGCGCAAAACATCTGATTTTTCAAACTTAAAATGTCTTTATGTATCATACATTGCACTTGTAAGATAATACATACACACACATATTAAGAAAAAACACTATTTTTAACATTCATGATATTTTTGATGTCATTTTTGTTATTTAAACTAGTTAAAAAACAGTTTAAAAAAGTTCTGTCTTGGACGTCCGTGTGTCTGTATGTGCGGAGGATTTTCTTGTTAACACGATAGCGACCGAAATACTTTACTAATCGAGTCTTTTTTTTTCTCTTACGCTTGAGTATGCTCAGGAATAGAACCCTTTCATTTTTCAGGGACTGATTCGATGTGGTTTAATTGTTATTAAATAAACAAAAATAATAATTAATAAATAATTATTAAAAAAAATTATGAGGCGTGCACTTTTGGATTTTCCAAACTATTTTTATATACTTATAAAGTATACGTACTTTGTGTGAAAAGACGGGATTTTTTATATAATAAACGTAATATTTGCTTATTATATTATCAAAGCTGCTCAAATACAAATTATCTCATGATTTTAATAAAATATTCATCTATACAAAATCTTTGAATCTGTGTAGATAGCCTTCTTTTCTTTTTATTTTTCGGTTCCTAAGAAATGAAACCTTTACAATTCATGTTGTAGGTACCTGAAGTAATATTTTTGGGAAACCTAAAAAATACCTAATTAATCTAGTAATTACCTACAAAAAGCTTCCATCAATAAAAGTACTAATCTTACACGAGTAACAATTTTATTCACAACTAGCGGTCCGCCCCGGATTCGCCCGTGGTACATAATATTTACGTTTTCTCTACATAAGAACCATCCTCGTACTTCAAGGAATATAATAAAAAAAGAATTAACGAAATCGGTTCAGCCGTTCTCAAGTTATGCGCTTACCAACACATTTTGGGATTCATTTTTATATTATAGATAGTATATGACAATTAGCCGAACACCAGAGCTTTACACACAACCTTTATATCTCAATAGTCTAGTTCTTGAACGTGTTTCCAAATTTCGATATTTAGGCACAATGGTTGATGATAGAGGTGACCATAGCCTTGAAATTCGTTGTAGGATTGAGCAAGCACGAAGTGCCTTCACTAAGTTAAAACGAGTTCTATGCGACAGACGCCTTAACATTAAGCTTCGGACACGTATTGCACGATGCTATGTCTTTTCTGTACTCCTTTATGGTATGGAAGCTTGGACGCTGACAGAGACTATGTCCAAAAAACTGGAAGCGTTTGAGATGTGGGTGTATAGAAGGATGCTTAAAATATCTTGGACAGAACGTGTACGAAATACCACCGTGCTAGCTAGAATGCAAAAGACAACAGAGGTACTGACAACAATCAAGAAAAGAAAACTCGAATATTTCGGTCATGTGATGCGTAACAGCAAGAAGTATGAACTCCTTCAACTAATCATGCAGGGCAAAGTGGCAGGTAGAAGGAGACCTTGCCGCAGACGGATATCATGGCTCAGAAATCTTCGTCAGTGGTTTGGGAAGAGCACTAAATCATTGTTCAGAACAGCGGTTTCCAAAATTGAAATAGCCCTAATGATCGCCAACCTCCCAAAGGAGAAGGCACTTTAAGAAGAGAAGAATTATAGATAGTCACTTGACAAAATAACATCGCTCGTAGTAAAATTCCTTTAAGCATATTTCTATAATTAACTGTATTTACCCTACAATACCGTGAAGGAACGATAACAACTAATTAAGGCATGACCTAATTCGTAATGAGCATGTTATACTCATATTTACCAAAATACCTTTTACGAATACGAATTTTATACTTCAACTAGCTGTGCCCCACGGTTTTACCCATATTGTTCCGCTCCTCTATTGGTCTTATACTGATGATAATATGTAGCATTCCTGGACATGGACTATCTAACAACAATCTGTAATTTTTTTCAAACCCATCCATCTTAAACCATTAATTTTTTACATTTATTCTTTCCATCTTAAACCACAACTCAGATTAACATCAGGCGAGATTGTGGTCAGGCACTAACCTATTCCCAATAAAAAAAACCCGAGGTTCCAATATTGTTAAAAAAAACAATCATACCCTCAGCTTTTTAATATTGTTCCCTAGGTATAATATAAAAATGAAACGCTAAATTTGTTGCTTAGCGCAATTCTCGAGGACAGGCTCTATGTATTTCGTTAATTTTTTTTATAATATTCCTTGAAGTACTAGAATGATTTTATGTGGAGAGAAAACGTAAACATGTACCGTATACTAATATTTATAGTATAGATTAAGAAAAAATATTTGTTTCGTTGCTGACCGTACCGTCCTTCAGTGGCTACATTAAGCCGTTACAGCACTGTAACATTGAGCTGAGTAGGGACAGCAACGTAGTTATCATGTAAGTAGGTAAATGAGTGAGCGTTAGCATTTTCTTTTGTCTTTATTAGTCGGTAATCCTATTTGGGTTGCGTAATTTGCGAAGTTATTAATGTACCTATTGTGTAAAGGTTTTATAATTGTTCATTGCTCAACTAATATTTTAAGATTTTCATAATCATAAAGGATTGCATTGCAACAATTCTGTATTTTGCAGTAGTAAGCAGTTTCTAATGTTATCTCAATATCAACATAAGAACATAATAATATTGTTTGTGCATAAATTGTGTATTGTAAATGTACTATTTATTCATACATTTATATCATAGTTTTAAAGAGAGGCTCTAGTTTTATATTTACGCACTTACGCACGCATTTTTAACATCCCATGGCCACCAGATGTTGTCTATTTTCTGCTTCTTAAATCTTATTCTGACAGAACATGGGTAGCCACATTGCTTCTGCATTATTTCAAAGTATAAAAAACAGGAAATATATTTCTTACTGACAGACTGAATTATATAACGCACTATTCACACTACTTGTTACACAACGTACACAAGTTCTTAAGATTAACTTGAGCACTAAAAAGAGAATTTTGAAATCTATGTCTTAAGAAGATAAAACGTGACAAAAATATATGTTCGGAATTCCATAAACTTTGAATATTCACGTGAATTGAGTCGCGAGCAGAAACCTAATTATTAGTACTTCGAATATCTACAAAGAATTAACAATTAATTATTTTACTAGGCTGTTAAGTTATATTTCATTTCTAGTAATGCTCGAGTAATAATGAAAATCCAAACACTTTATTTGAAGAAATTACTGTTTTATAAACGTCTCAATAACATAGAAAATGGTAAGTATATACTTTCAACTATATAAACTGAATAAATTTCGCAAAAACAAATAAGTAAATAATTTTATCATTAATACAATTCCCCTCCATGTCAATCGAATGCGTTCGCGTAAATTACATATGCAATATGCACCGAGACTGATTAATTTGCGAAAAACATTGTATATACAGCCTGTAATAAATTACTTTAAAACTATCGTATAAATATTGAACGTATTTTGTCTGCGTTTCAGTTATATTTACTGCAAAGCTTTCCTTTATAGTTACACTATAATTAATAACAATGAAACTAAATAAATGTTACACGAACTAAAGATTTGATTTTCTATTTGTACTTGCGTCTAGATTTAAGAATTTTTGTCTGTATTATGTCCACGCTTTACTCAAAAAGTACTGCATAGATTTCAAATTTGGTACAGGTATAGCTTGAGACCTGAGAAAGGACATGGGATAGATTTTATCCCGGAAATCCCACGGGAACGGGAACTATGCGGGTTCTCCTTCAAATACGCGGGCAAAGCCGCTGGCGGAAAGCCAGTAATTAATAAGAGTATCTTTTCCGGATAACGAAGGCTACATCTAATTATATGTATTTTAATTCCAAACAAAATAGGCTAGTCTAAAAATAAAAAATGATACCACAAAAATGTGTTAAACAATCGTCCAGTATCGCTTTCAAAATAAACGCATAAAATCCAGACGTTTAAAAATATTTAACGGCCAACCTCCTTTACACCGACGATTTTATTCTTCCACTAAACTAAACAATACGAACGCACGGAAATATCTCGAAATGGGTCACGGTCTAACGAGTGACGTACTAAATATTGTTCAGCGTGTTATATAAGTAGGTAAGGCGTTAATGCTGACTGGAGTACGTGATAAATTTAAAAACAACGATTTGTGATTGCGTAAGTTTTTAATGAACGCAGCACGTTGTATTATTATTTGATAGTTTTCCTGCAAATTGACATTTTCAGAATCTGTGCTTTTGGATTTGATAATGACTTATTCTGTGTAATATTGATAGGAGATAGGTATGTAGGAAATCACTAGAAAATAAAGCCATCATTGAGAATCGAGATCAGAAATAATCGAATATTTAAATAACTAAGTAATTATTTACATAAACTATTTAAATTAATTCTTATTTATAACTAGGGATGTAACGATACCGATACCGATATATCGGCCGATATATCGGTATCGCCGATAATAAATCAACCGATACCGATATTTTTTTATTAAATTCTTTCTTTTCTTTTATGTTTTTGCATTGTATTCATTCATATTGTTTTATTTCTGTTTCTGTAATAGTGTTAAGGAAGAGCGGAACCTCCTGACACAAGCATTTTATTTGCTTACAAGGAGTGTTCCAATCACAAATTTGTTTATGTAAAGGAAAGAAATAAATAATTTTGAATTTTTTTAATTTTTAACGTGATAACGTTTTTAGGGTTCCGTACCTCAAAAGGAAAAAACGGAACCCTTATAGGATCACTTTGTTGTCCGTCCGTCCGTCTGTCAAGGACCTTTTTCTCAGGAACGGGTGGAGGTATGAAGCTGAAATTTATGTCAATTACTCAGGTCTACTGTCCCTTGAAGCTGTGAAACAATCAAACTTCTAAGCCAACGTAATTAAAAGATACAGCCGTTTATGCCGCAAATTTTCGACACTTGCAAGGGAATCAAAACCTACAGGGTGCTTCCCGTGAACTCAGAATCTTGAAATTTGCTACGAAGCAAATTCTTATAGCATAGATAAAGGAAAACTCAAACTCAAACAAACTCAAACTCAAACATTCATTTATTCAATTAGACTACTATTTAGTAGCACTTTCGAATCGTCATTACATAGTATTTTTAACATTTACCACCGATTCGGAAAGCAGTATCTATGGAGAAGAATCGGCAAGAAACTCCATAGTTGCTCTTTTAAATAATGTCAATAAATTTACATAGTATGTAACTTATATCTACCTAACTACATAATATGCCAAAGAACTGTCCTGTGGTTTTTACGCGACAACCCTCCATGGGTCTTTATCGTCCATATATTCCTGAATACTGTAGTACGCTCTCTGAACTAGTACATTTTTTATGTAAGTTTTAAATTTAGAACTACTAAACTCTTTAATATTGTGAGGAATTCTATTGTATAAGCGTATACCTTGACCCATAAATGAATTTTTAACTTTAGCTAATCGGAAAAATGGCATTTCAATTCTATTCTTGTTCCTTGTGCCATAATCGTGTCTATCTCCTACTCTTGTGTGTAAGTCAGAGCTTTTGTGTACATGCAAAATATTATTAAATATATACTGTGATGGTACAGTAAGGATACCAGTATTCTTAAAATGATCTCTTAGTGAGTCCCGAGCACGTAAATTATATATAGAGCGAATGGCTCTTTTCTGTAAGATAAATATAGTTTCTATATCTGCAGCCCTGCCCCACAGTAGAATTCCATAGGACATAATGCTATGAAAGTAGCTGAAATAAACCAATCTAGCCGTATCTTCATCGGTGAGATGCCTTATTTTTCGGACTGCATATGCAGCAGAACTGAGCTTACCTGCAGCGGTGTTGACATGGGCTCCCCACTGTAGTTTCTCGTCCAATGTTAACCCTAGAAATACAGTAGACTCAGTAGGATGCAATACCTCCCCGTTCAAGGTAATATCTCTGTTCAACTTTATTACATTACGAAAACCATAAATTTTTAGTTACATCACATAATATATTTTTTTTCATAATTTTAAACTTACTACCACGGAACCCTCGGTGCGCGAGTCCGACTCGCACTTGGCCGGTGTTTTTAAATCGTTTTAGTCGGGTGACATGTTCATAAACTTGTGTCACACCAAACCCTCACGAGCGCGATCGCAGGTATAACGAGAGAGAGACGGACCGATCTCCCGTTTCATCTCGAGCGCCTCCACTGCATTATGTTATCACGTAAACATCTCGATCGTAAACCTACTTTACAAACAACCAATTTTTTTGATATCAAATAATTCAAAAACCCGCGCCCAATGAACGATGCGGGAGGCCGCCCGCGCGTGCGTACTTTGTTTTCTGAAAAAACTCTACCAATAGTAAACTTTTATTAGGTACTGATTGTATGTGTATTACTTAAAGTTTAACTGACTTCGTAAAATAATTATACTAAAATAAATGGTTTTGTTGTTTTTTGATTTGGCATTTTTATTTAAAAGAATACGATTAACAGTTGTCTCTGTTAAATGTTGGTAACTTTTTATGCATAATTACTTCACTATTTATTTTTCTACCAAGCCATCGATATCGGTATCGGTATCGGTATCGCCGATACATTACTACAAATATCGGTATCGGTATCGTATCGGCAAAATCATGTATCGTTACATCCCTATTTATAACAAAAGCCGTGAATGAATTTCTTGGAATCGAAACGAAAACATCCATATATAAACAATAAACATAATATAAGAACATGAACATTAACTTTGGTAAATTTCTGAGAAATTTATGAGTCGATATACATTGTAGAAAAATATTTAACCCATTGAGCCCCGAACGGCCCGATCGGTCCACGACACAATAGATTTTCTATTGTGTCTGTGATTCCGGGGCCTGAGTTATTGAGTGTAGAATAAATTAAGTTGATTTATCAAACTAGAACAAGTTTACCAGAAATCAAGCTTTGGAAAGTCTAATGTTATTTTAGGTAACGTTCGTAACAATTTCGGAATTGATATGAGTATGTAGTTAAATGAAAATAGTGATTTGATTGAGAATAGCTGTTATATAAAACAGTAGATATGTATATTAGTAAAATAAACGAATAGTATTAGATTTTGTGACCAATAATTAAAACACAAGAATGGATAAAATATGAGAGTATTACTTACGTGTTATTAAAAAAAAGCCTCATATTAGGGTTTCATTAATTTCAAATTCTTAACGATAAAGAATACACTTTCATAACTTATTAAGTTATTCTAAATTTATGAGCAAAAGAAAAATTAGAGGATCAATAAAGAAACGAATATATTTTAATGAAAATAGATGAAATCGAATTACCTATAAATAAATGTGATCCATTCATAAAATTGATCTTGAAGATAAAATATATTGAACGAACAAATATTTTTAATGTCTAATCATAGAAAAATATCAATAACTATCTCCAATCTAAGCTGATAGATTCAGTAATAAAACAAATTTATTAATAAAATCTATTCACAGTTATAAAAAGTTATAACTAACACATTATCAAATGTATCTGTAACAGTGATAATAATCCTATGATTTAAACAGTATTGTAAAATTTATTGCTGTCTCAAATAGTTGGAGCCTGTTCTACTTTTGCACACGGTTCAGTTATATTAAATGTATGGGAAATATTATGTTTTTTATCGATAAAACGTACAATTTAGTAAAATTAAACATGTCAAGCTTCAAACTTACTATGTGAAAAATTAAGCGAATTTATGTAAATTAATTAGATATTTACGGGGATTCATAATTATTATAGAATATTATTTAATAAGACATTTTAAACTGCAGCAGTGTAACTTGCTCTTATAAAGTTACATTACTTTATTTATTTATTGTAGAGCAAGCAAAAGAGTAGGTGGACCTGATGTTAAGAGGTCAACACTTATAGTACTGGTGTATAATAGGTATTTTGCCGGTATTTGAAGATAAATAAACTCCTTCTTATTTTTCCTTATATTGTTTGTGTTTGTAATAGGATAAGGAATCAAATTTGGTTATTATATCTATCGCCACACTTTTAAATCCTTGAAAGGACTTATATTCAGGGAAATATTAGGAAGATGACGGTTTCACGGTATACTTTAATCTATTGTACATATATAAAATTATTAGGAACCTATCTTAAACTAACTCAATAAAGTAGTAAAATAAGTACATAGTTAACTATTGAATAAAAAATAATAACCACGATAACCTTTATTGATCAAATAAAAAATCTACACAACCAATTTTCCTGTTATACCCGTATCGTAAATTTGACGTCTTCCTTATTCCTTTGAAAATGATAAATTCTTCAAGTCAATTGTTGTTATTATTAATTTATGGTGTTGAATTATAATAATTATGTATTATTACACGCTTGTGGAAGACGTGGGCGAAATAATAAGATAGTAATTCTTGTTAATTATACATTGCTTGTTTCTAAATAGAGACAAGGAAGTTTGGTAGTGTAATCAGCAATCTATTATAAGGATTTTAATTATGTTATGAGGGATATTGCGTGTATCGAGAATTGGAGTTTGGTAGTTATACTAAGTACTTCTAGCGAGTAAGTTTATGAGCAACACGTGTCAATTATTAATCTATGTACTTTTTCGTCAAACTCAGTCATAATACCTAAGTGAATAATATAATATATGTTCTTTTTAGGTAAATACGTACTTTCGTACTTACTTTCCTTGGTTTCCAGGTTGCCTGGCAGTGATTGCTGTCCAGCAATAAGGCCGCCTTTTGTGCAAAATATTTATATTTAATTTATTTGTAAAGGTTTACAATTATAATTTGTACTTTAAAAAAAAATATGAATAATATAATTATGAAGAATACTTTATAATATTATTATGTACTAGATTTCCGCCCGCGGCTTCGCCCGCGTTTTCAAAGGAAAACCCGCATAGTTCCCGTTCCCGTGGGATTTCCGGGATAAAACCTATCCTATGTGTTAATCCAAGTTACCCTCTATATGTGTGCTAAATTTCATTGTAATCGGTTCAGTAGTTTTTACGTGAAAGAGTAACAAACATCCATACATCCATACATCCATACATCCATACATCCATACTTACAAACTTTCGCCTTTATAATAGTATTAAGATTAGAACCTATTTTATTAAGAACCACCAGACTCTACCATGTAGGTATGAACTAAAACATTTCCTCGTACTGAAGATAGAACCCAGATCCTTTTGCGTCATTTATATAGGGACATTAGCCACTGTATTGTTGGGTCATTAACTACAACCATCTGGCGATAGAAAATCGACCAAAGCACTGACAACAATGAAACTTAGGCTCAACATATCAGAATTTTGATTCTAAAAAACCTATGTGAAATATTGAGTCACTATCCTGCTCTAAAATACTATGCGATCCAACTAAGAATAAAATTGACTTAGCGCCATATTGTGACCTTATAGCTTTGAATTCAAACCAATTAATTGTCTTTGTTAAGCAAAAGCTACATCGTGCAGCATATAGTCTTAAATAGAGTATAATTATTATCGATTAATAATTATTTGTTATTTTTTTTAAACACGCTGACATTTTTAAACTGTGACATTAGAATAATATAGACATAATTTTATCAGGTATTTAATCGAATTGGGACTACTACTACTATTTCAATTAAGTTAAATTATTTTTTATAAAGGTATCGATATGTAATAAGTAATAACGATTGCATGCCAGTTCACATGGCGAACACTGTTACCCAATACTTTGTAATACAAAACATCTTATGTACGTGTTCAAGCAATTAATAAAAGAATTTGCATTTGAATTTATGTTATAAACATAAAAGGGGTTTTCAAATGACATGTAGGTAACACAGCTAGGTCATTGACGTTCCTATTCTTGGTTGAATCGGCTAAGAGACGATCCACTCCATACAAATGTATATAGAAGCTTCGAGTCATATCAGCCACTTATAATCGCAAGTATTTGAGAACAAACGACATTACTTAAAGCATTTAAACAATAAATCTCTTTCGCTTAAGATATCTCGGTTCTCTGATCAAATTCTACGTAAGTACCTTTGATTTCTCTAGAGACAGTCTTTACACAAACGACATTATTTAAATTCTTAACTAAAATATATTTTAAGGTTCTTTTGCCTGTTGCTATGCGTATAACTAACTTGTTCTAGTACTTAGGTAAATGTTATATAAGAGCGTTAAGCGTTAAGTATCTTATGAATGAAGAAAATTAGGTAGAGTAAATATTTACATATTATTATTATAATAAAATAATTATTTTAATAAGAATTATCGCAAGTATAGTTAAAAAAAATGTATACGTGTATTAGAGTACACACGTAAGAAGTGAAAATTCTTTATGACCTTAAAAATGTCACGAGTATGGCGTAAAGCAAAAATGTCACGCGTACGGCGTAACGTAAAAATGCCACGCGTACGTCGTAACGCAAAAATGTTACACTAAATTTTTGTCCAACCCCGATAAAGAAGTTTCACTTCAATAATTGCCTTCCTTATTGTAATTTCTGAACAAAATATATAAGAATTATATATTTCAACTTGCAAACAGAAAATTGAACTTTCTACGTACAAATCCTTATATATATTATTAACCTTTAACTAGTGACGCGGAGTCTCACAGGCGTCGCGTGTTTTACAAATTCTCAGAATTGGTCACTTCCCCCCGCCTGCCGCGACCCCGCTTCTCAGTAGCCTCTGTTTTAGTGCTAAAACGATCGGGGAACGAAGCGGACTTGTCGTCGGTTGTAAAACACGTGAGTAAAAACACTTACAAAATCTAAAGGAGTCTGTCAGGCTAAATGTCCCTAGTTGTCATACAAATGTTTTTTAAACCATTTTTTTGTTTTTCAGTGCAAAATGGCGGAAAATCATAGGAAACGTAAATTGTCTGCCACAAATTCACTGGCTTATGTGGGTACAATGAAAAAAAATATCACGTTTCACGATTTCACGAAAGAAAAGACCCTGTGCTCGTACGTACCCAAAAAAAAATAGAGCTGTGATATTTGTGTCTTCAATGCATCACAACAACGAAGTTGATGAGGATACTAAAAAGCCTGAAATTATTCTTTATTACAATGCAACCAAAGGTGGTGTAGACGAAGCTGATAAAAAGTGCTCCAATTATTCCAGCAGCCGCCGAACGAGAAGGTGGCCAATGGTTTTATTCTACCGCATTATTGATTTGAGCGGCATGAACGCCTATATATTATACAACATGTATCAACCTAAGGTTGCCGATAGAGGTGATTTTTTGAAGTCATTAGCCCGTTTGCTAGTGATACCACATATGCAAAGACGTGTCATCAGCAGTCAATCCAAGGGAGTTACGACTAGTGATAAAGCGAGTTCTGGGGGATGATATGATCGAAGAAGGTGACCAAAGTCATGAGCCAAGTCAGGGTAAACGAAGAGCATGTAGGGTTTGTCCACCTAAACTACACAGAATGACAATTTACACGTGTGTCGGGTGTTCTAATCCCGTTTGCTTGCAATGTTCTCGCCCCCTGTGCAAAAATTGCCAGTGATTTATATAAAGTTGAGCGGTTGTCAAATTTTTTATATTTTTGTTTTCAGAAGTGCTGTTTTGTTCTTTCGTTTCTTTATTGATTAGATTTTAAGTAAAAAATGTTAAATTTCAAATGTTACTTGTGTTTTGTCAATTAAAAGGCTAAAATGGAGATCTCAAGTCAATTAAGGCTGAATAGTACTAGATAGAGTTAATGACTGTTTTTTCTTTAATTTTATAATAAAAGCTGATTGTATTTAGTTTTGTGTCTTTTATTACATACCGATGGTTAAATATCAACACAATTTTGATACGTACATATTACATTTTATGCCTAAAATTTACTTTGAAAGTAGTAGTCTGTCAGACGTCATGTCCCGTATAGTGTTATACATTTTTCACGTCACTGGTTAAAGGTTAATATTAATTGTGTATTTTCTCAAAATCCCAGTCTTGAGCGAAAAACATCAAATTCAAACCTACTCATTGAAAACATAATCTAGATACAACTTTTGAAGCCTTTGAGCAAAATTTTGTATGAAACCCTTAAACAATACCCCAAATATCTTTGAGCCTACTCCTTTGAAAGTAAATGATTAAAATGTGTAATTTCACGCTTCGCTGTGTTTCAAATAATTCGATTGGATTGTATTTCATAATATTATGTTCGGTTTATCTTTTCGTCGTTGACTTGTTGATTAGTACTGTTTGATCTTGATGTTACTATCTATACTAATATTATAAAGCTGAAGAGTTTGTTTGAACGCGCTTATCTCAGGAACTAACACCTGTAACACTTCTAGTGTTACAAGTGTTTATGGGCGGTGGTGACCACTTAACAACAGGTGGCCCATCTGCTCCTTTGCTTGCTCTGATATATAAAAAAAAAACTATTGGTCCGATTTGAAAAATTGTTTCTGTGTTAGATAGCCCATTTTTTGTGGAACGCTAGCTATATATCATCACATTAAGACTAACAGGAGCGGAGCAAACCGCAGAGCAAACCGCGGGTAAAACCGCGCGGCACAGCTAGTAAAATATATAATTTATCTGAATGTCCTTGATTTCAAATATCGATGATTAAGTGCATCTTGTTATATTATGCTCAAATGTGCTTAAAAAACATCAACACGTTTTTCTGTTTAGAACGTCAAAACAATTTTTTATCATAAAATTGATTTTATCCCAGAAATAATTTCTGAGCGAAAACTCAATAGTAATTCTTTTAAAACCAAATTTCATATTGGCTAAGCCGTGAGAGAAAGCTGGTTAAAAATGAGCCTTAAAAAAACATTTCTATGGAAGCAACTAATAATTCTGAAGAAGTACAAAGTTTTCCGGGTCAGCTTGTCAGTGTGATAAGAATTTGAATTGAATTCTTATATTTATAGACTGGGAAAACTATTTCTAAGAAGTTTTCAAAGAAAAATTCCGAACCAATGGAGAAGATACTTAGTAACTTCATATTGTATGAGATTCTATGTTACTCGTATGTAGAAAGTCAGAAATATTATATTATTCAATGGCCAATTCAGTTTCTTGATACAGTTTACATTTCTTACTTATTGTGTGTTATAATAAAACTTTTTATCATCTATAGAATATGAACTGTAGCATTATAATGGACTTATAAGTTATTTACTACGACATTTTGTTCTGTGGTTATTTTTTATTGCGTTTTAATAGTTGCAAAAAGTCACAAAACAATTAAACAATGATACGAACTTAATTTATGGCCTACTAGGTTTCCGCCCGCGGCTTCGCCCGCGCAGTCATAGAAAAACCCGCATAGTTCCCGTTGGATTTCCGGGATTGCGTCATTTTCCCGGGATAAAAAGTAACCTATGTCCTTTCTCGGGTATCAAAATATATCCATACCAAATTTCATGAAAATTGCTTCAGTAGTTTAG
This sequence comes from Colias eurytheme, assembly GCF_061535395.1. Classification (NCBI taxonomy): domain Eukaryota; kingdom Metazoa; phylum Arthropoda; class Insecta; order Lepidoptera; family Pieridae; genus Colias; species Colias eurytheme. The sequence goes on along the minus strand of NC_143005.1, from coordinate 1,511,142 downwards.
GCGTGATTAAGTAACAGACAGACAGACAGAGTTACTTTCGCATTTATAATATTAATTATAGTCTATAATTTACAATTTAATAAAGTACATTCATAAACAATACATGACATACACGCAAATCGATTTTCAGGGAATTTTGTTTAAATTATAAGATATTTCACCAAATCCGAAATCCAGTCTTTTTTTTCCAATTATATTTTCTCAATTACTTCTTCTTCGTAGCAATTGAGTGTCAAAATATAATATGGCATCAGTCATTTTTGTTCTGTCAATATGATATTTCACGCATCGGCACGTCACGCAATTTAGATGAATCGACGTGCCATCACCAAAGTAGGGTAAAAGTGGGATAGATACCCCACTTTTTGAAATAGCCTCATAATTTTAAAAACATGAATCTTATACGAACACTTTGTATGAATATAGCTAGGTTAATTATCTGTTTTGAATTACTATATATATTTTTTATCCTATCATTTATAGATAATGTGTAATAAATATTTTTGTAGAACACCTTTTTTGGGGATAGATGCCTACCTAGTTGGATAGTTGCCCCACCATGAAAATACTAAGGAGGATAGATGCCTGCAGAGTGGGATAGATGCCTTACATACTCTATAAAAGCGAAATCTAATAAAATTTATATGATAAACCAGCAAATGTCATGTTCACATAGTTGTTCTGTTGTCCAAGAATATACTTGCGCTCGCCCTCCTTCATTTCGTTTGTATTTTCGTGGTGTGGTTCTCCTACAATCAGTATAAGGGCAGAGCATTAATAAGTAAGTAAACATAACAAAAAAAGCAAATTAAACGAGTAAAATCGGTTAACATAGAGAAAACCTCTGACGCAATCAGGTAAAAATATAAACAGTACCTGTGATTATCGATAATAACATGTACATATGTATTGAGGGATAGATGCCCTTAGAGGCCCCTAAGGGCATCTATCCCTCGAAAAAAAAGGGGCAACTATACTCTTTGATAAGGATAGCTGCCCCAGTATTTTTTTTTATTAAATAAAAACAAAAGAGCCACTATTTTTACTTAGATTTGTACTTAATGAACCAGTGTATAGACATAATAAGAAATATAGTGAAATTTATTAATACTTATAAAGTAATGCTAAGGCAAATATCAACCTTTTTAAATTTTAACGTGTTCGTGAAGTTCGCCGCCGATATTATAACACGCACTAGCGAAACACGTCTTCACCAAACAACAGCTCATGCGTACACGAGGTTCGGGGTGATATGAGCTCCTATTTAAATCATTAATTCGTAGTCAGGACTCTGGGAAGTGAGGTTTTTTGAAAATGGGGCATCTATCCTAGTGCGGCATCTATCCCACTTTTACCCTATATTATATTGATGATATTTATAAAATATATGTATACGTAACTAATGTGTTTACTAGCTGTTATAAACAGAAAATTATGAGTTACTAGATTTCCGCCCGCGGCTTCGCCCGCGTTTTCAAAGGAAAACCCGCATAGTTCCCGTTCCCGTGGGATTTCCGGGATAAAACCTATCTTATGTGTTAATCCAAGTTACCCTCTATATGTGTGCTAAATTTCATTGTAATCGGTTCAGTAGTTTTTACGTGAAAGAGTAACAAACATCCATACATCCATACATCCATACAAACTTTCGCCTATAAAATAGTTATGAGTTATTATCATGATTGGCATGAAAAATAATTTGCGTCGCAGTTATTTACATATTATTATTTTGGAAAACAAAGAAACGGTCCAGTCGTTTTGTAGGAGTTTAGTTTCACTGTGACACGAGAATTTTATACATAGAAAAGTCACATGCTTTAGAACCGCACGGATTCGATCGCATTCGATTCGACAGGAATTATTTCTATAGCTTATAATTGACATTCTGGTTCATAAGCTACACCACTGCCAAATATCATCAAAATCTGTTAAGTGGTTTTCGCTTGATAGAGAAACAAACATATACATAATATTAGTTAGATAATAATATTTGCATGAGATATAATATATTGCAATATAACGTAAGTGAAGTGCCCATAATCCGCGGGCTGTGAACTGCTAAATAAATATTCTACTTCAAATAAAACGAACATTTTTCTAAAACAATTCCGTTCAAACCGATTTAATTGTGATGGAGCTTTCGTTATTTGATACATCCAATTTTAAGTTCATACATACGTATGGATTAGTTTTATTTCAAATATTGAACTGTGTCGGTTGCCCTGATTGAATTCCTAGTACCTAGTATATAAAAGTTCATGTTTTGTTTACTGAATCGTGTAAAAATTGTGCGGATTTTAATGAAATTTGCCAAATAGATAGACTTCGATATATAGATAGGATCAAGACGAAGTTTCCGACCCCGATAGTTTTACTTCAAAAAACCTAAATAACATCACTCGGCTAATATAAAAATCTAAGTTAGTAGTTAATTACAATCAATCAAAAGTCAAGTTATTTTTAAAAACAACCATTTTTATGATTCAAAATATACACGACATTATTGCCTTGCGAAATAATAATAAAACAATTAAAACAACAACTTTAAATTGAATTAAACTGAAAAGAATATTATTAGAATTGTTCATTTTATTTCGAATCTTCAACTCCATTAGTGTAAGTTTTTCCAGAATTTTCTCAAACATTTCCAACGTAGCAAGCTTTTATTTAACAAACGAAAAGCAATGAACAGTTCCTATAATTTGTTTTAACGATTGTTTGTGTTTATCAAATACATTTCTTCTTGCAACTTTGTCTCTTTAAAGAACTTCCGAATCGTCATAACTGTAAATAGTAGCTGTAATAAATGTGTAAACAAGCAAAAATATATTAACAATCTATTCTAATATAATACATACGAAAGTAATTCCATATTTCGCCTAAATCACTGAACCGATTTGGATAAAATTTGTTATAAAGATAGCTACAGATACGCAACATAGGATAGGCTTGCAAACAACTTGTCTTCCTTTGACTACGCGGGCGAAGCCGTGGGCGGGAGGCTAGTAAATTTGAAACTGTAACTGTCAGCAATTATGTACCTACAGAAAACAAATTAAAATGACAAATTAACAATGTTAATATGACAAAAGATGATAATTACAAAACCTCAAAACTGTAACAAACTGTGATTAATAATTAATTTTTTTCTTGCCGGTTCTTCTCCGTAGATACTGCTTTCCGAATCGGTGGTAAATATTAAAATATGTAATGACGTTTCAAAAGTGCTTCTAGAAGAAGTCTAATTGAATAAATAAATGATGTTCCCAGTTCCATGCACTAATATATCTTGTTTAAACTGTGTTTGATTTAACAATTAATATAATGAAATTAGAGATATTTCAATTAATATTATGAAATTATTAAGCATTACTAAGTTGTAGATAAAGTTCTTCTATAGTTTTTACAATTACGATACTAAATACTTCACAGCACATACACATAAAAAAATAACAAGTATAATAATTTAAAGCTAAAATTAATACTTAGTTATATTTAATTCTTATCCAAAATTCATTCTATAAAACCACAAATGTAAATTGAAAAATTATAATAATCATGACTTTAATTTTAACTGAAACTAAAAAACATCTTAGACAACTTAGGGCCGATTTTTCAATGCTTGGATAAAACTTATTCGTCGAATAATGTATAAAACTACCATTTTAAAAACGTATTCTAATTGCACGTATTTGACAGTTTACGTGACATTTTAATATTATCGTGTAATACTTTATTGGACGGATGAGTTTTATCCAAGCATTGAAAAATCGGCCCTTAAAAATTAAAATATGATATTAAAGAAAACACAGTCCCAAATTAATAAATCTTCTCAAAATGAATTTCAATTTCTTTAAAAATAAATCTCTCTTCAGCTTAAATAGATAACGCTTTGATAAGTATCTACTAAAGATTCAATAAAAATATACATTCTGCTTGTTTTTTAATTAAGTTCCACTTGACCGTTTTTCTTGAGATGGCATTCACAGAATAACTACGTACTTAAACTGATTTCAATTCAAGATAGAAAGGTAATCGGTATATTTAATTATTTTAACAGGTTTGCGAAAATTGTATGAATTTTATAAACGATTTTGCGAGTGATTTAACCAATTTCGTTAATTATCAGTTAGAGAGCTTTATGCACACGTTTCTATATTAATTTAAATGATCAATCACATTTTTTGCAATTCATAAAAAATGACAAATAGTGAATAAATTTTTTGTCCCTTGCAAATATATAATAAATACCTAGTAGTAAATTCAAGTTACATTACCACGAAAAAATTATGAAACCTAATCCGAAACTTATTTTAAAAAACTGCATACTACGTTACAAAATAACTTTTGTACAAAAATAATAATTGAATTGCTTCACATACCAAACGCATTTCGCATTACAGATTATTTTCACATTAAAACAATTTTTCCACGTAATGTAGCACCATCAACAAAAATATACTATCATCCTGTATTCATCATAATACATCAAAGTAAAGCATTAAATTCAAATCTAGAATTCAGATCCTAAAGCCGATCAATCAATCCTTAACCGTTGAACGAATGAACGAAATAACTCATTCACCTTTCATACCTTTTGCCTCTTATAAGCGCTTTAAATTACAAGAGTTTTCGAACTTCGGCTAGCGGTTTTTAATTAAATGTTCTATTTCGCGGTTTAAATTCGAATATCGAATACATTTTTATTCGTTCAAATTGAAATGCTTCATGAGAGTAGTATGGATATATGAGGTTAGATACGAAGTGAATGAATGGTTTGAATGAATAAAAATATGAAGTGTGATTTATTGAAGATTTGGTTTATAGCATGTTGTTATCTTCTAGTTAAATAAATGAATATAATTGACTAAGGTCCGATTTTTCAATGCTTGGATAAAAATTATCCGTCCAATAAAGTATTACACGATAATATTAAAATGTCACGCAAACTTTCAAATACAGGAAATTAGAATAGATACCTACCTACGTTCTTATAATGGTAGTTTTATTCATTATTCGATGAATAAGTTTTATCCAAGCATTGAAAAATCGGCCCTAAATTGTGTATTTTATATCAAATAGGTATCATAATGGTTTCAATTATTATTATATTAATTTACGTATTTTATTACGTGTTGGCAATTTTATTCAATTATCTTTTAAATATATTAAACTCAAAGGTGACTGACTGACTGACATGTGATTTATCAACGCACAGGCCAAACCACGGATCGAGCTGAAAGGCATGCAGGTAGATGTTAGGAGGTAGGCGTCCGCTAAGAAAGAATTTTGATAAATTCTACCCCTAACAGAATAAAATAGGGGATGAAAGTTTGTATGAAACAGATTTTATGACGTATGCATCCGCTAAGAAAGCACTTTGATTAATTATAATCCATACTAATATTATAAATGCGAAAGTAACTCTGTCTGTCTGTCTGTTACTCAATCACGCCTAAACTACTGAACCAATTTGCATGAAATTTGGTATGAAGATATTTTGATAACCGAGAAAGGACATAGGCTACCTTTTATTGCGAAATATGTACCACGGGCGAAGCCGGGGCGGACCTCTAGTAAAATATAAATACGATACCTAATTAATTATAATACTTATAACGCGAGCAAAGCCGTGGGCAAAAGCTAGTAAGAAATATAATAAAAGCTTTCATAACTGAGAAGCCCGCAGATATTATGTAAATTCAACAAATTCGTACAAAACTATTATACCTATAACTGTCTTCAAACTTTACAATTAAAATAATTTCAATTCGCATATTTGATGGTACCTACTTTATAATAAATTCGTAGCCAAAACTTCTACAGATATTACTTCTCATATTGATCTATTCAAACTCTAAAATAATTTAACTATAGTTATTTTAGGAGTGTTTCTGAATAGTTCTTATACATTAAAATTATTTGCCAACTGCCAGCAAGGATCTCAAACTCAAACTCAAACTCAAACATTTATTTATTCAATTAGACTTCTTCTAGAAGCACTTTTGAAACGTCATTAAGTACATATTTTAACATTTACCACCGATTCGGAAAGCAGTATCTACGGAGAAGAATCGGCAAGAAACTCCATAGTTGCTCTTTTTAATCATGTCAGATTTACAATTTTACAAATTACATATGTAATAATATCATAATATTATATTATCATAATATGCCAAAGAACTGTCCTGTGGTTTTTACGCGACAACCCTCCATGGGTTTTTATCTTCCATATATTCCTTAATACTGTAATAGGCTCTCTTGACAAGTACATTTTTTATATAAGATTTAAATTTAGAACTACTTAACTCTTTAATATTATGAGGAATTCTGTTGTAAAAGCGTATACCTTGGCCCATAAATGAATTTTTAACTTTAGCTAGCCGGAATAATGGCATTTCAATTTTATTTCTGTTTCTTGTGTCATAACAATGTCTATCTCCTACTTTTGTGTGTAAGTAAGCGTTATTATGTACATATAAAATATTATTAAATATATACTGCGACGGTACAGTAAGGATACCAGTATTCTTAAAGAGATCTCTTAGTGAGTCTCGAGCACGCAAATTATATACAGAGCGTATGGCTCTTTTCTGTAATATAAATATAGTTTCTATATCTGCAGCCCTGCCCCATAGCAGAATTCCATAGGACATTATGCTATGAAAGTAGCTAAAGTAAACCAATCTAGCCGTTTCTTCATCGGTGAGATGCCTTATTCTTCTAACTGCATATGCAGCTGAGCTGTGCTTAGCAGCGGTGGTGGTAACATGGGCCCCCCATTGAAGCTTCTCATCTAATGTCAAACCAAGAAAAACAGTCGATTCCACAGGGTATAATACCTCCCCGTTTAAAATAATATTCCTTTTCACCTTTTTTACATTTGGGAGGATAAATTCTACACAATTTGTTTTTTTTGTATTTAATAGTAAATTATTAGCATTAAACCAATTGGATATGCGTAAAAGAGCAGAGTTTACTTCGTCAACATTTGTGTCATGTCTATCCACATTAAAAATTAATGAGGTGTCATCTGCAAACAGTACTATTTCACACATATCCTGCAAATAATAAGGTAGGTCATTAATATACACTAAGAACAAAAACGGTCCTAAGATAGATCCCTGCGGAACACCTATGTTAATCGGCGCACCGCGAGATTTCTCTCCATTAACGACAACGGTTTGTACCCTGTTCTGAAGATATGAAGCTATGAGATCCTGAGCTAAACCTTTGATACCATAAAAATTTAGTTTCCGTAATAGAGTGGAATGTTCTACACAGTCGAAAGCCTTAGAAAGGTCGCAGAATATCCCCAAAGCATTCTTTGAATTTTCCCATGCTTTGTATATATGTGACAAAAGAGCTACTCCGGCATCAGTGGTAGAGCGCCCCTTTGTGAAACCATACTGTTTGGCGTGCAGTAAACCATTTGATGCAAAATGACTATTTAATTGGTTTAAAATTAGTTTCTCGAAGACTTTGCTCAAAGTTGGTAATATGGAAATTGGCCTATAGTTATTACTGTCTTCTTGGTCACCACTTTTAAATAAAGGAATAACTTTGCTAAACTTTAGTAAATCAGGGAATATACCACAGTCGCAACACTGATTAAATATAAACGCTAGTTGATTGGCAATGTTTTCTATGATATTATTTACTAAATTTACAGACATACCCCAGAGATCACAGGTTTTTTTTAAATTTAATGTTTTAAAGGTTTTAACAATTTCATCAGCAGTCACGTGTCGCAATTCAAATAATTTGTTACACTCAGCAACGTGATCCCTCAATAAAGACTCTGCAAGCGCTGAAGACGAATTTAAATTCTTAGTTAAACTAGCAGGGACACTACTAAAGAAATCTTCAAAAGCAAGCGCAACATCAGCACTTTTGTCAATGACCCTACCAGAGTTGACAAGTTTTATGGTACTATCGTTTGATCGGATTTTGCCCAATTCACCATTAATAATTGTCCAAACCGTTTTAACTTTATTGTCAGAGTTGCGTATTTTGTCTCTGATATACAAACTCTTGGCAGTGAAACAAACTTTTTTAAATGTTTTTGAATAATTTCTAACATAACTAAGAAACGACAAGTCTTTGTTATATTGTTTCATACCATAAAACTCGTAAAGAACGTTCCTGCATCTGTGTATACTAGGAGTTGCCCATTGGCTGAATGGTAAATCCTTGGTAATAGTTAAAGATTTAATTTTAAATATTTTTTCATATTCACTATGAATGAACTTAAAAAGATTTGTAAACATTTCACAAGGATTTTTATGAAAGGATTGATTATTCAGGTCAGGTAGTTTATTATCAATATTATTTCTAAATGTATGAATGCCTTTTCTAGTTATAGGCCTAACATTAATTCTTTTAAATGTAGGTATGCAATCCCATTCAAAAACTACTTTCTGGCCACAGTGATCCGAAGTTAGCGTGTTGAGAATATATTTTTCTAAACATTTGCAATCACAGTATATATTATCAATACAAGTTGCAGAAGTAGGTGTTATTCGTGTGGGCTCATCAAAAAGTTTATACAGATTAAATGAATGAAACAAATTAACTATTCGTGTTGCCGTTTGTGTGTGTGAAAGTAAATCAATATTAAAATCACCACATACTATTACCTTCTTTTTACTCCTGCCTAAACGCTTTAATATTTCTTCCATGACTGTCTCAAACAAATTATAGTCACTGGAAGGAGGTCTGTATACGCAAACAATAATGTAACGCTCAAGCTCAACACAGGACAGTTCAATGGTGCGTTCTACAGAAAGGCTAACAATGTCAGTTCGTTCCTTGCATTTTAAACTATTATGTACAAAAATAAGAGAACCTCCATGAATAGCATTTGTCCTAAAGTATATACTTTTTAATTTATAATTATCAATATTTATTAACAACTGACATTGTTTAAGCCAATGTTCTGTTACACAAAATATTTTAATTCTATTATGATTTAAAAATAATTCTATTTCTAACAATTTGCTAGCCAAGCCTTGTATATTTTGATGTACAATGGAAAAAGGCTGCTTAGCTGTTGTCTTACATACTAGTTTAAATCTAGCTTAGGGCTAGTTTGTCTATCAACACTTAACCTAGGTTGATGTATATAATTACTACTACATAAAATTATAGTAGATCGATGGTCTGCTACTGAACATGTATCAGACTGGTTAATAATTTTATATGCTATTAACATAGCAAGTTCTCTCTTATATCTAGATGGCAGATACACTGTATTCTTTGTCAAACAAAAAGATTTTATACAAGAATTTATGTCAAAATATATAAATGCATCACTATGATGATTTGTTAAATTATATAATTTTAAATTGATATTATAGATAAATTTGTTTTGATTTTGTGTCAAACCAGGCAAATATGGCAATGTACACAACATAAATTTGCATTTTGTCTCACTACTAATCTGTATAGTTGCTCTGTTTTAATCATATTAATAGACTAGCTTCCGCCCACGACTTTGTACGTGCATCCCCGTTTTTCCCCGTTCCCGCAAGAATTTCAGGAAATCCTTTCTTAGCGGATGCCTACGTCCTAACATCTACCTGCATGCCAAATTTCAGCCCGATACGTCCAGTGGTTTGGGCTGTGCGTTGATAGATCACTATATCAGTCACCTTTGAATTTTATATAATATATAGATATAGATACATATATAGATAGATTACTTTAACAATAATAATTATGCTTTTAGTTTATTCCATTTACGTGATATCATTTTTGTAATGAACACTGACATCATTAGAGTACTGCCGCAATGAAGTATCCTCGACGCGTGGATATGCGACAATTACTAAAACTACAGTATTTTGATTTATTTATAAAAAGGAAAATTTTAGGAATTTCCCGCATTTTTAAAAGCAGCAATGAAAATTTAAATTTGACACTTTTGGTTTTATGGCAATTATTTATAATGAAAATTTATTTCTTTAGCTTTCACTTTTCATGAATTCAGTATTCAATATTCATGAGAAAATATTGTTTCTAAATGTTTCTAAGTCAAAAATAAGTACTAATATGGTATGATAATGTATATGCATTATTCATATTAAAAGTAAATAGATAAATAAATATAAATAAAAATAAAATAAAATAAAAATAAAATAAAGATCTACCTACCGAAAGATAAGTGTAAGTGTTATGAAATATAACCTAATCGTTTATTATGTTATTATTAATAGTTATTAAACATGCGTCTTTGACCGCCTCCTTGGTACAGTGGTTGACGCGTGAGCGTATAACCGAGGGTCCTGGGTTCGATTCCCGGTGGAGACGAAGAAAAAAAAAATGTCTCGGTCTGGCAGGACACAGAAGGCTGATCACCTACTTGTCCCTAAAGAAAATCGATCAGTGAAACAGATGTATGCATAATGCATCTGCCCCTTACCCCACTACGGGGATACGGGACTTCACTACTGTATAGGTAAACATGCTTCTAGTAAATATTCGTGCAATAAATACATGAAAAAACGATTTTCTTTAAGTACAAAAGATAATAATCGTAGACTTTGGTTGTACCTCTTACAGCAATATCTTTCCAACTGACTGAATAGGATGAAAGAATATGTAAAGATATATTGAAAAAAGAGGCTTCTAAATATATTGAATACTAGCTTTCCGCCCGCGGCTTCGCCCGTGTTTTCAGAGAAAAACCCGTTCCCGTAGGATTTCCGGGATAAAACCTATCCTATGTCCTTTCTCGGGTATCAAAATATATCCATACCAAATTTCATGTAAATTGGTTCAGTAGTTTAGGCGTGATTGAGTAACAGACAGACAGACAGAGTTACTTTCGCATTTATAATATTAGTATGGATTAAATCTGCTGTTATATTGTACTGTTGATTGAATTTATGAAAAAATCTCCTTATAGTCACACTAATTTGATTAATTGTAAATGAAAAATATTATTATATTACTTTTATAATAATGGATGTAGTCTTCTTATTATTATATACCTTTAAATACTAGTTGCTCGCCCCTGCTTAACCCCGTTTTTTTAGCTTTCTAACCATAACACGTCATTATTTTTAGCGAAGTCGGATAAAGAAAAGCGTCACCTGCAAGTGACAGACATCACAAACAAGTATTAGTGGGAAATGCGTTTCCTAAAATGGGATTCCGAATCTTTATGGGATACAAGAAAGATCATTGTAAAAGATGATGGGATTTGTAAATAATAATTAATAATATATAATAATTTTATATAATAATAAAAATATTATTTACAAAATTAAAATAATTACATTATTTTTTACTATATATTATTTATGTGACTATTAATAGGCGATTGAATACTACTATTTATTATTTGTCTCACTATTATTATAAATAGTATGAGGACTGCCAGTTAATTTTACTTTTTACGATACGATTTTAAATGTTAAGTAGGTTAAGAGGCGGAGTATTATGCAAGCAATCCAAAAATACAGTATGTTTAAAAAATATGAATGAAAATTAAGAAAAGTTAATAATTGTTGCACGTTTCCATTTTATTTAATTGCCTAGCGTCATTTTCGAGTAAGATATCGTAGAGCTCTCTTATCTTCTTGTTAAAATATTTAATTTCGTTTTAACTTTCAGATTTTATTTTTTATGTACACTGTCCCTATAAATAATAGTATTTTATTATAAGAATAAACTAATTAATTATTAATTTGATTTTGGTGCCTAAAAAAATTATTGTCATATTTTAATGATTATTGAGCAATAACAGATAATTAAAGCATTGTTTTTACAATAAATAAATTGATAGTAAATATTATTTAATAACACGGACAATAAAATAATAAAATATCATTACCACCTGCAATATGAACCTGAACTTGACAACTTGAACTTTACAATCAACGTTTTCTGAAAAAAAAATATCACCATAAAAATCCGTTACTCACCATACGGAACGTATTCCTGGTACACAGCACAACACTATCAAACGTCACTCATCACGACACATCACTAGTTAGCGCTTAGGGCACGTTCGCACAGCGCGGCAGCCGAGTCGCTTGTGCCGGGACCGCCCCGCGCAACCCCCGCCTATGGTATCAGACTCCATAAAAATATCACACCCTGTACTGCGCAATGCATAAATTACATGCATGTAAATATTTTTGAAGGTTTCACGTTGATTAAATGTTCCTTGTGGTGTACGAATGGTCAGAATTTAATCAAATGTCTGTGGAGTCAAAAATGTTATGATTACTGGTTTTTGCCCTGAAATTATTTAAAAACGTAGTGTACTATTAAATAGTCAATTTTCTTTCTACTTTCATTATTCAATTTTAATTATCTGTACTTATTGAGCTTCCTTTAATTACGTTGAACACTGAGAGTTTTTATTCGACCATTGTAAAGCTTTATATTTACTACTAGCTGCTCCGCGCGGTTTCACCCCCGTGGCTCCACCCCTGTTGGTCGTAGCGTGATGATATATAGCCTATAACCTTCCTCGATAAATGGGCTATCTAACACCGAAAGAATTTTTTAAATCGGAAAAGTAGTTCCCGAGATTAGCGCGTTCAAAAAAACAAACAAACAAACTCTTCAGCTTTATAATATTAGTATAGATAAAGCTTTCCTTGGATTCCAGGAAAACTTTGTATTCTTATTTACTAGGTTCCAAAATACGTCATAAATACCTAATAATATATGTATTGTTTTAGTATAATATTATTATCTTTTCCTGAGATATTTATTGCACGACTCATGCAAAGCATAGCGAGTGCTTTTTTGCGATCCAACAATTATTTGTTTTACAATAGTTTCGCAACTGTTTAATGAATTATTCTTCTTATACAAAAACATAGTGGATAGGTAAGCAAATTGAATTATTATAAACAACAAACATTTGAATAAATATTACAGAAACCTAGATTAAATTTACAGGGAAAATGATTTTTCCTTTATGATATTCAAGGTGTAATAAACCAAGGAAAAGTCAATGCATTAATCCTCTGAAAGGCTCAGATTTCTATAATTTTTACAGAATTTATTGGCTTTACCTCTCGTCGTGTCTCTGGATAATCGAATTTTTCATATTGGATTCGACCTACTTCCTCTTTTGAGTTGACATTTTTGCATATAATTTAATAAGTTAAGAAATATTTCTCTTCCTCAATAGTGGAGCGTTATATTCATGATATTGTTCGTCTGTTATGTAGCTTCTAAAAGGACAATTCGATATGTACCTATGTGTTTTTTGTCTGATCAATACAAGTACCTAGTCAATAAAATATATTCTGATTAAGAATTTCACATTTGTATCACATGTTTTGTAATATGTAATATGATTTTTATACCAATAGGCTCTACCTTTTTATAGATGTCCTCTTATTTCTTACATGTATGAAGATGTTTTAAATCAATTCTTATATTATAAAACTGAAGAGTTTGTTTGCTTGTTTAAACGCAATAATCTAAGGCACTACTGGTCCGATTTGAAATATTATTTCGGTGTTAGATAGCCCATTTATTGAGGAAGGCTAAAGGCTCACATCACGCTATCATCACGCTAAGACCAACAGGAGCGGAGCAATGCTGGTAAAACCGGGGGGCACAGCTAGTTGTTTTATATTTCATATGTCAAAGCATACAAATATAAAAAATACATTAATATAGCGTTCCAGTACAAGTTCAATACCCTGATATATTAAAGGTGAACTGAACTAAGCTTCGTCTGTATTGAACAGAAGATTAATGATACTCTAATATACTGTGATGACTGTATTTTGTCATTTGTATTTTTTTTTAACCTATAGAAATGTAAAATACACAATGTATTATATAAATAGCTTCGAACATTATGAACGAAAAAGTGATATTATTTTTAATCTTGTCTAATGTATAATGTTTCTCTAAGTTTACTAATTTACGTTAGTAAGGATCTTGTTGTAGAAATTAAAACTCATAACGTATTTTAAACACGATTTATTCAGTATATTATGATTTAACATGAAGTTTCGAAAACTTTACCTACAGTGATAAGTGAGCGTGGTCACGGGGAAACGCTATAGTGAATAAATCTCGTTTAAAATGCGTTGAATAGTCTTTAATTACTGAATGTATACCTAATACTCACGTACAATAAACACACAAAATAATGTGTTGTAGTTTTGTTAAATATTGGTAATGATAAACAAATAAATTTTGTTATGTTTTCAAAAGATATCGGATCTGTCCGAAAATGTAAAATTTTGTGCAATGGATACTAAAATAAATATAAATTTGTATTATCTCTGTTTTATTTTACTTCATTTACTTCCACATCTCGTAAACTTGGTTTTCTGCTACGAATAAAACGTTATTCGTAGATTTTCTGGTTATTTTAGAACATCTTGTTGATCTTCCTCTAGCTACGAAACGGTTGAACAGAATTGAATTCAGTTGCTTGCTGAATGCATATTAGGTAGATATAAAAATATCACTTTCTCGTTATTGCAAGAAAGAGAAGCTTGTAACTTCTATAAGTTTTTATAAATATTCGCAAAATATGAAAATTATACACACTGCATTAGGTAACAATGTATTCTTTTCCTACAAGAATGCGGATATAAAGGTAATATTAATTTCAACTTTCACAAGTAATTTAAGTATTTTATAGTTAGATTTTTAACTGACTTCACAACACAATTTGCGTCCTCTTTATAATAATATTATGAATTGTCGAAGACTCGAATTTCTCAACTCCAATGAATTTTTTTCGTTCTCGAAGTTTACGCAAACAATTTCTTCCTTGACCTCTTATTTTTGTCTTACAGTTATTATTCATTGATTAACATTGAATCTAAACAAAGTTAATCAGAAAGACGCGGGTTCGAATCCCACCTGGTTTTAATTTTCTTTAAAAATTTCTTATTAAGAAAAAGAATGCTATGAAAAAAAAAATTGAATTAGGTTGATTTTTAATACTCTCGAGCAAAATCAGATATAGACAAAAAAAATCACGCAACGTATATTTGGTATATTTAAAGAAAGGCAAACGGAATTACTAAAGGAGCTTTAAGCTTACACGCGAAGTCTTTAGAATAATTATGAATTCAAAGGTTTTCCTTTTTTACGAACGCTCGCGCGTGTTATGTAAAGGTTATATGAATCTAAATACTGTATTCATTTAAATAATTTATCACTAAGGTTGCAATTAAATGTTATATAGGTACTATAATATATAAATCTCATGTCACAATGTTTGTCCTCAATGGACTCCTTAAACCACTTAACCGATTATAATAAAATTCGCACACCATGTGCAGTTCGATCCAACTTGAGAGATAGGATAGTTTAAACATGTAGGTACCACAGGCGAAGCCGGGGCAGACCACTAGTATACTATAAAAATTTATTTTATACGGTTGTTGTACACAACTGTTTGAATAAAAATGTTCTTACTTTTGAGATAAAACTGTCTCTTTGCCAGTATTTTAAATTGATCGTTAAAAATACATGATATACATCAGCACTATGCGATTCGGAATTTTATAGCATGAACGCATTTTATATGTGACTAGCGGTCCGCCCCGGCTTCGCCCCTGGTACATATTTCGCAATAAAAGGTAGCCGTGTTCTTTCTCAGGGTCTAAAGATTATCTGTGCCAAATTTCATCAAAATCGGTCCAGTAGTTTATGCGTGAAAACCATACATACATACATACATACAAACCTTTCCTCTTTATAATATTAGTATAGATAACTATTTCCATTGTAATATAAAGTTCTGAATGAGCGTGAATATACTAATTATTTAAATGTTCCCTGATGTTAGGTACCTGTTTCAATTTTAGATGAAAAATCAAGCGAAGAGTGAACGGGTACCTTCTAGGGAAGCGCGCTCCATCATAGACCATATCTCAGCTTACCATCAAGCGTGATCGTGGTCCAGCGCTTCCCTATCTAATATATATTATAAAGGCGAAAGTTTGTAAGGATGTATGGATGTATGGATGTATGGATGTTTGTTACTCTTTCACGTAAAAACTACTGAACCGATTACAATGAAATTTAGCACACATAACTTGGATTAACACATAGGATAGTATTTATCCCGGAAATCCCACGGGAACGGGAACTATGCGGGTTTTCCTTTGCAAACGCGGGCGAAGCCGCGGGCGGAAATCTAGTCATACAATAAAAAAATAAATAAATAGTATTCAATCACTAAATAGAAAGCTTCATTAAATTTAGAAACCTCCAATGGAGAATAAGAGTAACTTTACGTTAATTTTTTATGTATTTCTGTTTCTATATGTATCTTCTTTTAATAGATGGTCTTGCGAACTGGTTTTGTTGAGATGTTTCTTACCAGACACCACAGAGATAGCAAAGGCAACTAAAATTAGTTATTTACTGCTGATAACTAATTTGAAATTCATAGCTACAAATTTAAGCACGGCATTAGAACTAGACATCTAGACAACTGCTATATCTACTAAACATTGCTAGGTACAAGATTTAATATTAAATGTAACCACATTCAAATTGCTTCATATTCCTTAAAACTTAAACATCTACCGTCTTATTGCAAAACACGAACTAACTAAGAACCAGGTCTAAAACGTAAACGTATTTTTTTATTACAAAACATGTTTACAAAACAATAGATCCATATCTATTGTTTAAACCTCTGTACTTAGTTGAACCATGACTTTTATTAAAGTGAAACTTTTATTACATCGTCTCAAACTTTTTGGTCTGTGTAACGCACAGACATAGATAGACTACGCAAGTACCGCGATCTGTATGAAAACCAAGCGTGTCATATTTTTTGTACTGACCTTGACGCGTTATGACGTCACGAGCGCTTTTTAGTGATGGTAATTTCATTTTACGCTAAATCGATTAGGACGCCACTCGCGCGGCGATTCTAGTATCGTCCTATCCCATCGAAGTAAATCGAAAGAAATCAGATCAAACTAGATCTATGTCTAAGAGGTAATTAAATAAATGAATCGTAATCGATTACTAAATCGATTCAAGACAGAAAAATGATAATTACCATAGACAGAGGAATGATAAAATAAATTTATAAACCTTTTAATATTCTAACAAGTAAACTAATGTGTTTTAGCTTTTTCTTACATATGCCCATTGAGTTACCGTGCACTACGTACTAGAGAGGCCATCGAAAGAAAGTAATGAAACTGTCAATCAATCAATCTTTATGTCCCGTTGCATCAATCCATTTTTCTTTTATGTTCGGGTTACTTGGAAAACTGAAAAAACAAACATAGCCTAAGCAATAAGGAGTTTTGACAAAAAAAATCTATGCCTTTTTTTCTGAAAAATTGCTCCTTCAAATTATCATTTTTCTGTTCGATTATAAAATCGATTAGAATCGAGAACTGTTGCATCAAATGAACATCACTAACCACAAAATTGGACAGAAAAATGAGAACAGAAAAATGAGAAGACGCTATTCATTGCTTGTTATCATACGACTCGATCTTTACCGTGCCAAGTAAAAGCCGCAATGTATTCCGAATCATTTCGTATGATTTGGTATCCGTGTTTGTCACGATCGTTTTCCACAGATATTCTTAATTTGATTTAAAAATAAATAGTGCATATTCTGATTAGAAAATTACTTACCGGTGGAAGGGAACATCTCTGCTAACTCGGCTACTCACAGCTGTGGAGTTTCTACAGTTTATAACGGCGTAATTCGGCATTTTACTTTATTCAGCTTCACGTCTTTCCTTGGCGAACTGCAAGCGCGGACTGAGTGTAGGCCAGCGTCAAGTAAGTTTCATAATCTTAGTTTGGACACGGGAAGTACATACACTCGCTTAGTCTATCTTGATACATGTCCGTGGTGTAACGCATGTCGCGTGTATCGTGGCTGCCGAGTAGGTATACCTACTCGGCAGCCGACCGTCACGCGACATGCGCTACACAAAGCAGTGTTCGGAACCGTTCGAACCACAGACATAGATAGACTACGCAAGTACCGCGATCTGTATGAAAACCAAGCGTGTCATATTTTTTGTACTGACCTTGACGCGTTATGACGTCACGAGCGCTTTTTAGTGATGGTAATTTCATTTTACGCTAAATCGATTAGGACGCCACTCGCGCGGCGATTCTAGTATCGTCCTATCCCATCGAAGTAAATCGAAAGAAATCAGATCAAACTAGATCTATGTCTAAGAGGTAATTAAATAAATGAATCGTAATCGATTACTAAATCGATTCAAGACAGAAAAATGATAATTACCATAGACAGAGGAATGATAAAATAAATTTATAAACCTTTTAATATTCTAACAAGTAAACTAATGTGTTTTAGCTTTTTCTTACATATGCCCATTGAGTTACCGTGCACTACGTACTAGAGAGGCCATCGAAAGAAAGTAATGAAACTGTCAATCAATCAATCTTTATGTCCCGTTGCATCAATCCATTTTTCTTTTATGTTCGGGTTACTTGGAAAACTGAAAAAACAAACATAGCCTAAGCAATAAGGAGTTTTGACAAAAAAAATCTATGCCTTTTTTTCTGAAAAATTGCTCCTTCAAATTATCATTTTTCTGTTCGATTATAAAATCGATTAGAATCGAGAACTGTTGCATCAAATGAACATCACTAACCACAAAATTGGACAGAAAAATGAGAACAGAAAAATGAGAAGACGCTATTCATTGCTTGTTATCATACGACTCGATCTTTACCGTGCCAAGTAAAAGCCGCAATGTATTCCGAATCATTTCGTATGATTTGGTATCCGTGTTTGTCACGATCGTTTTCCACAGATATTCTTAATTTGATTTAAAAATAAATAGTGCATATTCTGATTAGAAAATTACTTACCGGTGGAAGGGAACATCTCTGCTAACTCGGCTACTCACAGCTGTGGAGTTTCTACAGTTTATAACGGCGTAATTCGGCATTTTACTTTATTCAGCTTCACGTCTTTCCTTGGCGAACTGCAAGCGCGGACTGAGTGTAGGCCAGCGTCAAGTAAGTTTCATAATCTTAGTTTGGACACGGGAAGTACATACACTCGCTTAGTCTATCTTGATACATGTCCGTGGTTCGAACAGTTTCACTTTTACCGTGGTTTCATAAAACCACGCAACATTTTTTTTTATCTTACTACCACCAATATAATATTACAATGTAACAATTTTAGTCTTTGAAATCACAGTATTATCAACATAGATTCGTAGGTATAAAAGGCACGAGATTAACTTTGTGACATACAAAATATGCTTGTTCTTAGAGTATAAATACTGAAATTATACTGACTTTATAGTCGACTATCTGTGCCCCGCGGTTTTACCCGCATTGGTCTAAGCGGGATGATATTATATAGCCTTCCTCGATAAGTGGGCAATCTAATAGGTACCAAAAGTATTTTTCAAATCTGATAATTAGGACCACTGGAATAGTTCCTGAGATTAGCGCGTTCAAACAAACAAACTCTTCACCATTATAATAAAAAGTCTATTTAAGTTTTTGTAATAACACCGATAACGTTTTCCCTAGAAAATAGAAGCTTAAAAATGTATTCATTTAATAACGATCCGTGTCAACCAATACAAGTTAAAATTCCTCACACTTCCTCCCATAAAAAAATAGTATGAACTAAAAATTCTATGTCACACAACATGATATGGTCATAAAAATAGTAAATAAAACAACGGTGTCAATACACAGCGCTTGAAAAAAGAGTATTTTCATGGCGCGAGTTATTTTTCACTGATATTTTCATATTAAAAGGTTTCGCTTTTATTAAATGCGTTATAAAACGACAGTTTTAGCTGTAATCCACTTCGGTGAATGTGTTCCGTGTTCAGTAGAATGCAGTTAAATAAATATCGTATTGCTTTGATATTATTTTTCGTTCGTAAATTCTTTTAATGTTAGCCTTTGTAAAAAATATTGTAAACTAGCGGTCCGCCCCGGCTTCGCCCGTGGTACATATTTACGTTTTCTCTACATAAGAACCATCCTCGTACTTCAAGGAATATAATAAAAAAAGAATGATCGAAATCGGTTCAGCCGTTCTCGAGTTATGCGCTTACCAACACATTTTGCGATTCATTTTTATATATAAGATATTTATTGAATGTAAACAATATATTAGACCTGTATTTACAGAACAATATATTAAATCTAAATCTTTACCAAACCCTGAAAATAAAGAATTCTTTCATTTTAATCGTGTCATAAAAATAATTAGCTAATTTTATATCACGATTTAATTTTGCTTTATACATTATCGTTGCTGAATGTTAAATATTACAATTTACAACAATATTTTAAAGTGAAACTTTTATAACATCGTCTCAAACTTTTTGGTCTGTGTAGCGCATGTCGCGTTACGGTCGGCTGCCGAGTAGGTATAAAGCAGTGTTCGTACGTAAGTCATTATCGTACAAATACGATAATTTTGTGCCTAAGTTTCACTTTTACCGTGGTTTCATAAAACCACACAACATTTTATATATTTTTAATAACACTATCTTGAACTTTTAAAAAATGACACCAAAATGAAAAACCTAACCACCTAAAAAGCGTAAATCAAACACAACCAAATCGCAACCCAAATAATAACAAACAATTCAATTCTATCCAGGCAAGTCGTTAACAGTTTTACTTATAAAAACTAGAATTCTCGCAAAACTAAGAAAACAGACGACGCTAGCGTGGGTCGTGTAAAAATGTAATAATTTTCTCAGCACTTGCGAGAAAATAGAATTTCTATCCACTTTAATTGTATGAAAGAAGCGATCGTATCGAGATATTGGTTGGATGTATTTTAATTCAATGAAGGTGCGTCGTGGTTTAAGACTTTTCACTTTATTGGTGATTATTTGCGTGGTTTTAAATTTAGGTATGTTTTAATGAAATATTTTCAAACACTATATAGCAATAATGTTGTTGTTTTGTATTATTTTGTTTCAATACATTGTTGGATGCTATTAATAATTATATAAAATCAGTATAGACATGCATTGTCCATGAAATCTTGTTTTCTTCCTTATAAATTATGTAAATTATTGAAGTGAAACTTCTTTATCGGGGTTGGACAAAAATTTAGTGTAACATTTTTGCGTTACGCCGTACGCGTGACATTTTTGCGTTACGCCGTACGCGTGACATTTTTGTGTTACGCCATACTCGTGACATGTTTAAGGTCATAAAGAAGTTTCACTTCTTACGTGTGTACTCTAGTACACGCATACATTTTTTTTAAATCTTTTCTTTGCCCATCTCCACTGCATAGTGTATCTTAGTAAAGTTATTATCAATACAACACTGTACAGAAAAAGAATTTTTTTTTCAGGAATCAATTTTCGAACATATCCTCAATTCCGCACAAACGGAAATAGCTTACTGAAAAAAAACAATATCTAAAAGAACAATAGTCAATAAAGCAAGATACAATACAACGTACATTACAAGAATTACGCCTGTTAATTGGTTGTAAGTCGACATTGTAACAAACCTTCAAGTGGAAACTTACAAAGGAAACTGGAACACATAACTCTGTAATAAAATCGTAGGAACCGCGCTTCGAATGGTATACAATAACGCGGGTTGTTTCACACGCGCTGCGTTTACGTATGCTTATTGATTGTAACGCAAATAAATATTTACTGATATAATATGTTACATAACATAAGACTCTATCTCAACTCAAACTAATAAAAGCTTCAATTGGCGGCAGAGGGCCGTCGACCGGGCTCAGTGGCGTGCATTGGAAGAAGCCTTCGTCCAGCAGTGGACAATCAAAGGCTGGTAATGATGATGATGATGTGAAGAGTAAGTTTTATTACATTGTCAAACACTTCACCTATATTGTTTCGAGTAATCAATGTAAGATACGATGTCTAGTATCTTGGTATATTTACATTGAAACAAAACAGATATAAGTAACCTTCTACTAAATAATACTACCCATTACCCAACATCCAATATTTGGACATAGATTGCCATGCAACGCTACAATATACAATTACATTAATGCATACCACGTGAGATAACCAAAAGTGTAAGCCAGTGCATTGCACTATAAAAATGTCAGATATTCAAAAATTAGTGCATGTTAAAGATCACATGGCACATGTGAAATATTACAAAGCGGAGCGTTTGCGGCTCAGGTTTCGCTTCAAAAATGGAACCCGAAAAGGAGCGTTTTTAACGCGGACAGTATGAACATGGCATAATAAAACCCTTTCAACAATGTGCCAAAGAATTAGATGAACTGAAACCAATTATAGACACGTCACGTCACGCATTTCTTTACAAATTTGAAATTACTTTCTCGCGTTGATCAAAGTTTCGATGTATTTATAGAACCCGTCCCACGTCTTTAAATAGTTTATTCTTTGATACATTTTTGTGATCATTTTATGCTACATTTGTTATGAGATTCTGTTTTTTTTAATTATGGGAGGAAAAATATATTATCATTATTTTTAACACGCTTTCCTGTATGTTTGTATGTAGATAAGTGACTCCTTTAGACTCGAATTCGATCCACTTTAAACGGGTACATTTAATTCAAACTTTGTACAATCAAGGATCGATTGACAATACAATAATTTCATGATTTGTGTGCGTGTTTTTCAGGTTTTTTTATACTTAGTTTTTTAATTATCTGATTACTCTAGACTTAAAAAGATGCATGTTTTTTGAACAATTTGTTGAACAATTTAAATAATGATAGGTACTCTAGCATTGGACACAACAAAAGATGGCTTTCCAAAAAGCGCTGTATAAAATTGTGGAAGTCTAGCAATGCTTTGTAATATGTTATTTCGTACCGATAATATTTTCAATAAGAATATTTTTTATAGTTCTCTTCACTTCTATCTTCTATGAGCCAAGAATAACTAAGCATATTTTAATGATTTTTTATGACTAAAAAAATTGGTTGTCTGTAAAGTCGGTTTACTGACGATAGTTGAACGTGACGTCGTGACAACGTCCGATTGTGCTTCTTTGTCGCTCGTTCCGCGCTCTCGCTTGCACTTCAAGCCTTACATGGAACGTCTCAGAGCGAGGTAACGCCGCATGAGTCATGTTTTTTCGTGCGTGCAGCCGGCTCTATCGAATTATAAGACGTTGTCACGTCAAAAATATGACCTACCTGGGGCGGACCCAGGTAGGTCATATAAGGAGTGGAGTAGGCTGGAGTTACACAAAATTTAATTTGATAAGGTTGAATGACTCGCATCTGAAATGTATGTTATTCTATGAGTAAATGTGAACATTTATAGTCTATTAGAGATATTTCTGTCCAGGATCAGAGGCTATATTTATAGCTGGAGTATTGCCAATTTGATTGTTACAGGAAATATATTTTGTGCTATTGTCGAATTGGACGTCTCCACGTCTTTCTCTGTTCCACACGTTCGCTCCATCGATTTTTATCCGATTGCTGCTTGCGGTCAAATAATTTAATCGTTTGGAATTATGGCGGGAAACGTGACGTTAGATTTTAACATGACATGTTAGTGTACCGTGAATTATCTCTGCTATGGTTTTATTTTCTTCGTATAGCATTATCTGCATCCACCGTTAATGAGTTTTCCCTTTTAGTCCTAATGTTCCTAGACCTTATGAAATATCAGCATAAATAGTAGTCTCAGTTACTCCTTATTAACTGCTATCTGACAGTGAAAGTCTCGTCAAAATCGGTCCAGCCGTTCCAGAGATGAGTCGGAACAAATAAACTCTTAAATGTTTACACAGTACATATATTTTGATATATGTACTGTGTAAACATCCACAATCATCAAACATACAATCAATAAAAAATCGGATATTCGATAATCGCTAAGAAAGAAAATATCTTTGGTATATAAATAATTCGTTTTGAAAATATTGAAGTTGAAAAATATTACTATATTTAGATTTAGATAGTATCGAATAATTACTGTGTTCGAAGAAAATGTTTACAAAAGTTTTTCTTTTTAAACTTTTAAATTATTGTGTTTATATTCTTTTACCAATAATAACTCGTAGCTACGAAAATGAATGAAAATAAAGGTATTAAAAATATTTTCATAGTTTCTTAGAAGTAACGTCTTTCTTTGAAATATTTAATCTAATAGGTATTTAATATGTTTCATACATTTTATAATTCGAAAATAATGTCGAACAATCCTACTATAAATACATATTATAAATGCGAAAGTTTGTGAGGATGTGATGTGTGTGTTTGTTACTCTTTCACGCAAATACTACTGAACCGATTACAACGAAATTTAGCACACATATCGCTCATTTGCTTCTATAACGTGACAAAGTCAAAATCTCAATTGTTGGGAAAACGCATTTGAAAGTTTAAAATTCTTGTAACTTTTTAATTATTATGCTTAGACTATTCAGCTCAATACAACATATTAAAACGTTCTCGTTTTTTTGAATCAAATTGTATTCAGAACAATAAGTCGGTTATTAAATTTATTATGATTATTTATTTCAGAAAGGGCCCTTCTTGTTGCGTTTTTCTTGTAAAAAGTGTGCAGTATTGCGTTACAAACAGATATGTATCATTTTTCTTGAAAAAAAAAATTCAATAAAAATCTAAAACTTTACAAGTTATGTCGTATTGTTACGTTTTATTGATAATCAGTAATCTAAATGTATTGGAAATTTTAATTAAAACGTGTTACTGTAGTAGAAATCTTTTTATTTTTGTACTTTGTTTTACAAAATGAAAGATATTTTTGCGAAATTATTGTGTAACTTTCTCTGAAATACAAGTAATATACACATTTAAAAAAATATACAATTATAACCAGACATTAATATTTTTTGTTTTACTTTTACTCACAAACGTTGGCAATTATAATATTACGACCCGCCCCGAATTCGCACGGGTGCAATCCTGATACCATCGATTTTTCTGAAGACTTTTTCATGTGTTAAATACTTAGTAGGTAAATTATTTTGATAAATCTCGTAGGGTTCAGAATTCGTTTGCAATGCAGGCGGAAAATAATTATTTACAACATCACATTAGAAACGTCAAAAATAACAGTTCATTCACCTATTTATGGATGCTCTTATATTGGATGCTATTATACAATATACATATAAACCTTCCTCTTGAATCACTTTATCTGTTAACAAAAACTGCATCAAAATTGCAAAACGGCAAGCATTCGGCCGGGGAAAACGACTTTGTTTTATATTTTGCTTATCTCAGTAATATTAGGAAACTAATCTTTATTGCGGGTCCCGGTCAAACATAAATCAAATAAACATATTAGCAAAACAAATCACAGGTTCTTGTCTCGAGACAGCTTCTTGATCTCTCCTAAATTCCAGTAATCTTTCAGTATTTCACGGTGTTGTTCTTAGGAAAAAAAAATTGACACTTGATAATGCAGGTTTCCTTGCAGGATTCTCTTTTAGTTGACGGGGCGGCACAGTTTTTTTTGTGATGCTTTCGATTCGTAGGACTGTCTTGCAATTTTTAACTGATTTGTAATATTTTTTTTTCATTTTTCTTTATTCAGTGGTATTTTTTACTCGTTTATGCTATAAAATAAATTGATTGTTTAATTCATTTGTATTTCGAGAATCGGTATGATCTTTTCGTTTTTCTAACTTAAGTGAATGTAAAATAAAATAATGAATATTTTTTCGTACAAGATTTACAAGCTTCCTAGACCGTGATTCCATCTGAAAAATAAATTAAGTAATCAGACAACATTTTTATCATTTATAATGCAACATTGTAGCGTATTCGTTGTAAAAATGTATTATTTTTTATCAAGAATGTGTTAATTTGAGATAACCAACATAAATACCAAACATTTTGTACTTTTATTATCAACTGTAACGGAACATCTTAAATTAACCAACAAAAAACATTGTTTATTTCAGCAACAACGGGACAATCCTATGTAAACCGTAGCATGCGAATACTATTTTTACTACAATAATGACCCACATCCAAATGTCCCGTTATAGCTGCAAATATAAATCAGTAAAAAAACAAAAAGCTGTACTTACCTTTCAGCAGAACCGTGATACAATAAGCTGTTACGTTTTTACCGCAATCGGGCAGCAGTTTCCTTCTCAAGGGAGCAGCGACAACTGACTTAAACCGTTCTTGCATTAAATTCAAGAGCAAAAAGAGATTTCGCTAAACCGATAGTCGCCGACCTTTTCCCTCATAACTCGGTCATTTTTGGAGCTAGAAATATCGCGTTTTAGCAGCAAGTAGAGCGCGATGCGACGGATTCTACTGTATCATTATTCCATAACGATACATATGCTCGTTAACACGTTCTTGTCGCAAATGAGCGATATCTGTGCCTCCAGTGAATAAGGGAGTAAGACGAGTTATTCCCTTTGGTTTTTATTGCACCATTGGATTCAGCTCGTCAAAATACACAACATATCAAAAGGTCATATCTCTAGCTGCGTCCTAACCCATTTTTTCGAATGACCCAAACGGTATAAGTAGGGTGTGATTAACGGTATAAGTTACCTTATCCATCATTTTAGGCAATCGTCATTTAACATCATATCTTACACATACAAGCTTAAAATTTTGAATTAATAAAGATTTAGTATTGATATATAGTTTTTTGTCTCTCCTGAAAAGTGCTGTTTTTGAGTTATTCCCTTATTCACTGGAGGCACAGATATAGTGGGTAACTTGGATTAACACATAGGTTTTATCTCGGAAATCCCACGGGAACGGGAACTATGCGGGTTTTTCTTTGAAAACGCGGGCGAAGCCGCGGGCGGGAAGCTAGTTTTTCATAAAGTGATAAGAGTGCAGAATGTTTGCCGGGACAGCTAGTAGAGTGTATAAATACTATAGAAATACAGTGGAGTCCCATGTCCCCTAGTGGGGTAAGGGGCAGATGCATTATACTGTATCTGTTTCACTGATCGAATTTCTTTAGGGACAAGTAGGTGATCAGCCTTCTGTGTCCTGCCAGACCGAGACATTTTTTTTTCTTCGTCTCCACCGGGAATCGAACGCGGGACCCCTCAGTTTTACGCTCACGCGTCATCCACTGTACCAAGGAGGCGGATAGAAATACAAATACAAGTAAAAAAATTATACATTGTTATAAGATACGCTGAATCATTCATTTTATTTGCCTTCGAACTTTGATGTTTTTGTGCCTCGTATTATTATATACCTTTTACAGTTGAATGAACGTAATAACGTATAGCGTACCTAGTATTATGGGATAATTTGCTTTTTTATTTATAAAAATTAAATTCTATATTTCATGTTTTATATTCCTGAGATTAGAGCATTAAAAATACAAATTCAGAGGAGACTTCATAAAGTGCAATAAAATCCGTAATTCAATGAACAAACCCAGCAAAACTTCAATCGAAACTATTCTCAAAATTCCTCAGAAACACCGCACCAATAGTTCCAACAAAATTACCAAGTTAAAATTTCAAAAATACGAAACAGCTGTATTAAAATTCATGCCTGCGGCTCTCATCCCACGCGCTGGAATAATCCAGTTTATCTTAGTTACTGAACTCAATTACGTTGAGCTGCGTCATAATTTTACAGTAGATGGTATTTAAGAGCTAATATTTCATCCTAGGTAACGCTATTAAGGTAGCCTTGCCGTACGGCAGGATTATAGCAGAAAAGTGTTAGTTTAGCATTGTCAAGAACGGTGCAATATTTTAAGAATAATCACTACGTATTGTAAAATATAGTCACCTGACAACTATGTAGGCGTTAAACTGAAAACTGCTACACCGATTTTCATTATGTTTTCACCAATGGATAGCGAGGAAGGAAGTTTTGAAGAAAATTGCGGGCAGAAAGGTACTGGATATTAAATAGTAGCTGTGCCCTGCGGTTTTACCCCCATTGCTCCGCTCCTGTTGGTCTTAGGGTGATGATATAATTATATCCTATAAACTTCCTCGATAAATGGGCTATCTAACACCGAAATAATTTTTGAAATCAGACCAGTAGTTCTTGAGATTAGCGCGTTCAAACAAACAAACCGTTCAGCTTAATATTAAAAGTATAGATTTGTTTATCAAGGTATGTTCCTGATATTAGAAGTAGGAAGGAAAAGGAAGTAGGAAGATACCGGTATTCAGAAGAATAAATACAATTTTTACTGTTAGTTTATACATTTTATTCAATTCTTGTTATCGTCGAAAGATATGCTCTTTCTTCCATGAAATTTTATATTTTCTTACTTTTGTTTCCCATGTTTTTCTGTTGTCTTTTAAATATGTAACAATAACCACAGTATATATCTACATGTTTGTTTAGCTTAATTAATAACAATATTTCTATTCTAAGCTCCTATAATTAAAAAAAAATTTTCTGTATAAATCATTAAAAAAGACGTTTTACAATATATATAACTATGTATAAGGTATTAAGAAAGACAAATTGCATTGTTATTTTGTAAGATTTTTACTGTATGTGTACAAAAAGTTTTAATAAATAAAGTTTTAAAGTTTTAAATTTAAATAAACAAACATAATATTGACACAGTTAATAAGCCATTGTAATTCCTGTTCCCAAACTTCCTATATTTAGATACAATAATAAACATTATGAGGATCAGTGTGTATGTTTGTTCATGGTAATTAAGTAAATTATGTTAAAATTATCTATCGATTTAATTTGTTTGTTTTATTATATTGACACCCTTTTTGGATTTTAATAGGTACCTATGACCAGAAATAGAAAATTATCATAAATGTTAAGCTTAAAAAAGTGTTTACACACATACGTCACTTTAATATTTAAGTAATTTTGATTTTTATGACTTTCGAAAAAAATATAATATGCAATATTATAACAATTTTTAATTTAAACTGACCAAAACAATAGTTTGACTGGACATTTTCAGCCAATACGACTGAAACACATTTGCTTCTGTCAAGACTCGAACCCAAAACGTATTTATTTATGCAAACGACAAAGTCCTCCACTATAATTCTGGAATATTCTATCATCTTTAACGTAATAATACTTTATGATGCCTACGATCTAGGATACAACATAGTAACAAAAACTTGCTAGAAAACTTAGACTCTATTACAAAGCATTAGAGTATAGTATTGCATGGCTAAAATTTTACGAGTTGGTAAACAGGCCGACAAAAGGTCTTTTACATGCCTATGAAAGCGATGGCAATTCGTGGTTGAGAAATATCGGCAATTTATTTTTATTTCCCTCTCAGTGTGACATTAAGTTTCTTTTAAGAAATTATTATTATCACTAACTATGACGAAAAATACCATATTACAATCATGATTTGGAGATTTACGCCTGAAAAGTGTAAGATTACAAATTTAAAGAATAGAAAAACCATATCACGAGGCGGGATTCGAACCCGCCTTCCCGCGTCTGTCGCTTTTCCGGGGCGACTTAGAATTTAGTATTTTTTCTATTATTTAAAATTTCTTGTTTAAAGCATTTGAATTCTATAAAACTAAATATTAAATTCAGTGTCAGATATTGTCCAAGGAACTATGCAAAATTCAGTAGATAAAGGAAAAGCTTGTTCGTAAATAAAGAAAATAAAAAAGTATCTAAACCATAACTTTATAAAAAGGCCGCTAATCAAGTAGCAAACTTATAGAGCTGTATAATTAATGGCTAACAAACATAATATCTCAGTGTAGTTAATAGTTTTAATTATCTTTACACTTTTGAAGGATTTTATAAAACTAATTGAGGATTAAACGATTTAAACACAGAAGAGTTAATTACTAATTAATCGTACTCACAGACAAATACATGTCTGTGATCGTACTAGTACTTTCTGTGTGGCTATGAAATGAACTTTAACTAATAATTTTCCTTTGAAATCTGATTTATTCTAAATCAAATTTACTGTTATCGGTTCTGTTTCGTTTCACTTATTGTTATAAGATACGCTAAAAACGCATAAAAAAAAATAAGAAGATATGATTATAGTGGAAAATTTTATTAATTCGTTAATGATTTGCTTTTCGTCTTCGCTTATAATTTTATATTTCATCACTATAACAGATTAAATAATTATATTATTGTACCCTCTGTATTTCACAAGTGCCACCAAAACCACCGTGTACGTACATATTATATCATACAAATAATAACCAAAGACAAGTGACTCTATCATATCAAATTATCGAAGTAGTAGACCTATTTAGTCCATGAGACATTTAACATTCAGGATAAAGCACAAGAAGGAATAATTTCGCTCCAGTAACCGCGCTTTTCCTGGCCCAAGGATCAAAACAAGGGAATCCAAAACACCGAGAACTCGCCCAAACCAAGCTAATATTACAGGCAGAGTTAAGAGCCTTTCGGTGAAGTGTACAAATATTTGAACTGGTAATTAACCTACTATTTGGCGCTAAAACAGCGATCTTACTTTGCGTGAATCTTCTAGATGCCTATTAATATTTTTTTTCATTTAAATCAAATTAAATTTAAATTAAATATCTTATATATCTTAGTACATAAACTGGATATCGCTCCAATCATCTCTGCTACATTCAGTGAAGATGATATTGTTATAGTTACGATCTATGAAACAAGAATATCAGAAACGAAGTTCATGACGTCACGTGACATATTAAGTATCCTTATAAGCGTTGTGTCCGTTAGCAGAATTTCTCTTCAGTTTTTAGTATCCTTATTTCAGAATCGTACAATAGAAAGGATGATAAGCCACTTTAAGCTACAAGAATCAAATATAATATAGTACATGCAAAGAATGAAATATGGTATGAAGAGTATAATTTGACCATTATATTATTACCATATAACTTTAGATGCTGCAGACTGCGGTCAGTAAAGCAAGGAATGGAAAACTGTGCAGGGGATAATGTTATCATAATGAATAAGTTTCTAGCCTTCGCCTTTTTCTTCATAGTTCATTTTGAAGGATTTTCGAAATTAAGTTTATGAAAATTAAAAATACATTCTGACTTAAATATTTAATTAAAAACTTTAATTATTGAAGATTTATACTCGTCTTAGCAGTATTCCCACCTTTAATTTAAGCCATAACGTTCCACAATTTACATAAATAATTCGTACCTTTCTTGAAAATAGAATTAAATTCAATAAAATCTAGAACATTCGGCTAGCCAAACTTCCTAAGTTTCGGTCCCAAACGACATTAGCTGCGGATCCCTGATTTGTAACTTCGAGGATAAAGGATTAATTGTCTTTATCGGGTTCCGTACCGTTTTACGAGCTCCCGCTGAAACCAAATTGATTCTTGTTTAAAGTTTACGTCCTTGGAAATTCAATTAAACGCTGTTTTGTTAAAACTTAACGTCAAAAATTCAAGGGAGCTCAGTTTATACAGCACTGCGGTGCTTTTTAGGGTTCCGTAGCCAAAATGGCAAAAACGGAACCCTTATAGTTTCGTCATGTCCGTCTGTCCGTCTGTCCGTCTGTCCGTCTGTCACAGCCGATTTACTCGGAAACTATAAGTACTACAGTGATGAAATTTGATGGGAATATGTGTTGTATGAACCGCTACAAAAATATGACACTAAATAGTAAAAAAAAGAATTGGGGGTGGGGCCCCCCATACATGTAACTGAGGGATGAAATTTTTTTTTTCGATGTACATACCCGTGTGGGGTATCAATGGAAAGGTCTTTTAAAATGATATAAAGTTTTCTAAAAAACATTTTTCTTAAAGTGAACGGTTTTTGAGATATCAGCTCTCAAAGTCGTAAAAAGTATGTCCCCCCCCCTCTATTTTTATAACTACGGGGTATAAAATTCTAAAAAAAATAGAGGTGATGCATGCTAATTAACTCTTTCAACGATTTTTGGTTTGATCAAAGTATCTCTTATAGTTTTTGAGATAGGTTGATTTAACTGTACAGTGCGACACAAAAGAGATGAAAATAAATGAGGGCGCCACCGTCGCTCATATAGCAACACTGATACTGCGACGCAAGCGATCTTGATACTATAGAATAAAAATCCAAAAATCTATATAATATAATCTAAAATAAATACCGCGATTTAAACCGTTATAATTGTTTCATTGTAGCAATAGTGTAAATTTAAGACAAAAATACATTAGTATTTTAATTGACCTACCTAGGTCAAATTTTACTTAAATGTATTTGGAATTAGTTATTTTATAAAAATCGGTCAAGTGTTTAGACTGCAGAGGCGCACATAGAATCAAACATACAAACAAACAAGCATACATGCAGCTCAAACACATTACCGTCTTTCTGGGTCCGTCGGGTAGAAAAAAACAAGGCGATTTGAAAACCACATATTTTTATTTTTTTTGTAGATAAATTTTGTACATTAATATAATTAATCAAAATCTAAATATTCTACTCCTTCAAAGGACTGATCATCACTCTGTTTCGAAGTACTGGCAAGAGGGTACGGGGCATCTTCAGTATCTGTAAATATGATACAGTAAATATGATTTTTTTTCATATGGTTTGATTGATTAATACCTGTATGAAAACAGTTATCACTATACTATGTAGTAAAATCTAAACTAGGTACTTTATTTGAGGCTGGTTGGATTGGATATAACTTCTTGACTCAAATTGTGCTGGTCGCACTATAAAAACTAGTTTTTGTTTACATACAAATAACCTCAAATTAAATTGCGAAAACGTAATAATCGCCATACATACATACATTAAACACTCGTCACTAATGGAATATTCTATTTTACGTAGTACTGAGCAAAAATAAATGGAATCTCACCGGTATATTCTGCTGTACGTTTTTAAACGTTTTCCAAATCAGTCAATAAATTTCCAGCTTGAAATTCGGACAAACACCGAATAAAAACTTTATACACCACATCACGGACACCGCTACGTTTAACCTTTTTCATGATGTCTCCTTTTTTATTTAAATTTCTTGTTCTAAATAACAATTTTATCTCAATAATTCTCCACTTCACGAAAAAAACAACAAATTTTTATTCAACTTGACAGCTACATTGCCAATTCAGGGTTGCCAGATAATGAAAAACGAATTAGTTCCAAAATAATTAATTTCATCTCTTTTATGTCGTACTATAATTTATTATATTTGCTGCTACGGAACCCTTTGTGCGCGAGCCCGACTCGCACTTGGCCGGTTTTATTTTTACTCTGTAATTACATGTTCTTTATGGTTGTTTATGTTTCGTACCTCAGAGGAATAAACCTATAGAGTTCTTATATTGAGACAGAACAAAATACATATTTTCTAATCTACTTACTCTTAGTCAATAACAGCATAAGTCAGATTGAGATAGCGATAGAGTATCTGCACTGTCTTCAAACGTAGCGCGCCGGCAGTCAGTTTGTTTTCCAACCAGCTGGTGGGCTCAGTGCGTCAAGTGTTTTTAACGAAATATTTAGAAAATATAAAGTGTATAGTGTTTCTTTTTATTTGTCAGTGTGCTAAAATGACTATTGTATGTTTAGCTATCGGCTATTACTAGTCGAATGGGAGTTTTGGATGAAAACAATGAAAAAATATCTTTCCATCGGTAAGTGATTTTCAGCAAATTGATAAATATTTATGTTCTAACCCTATTTGAAGGTTTTATCAAGCGCTTTTTTAGAAGTTTATGTTGTAACTGTAACATTTACCCACTTTATGGGGTTGTGGAATACAAAAGAATTAAATAATTTTTAAAAAATGTCACAATATTATCACGTTTGGCATTTTGTTTACCACCGTAGTGTTGTAACACATCTAGCGTATATTATCGATTTATGACAAAAAATCTATTTCATATTAACGTTGATTTATTTATTTTGTTTCTTATATCAGATTTATATGTAGTTGTTGTAGCAAATAATAGATGTAAATTTTCTACAGCAGGAAAATAAAAAATACCACGTGGTTGTTTTATTTGACTTATCTGTTTAGTTTGTTGTTTCTCTTTTAGATTATTAATAAATTCATTTTGTTTTAGATTTCCAGAGCTAAATAAAAAATGGGTATAAAACATGAGACGTGTAGATCGGACGCCGTCGTGTCGAGCCTGCATGTTATCAATATGATGTTATCAAGATGGATAGATACTCTAGAAGAATTGTGCAATCTTACGCTTACGTTTTTTTTTGTTCCTTTAGATAATAAATACATTTGTGTGTAAGTGAATTTTTATTTGGAAATTTTTTTACACATTTACTTTAAATGTGTAACTATGTGAAAATTAAACGGTTGATTAAATGACAGTTCTCATAGATGAGAAACTACTATTGAAATACATACTTAATATACATGCGTTTTCAAAGAAAAACCCGCATAGTTCCCATTCCTGCGGGATTTACGGGATCAAAAGTAATTTTTCCAAATTTCATTGTAATCGGTTTAGTAGTATTCGCGTGAAAGAGTAACAAACATCCATCCTCACAAACTTTCGCTTTATTAGTAGGATGTAAGGAAAATGTTTTTCTTTAAGACTGTCCTTTTATGAACTTGTTAAAATTCATGCTGACTGTGCCTATCTCCTCACTCCTTTAACTTTATTGATCTTTATTTTAAATTAGTTACATTTCAAGTTTTAAATTTGATTTTAAAATATACTAGCTTTCCGCCCGCGTTTTTAAAGAAAATCCCGTACAGTTCCCGTTCATGTGGGATTTCCGGTATAAAACCTATCCTATGTGTGTATGTACAAAATTTCATTGTAATCGGTTCAGCAGTGAAAGAGAAAGTTATCCATTCTCGCATAATTTCGCATTTATTATATTCGTAGGATTAAACAAATAATGTATTCAACTGAAATTTATGATTAATTTTTTTTTATTATTTATTATTTCACGAAACCGTAAATGCAAAATGCATTCACGATTTCATCGATTGAAGCACATCCCAT
This sequence comes from Colias eurytheme, assembly GCF_061535395.1. Classification (NCBI taxonomy): domain Eukaryota; kingdom Metazoa; phylum Arthropoda; class Insecta; order Lepidoptera; family Pieridae; genus Colias; species Colias eurytheme. Next base: position 1,476,316 of record NC_143005.1, on the reverse strand, counting down.
CACTATCACCTTCTATCTATCTAAATACGTACCTATAGTAAAAATGGTGCCATGACTATGTTGAAACGTAGCTTGTAGTCTATAGCTATCTCATTCTTTCATACGACGTTTTCTTTAGATAGAGAGAAACAAATATATGTAAATTGTATACGCTCGATACAAGTACTCTATAGGTTTATTGCTCTGAGTTTCGTACTTTTGAATTTACTTCGTTTCTATTTTGTCTCTTTTGAGCATGGTTTAAAATCTGCTTTTTAGATATTGCTATTTCATATATTATGTCACACTAATCAATTTTGTGCTGACAAATAGTGATCAATCTTCAGTACTGAAGGAAACCTTTTTTTAACCCAGGACCTTCTTTTTTAATGGCTTACACGCACAACGCTGTTAAAATTGGCGGTCAAGGACCTATAAATTGGAAAAAGTTTTTATCGAGTGGTTATTTACCGTGAGTCAAATCATTGAGAAACTTTCAACTTGGCTTCATCTATAAGTAGTACAAGATTAAACTTACCATCACGCTTTAACGAAACTAAACAAGAAATTTAACTCTTTTTATGTCACAGGAAAAGAAACACATGGTAAACATATGGCGCTTAAAGATTATCCAATAAAAAGATGTTTATCAAAACCTGGAATAAACATAAATTCCACAAAATGAAAATTTATTGTACTGTAATTAAGAAGTACTTGAACCAGTCAGTAAGAACGTTGTACTACTTTTAAGTACCTACAAAAATTGTGTACCATTGAGTTTAAATTATAATACTGGAAAACCTTAAACACCGTGTTATTTAAAACAGAAGTATAAAAGACCTCGAGGTTCAACAATACACTACTTAAAATCTTTGTAAAGAATAACCTTGTGTTTAATGAGTGTCATTAGGCTCTCAAGAGGTATGACCCACATGCTAACCACTCTGAGGTCGTAACTAATGAGGGTACTCCCTTAGGGTCATTTTCTAATCAACAAATGTAAAACGGGGTTTATGATCAATACGTTCGGTGAACTGAGGTAAGTCTAGATGCGTAGACCTGGATCGGTTACACTCGAAGATTTTGTGGTAAAATTGAACCGTGGGATGTGTGACGTAAGTGCTATATTCGTTTGGTCAATGCGTGCGTCTTGCTTAAGCAGAGCTGCATTTTTGTTTCCGACAGCTATGCAGTCCTGATCTTCTGATTTGTACGGTCACGTACTAGTGCTAAGTTTATTGAACCAATCCTTGCACAAAGATGAGGTTTCAACCGACTTCAATAAAAGAAGGTTCTTAATAAGTACAACTGTATTTTTCGGTTTTCTGTCTCACAACTTTCGAGGAGGTGAACAGTCGTTTGACTGATTTGATTTCTTTTTTAATTTGAGTAGCAATTACTTCCCGTTTGTTCTATTTATACTTTGTCCTGTTCTGACCATTTGAACATACTTTAAACTGAGGATTAAATAAACCAGTAAAGAGTCTTATTTTTAACTCCTATCCACTGCGTTGCTACGAGATAAAAAATATTACGTATAATATTTCAAACGCATTATTTATTCATTGAGGGCAACATTTTGGTGCCTAGAAACAATTGAATAATTCATATACCTCCATTTTACGAACAGTTTCATTTTACTGTCAGTGCGAAGAGACGTTGCGTCTCTCTGTATACTGTACATAATCTACTATGGGGAGTGCTCTGAGGAATTGTTCCATCTACTACCAGCCGCACAGTTCCACCACCGGACCACACGCCGTAAAAATCTGTTCCATCCGCACCATCTGGATGGTTGGCGCTCCACCACTGTCCGCTTCACCCGCAACTTCCTTCCGCGTACGGTGAAACTGTTTAACAATTTGCCACCTGCGGTGTTTCCGAACAACTACGACAGTGGGGCCTTCAAGAAAAGAGCTTATTTGTCCATAAAAGGCCGGCAAAGCACCTGCAACACTTCTAGTGTTGCAAGTGTTTATGGGCGGTGGTGACCACTTACCATCAGGTGGCCCACCTGCCCCTTTGCTTGCTCTGACATAAAAAAAAAAAAAGATTCGCTATTTAAATACGTACATACATTACGTATTTCAAATTAATTGCCTTGTTAATATTTTTATGCAACTACTCGTATAAAAACATCACCAAAAAACACTCCACATAAATAATAAAAAGTTGCTTTCTCTGTCCCTGTAATATGCTTAAATCTTTAAAACTACACAGCGGATGTTGATGCAGTTCTTTTAATAGATAGAGTGGTTCAAGAGGAAGGTTTTTAAACAAAGCGAGCGAAGCCACGGGTGGAATGCTGGTGTAATCTAAATCTCTTATCACATTGTCTAAATAAAATATATAAAAAGAAATACAATACGATTTAGTAATACAACAAGAAATCATAATGATTCTTTTTGATTAGGTATATCTAGAGACGTAGATTACCTTTCGCCAAGAAAATATTAACTACCTCAAAATGACAAAACAACTGCACACGAAAGTTGGCCTTAAAGAAAGTTTTCCGAAACAAAAACAATGCCAGGGGTTATGAATAAAGATCGCACTTCCTTAAACCCTTGGTCAAATGGACTGAAAGTGTATGGTAACAACAATTTCTGTATTTGAGGTACTAAAGAAATTAAGAAACTAAATATTTCAGAAAGATAAGATATTTAGTTGAAGTGTTGTCCAATATTTTAAACTAAACCTTTAAGACAACATCTCGATTCGTCTATTGTGCGTAATTTTATCTCTATTTTTAAAATAGCATTAAGTAATTGAACATTAAGTAATAATGTATTAATTTTCGAACCAAATTGTGTGTATATAAACGCTATTTAATACGTATTGTTAATAATTAATTTTCAAAAACACCCTGTTGACTTATTTTTTAATCTGTCTTTGCTATTCCTTTAACACAAAATATCCCGCATCTAACGTTTTTCATTTAGAATCAGAATCTAGTACACATCGTCTGTATTTTTCCAAAACAATAGGTACCCTAAAGGTCGACCGATGTCTTGATACTTGGCAATCATTTAATGGAGCGAAAAGGGACCGTGCATTGACTTTTGACCGAGTGGGGATTGGGACCTTATCCCTTAGTTACTATAATATGTTTCTGTCCGATAGGAACTACATGTAATTAGTGAAAAAACCATGACCCAAATTAGGGACATGTCAAACGGAATTTAAAACATAGAGATCTGAATATACATGTTAGTCTTATAATATCAACATTTAGCATGTTAATTATCTATACTTAATATTATAAAGAAGAAGAGTTTGTTTGTTTGAACGCGCTAATCTCAGGAACAACTGTTCCGATTTGAAAAAGTATTTCGGTGTTAGATAGCCCATTTATCGAGGAAGGCTATATTATATCATCATGCTAAGACCAACAGGAGCGGTGCTAAGCGGGTGAAACCGCGAAGCGCAGCTATTATCATAATTATATAATATTATATATCAACGATGATGTTAGAATTCATGTCAGATATTTGATATTCAAAAAATTTTTATTGCCTCTATTCGTATTTTTATAAACAAGAATTTTTGATGTGTTGTATTTTTTCATACCGAAATATTTTAGTTGTACAATATTGTGGAAAATAATATTATTATAATCAAAGTGATGTTATGCACAAAATATAAATTTTGAAACAACATTCCATTTTACACGCTTTATATTAGCTTCACCTGTATGTTTGTTTGTAACCGACTTCTTTGGGCGCGATTTTGACCCACTTTAAACGGCCAGATTTCGTTCAAACTTTGTAGATTTATTGAGGACCGATGACAATACACTAATTTGATAAAATTTTCTATTTTTTAGTTCGGTTTTCTATAAAAAGCGTGTTTTTTAGTTTTTTTCAACTATTATTATTCTTTATTTTGTTTATAAATTAACCTAACTACTATTTAGAAATGAGAAAAAAAATTCTTTGATAAATTCATAACTACTTAAAATAATACTTAATTCTTGTTAATTGAAACAAACTTTACTTGTTATTATTTTATTTAGCAAAAACTAGATCAAAACATTTAAAAGAAGACTAAAGTAAATGAAAAGCCGGAATTGAAAAGGTTTGCTGAGCTCCTTTTCATGAATTTAATTTGTCAAAACTGTTAAAGAAAACATTATTTACCTACATTTTTGCGAAGTTACATGAGAACGTATATAAGTTTTCATATATTTGTTAATCTAATTAACATTTTACATCAACATACTTAACCCAAAAACATATAGACTACAAGCCCGCATAGGACAAAAATATGGGTCAAATGAACCACCAGGGGACATATCTAGAACGATAGCAGAGCAAAAAATAATAAGATTCATCACTATGCCGTCACTTGTAAGCTGTCCAACTGAGTGCAGATGAGAATTGAAAAGTACAGGTAGACTCGGTAAATTTTGGTCATATATTTTTGTACGGCATTCTTAACCATCGATAGATCCATTAAAAATAATAAGAAACCGCTCAGTGCCGTACAAAAATGGTGGTCCACCAAGTCGGAATTTTTATTTAATTTCCGAGAGTTACCGGGGGTAAATTTGGTCATTTGACCCTGTACGGCATCTGTGTCATACTATTGCTATACTGCTTTTAATCCATTATTCCGCAACGCCGTACAAAAATCATGGGGACAAGGGGAAAAATCGAGAGTTGTAATCCCCTCTCTTTCCCCACTCCAGGGGGTCATTTGACACAACACGAAATAAATTTATTTTTAAAGTATTTTATGCATAGATAATATTTTTTCATGTGCCGTACATTTTCGTTGGTTCAAAGGGGAAAAATCTGAAAAAGAAAACTCAAACTCAAACTCAAACTCAAACATTTATTTATTCAATTAGACTTCTTAAAGAAGCACTTTTGAAACGTCATTACATATTTTAAAATTTACCACCGATTCGGAAAGCAGTATCTACGGAGAAGAACCGGCAAGAAACTCCATAGTTGCTCTTTTAAATCATGTCAGTTTTACAATTTTACAAAATACATATGTAACAACATATAAGTATTGTAATAACATGCCAAAGAACTGTCCTGTGGTTTTTACGCGACAACCCTCCATGGGTTTTTATCGTCCATATATTCCTGAATACTGTAGTACGCTCTCTGAACTAGTACATTTTTTATATAAGTTTTAAATTTAGAACTACTAAACTCTTTAATATTATGAGGAATTCTATTGTAAAAGCGTATACCTTGACCCATAAATGAATTTTTAACTTTAGCTAATCGGAAAAATGGCATTTCAATTCTATTTCTGTTCCTTGTGCCATAACAGTGTCTATCTCCTACTCTTGTGTGTAAGTCGGCGTTTTTGTGTACATGCAAAATATTATTAAATATATACTGTGATGGTACAGTAAGGATACCAGTATTCTTAAAGAGATCTCTTAGTGAGTCCCGAGCACGTAAATTATATATAGAACGAATGGCTCTTTTCTGTAAGATAAATATAGTTTCTATATCTGCTGCCCTGCCCCATAGTAGAATTCCATAGGACATAATACTATGAAAGTAGCTGAAATAAACCAATCTAGCTGTATCTTCATCGGTGAGATGCCTTACCTTTCGGACTGCATATGCTGCTGAACTGAGCTTACCTGCAGCGGTGTTGACATGGGCTCCCCACTGTAGTTTCTCGTCCAATGTTAACCCAAGAAATACAGTCGATTCTGTAGGGTGTAATACCTCCCCGTTCAAGGTAATATTTCTGCTTAACTTTTTAACGTTTGGTAGTAAAAATTCAACACAAGTTGTTTTTTTGGCATTTAATAATAAATTATTAGCAGTAAACCAGTCGGATATGTGTAAAAGAGCACTGTTCACTTCGTCAACATTTGGGTCATGCCTATCCACATTAAATATTAATGAGGTATCATCTGCAAACAGAACTATTTCACACCTATCCTGTAAATAATAAGGTAGATCATTGATATATACCAAGAACAAGAAGGGTCCTAAAATAGATCCCTGTGGAACACCAATGTTAATTGACGCACCGCTAGAACGTTCTCCATTAACAACTACAGTTTGTATCCTATCATGCAGGTATGAGGCTATGAGGTTCTGAGCTTGTCCTTTAATCCCATAGTGATTAAGTTTACGCAATAAGGTACAATGTTCAACGCAGTCAAATGCCTTGGAGAGGTCACAAAATATCCCCAAAGCATTTTTTGAGTTTTCCCATGCCTTATATATATGTGTTAGTAGTGCAACTCCAGCATCTGTGGTTGAGCGCCCCTTTGTGAAACCAAACTGTTTGGTGTGCAGCAAATTATTAGATGCAAAGTGACTAGTCAATTGGTTTAATATTAACTTTTCGAATACCTTACTTAATGTTGGTAAAATCGAGATAGGTCTATAGTTGTTACAGTCTTCTTGATCGCCTTTCTTAAATAGAGGTATAACTTTACTAAGCTTTAATAAATTAGGAAATGTACCATAGTCACAACACTTATTAAATATAAAAGCTAAATTGTTCGCAATATTTTCTATTATATTATTAACTAAATTTACGGACATTCCCCAAAGATCACAAGTATTTTTTAAATTTAGTGTCTTAAAGGCTGTAACAATATCATTAGCAGTTACGTGTCGCAATTCAAATAATGTGCTGCACCCCGCAACATGGTCCCTCAAAAAGGTCTCTGCAAGTGCTGAAGACGAATTTAAATTATTAGTAATGCTAGCAGGGACACTACTAAAGAAATCTTCAAATGCAAGCGCAACATCAGCATTTTTGTCAATAACCATGCCATTATTAACAAGTTTTATGGTATTACTTGATTTGCTTTTACCCATTTCACCATTAATAATAGACCAAACTGTTTTAACTTTATTATCGGAGTCGCGTATTTTATCTCTGATATACAAACGCTTCGCAGTAAAACAAACAATTTTAAAAGTTTTTGAGTAATTTCTAACATAACTAAGAAAAGATGGGTCTTTATTATATTGCTTCATACCATATAACTCATAAAGAACGATCCTACACCTATGTATGCTAGGTGTCGCCCATTTACTAAATGGTAAATCCTTGGTAATATTTAAAGATTTAACTTTAAATATTTTTTCAAATTCATTATGCACTAAATTAAAAAGATTTTTAAACATTTCACAAGGATTATTATGACAGGATTGATCATTCAGTACGGGCAGGCTTTTATTAATATTATCTCTAAATTTATTAATGCCTTTTTTAGTTATAGGCCTAACATTAATTCTTTTAAATTCAGGTAAACAATCCCATTCAAAAACTACTTTCTGGCCACAGTGATCCGAAGTGAGTGTATTGAGAATATTTTTCTCTAAACAGTTGCAGTCGCAGTATATATTATCAATACAGGTTGCAGAAGTAGGTGTAATTCGTGTGGGTTCATTAAAAAGTTTATACAGATTAAATGACTGAAACAAATTAACAATTCGTGTTGCCGTTTGTGTTTGTAAAAGTATATCAATATTAAAATCACCACATACTATAACTTTTTTTTTACTCCTACTTAAACGCTTTAATATTTCTTCCATGACTGTCTCAAACATATTATAGTCACTGGAAGGGGGTCTATAAACGCAAACAATAATATAACGCTCCAGCTCCACACAGGACAGTTCAATGGTCCGTTCTACAGAAAGGCTAACAATGTCAGTTCGTTCCTTGCATTTTAAACTATTGTGTACAAAAATAAGAGAACCTCCATGAATAGCGTTTGTTCTAAAGTATATACTTTTTAATTTATAATTATCAATATTTATTAACAACTGACATTGTTTAAGCCAATGTTCTGTTACACAAAATATTTTAATTCTATTATGATTTAAAAATAATTCTATTTCTAATAATTTGCTAGCCAAGCCTTGAATATTTTGATGCACAATAGAAAAAGACTGCTTAGCTGTTGTCTTATAAACTAGTTTAAATCTAGCTTAGGGCTAGATTGTCTGTCAACACTTAAACTAGGTTGATGTATATAATTACTACTACATAAAATTATAGTAGATCCAGGGTCTGATACTAAACATGTACCAGACTGGTTAATAATTTTATATGCTATTAACATAGCAAGTTCTCTCTTATATCTAAATGGCAGATACACTGTATTCTTTGTCAAACAAAAAGATTTAATACAAGAATTTATGTCAAAATATATAAATGCATCACTATGATGATTTGTTAAATTATATAATTTCAAGTTAATATTATAGATAAATTTATATTGATTTTGTGTCAAACCAGGCAAATATGGTAATGTACACAACATAAATTTGCATTTTGTCTCACTACTAATTTTTAACATTTTTTGAAATCCTATATCTATGTCATGTTTTTTTAATTTAAAACTATCTCCATATAATATAATAACAATACTATTTTCATTAAAAGTAAAACTATCTAATGAATTCATGATATATGTAAATGAACTATTAGGAGTACAAAAATTAGTTACTTTATGCCCCAAATTGTTAAGCAAAGCGCCAAATCCCTGACCAATATTGTCTGACAACACAATAATTTCCTGCGTGGAAAGATGTTTCGTTTTAGTAGATGGAATTGTTGCCGTTGATTGAATACTATGTATATCAGTGCAGTCAATTAGCTTATGGGGCGACTGTTGCTTATTGTCACTTATTGAACACTTACATACATAGTTATTGGTTAGAGATTCGAAACGATCCATATTTTCATTGCTTAACTTAATTAGGTAATCTGCCTCTTTTATGTGTTCATTAATTTGTAACTGGGCAGCAGAATATTTTTGGTTGAGGTCAAGTAATGTATCATTTAATGAGTCTATTTTCTCCTTCAGTTCAGTAGTTTCCACTTCATATATCATTCTATAATGTTCTAAGTCCCTATGATATCTATCTAACTCTTTCACAAGACTGTTATTTTTATTTTGTAATTGTACTACATTTTTCCATGAAAATCTATTTCTAATAATTGATTTTGTACGTTTTATAAACTTACTTAATCTAAGATATTTTTTCAATTTGTTGTGTGAATTGAACTTAATGTTTCTACTGTTTTCAAAACCACTTAACTGTCCACATTCAAGCAGTTCACCAAAAAGACTGTTGGATGAATTGCATAGCCGCTTGGAGTTATCCTCCTGAACCTCCATTAAACTGCATTCCAGTTCAGCGATACGACTGAGAGCCTTCTCGTGGTCATTGGAACACTGTTGGAAGCTGTCAACAAGGTCTTGAAGGGCTGTGCATTTGTTTTGGCTGTCCATATATTGAGTGTGGAGTTCAGCTAGCTCGGCCTTCAGACTAGTATTCTTGTTTATTATTTGCTGGATTTCTACCTCATGTTCCTCTCTCTCCAGCAAGAGTTGTTCACACAGGGATTGAGAAGCCTTTAAATCCTGTAGTGTGGCCTTTAGTTTGTTTTCCATATCTTTGGCCACTGCCTTGCGGGTCAGCATGTTGTAATTTTAGTTGCTGAAACAGGTGAAATAGATGTTAAAAATTGTATATATAATAATATGATACAAAATTAAAACAATTTTGCTTGTGTTAGATAGGCTTAATATGGTTTAATTATAAGAAAAGAGTAGATAGTGAATGGATAAGATATAGGTTTTGTATTAGAACTGAAGTATATTTTGTCTGGAGCTATTAGTTTTTGTCCTCTAAATTGCTTCCAACTTGTCAAGCAAAGTGAGACGATAACTATGCGCTCATGTATTTATTGTGACGTTACTCATAAAATATGAGCAGTGTTATTAGTTTAAACTTTAAATGAATGTGAATGTTGTGTGTATCTATAAATAAGATATATTAAAACTAGTACTCCCCTGGTTTTATCCAAGAAGAAATTCGAATTTGAATTTCCGTTGCCGTTGACATCCACGTTATACAAAACGCAGCTTCAGTCACGTAATTATACGTATTTCACATTAAATAACACTTGTACGTTGATAAGATAGTTAACTATTACTAATTTATACTGTTTTTACAAGTAATTATTGAATTTAATATGATTTTTGAATTTAAAACTAAGGAGCTGATATTCACTCAGCTGTTGACATCTGTTGAAAAAAATCCATATAACGAAATGTTTGCTTTATATTTTAATAATAAAATATAAATATACATTAATATTAAGAAGCTCGAGGTGGTTAATTATCACCTTGGAAATTGACAGTCAGGTGGAATGGACTCCGTTAAATTGATGAACTAATAAAAAAGCTATGAACGAAAAGATGTGAATTATATGCAATCAGTCCATGAATACAGGTAAAGTCACAAGCAAATGCTAGTAATATTTACATATTCAAAATGTACAAGTAAAGCGCTTTCAAATGGTACCAAACACTGCATATTTATCTTAACTTTATTTTTTTACTCTGTATGTTTTGTCCGCTAGAGGGCGCCACATTAGATTTTGTGAAACCCCATATAGCCTTTAGCTAGCTAGTCGCTGGTTATCCAGTGAACAATTCAGACGCTTCTAATGATATGTCATTTGTCGAATTCTGATAAGTAGTTTAGAAGTTACGAGGGAATAGATGAACATACATACATGACCTGTAAACAACCATAACCCTCCTTTTGCTTTGCCGTAGTTGGGTAAAAATATGTTAATGCCGTACTGTATCAAATGGCCATAAAGCACCCTTAAAATTGTAGCTTTCGTCGCTTTCATCAGCCTAAAAGATGTGGTCTGCACAAAAATGTACGGCATCGTTTTTTCCTAATTTATCTATGTTAATACTATTTAAAACAACTGATAAAGTGTAGAAAACTATTATATTTCATTAATCTACGATGTTTAAACTTTAACAAAATTTCTGGTTTTGCATTTCTCTATAACTTTTTTTAGAACGGTTTCTTTTGAACGGCAATACTATACAACAATTGAATTTTACAATATCATGTTAAAAAAAAAGTTCCCGTACAGGGTCAAATGACCTTACAGCTCTTTATATTAAGAATTCGATGAAATTAAGATGATTATTGGTATACATTTAAAAGAACAATTATTTTTTGACGGCATTGCTTTTAATAGTACTTTTGAGTGCTAGATAATGTTTTGGAACCGAAGCCGTACTTAGTCAAATGACCCCCTGGAGTGGGGAAAGAGAGGGGATTACAACTCTCGATTTTTCCCCTTGTCCCCATGATTTTTGTACGGCGTTGCGGAATAATGGATTAAAAGCAGTATAGCAATAGTATGACACAGATGCCGTACATGGTCAAATGACCAAATTTACCCCCGGTAACTCTCGAAAATTAAATAAAAATTCCGACTTGGTGGACTACCATTTTTGTACGGCACTGAGCGGTTTCTTATTATTTTTAATGGATCTATCGATGGTTAAGAATGCCGTACAAAAATATATGACCAAAATTTACCGAGTCTACCTGTACTTTTCAATTCTCATCTGCACTCAGTTGGACAGCTTACAAGTGTCGGCATAGTGATGAATCTTATTATTTTTTGCTCTGCTATCGTTCTAGATATATCCCCTGGTGGTTCATTTGACCCATATTTTTGTCCTATGCGGGCTTGTATTCTAATATGTGCCTTACAAAACTATCAAAACTCAACCTAAATCCAAAGAAGCATACATAAAAAAACCAAACCAAAGAACTTTTTAATCACCAAAAAATATATCGTACGTATATAAAGAAGGAAAAAATCTCTAAGCCAACATCTTTGGTAAATCAGTCGAAAGTGACACGCCATCATAAACCCGTGCCCTTCGAGACCTCAAGGCAAGAGGTCAGATTGTCGACAGGCCATACATGCCAGACCGATGTCATTGTCATGTCAGAGTTAGTACTTTTTTAAGGTTCCGTGATGAAAGAGTAAAAACGCAAACCTATTGAGACTTCTCTGCTTGTCCATCTATTACCAGGCTGTATCTCATGAAAGTGATGTATAATGTATTTCTGCTGACCCTATATCAACAAATAATAATAATAAGAGATAAAGCTTAAACAACGGTTGGCATGGTCATAAATTGGATGGCGGACCCATTTTTTGCAGTTGCTCTGTAGCTTATTTCCACGTAACCCTAAATCGCGAGTCCGACTTGCACTTGACCGATTTTTTAATATAACATCCTTCCAAGATCTGCCAGACCTTTGTTATAATTTTATACAACTTACGCATGAAATTCGTGAATTTTAGGAACGATTAGGAACGTTATTATACTGAACAGTGATCTAGAACTTGAATTTTGTATTCGTTATAAGATGGAATGACAACGGTCTTAGTCGAGAATCTGTGATATTTCGTAATATTTTCAATGTGTGTTCTAGGAAATTAAATAAGAACAGTTTTATGAGTGTTTATGATTTAGGTACTTGTAATTTGACAAGAAATTCTCAATAGAGATATTAATTAGTGTATGTTTTTTTTTATTGAAATTTAATATCTAACCTGTATACAAATTGATCTCTTCTTTCAAGTAATGAATCCTTATTTCAAATCCTTCACGACCAAAATCAAATTTCTACCTTTAAAAAAACAGAGAATCTTTCATATTTTATTAATTTAATATCACACATTTTCGCTATAAAACAATTTCGTTCGCATAATTTTATCAAAGTGACATTAAATTATGATTGGCTTAATATGCTACGAAATTACATCGAAATTATAACCAAAGCTTAAATTTAAATATAAATTACTGTGGCGTTTAACCTTAATTACTGTCTGATACGCGAATCGATGTTGGTGAAAACTTATGAATGAATTACGGAATCATTTTTGTAATAATGTTTCTGTAAGTCGAATTTGATTTTATGAGGTTCTTATTTATGTCTAAATTGCTTGTCATTTTTAATTAACGCATTTATTATTTGTGTTTAGGTTTATTATGTGGATTCAATTACGAAAAATATTTCTCATAGCCACTGATTTATATTTTCCGTGAAGAAGGTACCTAAATGTCCAGTCTACCGAAATCTAATAAAAAAAAACCACATCAAACTAAGCATAGTTTGATCGTCTTTTTTTAATTAGGTACAACTACTAACATCTACTATACCTACTATCTAACATTAAAAAAGTCAAATTCATTTATTTTACATAGATTCTCTAATGTAATAGATAATGTAGGTTTTTATTTTATTTAACTTATATTTTTCCAAAGGTAAATTATACGTAAGTGGAATAAAAAGCAACAGTTATACGTACTAAACTAATGTTTACAGCCATTGTTACGGGCCATTCTAATTGAGAAAGTCAAACAAGGCTACATGAATAAGTTACGATATTACTTAGGCATACTTATGTTACCTTTATAAAAAGTTGATTTAAGACACGTTTGTGGATTGAAATATTATTATAAACTAGCTGTTGCCTGCAGCTTTACCCACGTAGTCAAAAAAAATTCGTCGTAAAAAATTTCATCCCTTGTTTTATGTCCTTAGAGATTGAATTTATTAAAATCCTAGCGGATGCCTACGTGTCTATCTGCATGCCAAATTTCAGCCCAATCGGTCCAGTAGTTTGGGCTGTGCGTTGATAGACCAGTCAGTCAGTCACTTTTGCATTTGATAGTAAAGAAAGATGAGTATTGAGTATACTGAAATATCCACATTTTAAATAAATTAAGCTTCATATATCATATAGCTTTTAATTTTTTCTCCGTTGTATCTCACTTTCTCTTTTCTCATTTAACAAAACCCAAGGGTAAATTGTATTACATTATATTCCATAATCTAGTCCACATTAGAAATAATCATTTTCATCGCTGAAGAGCATAACAATATCTTCAAAAAGAAAACAAAAAAAAAATCACGATCGTTTTTTCACCAATTTGCAAACCCTAATCCAATCTACAAAATTCATAAGTAAAATACCTAGAAATACAGCCTTCCAGTACATTTCGATATATTTTTATTACAAAAAACATTCGACAAGTTTCGAAGCAAACAACATTAGGCGCTATGGCTAACATATTTTATTTGTTCATGTACAAAGTCAGTTACCGAAATGACATAAATATATAACTCCATTGAACGTCATGTAAACTTTGCGAATGTATTCAACATGCGTGAGGCCGTAATAAGGTTTGACGCATTAGGTTTTGGGTACAATGGGCATTTTTTTAACATCAATAATATTTTTTGCGGTACACAATTATACCTAATTTAGCAATATGACACAATCTAAAATAGACAATAGCACTCGACAATCTAAAATAGACACTAGCACTCGGATTTCTATCAATGGATCATTATTAAACCGAAAATGTATCATTCTACCAGAGAATAGAATCCTTCTCTTCGTTCAAAACGTACATGCTTAATTGCTTATTGTAAGTTTAAGTACACAAATACCGTAGAGAAAGACCTTCATTATAAAGTAACTAGCTAGAGTTAAGCATTAGAGAATAAAAGTATGCTTATCGAAATTAAAATCCATAATATCTGTACTGAATTTATAGAAAGCCGCTTTGGTTGAAAGAGTAACAAAATCCCATCCTCACATACATTAAAGCACATCACACCATCCTGTTACAAATGACCCGAAATTTTGTGTCAGTGTTTCGGGTCATTTGTAACAGGATGGCGGTTCTACAGAGGTCTTAGTACGCAATGACAAAAAGAAAAATGATGGTCAGAACGCTGATACCGGATACCTTAAGATACTGTAATATTTTATATTAGAGAATCTTAACATAAAATATTATACATAGTATCTTCACCGTGTGTGATGCGCTTTATGTTAGTAGTATAAATTTATTAAAATATAATAACTCAGTGTACCCTCACCTCAAACCCACCTTACAGTTTTTCAATGTCGCCAGCATTAGCCACGTCATACTGGATTTAGGTTGTCTCGCAGATTTCCTCCCCGCTGTTATTTAACCAGATTTCTTTCTATTATACCGAAACAAAGTCTTTAACTCCTGTTTATAGCTTCAACCGAACTGTTTAGGTGAAAATGCGGTGCGGAATTAATACCGTTATCTAAATATAAACTTGTATTGTATTCGCGATTCCTACTGAGAATTTCCTTCGAGGATCTGTACTAATAAAATAAAGCTGGAGAAGTTGTTTGTTTGATCGCGCAATCTCAGGAACCACGGGACCGATTTGAAAAAATATTTCACTGTTAGATAGTCCATCTATCGAGGAAGGCATCGGCTTTATATTATCATCACGATTAGACCAATAGCAGAGGAGCAATGCGGGTAAATCCACGGGACACAGCTAGTATAATTATTATATTATGAATATTATTAAGTCAATACTATTTCAGTTTGAAAATTAATATTTCACTTGAAGGACATATTCGTAATTCCCTTGTAATCAGGCAGTAAATTGTAAATAGGCCTGTATTGAAATAACTTTGCTTTACAGTATCTCTTCAAATCACGTCATTTTATATTTAGACTAGCGGTCCGCCCCGGCTTCGCCCGTGGTACATATGAAAAATAGATGTTGGCCGATTCTCAGACTTACCCGATATGCACAGAAAATTTCATGAGAATCGGTCCACCCGTTTCGGAGGAGTATGCAGACTAACATTGTGACACGAGAATTTTATATATAAGAGATTACGAGTCTTGGGTGATATTTTATTTATATTTGGGTGATATTTGACGACACGGTTGGCGCAGTGGTAAAGTAACTGCCTACTGAGCCGACGGTCCCGGGTTCGATCCCCGGTCAGGGCAAATATTTGTGTGATGAACTCAATTATTTTGTTCTTGGGTCTGGGTGTTATTATCTATATATGTATTTATAATAATATTATATTTATCGTCGCCTAGTACCCACAACACAAGCCTTAATTGAGCTTACTGTGGGACTAGGTTGATTTGTGTAATAATGTCCTATAATATTTATTATTTATTATTTATTTACATCACATTCACTCGTTTGATGTTTATCTACATTTTTCAAAATACTTAAATGTTTTCAGCAACATTCATTAAACTGGTGTTGAAAATGTTTAAGTATATAGTATTTATACCTAGATAACTAGCTCCTTGCTTTTACTTCACGTATGTAATTCGGAAAACATGTAACTAGCTTTTAAATCATAAAATAATGTTTAAATCAATCAGTTAAATCGTAAAAAAAACAAAAAAATATTCCTCTTTGGATTTTTCAATCTTTAGTTAAAATATACCCGTCCAATAAAGTTTTACATGATAATATTAATATGTCACCTGTAAACTGTCAAATAGGAGCAATTAGAATACATTTTTGAAATGGTAGTTTAATAAGTTTAAACTAAGGATTGAAAATTAATAATATTCTTTAAAAAGAACAACTATAAAACGTGATGTTGCCCAAAAACTACTTCAAAGCTAAATACCACATCCATCACAAACAATCTATTCGAAAAACCACGGAAAAAGCAACGGGCGAAAGCTAGCAAAAAATACACGCCCCAAAAATTAAAGCCGACCATTTCGGATGTACATTGAAATACTTCATAAGTTTTTCATAAAAAGGCCCCGTCTCTTGGGACGTCACAAAAAATGCTCGAAATGAAACTCGTGTAGAATAATAACATTCGTACAGTGGTAATGCATCATGGAAGTATTAAATCTCTTTACCGATTTCGCTAGAATATGTTTTTGAGTGTTTTGATTATGTATGTATGCGTTTAGTAAACGATGACGTCATAATATACAATAGATTTTAGAGCACAGAGCGTGTGTGCCGAGCACACATGTCGTGAAGGGAAACTTCTTTGGCAAGATTCTAAGGTACCAAAATCGTCGCATTACTTCATGACGTGACGGCATTGCCATGACAACATTGAAATTAAAGAAGTTTCACATCAAAATAATCAATTGCTTTTACTCTAGATTTGCTTGTATTTTTAGAAAACTTATTTTTTACATGCTTTGAATTTCAAAGTTCTTGAATAAAAAAATTAATAGGTACGTATAGAACAAAACTTTTGCCAATTAATTGGATTAAGAGTCCTGCCATAAATTTTGCTCTATCTCAATATGTTAGTTAGAAACATAACTTTTATTACATACTAGCTTCCGCCCGCGGCTTCGCTCGCGAGGTGTTTTGATAAAAGGTAGCCTATGTTACTTCTCAGTGTCTAAAGATTGTCTGTGACACAGACAGACAGACAGAGTTACTTTCGCATTTATAATATTAATATAGTAGGGATTATCTCTCATTATGACTATTACGTAACTAACGATGTGAGCTTTTAAAGCTATAGTTACTTAGCAATATTTTAAATATATAAATATGCGTAAACTGTCGATATTTTAACACTTAATACAGTCAACGTTTGAATACATTTTGCCAATAATTCATCCTAAAAGACAGCTGCTTATCATTTAGCCTAGTTTTTGCTGCCGAAACATTTTCCCATGAAATATGATGTCAGGGAAATCCATCGCTGCGTGACCTAAATGTCTTTAGAAGCTAAAGCAACAAGTCTGTCAATATTGGCAATATATATTTAATGTTTCTAACCTATACTTAATGTGTATTATATATGGGAAAGTAACTCTCTCTGTCTGTCTTCATGACGCCTAAGCAAATGAACACATTTGGATAAAAATTTGGTACGAAGATAGTTTCAGGTCTGATAAATGATATAAGATTTTTTATCCCGGAAATATCATGGGAACGAGAAATTATGCTGCCTTTGTCTTCACGGGCAAAACCGTGGAAAGAAAGTACTTACATAATAATTATATTTAAAAGCAAAGCTGGGAGGACTCACTAGTCATCAAACAATGTTATATTTTATATTAGAAGGCATGAAATTACAAAGGTCTTTGAAACAGGATCAGTCATTAGGGCATCGGATATTTTTATTAAGGCTTTTTCAAGCAGTAATATAGCGCTTGCAAGTAGCTGCTAAGTGATTATTAATATTATAGACTAGACACAGGACTAAACACTAGTCTAGACTTAAACCTAAGTTGGAAAGACAGGATATAAATTTAAAAAAAGACCTCTGGCACTCGGGGACTGCCGCGGTAAAGCTATTGCAAGCTATGCCTTCAAGCCACACCTCCGTGCCCGTTGGAGAGGAGAGCGTGAGGTTTTTTCGTTACGGAATTTCTCGATTCGGTCCCCGCGCTCAAGGCCCGCGATAGAAGCTATGCAATAGCTTAATAACTAAATGAATGATGATATAACTAATCATGGGCTATCGTCAGATTTATTGAATAAATAACATGATATTCTTTGAGACAATCTGATGACAGTACATAAATGTTTTTCAATGAAAAAAATAAGTCTAAATGGAACTTGGAAGCATATAACGGTTTCTAAAGAAATTATGCTCCCTAACTGTTTATAACGCGACAATCAAACATAAAAATGTAACAAAAATACAGCATTCATTTCGTGCACAATTACTGTCTACCAAAAAGATAAAAGCATTCAAACCTTAGTTCAAACAAAATCAAACCAACCTCGATTAGAACAAAAATCAGTTCATATTCGACGCTTCACACGATTTCGAGAATGTTCGGGAAATACGTATTTTTGCGACATCGTTACATCAGAGAGGCTAAATTGTATGGAAAGCCAATGCAGATAACAAAAAATGTGGCTTCGAAAAATATTTTTAAAATATTGTACTCTGCGCTGGAGAGTCGCTCTTACTTTGTATAAAAACGGCGTTTGTGCGAAAAACGTTTTAAACTAACGGCCTTTTCAATCTTGAATCTTGTAAATATTGGGTAAGTGTGGAATACGTGTTAGATTAATCTATACTAATATTATAAAGCTGAAGAGTTTGTTTCTTTGATCGCGATAATCTCAGGAACTACTGGTCCGATTTGAAAAATTCTTTCCGTTTAAGATAGCCCATTTATCGAGGAAGGCTTATAGGCTATAATATAATATATTTTATCATCACGCTAAGACTAACAGAAGCTGAGCACTGTGGGTAAAACCGCGGAAAACAGATAGTGGTAGATATATATACCTATCGATGTAATAATAGCGGTATAATAGTAAGATCACAGACGTAGAAGATGTAAGCAAAATTAGAGATAGTTAGGATAGCGGTAGTGTTCGTAATGTGTGAAATATAATACATTTGAGCCATTTATCATTTAGGCGTCCCCGTAATGTGCTCCGTATTTATAGTCCAGGCTCTTGAATATTATATTAAGTAATAAATTGTTCTTGTTGTAGGCTGAAAGCTTGTGCTGAGTGTCTGGTTGAGGGTATTTCATTTTCTAATCTTGTTTATATGTGATTTTAAATTGAATGTTCTTGTACGTGTTTCTTTGTATTATTCTTCTGTTTTAAAGTTTGAACAGTTTATTGAATGTATTAATGTGTTTATAAAATAATTATGTTTTCATTCCATATGATATTTTATTATGCGTAATGATTATGAGTAGCAGAGCATTGCCAGCTACTATATTTTGTGTTATTTAATTTTTACTGTTTTCCTGCAAAACAACTCATACTTTATAAGGCGGATATATTAATGATATATATATTAATTAAATAATACTAATAATTAATACCCTTGATTAGTAATGTATTAATCTCATTAGTGTTTTAATAGAAGATACGTTATTTGTGTTACTTCATTATTAATAATAAATAGACGCCGTCTTGGTTTTCAATTACTCTACCTTAATAATAACACTTCAAGTCGCGTCTATAAATACGGTTACTTCGTCAGTCTTAGTAATTTTCCTAATTGCCTTTATTAATGTGATGAGCGTTTCTATCAAAGTGCGAAATATTACGGAAAATGGCAGAGCCATTATCGAACTATTCAACTAATAACTAAAACGTCGCAAGAATAGTTCGTAGATATTGCATTTGTATGCAAAATTATTCTTGTTCGCTTCATCCTTTTAATTTACAATTAAGCGATTTAAATAAGTGATTTTTCTGCTAAAGTGTGAAATGAAATTGCGAAGATTTCGATAAAGATGCTGATGATATTTTATAGATGACTAGCATATCGCCCGCGGCTTCGCCCACTTTGTCTAAAACCTTATAAATTATAATATACTAAAACCTTCCTCTTGAATCGCTTTATCTATTTAAAAACCGAATCATCTATCGTTGCGTAAAACACATCACTACATAGACAATGGGGATGAAACCGCGAGCGGTAAGCTAGTCTTATAATATATCCAAAATAGTATAATCATTATGAAAGCTAACATAATATAATAATTATTTCAGTAATTCAGCTTCAATTTTATAATCTTAATATATATAAATCTCGTGTCACAATGTTTGTCCTCAATGGACTCCTAAACCACTTAACCGATTATAATAAAATTCGCACACCATGTGCAGTTCGATCCAACTTGAGAGATAGGATAGTTTAAACATGTAGGTACCACGGGCGAAGCTGGGGCGGACCGCTAGTTACAATAAAAGGCTAACATCAAATATCATTAGTATCATGCTCTCATTAGTCTAAACTTCATCCAGTCTGAATTGACCCAATTACAAATACTAGGAAATTAATTAATCTCTCCACGGGTTTAAATAGCGAAAACGAAGGTTATCATACTTGAGCTAAATCCAATTTAATTAGGAGCATTTTTAAATTGAAAACTTCGCGAAAGTTCACGTAAAAACGGATTCTGTAAAGTGAGAAGTGAATTTCACTTGAATTGGAATAATTATTACTTAAGTTCAATGGAATAAGTGCATTTGGTATTTTGCTAACAACATCTATACTTAATATTGTTATAAATGCGAAAGTACATAATATTTACGACCATACGCAAGTCACAACCACATCACCGATTTCGATGAAATTTAGAAATGGAAATGAGGGAAAAATACATAATAATATTATTTATTTAATTTATTTCAGATAAATTTAATATTCATATAATTGTTAGAATGATAACTATACAATTATTATGATGCTATACGCCCTTTCCACGCTAACTGCATATCCGCTCGTAATGTAACTGAAAAAAAAAACTATTTTTTTTATTGTTAGTGTCATCAATACATTATAGGAATAACTTTAGGTAATTATAGTTTAGAACACAATTTTGTGAACACAAAGTATTATTTAAGTTGAATTATAGAATAAGTTTAAAAATAGAAAACGAAACCACACGCGACAAAGGCTAAAAATAAACTAATTTTCCACAATAATCAGACGATTGACCAATATTACATAGCGAACGATCCCTTCCACTCAAACAAATCGTATTTCAATAGAAATCTATTTCAAATGTCGGCTGGTGTGATCTCGAAGTCAATACTCCGTCTCGAGATCTAATTTTTCAGCTCAATTGTGAATATCGTTTTATTAAAGCGAATAGAGAACGATATCCTTTGTTGGATTATATAAGTTAAACGTGGATGTAATATACGGATGGACTTATTTTAAAAAGCTACTAGCTTTGAAGGTTTTTGTATCTTGATAGACAGGACTAGATACGGCATCTAGTCCTGTCGTCCTCGAGTACTCGTATAATGTAAGAGTTAGAATCTTCAAAAGAATAAAAAAGAGGAGCTTTTTATGATTGTATAAACATACAATTTTTATTTTAAACATATATAACATTGTGTGACAATATAAATGATAAATTTTTAAAGAATATAAAAAAAATCGATCATTTGCTGGGATTTGAACCCACAACTTTTTGCCAAACCGGGGCAACGCCTCGGCCACCCATGATCTCTGAGCAATTATTTAAAAATCAAAGCATATGAATGCTGTAAAACTAAATATTAAAAAATGAGAAACAATATTCTCTAGAAACATAAATTAATTTTATCAATCTCTTCAGGCGAAATAAGATTCCATTATACCTTTAACCGTTATATCCAATTATAAATATTCCAATGAAAGTTAAACTATAACAGGTCAATACGTAGAAAACGATCGGAGGAAAACATTAATTTAGGTCGTAATCTACCTTTATATTAGCAGGCTTCGAACCTAATCCCCTGGTCAATTATCGCGGTGATGTAATCCGCGTAAGAGACCCTTTTCACACTGGGCAACTTTGGCCCAATAAATGATCGACCTTTGCCACCATTAGGGTGATTATGAATATACATCTACAATGACGGCCGATCATAGGTCTCTACGCTATTGTGATTGTCTCTACTCGCCCAACGCTGCCCATTGTGAAGTGGGCCCATAAGGTACTGTGGGCCAATAATCTCATTTTGTTTTATAATTCTCATTGGAGCTTTTGGATTGATTGTCTACTTAAACGAAAAATGTTATATTATCGATTTGATGAAATGAGCAACTACATAGTTTCTTGCGGGGTCTTCATTGTAGGTACTGTGATCCGAATTGGTGGCAATTATTATTATTTGTGTTTTGCTATTTGCTTGTGACCTCAACCGCGGTTTCACCCACGTGGCTCCGCTCCTGTTGGTCTGAGCGTGATGATATATAGCCTTCCTCGATGAATGGGCTATCTAAAACCCAAAGAATTTTTCAAATCGGACCAGTAGTTCCTGAGATTAGCGCGTTCAAACAAACAAACAAACTCTTCAGTTTTATAATATAACCTAACCCATATTCCATTATATCCGTAAACATGATTAAAAGCCATAACTGTTATTTTATATCGACAATATCACTCATATACGAACTATTTAGTAGCGACATGTAGCAAGATGTGTGTTAGGTTTTGATATGTTCGGTTTTTAAAAATATAGTTCTTGTTCTTGTCTGTCGATCAAGCGTTTTATTTTATTAGAGGTTATGGGCCCAGATTTTTTAGTTGAAAATGACGACGAATTATCTTGTTAGTGTGCCTAAATTGAAAGGACGTGAAAACTACAGCGAATGGGCTTTTGCGGCTGAGAATTTTCTGGTGCTGGAGGGATTGTCTGATTGCATCAAGTCGGAGACTGTACCAGCAGAAATAGGAGCAGCAGGTGACGCGAAAACCAGAGCTAAGCTGATCATGACAATAGATTCGTCGCTTTATGTGCATATAAAAAGTGTACAAACGACACATGAGCTGTGGAAGAAATTGAAGAACCTATTTGATGACTCAGGATTCACGAGAAGAATCAGTTTGCTGAGGAGTTTGATTTCAATACGACTCGAAAATAGTGCTTCAATGACTTCGTACGTGACACAAATCATTGAAACAAGCCAAAAATTAAGCGGTACGGGCTTTAATATCAATGATGAGTGGGTCGCATCGCTTTTGTTAGCGGGATTAACAGAAAAATATTCCCCTATGATAATGGCGATTGAGCATTGCGGCATACCATTGACATCAGACGCCATTAAAACAAAATTATTGGACATGGAAGAAAGTGGAAATGGCAAAGACAGTAGCGCTTCCAATTCCAGTGGAGCATTTGCGAGTTATAAGATGAAACGGAATGTTGGTAACACTGAACAGATGTCAAACTTGTCAAAGTCAAAACTAAAAGTCATTAGATGCTACAAATGTAAACAAACAGGACATTATCGCAATCAGTGTACATTTTCGGACAAAAATGCGTCGAATACAAATAAAAATGAACGCACAAGAAGTAACGCGTTTAGCGCCGTGTTCCTGAATGGTGAATTTTGTAAAAGTGACTGGTATATTGACTCCGGGGCGAGTGTTCATCTTACCGCGAACGAAGAATGGTTGTCAAATGTGTCGCGAGATGTTATGATCAAAGAAATTGTCGTGGCAAATAAAGATAAAATACCAGTAGTATGTACTGGAGATGTGCAGATTACGACAAAGACGCATGCCTGTGAATACGATATTACAGTGAAAGATGTATTATGCGTGCCGAAGTTGACTACAAATCTGTTGTCTGTTAGTCAACTTATATCAAAAGGAAACAAAGTTTCATTCAACAATAATGGATGTCAGATTTTCAACCAAGCTGGAGTATTAGTGGCTACAGCGAGTCTGTTGAATGGTGTGTATAAACTAAACATGCCTGAGTGTTGTTCATTGGCTGCAGTGATGGTGTCCAGTGAAGTTTGGCATCGACGTCTAGGTCATGTCAAGATGGAGACAGAGAGTGATCTGAAGGTACAGGAAAATTGTTCAGATGAAGTGAATATGGTTCCAGTGGAGGAAAAAGACTTGACACCTCAGGAAGATTCACTTGAACAATCAGAGAGCTCGAACACAGATGACAGCAGTGAACTATATGTACCTTGTGAAGAAGACACATTAGATAGCTCTGAGACTGGTAGTAATGGCATTAGTCTTCGGGTTGTAAATTCTGTACCCTTTGACCTCATTGGAATAGCCGACAAGGATACATTTATCAGACTTTCTGTCCCACTTTAATCTCTTTTGTTTCGGCACATGTACCATGACTGTACTACCGAAAACACGAAGATGACTTACATCAGGCTTTCTGCCTGTCCATATCTCGAAAGGAGTTTTATAATTTAATGATGCGGTCACAGTCCTGTTCTGTAAGTACACTGCTGTGTGTGCCGCCTCTGCCCAAAACCTTTTCTCGAGACCTGCATCAAACAGTAGACACTTGGCTTTCTCAACGACAGTCCGATTATATCGTTCCGAGAGGCCATTCTGTTCGGGAGTGTATGGGTTCGTTTTGTGATGTACGATCCCATGCGACTTCAAAAAATTGTCAAACTTACTGTTGCAGAATTCTGTCCCGTTGTCACTTCTCAAGATCTTTATGCTGCAATTAAGTTGATTCTCAACCTCTGCTTTATACTGTTGAAAACATGTTAATGCCTCATCTTTACTTTTCAAAAAATAAATGTATGTCATACGACTAAAATCGTCTATGAACAGCATAAAGTATCTAGAACCACCTAGAGATAGGTTTTCCATTGGTCCGCAGAGATCAGTATGCACAATATGTAGCAACTCAGTACTTCTGTTACCTTCTTTGGGAAAAGGTAAGCGGCTCTGCTTCCCCTCACAGCATGCAACACATGATGACTTTGATATATCAGTCTTACTATCAAGTGTCAATCCCTGTAAAAAAATTTGCGTTGTCTGTAAAGTTAGGTATGGATGTTCACCATTTAGATGTCAAGACTGCTTTCTTGAATGGTGATTTAGAGGAAACCATTTACATGAAAATGCCAGATTGTTATAATAGTAGTAGTTCAGATCATAAAGTATTGAAACTTAAAAAGGCCATTTATGGACTTAAGCAAGCCTCTAGAGCTTGGAATAAAAAGGTTGATAATTGTTTGATCAGTAATGGTTACAAAAGGTCAAAAATAGAACCATGTATGTATACAAAGAATATTAATAATTGTAAGACCATTGTGACAGTCTATGTCGACGATTTCTTTATATTTTCCAATGATATAATTGAAACTAATAACTTGAAACAGATTTTATCTAATAATTTCAGCATTAAGGACTTAGGTGAAGCTAAATTATGTCTTGGAATGAATGTAATCTTCAATAAAGATAAAGGATATGTAACTTTGAGTCAGGAAGCTTATATTGATCAACTTTTAAGCAGATTTAATTTAAGTGATTGTAAGACTGTTGATACTCCGATGGAGGTCAAATTAAATGTAAATAAAGGTCCAGTAGGGGCAAATAGTCATGTGCCCTATCAACAACTAATTGGTAGTTTGATGTACTTGTCAGTCTTAACTAGGCCAGATATTAGTTACTCTATAAGTTTTTTTAAGTCAGTTTAATAATTGTCACACAAAAGAGCATTGGGAATATGCAAAAAGAGTATTAAGATATTTAAAACGAACTAAATGTTATGGAATAAAATATTGTAAAGAAGGTAATTCAGAAATAACAGGCTATGTAGATGCTGATTGGGCTTCTAACTCTGAAGATAGGAGATCATATACTGGAATGTGTTTTTTGTTATCTGATGGTGTAATATCATGGGAGTGTAGAAAACAGAAATGTGTAGCCCTCTCTAGCACTGAATCAGAGTATATTGGTCTATCTGAAGCATGTAGAGAAGCATTATATCTTAAGGAATTACAATATGAAATAACCAATAAGATGTACACTATTTGCATATTTAATGATAACCAAGGTGCGCAGAAGCTGTGTGCAAATCCAGCATTTCATAAACGTACAAAGCATATCGATATTAAATATCATTTTTGTTGTGATCTAGTAAGAGATAAAATTGTTAAGGTGCTGTATTTGCCAACAGCTGATATGCCAGCTGATATTCTTACTAAAAGTTTATGTTCAGCAAAACATTATAAATTTATGTTGCTTCTTGGCATAGTTTGTATAGAATAATTTTGTATATGATTGTTTAGTGAATATTGCGATAAGTAGGGGTGTTATTTTATATCGACAATATCACTCATATACGAACTATTTAGTAGCGACATGTAGCAAGATGTGTGTTAGGTTTTGATATGTTCGGTTTTTAAAAATATAGTTCTTGTTCTTGTCTGTCGATCAAGCGTTTTATTTTATTAGAATAACTCCCGTTCATTTCTTAATCGCAGGTGACCTAAAACAATTCAATCGATCGAACTATCAACATTAATCAACTAATGCAAATGACAGAGTAATTTCACACCGCAAACGGAGTACTTGATTACAAATTCACAAGCTAATGGTTCACGATTCATTGTATTAAATTTACTGCAGACATGGTACGTGTCCTATTCAAACATTCTAAAACTCAAATTTTTATTTATTCAATTAGTTGTTTCTAGAAGCACTTTAAACGTCATAACATAGTTTTTCCAATTACCACCGATTTGGAAAGCTTCTGCGGAGAAGAATCGGTAAGAAACCGCGTAAATGCTCTTTTAAAATAATATCTAAACATATAAAACTCAAAGGTTACTGACATAGTGATCTATCAAAGCACAGCCCAAACCACTGAACGGATCGGGCTGAAATTAGGCATGCAGGTAGATATTAGGACGTAGGCATCCGATAAGGAAAGATTTTGATCAATTAAATTTGTACCATGAAAATTTATCATTTCCGCGTAGGTGAAGCTGCGGGCAACAGCTAATTACATTATAATTTTACATAATGTGAACACATGGTAATAAATATTTGTACCCTGAATAACACACAATAAAACTTTTGTCATAGTTTTCTGTAGTTTACTAGAAACTGATACAGAATCAGGTTAATGCTTTGCTTTCGAACTCCGTACGCAATGAACGTAAATCGAGCAGAATTTAGTTCGACGAATAGAACGTAAATATTTCTGGAATTCCAAAAATATTGCGCATATCAATTTTCTCTCTCAATTTACGTATGGAGTTCTAAAATTGATACGTAAAAGTGTATACTAAGAACAGTTTGTTATAAAGACGTAGGTATTTTTGTAGCAAATATACTGTGATGGTATTGTATCAAGCAGAGGCGGCGGAAGGCGGCCTCGAGGCGCACTGGACCACAGCCGAATTTAAAATAAAAAAGTACACGCCACAAGGTTTGACTAATAAGTACATTATGAATAATTCTCTTATTTGCAACTCGCGACTCCAACTCGTATACATATAACTGACTTTTATATTTAAAATATTTTCTGTCTCAGAGGCCTACGACACACGTGTGTATTAAGAATGTATTAACGTTATAGATTGACGAAGCCGCTGCAATAGGTACGCTTGTAAATTGTAGTTAATAATGAGCGAAAATGAATAAATTTTCGTACTTTATCCGAATAAATTATCCGAATAAACAAATTCATACGACAATATCACTGTGCATAAACAAAGCAAACATATATCTACATAATAAAACAAGTTATCTCCGAAGATTCGAACTCGCTGACTGCGTAACGAACATTTTTCTTAAAGTTGTTTACGAATCTAAAACTATTCAAACTATCGGATATCCCGTACTAAAGGAAGTTATTTCGCAAATGAGTTAAAGCCCTATAATTAGCAAACTTGAAATACGTAAAGCGTACGTATTTCAAGTTTGCTAATTATAGGGGTAAATTAAGTTTTCTGGAATTATCTGGAATATTAAAATATTGAGTTCTTATTGATTTTATATAACGCTTAATAAATGCCTTATTCGACTTTTTGGTTAAAAAACGCATTTTAAAAAAGAGCGTGTGTGCCGAGCACAAGTGTCAGAACTGAAACTTCGTTCGCAAAATTTAAAGATGTCAAAATTTCCGCCTTACTCCATGACGTGACTGTATTGCCGTGACACGACCTTGAAATTTTACTCTTTACGCGCACAGAAGTTTCACTTCAAAAATTGGAAAATTCTCTAAATAAAGTTCGGATTTTTTCTATCGCAAACTAATAGTTAACACGATCCGAATCCTTATCAACCGCAAGATCCTCTTTATTTATCTTTGTTTCTTGGCTGTTCAAAGTATTTTTTATCTCCATGTTCAGAAAGTTTTGGCAGCTCTGTAAAATAATTCTTAACTGTGACACCGTGCGATTAATGGTATGGCCAGTGAGCGTTTGACTCTTAATAAATATTGATAAATGTTTACTTGCATGAAGAAAAAAATATTAAAGTATTGCGTGAAGATGAAAACTGGTGTGTTTATTTTTTAGTAGACAGTTACAGCCAACACAAACATATTAAAATTTCGAAATTATTTAATACCTTTTTGTTAAAGCATATTGTGAAGTACACGCGAACCTTCGCAGGTATTATTTAATATCTCAATATGTAGTAGTTATATAGCAAAATATTTATTTATTTAACACTTCAATAAAGTCATACGGACAGGAAACCTTAGAACTATTTACAGAAAAAGACAGAACAACTTATTTGGCGGCCTTATCACTTAGTAGCGATCTCTTCCAGGCAACCACTGAAGAAGGTAAATTAGCAAAAACCACTTATTATATTATGTTAAATACTCTCCATTACTCACGTCCACAAAAATACCTAGAATAAAAGCACCCATCTAAAAAGGCATAAAACAATATCTATCCCAAATTAAATCTTCTTCCACATTTTTGTGCCCAAAGTGCACAATATCGCTGAGTATAGTGTTTCCTATATTCCCGTGTTATAAGCTATTACGTCCAGATTCATGCCAACAAAATTTGCAAGCCGAGCTTACCGCGTGGTCACTAAGGGGTTTGTCCAGTCAGCTATATCGTTCATTTGTAAGGCAAAAGGAGCATTTTGAAACTGTATGGAAGTTCTTAATAAGCTATTAAACGAGAATGATTTAGTGGAGAGGTTTATTATAGGAAAAGTTATTGGTATAGGATATTATCTATCTAGGATATTATTTGACGACGCGGTTGGCGCAGTGGTAAAGAAATTGCCTACTGAGCCGACGGTCCCGGGTTCGATCCCCGGTCAGGGCAAATAATTGTGTGATGAACTCAATTATTTGTTCTTGGGTCTGGGTGTTATTATCTATATATATGTATTTATTAAATTAAATATTATATTTATCGTCGCCTAGTACCCACAACACAAGCCTTAATTGAGCTTACTGTGGGACTAGGTCGATATGTGTAATAATGTCCTATAATATTTATTTATTTATTTATTTATTATATGAAATTAAATGTTCTTTGAAGTGAGGTTTTGATAAGCCTTCTCTATTGTAGAGTATGGGTATTATGATTGAAAAGTCAAAAGTGCGATGATGAGACTAATAAATAAAAAATATGTGTCGATGATAGCTCAGAACTAGAAAATGCTTATTATTAAAAGAAGTGTGGGTTAATGAAACCACGCTAAAAGTGAAACTTTTTGCACGCCTCATAAGCGAAGCGTTGAGGTGGGTACTACTGTCACTTCGCGCAAAACATCTGATTTTTCAAACTTAAAATGTCTTTATGTATCATACATTGCACTTGTAAGATAATACATACACACACATATTAAGAAAAAACACTATTTTTAACGTTCATGATATTTTTGATGTCATTTTTGTTATTTAAACTAGTTAAAAAACAGTTTAAAAAAGTTCTGTCTTGGACGTCCGTGTGTCTGTATGTGCGGATCCTTTTTCTTGTTAACACGATAGCGACCGAAATACTTTACTAATCGAGTCTTTTTTTTTCTCTTACGCTTGAGTATGCTCAGGAATAGAACCCTTTCATTTTTCAGGGTCTGATTCGATGTGGTTTAATTGTTATTAAATAAACAAAAATAATAATTAATAAATATTTATTAAAAAAAAATTATGAGGCGTGCACTTTTGGATTTTCCAAATTATTTTTACATTATAGACATTTAACTGAAAATTTAAACACAAGGGTACAAAATTTTTATGTTATATTTCTACACTAGCTTACCGCCTGCGGCTTCGCCCGCTTTGTCTAAAACCTAATAAATTATATACTAAAACCTTCCTCTTGAATCACTCTATCTATTAAAAAAACCGCATCAAAATCCGTTGAGTAGTTTTAATGATTTAAGCATACAAAGGAACATAGGGACAGAGAAAGCGACTTTGTTTTATACTATGTAGTGATGCAACACACAGGCGAAAAAGTTTGAGACAATGTAATAATTGTTTCACTTTAATAAATAGTAAGTATGTACTATGTACTTTGTATGTATGAGTTGGGATTCATGGGGAACATTTACCCATGTACCACGTGAACCCTACAACCTAGAGGTAATATTAAATTATAGTTCATTGTAGAGCAAACAATTTGACAGCAATTCGAGGCCTTTGTCGACCGCTAGCGAGGCTTCTCTGTTTGACATGCTCTTATGTGTGCAACAAGTAATGCAGTGTTTGACGTTTGTATAGAGTTAAGAAGGTATAGAGAAGGCGGGCTTTTAGTAGTTCAACTGAGTAGAAATAGAGACAATAATTTTAGTATCGATTGCGTAGTTTTTTGTATTTATAGACATAAAGGAATAATAACTTTTATATTCTTAAGTTTAAACATTGCTAGTAATTAACAGAGGTCAGATTCAATTTAATAGAGTCGAACAAATATACTGCATAGAGGCGCAGCGCCATAACATAAAACATAATTCTGAGCAATTTATTTAAATTCTGATTCTTTATAACATACAATCTTGTTTAATAACATAAGTATAATTAACAAAAATTATGTCATTTTTTATAACTTCCACAATAAAAATATACAAAGCTATTTTCATTTCGGGGCTAAATTAAACTGCGTAAATTCAGCGAGGTCTATAAAACACAGCTCTATTATTGTCTAGAGTTCGTTTAACTTATATTTCGTATATTGTACTGTAATATACTCAGACAACAATTTGTAATACAAATACTTACTGTGCAAATAATTTTCGCTGAGTTACTTCTTTGTTGGCAATTTGCGTGGAATAGTTTCATTATATTATACATATTACTAGCGGTCCGCCCCGGCTTCGCCCGTGGTACATATTTCGCAATAAAAGGTAGCCTATGTTCTTTCTCAGGGTCTAAAGATTGTCTGTGCCAAATTTCATCAAAATCGGTCCAGTAGTTTATGCGTGAAAACCATACATACATACATACAAACCTTTCCTCTTTATAATATTAGTATAGATAATAATAAGTATGACTACTAAGTAGCCTAGTAGGTATGTTTATTGTAGATATATAGAGATTAGAGATAGTATAACTTTGTATGCGTAATAATTCGTTTAAAATTTTCAGTTGAATCCATATTCCATACTCATTTTTGTGAGTGATAGTGAAATAGGTACATGCCATACCATGATGGAGTTATCTATAGCATGTATATTATAGTATATTAAACACTTGACCGTAATTTGAAGCTTACTTCATTGAGAAGGTACCTAGCTTTTTCCGCCTATTTTGCCCTCTCTTTCCGTTGTATATATGCTATCTCTCTCGCACACCTCTCCACCAGGTGGCGGGGCGCACGATAATGTGCGGGCGCTGGATGTTTTTTCATTGGCGTCTAGCTTCCGCCGCGAGAAGGTTGTCTACAAGACTACAACCTTGGTGCTATTAAGTATTGCTTAAAGCAAGTGCTAAAAGTGTTAAAAAGTGTATCCCGTCGGATCGGTACAGTGAGTTATTTTTACATCTATTCTAATAATATTTTACTTAAAAATGAGTAAAAATCTTTAAAGTCAACGGTATAATCGTTGGACTTTATTTAAAATGCTGAGGTTTTTAATGAATCCTTCAGCAATAGTTTATTTTTCAATATGCTTAAATACTTAATAGCATGAATAAAGATATTTAAAATTAACGATACAACCGTTACATTTTACTTGAAATAGTAACTTTTCTTTTGAAATATTTCATTATGCAATATGTACTAATTAATATTTGAATTTTTAATACTGTGAGTAAAGCTATTTTAACGGTGTTACCGTTCGGCTTTACTCGAATCGTTAATATTACTTTTGTGATTATTTGATATTACTAGATATATCAAATACCCTCTCTTGTATATAGATATTTTTAATTATTTATGTCATTTTTAATAATGTGTTTTTATTACAAGGTTACAAGTGAATTTTTCTTGGAAAAATTACAATTAATACCTACTTAGTATGGATATGAGCCAACTCAAAGCTTTACAGGCATACAATCCATTGCTACGACTTTATTACATTGTCGTTATCACTAGGAACGGTTCGGAATTCCTATAATAGTTTATTACTAAAAATTATCGAACGAGATGAGTCAGCTCCAAGAAGTCACGAGTCACGACAGGTCAGAACATGTTGTGATATTATTTTATAAATCGTACGGGAGTTACCGCTCAACTGAATAATGATGGATTCGCTCATGTATAGTAGATACGTACCATGAATTTAAACAATTTAAACAATTTACACAATTTAAACAGAATCAAATGAATTCAAATGATGCAACTTTTTTGTTTAAACGAGTAAGTACCAAAATTTTACAATTAAATTCTTTGGTTTACTGAACTTGTGCTGAAAGGGTTATCGTATAATAATTATCGAGATACCTTAATATAAATTAGATTTAGATACATTTATTTCAAAGGATTTACAATTCACTTCTAACGTTTTAGAATAATATTATAAACTTGTACACCTTGACAAAAAGTAAAAAATTGCGGGTGAGTGGAGAATATTTTGTTCAATTAAATATAACGTCCTACGACGGTATGGTTGCGTTCGTAAGGAATGTTAACGGATATAAAGCAACTAAATGTTACATCGATTGCATGAACAAAAATAAATATGAATCGAAGTTCATTTTAAAATTTAGTGAATTGATTTGAATTATGAATTTATTAAATAGTTAGTTCTTTTTTATATAAACATAATAATTAATTACCATTGTCAAATCAATTCTTATTAATTCATCCTGGACAGTTGTCGCTAACATTGGAAAATAAGTTAAAGGACCTTGTTAATTGCTATATTATTTAAATGATTATTTACTGCTAATTTTATATTAGCACTAAGGTGTATTCTTGCTCGAAGCAGAATACATAAATGTGGCCACTACTCCTCGCAGGGGTTAGCCAGGTCAAATCCACCCTCGCAGGGTGTCTCTTAAGCATTTTTTGGCAGGCCGTACTTATTTCTAGTTACAAACATCCCTCGCGCAGCTGTCGCTCGCAGGGAAATGGTGCAAATATATATCAGCCCTCGCGGGGCTTTGATTACAACCGTCCCTCACGGAGAAATGGTGCAAATATATATCAGCCCTCGCGGGGCTTTGACTACAACAGTACCTCACGGAGACATGGTGCAAATATATATCAGCCCTCGCGGGGCTTTGATGGCGATTGGTGCAAATATACAAAGGATTGATCATTAAAATGATCATAGATATTTGCTTTCGTCAACGAGGACCCACGAAAGAAGTTTTGGATATGACCGTATCGGATCTTCACTTTTCTAAGGTAGGTAGAAAAAAGGTTTTGAAATCTTCTTCACAGTGGGCAGTATAGTAATATGACCTAATAAATACAATAAAGGTTAGAGACGTCAAATAATGGGCGCATGAAATTGATACTTCGTATCCTAAAAGTTTACGCTTCAGGAATCAGGAAACCACCATTGGTTTACCAATTATGGAAATTGGAATTGAACAAATCGTATTTACCAATGTAAAGCCTATTCACAACAAAGGAAGGCGAGTCGGATCAAATATCATCTCGCAGATGATTTGTGGCGGTGGTTTCGAGGATTGTCACCAAGCCTTGTGTCAACGGTATGTTTGGTATCGTCATTCAATGGCACTAGCCGACCAATTTTCATATAAAAACATCGGAAGAGATTTTTTAATCGCAAAGCGATTGAATGTAACAAATGACGATTGATTCAAAATCAAATTTCAAATTTCAAACGATTGATTACGTATATTTGACCTCTCATAGGCCTATTTTAGTTGCCCGGTCTTGTAGGCAATTTATTTGACTCGTTTTTCAACCCATTTGACCTCATTATTGCACCCATGAGATTTTTCTTCAGGGCTCAAACAATAAATCGCTGAGGGATTAGGATAATCGTTTTTTTAGACAAGTTTCTTGTCATCCCACCAGGATTATTTTATTGTATAATAAAGTTATATACAACTATTTACGTAAAACGTTTAAGTACTCAACGAATACTGAGAATACTGACTGTTGAGTTACATAGGATAGAGGATAAATAACGGAAAGTCAATCTATCTAAACAAAAGCCTCTTATTATTAGATATTACTTGGAACCCCTACCCTAACGAGAAAGCTCTGCCAAATGACTGTTCATTTCTTTGCTTTGAGGGGGGGGGGGGGGGCAATAAATGAAATGCAGTAGGTACAGACTATACGGCTTTTAAAATATAAGTCTGGTAAGCGAACTAAACTTTGCTAGTTTAGTTCTTGCTATATCGCTGTCCGTGGCTGCCTCGCGTGTTTACGGATGAATAAAGTAATGTCCTGTCTTCGCATCCACAGCTAACTGTCCTATACTGTCATAATCTTAACACAGATTCATTGGACATAGCTCCCCACGAGCTCTGTTCTTCATTTTTGCACTCGCACAACTGTGGACAACACGAGAGCAATGCCTGCATTGGTAGCAGTTACAATCAAGGGCTAGCAAGGTAGGCTAGCCATATTACGGATGTTGGAACAACCGACTATATTTAGGGCAATTTTCTTTGTCCAGTGTAACGTTTAGACTGTCGTAGCATTCCTACGGAACAAAGATGGGATCAGATCTGCATCCTTAATGAAGTTAATCGAAAGGAGATACTTTCAGACGACGATAGTATTCAAAATCCACCGTATTCCCGAGCATAATAATGCATAGTTAAGCTTATAATCTCTCTTGCCATTATCCTGCAGCAGAATTCCTTGGCGATAATTTGTTCTCGTAATGCTGGGGCCACACTAACGTCTAACGTCTAATGCCCTTTATCGCGATAATTATTCCGATAATTTTTAAGGCGTTAAGTGAGTGGCTACACTTGAACGGTCAACGTGAATGCCGATTGTTGGCGATAAAAACAGCGTTAATTTTACTAAAATTCTAGCAAGATGGACGTAGTGTGACCGCTTCATTGCGTTAATTCTCGCGATAAAGCTATCGCCTCGCCAAACGGCAATGTTAATGCCGTTGTTAAATAATACTGGCTACACCTAAAGTTAACGTCCATTATCGCGTTAATTAATGGCATTTCCCGTTAGTGTGGCCCCAGCATTAGAACGAGCGAGGTTGTTACGATAATATGAGAAATCCTGTCAGTTAGAGACCTGAACGACGCGATAGAGTACCGCTATTTCAGTAGTAGTAGCACCTAGAAGGGTGAAGGTATTCTGGAAAGCGGAACTGAAGGCCCGGTCAGCAGCACCAGTCACCTAATAGACAGTGTTCAGTGCTGCACCACTATAATCTGCAAAATGACTCTGACGGTATGAAAATGTGGAGTACATTTTCAAAATATCAAATGATATAGTTGGAATAAAAATCCTATTTGCCTCCGTCTACCCAAAAGACGTACGGAGTAGCTAGTAGTAGTTGGTTGAATTATAATAAGTATAGTTAAAATCCTTTATTACTGACTGGATAAATTTGGCTCTTTTCCTATCTGACGTTCGTATAGCTGTTGACTGCCTAGTGTTATGCACAAACACTATTATAAATAAGTCACGTTATGTAGTCCCGAGACTTTCGGTATATAAGTTCTGATGTAAATCATAATTATATCTTAAAACTGAATTGATTAAAAGTAACGTACTTAGCTGTAGTAATTGCAGTTTTGGGACACAGATAAGCTCTTTATCATTTTAGTCTCTTGAGTTCAGTATATTTGTTTCCAGTACAGAGTTTATGACCTATCAGTTTTAAATAAATAATTCATGCATTGTACTGAAAGTACCAGCCATGTTTAGATTATGATTGCGACGTTGGCTCTAAACATTAAAAGATACCGCACGGTTTAGTTGGATGTTAAAAATCTGTATTATAATTTAAACCATTTACCTGTTTTGTTATTTTATTGCCTTATTCAAGGGGTGACCTTTTAAATTTACTTCTGACCCCAAAAGTAAGGACCAAGGTCTCTTCTTGTCCGCTTGTAGCAGGTTGGGTTAAAACTGTGTGAGTTGAGACATTTGGTAATTCTATGTTAAGATGATTCAATGATGCTTCTGCAGAGTTCTAATTGAATAAATAAAGGTTTGAGTTTGAGGTATTTTTGCCTCGTCGGGATCAGCTGTTGCTTCATTTTGTAAGTAAAATCTAAATGCGTAATTGAAAGTCGTTAGGTACTGGCGCTTTCGCAGATTTACGCTAAAGATAGTGAAAATTGTAGTAACTTTAACTTTTCAAGCCCAAAAGGTTAACTAAGGTACGCTTGAACCAATCTCATACGTTCTAATACTTTTAATCATTATGATTAACTTTTTGGTTCTTATTTGATTAACTTTTCATCTGGGATTGTTAATATATTATATAATATAAAAATTTGTGTGATTTATTAGTAGGTATACTATCTGCACACCTTACTCTTTCAAATAAAGAAATAAGTAATTACTTATGTATTCAAATTCACATTGGCGTCACATTGTACACCAGGTGGGTAACAAACAGGTCTCAATGAAGTAAGCTTCAAATTACGGTCAAGTGTTTAATAGCTGTGTTTTACCTGAAAATAAAACACATATTAAATACTTACCTATATTTGAAGCTTACACTTAACGTCCACCTGTTGTGGATTTCGACTCAATGAAAAAACATCCAGCGCCCGCACATTATCGTGCGCCCCGCCACCTGGTGGAGAGGTGTGCGAGAGAGATAGCATATATACAACGGAAAGAGAGGGCAAAATAGGCGGAAAAAGCTAGGTACCTTCTCAATGAAGTAAGCTTCAAATATAGGTAAGTATTTAATATGTGTTTTATTTTCAGGTAAAACACAGCTATTAATTGTATTTTTCCGAAATAAAATTGATCAATAACGTTATTATTGAAGTGATGATTATTGATAACACCCAATTTTTTTTATAATATGAATATTACTAACAGGTTGAGTCAATGCATAGGCTATATATCATCACATAGACCAATAGGAGCGGAGCAATGGTAAAACCACTGGGCACAGTTAGAAGTTAAATAATCCAATTCCCTTGCAAACTTAAACAATTCATTTTATAAATTTGCATAATTCAAATAACTAAAGGTACGTCATTAGCTATCTCCAATTCGGCATAAAGCTATATAATTTCGTACTTAATATTGTTAAAAGTTTCGTATAAATTTATACACCGTTCGCAAATTCCACGGTCCATCCTTTTAGATGCAAATGTCTGTAACTAGTGCTTTTCATTAGGGACACTAATTTCCAACTGTGGCGTTTGATTTCGGTGTAATAACAATCGAAAAATATCAGCGTTTGTGCTAAATTACGTAATGTTATTGTGTTCTTTTTTTCATTTTACTTTTATGTGGGTTTGGAGCATTTTTCTTTTAATTTAAACACGTAAACGTCAAGAAAACAGAGCTTGCTATTTATTTTAATCATGACTAACTTTCCGCCCACGGTTCCGCCCGCTTTGTCCCAAAACTAATAAATTATATAACTTCCTCTTGAATCACTCTATCTATTATAAAAACCGCATCAAAATCCGTTGCGTAGTTTTAAACATTTAAAACGCATTCCATTTATTATTATACAAAAAGAACAATGACTCACGATAAAATTGCAATTAATCACCAATCAATCGGTTTAAATTATGATGTGGGGATCTTCCAAATAGCCCGATTTCGGCTTTTCTCAATTGGACCGTGAAATGACTCAATTGTCAATTCGTCCGATTAAATTGGCAGGACCTTTGGGATAAATAAAGTACCTAATTAATTCCATGCATGAGTAAATCGTGTATGAGGAAAAATGGGAACTAACGTTGAAATTTTCCGTACAGTAGTGACGTCATGGTTGTTGTTTTTCTAATATGTTTTCTTCTGTATTGTTTAATGATACTCCATATATTTTATACTAGCTTTTGCCCGCAGCTTCGCCTGCGTGGAAAAGAAAAGTTTTCATGGTAATAATTTTCATCCCCTATTTTATCCCCTTGGGCGTAGAATTGATCAAAATCCTTTCTTAGGGGACGCCTACGTTATGACATCTACCTGCATGCCAAATTTCAGCCCAATACGTCCAGTGGTTTGGGCTGTGCGTTGATAGATCACTATATCAGTCACCTTTGAGTTTTATATAATTATATAGATTAATAGGAACTGTCTTCTCGTACTTATCTATACTAATCTATACTTACTAATATTATAAAGCTGAAGAGTTTGTTTGTTTGAACGCGTTAATCTCGGGAACTACTGGTCCGATTTGAAAAATTCTTTCGGTGTTAGATAGTTCCTTTATCGAGGAAGGCTGTAGGCTATATATCATCACGCTAAGACCAACAGAAGCGGAGCACTGCGGGTGAAACCGCGGGGAACAGCTAGTTTTAGATATTTCTCTGTGCAGTGATCGCAATGGTGACACGCAGGTAGCTGTATACCTATCACTTATTGTTATTTTATACGCAGAATTTTAACAAAGCTGACTTATAAATTGGAATAGACTGCTGTTTGATTAATACAAATGTAAGTGGAACTGGAACTGGTGGAACATATTATTCTAGCAAAAATAATATAACGACGGTCAATACAACGTCTATCTCCTACACATTTGTAAGACTATAACATATAAGAGAAATAACAAAAGCTAAGCTGCATGTCCACTTGAAAAATATTTTGTAATGTGTTAGCATTTTCAAAATATCATCCAAGTAGATTCACTAAAATTCCACAGTCCAATTGGACTTGAAACTTCAATTACACAGCCACAATTTATTCTAAATACCTGTGAGCATGAAACAACGCAATGGTGGGACCTGCAATATTTATGTAAATACGCAGTAACCCGCAGCTGGGCCGCTTCATGTAAAACTCCCTTATTAGCATAAGGCCCGGTATACACGAGCAACGTAGGCAGTTTATTGTTGTGCGACTGGATTGTCCTAATTACGTAGTAAAATTCGGAAGTCACTAATTATTTTAAACGTAATAAAAAAGTTGCTGACTATTTAAAACAACTTTAGGTACATGATTAATGGATTTTTGAGTTTGACTTGCAAGTTGCAGTTGAAGTATTGTTGTATATGTGGTTGTATATGACTCTCTTCACATTAATTTGCAAAGAAAAATGATTTTTATATGTAACTTTGAAGTCATACTCGCTCATCCCTGATTCACTCAGTAAGAGCGGGGGCACACGATGCGTTGCGGCAGCGAAGCGGCGCCGGAGCGGTGTCACTGCGTCATCTTACATAGAAATATCTGTGGCATGTCACACGATGCGCTCCGGCGCCGCATCGGACTTGTAACCACCAAGACGAGGCGGGGAGGGGTGAATGCGGTGCGACGTCGGAGCGGCACCGCTCAGTTGTTTTGCGTCACAAGGAAGGACACGCTGTGCAACGCTGCTACGACGCCGCTGCGACATAACAACGTTACGGCGCCGCACCGCTCGTGTGCCCACTGACACGGTGAAATCTTTGCGGTGCGGCGCCGCAACGCATCGTGTGCCTGTGCCCTTAGACTCTGAATAAAAACAAAGTATCGCTTATGTCACCCAGGGATAATATGTACCTAGAATATTATTAAAAGAATACCTATCTAAAATTGAAAGATCATTTTAAATCGGTTCAGTAGTTTCTCAGCCTATACAATTCAAACAAAGAAACAATCATCAATCTCTCTCTATAATATACCTCTGGTACGAAACTGGTTTAACATTGCAATCCCATTTATTAAGGAAGTCTATAGTCTACGACTAGCTTAACATGCAGAAGCTAAACTTACTTATGCATAACTGATCGCCAGCTTATGTAGTCTGTAGGACTTCTAGCGCTTAACTGCGTTGATAAGTCCTAACAGATAGATCTCTAGAGATTCAAGACGTTTGCGTAAACAGTATTCATAATAACATCAATAAATGTATATAAAGGAAATAAATATAAAGATAAATAGATAGATAATTCTTTATTGCACACACAAGATTTACATAAAACACAGATAGAAACACAAACAGACACAAGTATGTATGCGGCATTATCGCTAGGTATATACATTGTTATGACCACATTTTAGAAGCAATTTCATAATTTATAACAACTGTTAAAAACTAAATATGTTCAAGACTTCTTCTATGTTAATCAAAAACACCAAAGAACCTGCCTGGCAAAAATACTTTCGAATTAACGGCAAAACACCATTCAAATTGATTAATTTCGGAGCCAAGCCATAATCATAAATATACACACTTCGTAAAATGTTAACAGAAAGAAAAACTCCGAGTTTCTATTTGTCAAGTTCTCATAATCGAAATTATTAAAGCCCTTACAAAAATCTTCAAATTGAATCACCCCAAAAATGCCTAAATCAGACGCTAGAATTAAATTCAGCGAAAAACACCGTCTTAAACGTGGACCTCTTTAGATAAGGCCTTTTAAATTTACTACAAAATAAAATTATTTGGTAGCCTTTTTCTAAGGCGACCTCCATAATTCAAGCTGTAAATCTACTGATTTAGTAGATGGAGGTAACGAAGAAAAATTCTTAATTACGAAATTTTAAGGACATTTTGTAAATGGCGAAATTAATTTTTCCTTCCACGCCTCTGTTCGTTGAGAAAATGGTACACGAGCTTGACGTTGTAAGGCTTTTTGAGGAAAAAAGCTCGAGCTATCGTCTTGGCTATCGTATATTCGGAAGTATGTCGCTGTACCTCTTCTGTAAACAAAATTAAATATAAATCTTTTCTGGAAATGCATTGTACATACGATACGACATTCTCAATAAAAATAATGTCTAATTTTTGTGTATCTTTATTTCATTCATTGCCCGGGAAAGCTCATTGAAGGTAACATCTTCTACATAACAAAAAATAATCGACAAATGTGTTGTTAAGCGCAAAACTCGAGCACGGCTGAACCGATTTCGTTGATTTATTTATAATATTCCTTGAAGTACGAGGATGGTCCTTATGAACAGAAAACGTTTA
This sequence comes from Colias eurytheme, assembly GCF_061535395.1. NCBI lineage: Eukaryota > Metazoa > Arthropoda > Insecta > Lepidoptera > Pieridae > Colias > Colias eurytheme. The sequence continues at coordinate 1,435,056 of NC_143005.1, read as the reverse complement.
CATGTACCACGAGCGAAACCGGGGTGGACCTCTATATTATAATGAAAATGTTTAACATTAAAAGCTTACAAAAATCTCATATTTTTGTTATTGCCTTGACATGGTGTTAACAATAATAATTATAGATCTTTTCCTATACAATAAAACAATAAAAAATATTATTGATCATAAATCTTGACTGTATAATCAAGCCTCGATAGGTTATAAAATTCTAGCAAAAACAAAGTCATAAATTACCTCGTTATAAACCTTTATACATGTAGTATCGTCACCTAGCTTTCTGCCCGCAACTCTGCTATTAAAAATAATATACATAAAAATCTCCGAATTCATCAACCTTGTAGTTTTTTTTCTTCAAGACGAAATTTGTCTATTTTTCTGAAACATTATATTTTATTCCAAATTCCAGGCCAATTCGAGGCCAATTAATAGATATATTTTACTTTTTGACTTAACTTTTTTTATTTTTTAATTATGTATGATTAACATAAACATGAAACACATTTTGACTTGTGACTCATAATTATTTTTTCCTTGCTCTGACTGCTTGTCATTTTCAAAAACAATTGCATCATTTTAAAAGTGGTATAAACATAATATACTCGTATAGCATAAATTAAAAATAAAACTACATTATTTCTAAGAAAATCCTCAAGTTAGAGCGGGGGCACACGATGCGTTGCGGCGCCGCACCGCAAAGATTTCACCGTGTCAGTGGGCACACGAGCGGTGCGGCGCCGTAACGTTTTTATGTCGCAGCGGCGTCGTAGCAGCGTTGCACAGCGTGTCCTTCCTTGTGATGCAAAACAACTGAGCGGTGCCGCTCCGACGTCGCACCGCATTCACCCCTCCCCGCCTCGTCTTGGTGGTTACAAGTCCGGTGCGGCGCCGGAGCGCATCGTGTGACATGCCACAGATATTTCTATGTAAGACGACGCAGCGACACCGCTCCGGCGCCGCACCGCCGCCGCAACGCATCGTGTGCCTCCGCCCTTAAGGTAAAAATATCAATAAATTTTGTCGCCAGAGAAAGTCTCGTGATTTTATGTCACGTCTTATCTTCAGTCTTCGCGTCTTCATGTCCACATGAACATAATGTAATAAAGGTATTCGTTCAGACTCTACACGTGTTAAAATGGAAAAATATAGAACCTTAGTCATTAAATCCTAGTAAAACCTTAGTCATCAAAAGCTTTCTTATTCTTGGGAATAAGAAAGCTTTTTAATAGTGAAACTTTTATAAGTTTGTGTTTAATTACATACCTACAATAAAAGCCTTTACTCCTTATTCTATTTAGGGCCGATTTTTCAATCCTTGGATAAAATTTATCCGTCCAATAAAGTATTACACTAACATTTTAAAATGTCACCTGTAAACTGTCATATACGGACAATTAGAATACATTTTTGAAATGGTAGTTTAATACGTTATTCGATGAATAAGTTTTAACCAAGGATTGAAAAATCAGCCCTAAGTGTAATATAACTTAATAAATCTATTAATCTCTGAATATTGTAAACTCTTTTAATATTATTTCAGCATATAAACCATCCTATTTATATTTACATAATAGTCAAAGCATGTTTCTAGTCAAAATTAAGTATTTATCAAAACTCGTAACTTTTCACAGAGATCTTGTCGGATAATTGAGTCAGTTCAATCTCGTATCTTAAGCTAAATGGATTTACTTTCAGCGATGCAACAAGTGAACTCCATTTAATATTTTCATTCATATTAAATCTCGGAGTTATCCATATTTCAAATGTAACTTCAAACACGTTAAGATGAAAAATATATTTACATTATGCAGTAAATAACATACTCTACAGCTTTATAATACCTACTAAAGGTATAGAATATTGTTACTATATATAAAAAAAATATGGCTGGTATTTTTCTTTATTTTCTCTATATTTATTTCTTTTCTCTATGCCAAACAAAATAATTTCGTAATAATTTATCAGCAACATGCCACAAGATATATAGTAGAGTATGTTGTTTTTATAACTCATATCAAAATATTATAATATATCAATATTCAATACCTACCATGCTCAAACTTGAATTTAAATAATTATATTCATTCAACTACCTTTAAAAGCGCTTTAGAATCGTCAAAATTCATGATTAAAAATTTACCACCGGTTCGGAAAGCAGCTTTTTCAGATAACAATCAACCAGAAACTGTTGTTGCTCTTTTAAAATCATGTCAACTTTACGTTATATCTTCATTATCATAATAATATCATTACACGTCCAAAACGTCACAGATTATCGCATTTATACATTGGCATATTTCAGAGATTTACAGTCGCATTATCAAATGAATTAATTTCAATTATCGACATCAAATCCGTGACGATTCCCGTCCAATCAATTAAATTCTGACGAATTAACTAATGTTATGCTAAATGAATCGGACTGAAACCCGACAGATTTCTACTTGCATTGTCATTATCAATAATTGTTTAATATGTACTTATCTTATTACAGGTTCACGGATACAACTTCAATCAAGAAGTCGGGGGTTTGAGATTAGACGAGCTTGCTTGCGAGGTCTAAACGGTTAAAGAAAACGTGAGGAAACAGGCATTTGCAAATATATTCGTGAACATGTGACATATACCTTTAGTTGAAGCTGTGTAGTGTAGACTGTAGCTGAAGACATGCGTTAGGAGAGACCCATGTCCAACAGTGGACGGAAAAAGGCTGAAGAGTGTAGTGTAGTTAAAGCTCTTGGCTTCGCCTTCCGACGTTTCCCTGAACTGATTGGAATAGAAGTTTACATGAGTTCAAGTCTTGTTTTATTTGTACTATTATAACCTTTTCAATATTTATTTCAGTATCTGAATTAGTTTTGAATTATAACTTCAAAATTATTGGACTCCTATTTCCTATACATTTATATTAGGATCGAATATAAAATAGAATTCGACCTTCTCATTCCAACAAATATCACTGCATTCCGCTGCACGATACAGCTGAAATATAAATTTGACAAAATATCTGCATTGCAAAACGAAAATAACCTCTAAATTATTACCTTTGAAACATGTGTAGGGTATATTATAAAATACGAATCAGAAGCCAACCCATTCAAAATTCAAAAAATTCAAATTAATTTATTTGCCAAAAAACCATGGTATACATAGATGTTAACAATTGAGTTCCAGCATGTTCAGCCGTTATTAACAGCATGCAAATTATGTCACTTAATTATAAATCAAAATTTCTTTTATTATTTTCATTATCATTTTACATTTCACAGTCTACAATTATTATTAACAAAGTCAAACAATCACAAGTATAGCATATAAAAAACAATTAATCTAAAGATCTTACAACTTCAATATCTTTCTCTATCACTTTTACCTGTTGTGTGTTCATAATATTATACAATTTGTATATTGCTTTATTATATTATTATTATAAATTACTTTTTAATGTAAACAGCCGGTAACAAATACTTTCATCCTACTAATATTATAAATGCGAAAGTTTGTATGGATGTATGGATGTTTGTTACTCTTTCACGTAAAAACTACTGAACCGATTACAATGAAATTTAGCACACATATAGGGGGTAACTTGGAATAACACATAGGATAGGTTTTATCCCGGAAATCCCACGGGAACGGGAATTATGCGAGTTTTTCTTTGAAAACGCGGGCGAAGCCGCGGGCGGAAATCTAGTATATTATAATCGTAAAGACAATGTGGGTTCATTAAAAGTGTACTATGCGTAAAACATATTTTACATCGCAACTAAGCGCTATATACTGTGTCTATATCATTCCCATAAACGCTTTTCTCCATAGCCCAATATTCAAGCAAATAGTCCGTATAATATTGTAAACTAGCTCGTAATCAATTTACGGCGCATGTAGTACTTGTTAACGTGCATTAGGGAAGCAGGTGCAGTTGCTAGCAATTAGCAAAGCTGCTTCTGCGGTTAGTTAATATTGGATATAACTACAGATAAAAGATAATTGGGTTGGTGGAAAAATGGTATGGTATCTGCTTTAGCTATACTGTGGCGCTATAACGGGTAATGATAATGCAAAGAGTAATGTAAAGAGTTAAACTTTATTGGTGTTTAAATCTTATTCTTATTTTAAATTTTTTTAGTAACTTGAGAGCTAGTTTATGTATGTACTAGATTTCCGCACGCGTTATCAAAGGAAAACCCGCATAGTTCCCGTTCCCGTGGGATTTCCGGGATAAAACCTATCCTATGTGTTAATCCAAGTTACCCTCTATATGTGTGCTAAATTTCATTGTAATCGGTTCAGTAGTATTTGCGTGAAAGAGTAACAAACACACACACACCCTCACAAACTTTCGCATATTAGTTTTAACATGAATAAAAATTCATGAAAATGTCGTTTTGATAAAATGCATTTCAAAAGGACGAATTTAAAAATTACGTTTTTTAGTCACTTGAAATGAACTTCGTTACGAAATGCACAGGAAATATAGCTTTATTATATTTATTTATAAGAACTATATTAGTTTATAAGCTGTATAATGAAACGTAGTCTAGCGTGAAATCGAAACCTTCCTTTCGAAACGAAATGTCACAGTTATTTTTTGAATTAACTGTTTTCAGTGTGATTTAAAAGTTAAAAGAGATGGATAATATTTTGTATAATAACTTGTTACATATTTTTTTCAATTGAATAAATAATTTATAATTTATCATTGTTTTATTTATTTATTCAATCACACAACGACAAAGGTTGTTTCATTTGTTTAGTACTTGAATAAATATCTTATCATAATTTCATAATATACTAGTGGTCCGCCCCGGCTTCGCCCGTGGTACATGTTTACGTTTTCTCTACATAAGAACCATCCTCGTACTTCAAGGAATATACTAAAAAAAGAATTATCGAAATCGGTTCAGCCGTTCTCGAGTTATGCGCTTACCAACACATTTTGCGATTCATTTTTATATATATCTATAAAAATTAATCGCAAAAATTTTTTATATATACAGGGTGTCCCACTGTTGGTATACTAAGCCCAAAGGAGGTTATAGATTTGCATACGCTAAGTACGTAAAAAATACTTAAAAAATTCCAGACGCATTTTTTTTTCAAGTAGATGAATTCTTAAAACTCTATGTGTACACCCATAACAAGCAACCCGCCCAACTTTGTCACCAGCACGTGAGCTATCGTTTAATATTATATTTTCATAGACAAAATGCTCACATTAGAGAAGCGGTATATGCCGGCTGCGCGAAGCTAGAGAAGAAAACATGGATTTTCAGGCAAAAATTTAGCAAAAAATTTTTGACGTAATTTTGTTCTTTTAGTATTTTTTACGTGATCAGTGTATGCAAAACTACAAGTCTCTTCGCGCTTAGTATACCAATAGTGGGACACCCTGTATAAAAATGAATTTTTAACCTACTATTTTAAGCGCCATGTTTTTAGTTTTTAACGAATACATAATCTGAAAAACTACTGAACCGATTTCAAAACACGCACACTAACAAAAAATAACCTTACACATTTTTCCCTATTACTTCCGATCCCCAAGCAAAACCATAGCAAACTATAACTATTACTACTAGTTTACAGTTCCTTGATACATTACGTACACAGAATTAAGGGTAATCCATCAAAGCTAATTAATTTAAATCCGTGGGCACCGGTCACCATGCACTTTATTATTAATGACTTCGCAAAAACCAGTTAATTTCGACCCACACCTACATTACTATGAATATTCGACACAGTATAAAAAGTGGTACCAGATACCTAACTTTATAACCAAATCTTTATTTTTAATTTAAGTAAATCTGTAAAATTAATTAAACTAAATGAACCTCATGGCTTCGCTCGGGTGGTACGTTTGTGCAAAATATACTAATTTCTTTGTATGCTACGTGAAGGCAAAATTAATTACCAAAACAATTTTTTTTATGTCTTACGCATATTAATTTTAAGATAGGACTAAAAGCCTAACTAGCCTAAATAAACTTCAAAGCATTTAAAAAAAACTTCAAAGTCTCTACATATACTTACATTTAAAGTAACCTACTACGCTGTTCTCTCCCAACTACGAATTTCTTTAAATGGCATGAAACGGAACACAACAATGTCGCACAAATATTTTAACAATAAATTTTACCTAATAAACATTTCTCAATAAACGTTTGTTCGCAAAATGCCATCTTTCGTAAGTCTTATGAAATAGTATTATTATTTATAGCATTTTTCTACTATTTTAAAATGCAAATTTTGTCCTATTTCTGCCTCATAATTCTTGAGCGCAAAGAAGCGAATTGTAACTTAGTTTTACTTTCGGTAAAATCTTGAAATATATAGAAGGAACGCTTCTGCAGTAAAATTGCATTTAAATTCTTAGAAATTTTCAAGTTTCCCAACTGACTTAATATTATACTGCTACATTAAATATAATTTTTTATAATTATTATTTTCAAATTATTCTTTCTTTGTTGTTTAGAACGTACTGAAAGATATAAGACATTTATATGGTACCCATTTAAACAATTATTTTTCGATTTCGTCTTTATTCCAAAATTATTCAAGTGAATTCAAGTAACTGCAGTTAACATAATATAATATATCAGTAATTATTTAATATTATTTATTTCATTCAACTCCATTCATATTTTCACAAAAGCCTACAAATAGCATGCTTATACTTTTATAAGACCACATAAAACTATCTCTTACACAACTTTAATTCAAATTCATCAAGCTATTACTATACTGATTTCTCTACTCTATGTTTTCGTTTAATCAGCCCTAGAACAGGGTCCCCTAAGTAAGATTTATATCGACACTTGAACAGAGCCTAAATATTAACGAGACTAGGGTGCGATGTAGTTTTTAACTTCACATCTCGTTAGTTCATCATTTATTATTCAGCCGTTTTAGCTAACCTAACTTAGGCTAGATTAGATTTTTCTTAGGTTCGTTTGCTTTGTAATTGGATGTTTTTGTTTAATGTTTATAAATAGTAAATTGAGTGGAATTTAGATGAGTAAAGGAATATTTTATTAATAATACATATAAAAATGAATCCCAAAATGTGTTGGTAAGCGCATAACTTGAGAACGGCTGAACCGATTTTGTTAATTCTTTTTTTATTATATTCCTTGAAGTACGAGGATGGTTCTTAGAGAAAACGTAAATATGTACCACGGGCGAAGCCGGGGCGGACTGCTAGTTAATACATAAAAGTGGCAGTAACTGGCGTAATTTTGGGGATTTTAGTATATCATTTAATTTAAATTGTATTATTATCCTAATAAAGAAGTAGTTATTTCCTCGGTTTAACCGAAGAAATAAACATTGTATTTATGTTTAATGAAAGCTTTTACATTTATTATTCTCATTATATTAATTAATTTTTCGATTTTCCAAACGACTCTTACACACATTTAAAACAAATAAATATAGTAGTTATATATGAATAGCTTACAAAGTCCTCGATACTCTTGTACTTTTTTGAAACATAAGGAGCAGTGCAACATAATATAATTATTAAAATAATATGTTACGTCGTATAAATAACACTACCGATCTAAATGTCTCTAAAAACCGTAATTATTTGACTCCAAAAAATACCTAGTAGCTTCAATTTGGTTGCAATTTCTAAAAATATATACTAAGCAGTAAAAACACCGCTATTATGAAATAAGCCACCATGCGTGAGCTTGGTTCCTTCCTCATCATTAATTTCAACAATGGTACGTTCCAGACCAAGTATGAGCTTCGCGCCTAATTGTGAACATTTTTATTCCAGGCAACCTAATTACGATATAAGCTTGTGGAATATGAGATTTGGTACAGCAGTTCCATAAAGCTCCTATTTTTTATGTTATTTTGTAGGAATAAGAGTGTCGGTATTCCCTAGGTTCGTACGTCATAACAAAATAAGAGATAAATCCATACTATAATATTATAAATGCGAAAGTAACTCTGTCTGTCTGTCTGTTACTCAATCACGCCTAAACTACTGAACCAATTTGCATGAAATTTGGTATGGAGATATTTTGATACCCGAGAAAGGACATAGGCTACCTTTTATTGCGAAATATGTACCACGGGCGAAGCCGGGGCGGACCTCTAGTTATAAATATTTTATTAAAATAAAATATACTTAAGCTGCTTTCACGCTTTTTTAATTAATAAAGATAACAAAGTAAAGCCTAACTTTTGTTTATCTTTTCCACGAATATTTGGTACTTATCTTTTTGTGATAGTCAAAAAAATTTTTAACGAGATATTCCTGCCATTTATTTCGATCCTATAGAATTGATACTTCAGTAAAAATATATTGGAAGATAAAAAAATACTTAATATCATAATTATTATTTAATGGAATAATGTAATATTATAAAACTATGTCTTCCAAAAGCTATGAATCTCAAAAATATGCCTTTCGATGAGCAAAAACATTTTCAAAATCAGCTCAACCAGAGATAACAAAGTCACAAAAATGTCCCCAATATTAGAATAGATAAATTAACAAAGGGTAACATACCTAACACAAAAGTAGCCGCATCATTCTCAAGTCAAGATTCTAAATCCCAAGATCTCTAAACCCTACGCCATAGGTATCCATCAATGTCAGACGCAGGGTCAGGACAATGCATACATAATATATTATATTATGTTGACTCAAATGTTTTTCTTTTATATGTATGTTTTAAGTGGATATATGAAATATAATGTTAATTAATTTCGTATATTTGTCAATATATAATTTTAACAAAGCTTAGATAATATTTTTTAAACATTCGTGGCAGGTTTAACACCTAAACTAAATTGGTACGTAACTAATTGTAAGGACTTTTATGCATCTATTTTCAATTGTTAAACAAATGCTTCATAATATGTATATGTATTTGATCAGACTAAAAAGAAGTATCCTAAGGGCATCCAGCTATATCTATTCTTATATTGTGTAGGTACACAATATAAGAATAGATATAGACAGGATTTATTTTTTATATGATTTTCCTGAAACTAAAACCGAGAAGATTTACATATGAAAAAGTGTCTAAATCGATCCTGTGACTGATTTAGAAAAATCTTCTCGTCCATTACCTTTTTAATGGCTAAACCGAGCTTAAAAATTCTCTTATTCTAAGTGACATAGGCTTTTATAGTTGCCAACAAGTTTCAGTCAGGTTAGTGGCTATTCCATACTATTCCGTTTGTCGACCGATTCTTTACGTTAAGCTGGCGTGGCTAAGTGATGGATCTGGGAGTTGGATTCGTATCTGACACGATCACTCTATATTAATAGTGTTACTTCCTGGTTTGGACTTTTATTTTTATATCTGTAGGTGGACAAGCCGCAAAGTCAAGGGACATCTAAAATAACTAAATTACGGTCCAAAAATATTCAAAGAAACAAAACATATTTTCGCTAATAAATTTATAGAAGAATTTATTTTGTTGCATTACTTAATTGATATAGAATTTTTTTTTATAGCAATACTTAATAATTACACATTAATAACCAAAGATTATAAGTTCAATAAAAGCTTGGTTATTAATTTAAAAATAAGTTTCCATCAAAGCTTTCAATTCTCTACTAGTTACAATATAAAAATGCTGATTTCAAACAGCATACTACATTTTAATTTTAAAAGTGCAGATTCCTGAAACAAATCCATGAAACAATATTCCATTTGTATCAAAACTCAAAAGCCTCTCAAACGTGAAATAGTATATTTAACAAGCGCTTGCGGTAACTTTTTGTTAAATGCTCCATTGTTCCCTATTTTAGAGTCTTTTCAAGCTATTGAAAAGGTCAGAAGTAGGCCAAGGTAACTCCAAATTAGGCTATTTTTTTATTCATACTATGGTAATACAAGCAATTTCCCTGTACAACTATTTTCTCTTAAACTGTGTATTATTCAAATTTTTGTAGTGTTTTCGAAAGAAGTTACAGGCGATATTTTTACTTATTTATTGTCAATATTTATTAAATAATATTCTATTTCAGATCGCAATACCACTTTTAAACCTCTTATTTTATTTATCTCTTGTTATTTAATTCTCTTCAAGCTTTAATTATTCGTAAAAAAATGGACAAAATAATGACTAAAAACAATAAGGAATAACCAGGTTTATTACCAAAGTATTACAATAAAAAATAGTACCTACTATGATGTATTTTAAGCCGCCTAGTACATTAGTGCTTTTCCTATGTTTCTGGGTAGTTAATAGAATAAAAAATAGTACAAAGATGTATTTTAAGCCGCCTAGTACATTTGTGCTTTCCAATGTTTCTGATTATAAAAACAAAGTTTTTCTTTGAGATAAAGATAGCTGCCATTGATAAATAAATGTAAAGGAAACAAGTAGAAACAAATTTAATTTTGTAATGGCAAGCTCTGAGCTTTTCAGATAGTTCGCACTAATATAAATTCTTTGCTATTTACGACTATTGCAAAGTATCGATGTCGAAAGTTTGTAAATATGTCGGGATGTTTGCTTGTTGATTGAATCTAAACATTTTAATCTGTTTGTAAATTATTTTAAACATACTGTAAATAGGTGTTGCTATGTCTAAATATCATGTAGGTACATTGAATTTTTATAACAGAATCCATATCCATAATATTATGTACGCTTAAGGGCGAGGTGGTAAATGATAAATCTATGTTATGTCGGTTGGAAAGTGCTTCTAGAAGAAGTCTAATTGAATAAATAAATGTTTGAGTTTGTTATTTACGACTTATATTAATTAAGGCTCTAACTGGTTTGACGCTTATCTTCTATCTTCTATCTATATCGGCATCACACGTGAACAGGTGGACCGATTTCGATAATTCTTTTTTAATAATATTCCTTGAAGTATGAGGTTGGTTCTTATGGAAAGAAAACATAAACATGTACCACGGGCGAAGCCGGGGCAGACCGCTAGTTTTATAAACATTTGCCAATTTAACTGACAGATAAGCTAAACACAATTTATCAAAACGTTAAACTGGCTCTAAACCAGCTAAAAAGGGGATTGACCCCTTTCCACGCAACATCACGCCTATAGCGTATACATGAAAAAATGTACATTTTTGCAACGAAATTTTACAGTGACCGCTTTTTTAGCCGTTCCAGTTTTGTGGGTAGCAAAACGAAGTATTCAATGTAACGCACAGCCAGCGATTGTGCGGAAAACGACAGAACTATGATGGAACTGTATTGTTGAGGTTTTGGATGAAAATAGTATGAAAATAGAGTACAAATTTAGGTGCTTTTGATAATAGCATAGTTGGAAATGGGAAATGAATCAGAGAAAAGTTGTCCCACATAGAAATACTATTATTCAAAATAACGAAAAGTTGGCCCACATATAAATTTTTGAATTTCATATTTTTTGGATACAGGAACTACTGGACCGATTTCAAAAATGATTTAAACGTTGAGTATGTATATGATCCCAAAGTGCTATACGCTATATATTATATTGTGTAGGTACCATGGGCGAAGACGAAGGCAAACCCCTTGTGTTCTGTATAGAACAAAATGGATTACAACTAAAATTTGTTTAAGTAACTAAGAGTTGCCCAAACTTAATCTCATATCTTTCTTTCATACTAAGGGCCGATTTTTCAATGCTTGGATAAAACTTATCCGTCCAATAAAGTATTACACGATAATATTAAAATGTCACGTAAACTGTGAAATACAGGCAATTAGAATACGTTTTTAAAATGGTAGTTTTATACATTATTCGACGAATAAGTTTTATCCAAGCATTGAAAAATCGGCCCTAATGCGATTAATAAAATTTCATCCCACACAAGATTTTCTTAATAGAGTTCAATGACTCAACAAAAATCCTTGGAGATGCATCCTCTTTAGAGGAACAATACTTGAGCATTTTTTCCAACTCAAACACTTATTTATTCTTTCTTCCTATTCATTCTTGAACTCGACTTCCTTGAGAATTTAATCGTCAAAACACACAATGTATAATATTTACCATTGGTTCCGAAAGCATTTCCTACATTATTATTTAAACTCTATGACAAATAAATATTTCAGGATAATTTTTCACACACGGCACGATCTGATCCCATACTACGCTTGTGTTATAGAAAACAGATGGCTGATAAACATAATATATAATTTCAAATAAATACTTATATGATTAACACCCAGACACAGAGCAAACATCTATGTTCATCACACAACTATTTGCCCTAGGTGGGAATCGAACCAACGACCTCGAACTTTAAATCCATAGGTTTTACAGGTTTCTAGTTTTATAGGAATGTATTCGATCGGAAAATCTGATGTGTTACACCGCGTTCGTGATAGGATTTTTTGCTAGACTCAGTTTTGCATTTTATATGATGCCATATGCATCGTTTGTTTCATTTTAACGATATTTTATTGTTCAAATCAACATGCATGGCTAAATAAGTGTTATTTGTATTTAAATTGACAAAGGTTTACAAAAGTTTGTATGGGTATTTTTTTTATAAATATATTGTATGGACAAATGATGGTTAGATGATTATCGAAGTGAAACTTCTTTAGGTGCGTTGAGAGTAAAATTTCAAGGTCGCGTCATGGAAATACCGTCACGTCATGGAGTAAGACGACGATTTTGCTATCTTTGAATCTTGCCAAAGAAGTTTCACTTCTGACACTTGACACTGATTCTTGCAAATAAAATGTAATTTGAATTTGAATATGACACGCACACACGCTCTTTTTTTAATATATTATGGGGACAATTCCGAATGACGGTAAATCCAATAATGTGCAATTAATAGGTACGTTACTAGTAATCAATTAAAAAAATGAACATTCACAGTTTTCCGAAATCACCCTGCTATAAGTATATTTTTTATTGGTTTAAAAATATAACCAAAAAATTCGCTTTCTTTATGCCTTGTTAAAATAATATAAAGTCTATCCAGAAATTCCAACCAGATCATTTAATTTTGTGCATCCAACTATACCAAATCCAGTTAGCTTTGGTTATTGAATCTTCAGCAATAACAATTTCATTTTAAATTTCTACAATCTTGGCCGACTCTATCAGAGTCTACCAAATATTGTTAGGGCTTTGTAAACGAATTTCGTTTACGTTGAGATTATTTTTATACTTGACTAGCGGTCCGCCCCGGCTTCGCCCGTGGTACCTACCTACATGTTTAAACTATCCTATCTCTCAAGTTGGATCGAACTGCACATGGTGTGCGAATTTTATTATCCATTCCATCCATATCCAGTCTATTGAAGACAAACATTGTGACACGAGATTTATATATATATTAAGACTAGCCGCTCCGCGCGGTTTTACCCCCGTGGCTCCCCGTTGGTCGTAGCGTGATGGTATATAGCCTATAGCCTTCCTCGATAAATGACCTATCTACCACCGAAAGAATTTTTCAAATCGGACCAGTAGTTCCCGAGATTAGCGCGTTCAAACAAACAAACAAACAAACAAACAAACAAACAAACTCTTCAGCTTTATTATTAGTATTAGTATATTAGTATAGATAAATAATAGAAGATGTATTTTTGGGCAGAATTATATGAAAAATATGAAACTAACTGCCCCTTGCCCCTACTTTCTATGCTTTCACAAAAATGTTAAAAATAATTAACCGAAATGGTCTAGCATTTTTCGAGTTTTACGCTTAGATTTTTAAATTGAATTTGTTTGTCTGTCTGTCCGTGTGTCACTAGGCTGTATAGGTTAAACATTTGAAAATTTCAGAGATAATGTATTTGCTACTAGAGGTCCGCCCCGGCTTCGCCCGTGGTACATATTTCGCAATAAAAGGTAGCCTAGGTAGGTAGTAGGTGTCCTTTCTCGGGTATCAAAATATCTCCATACCAAATTTCATGCAAATTGGTTCTGTAGTTTAGGCTTGATTGAGTAACAGACAGACAGACAGAGTTACTTTCGCATTTATAATATTAGTATGGATTGTCGCTATAACAACAAATACTAAGCATAAAAATACAATAAATATTTAAATAAGTAAAAATAGCTCCAAAACTTAACAATACAAACTTAATTCAAATGCGTATTTCAAACAAGATTATTGCGTCTATTTTAATGTTCCTACACTCGTGGGAACATCCCCCCTCCCCCCCTTAGCTACTAGCATTATACTATCTGTGGCACCGCCTGAAGGAATCCCATTACATCTCAACTACAATTATTGTCGCGTGTTTTCCCTATTCTCGTTACAATATGAATCTTGAATATCTTAAATAATATTATATAAAAGGTTGGAATACTGCGGGTTATGGAAATCATTTGGTTCTGGATTAAACGTTAATTAAAATTAAAGAATACGAATATATTAATAATAATAGAAGTATGTGCTCCGCGGTTTCACCCGCATTGCCAGACCAACAGGAGTCTTAGCGTGATGACATGTAGCTTATAGCCTTCCTTGATAAATGGGCTATCTAAGACCGCGTTCAAACAAACAAACACTTCTGCTTTATAATATTAGTATAGATTAGACTACTTCTCTAAGCATTTTGAATCGTCATTACATATTTTTAACATTTACCACCGATTCGAAATGATTAATACCAAATTTTCGCAACAATGCAATACCGTGCCATAAATTCTAAATTGCTTGTATTATATTTTGCACCCAAAGTACCTATTCCCAACCACCATATTCCCTTGTAAATCACTTCAATATATCGCCGTGGTTTCATTCGAATATGCAAACAGAATGTTCACGAATAAGCTGTTTCGTTCATTCAATGTTCATTTATTCATTTTAATTTCGCCGATACAATATCTTGCCGCCATTTCTCCTTGTCGGCGCAATCGGCTAACTGGCTTATTGCATGAATATTTTAAACGGATTTTCAATGATTTGAAGTTAGTTTTAATTGTTGACACTTAATTATTGTGCCTTGTAGATTAAGACTTTGAATGAAGATGAAAATAGGACATTAGTTGTTGTGGTCATCTTATGTCACATCACTACATAGTATAAAACAAAGTCGCTTTCCCTGTCCCTATGTCCCTATGTCCCTATGTCCCTTTGTACGCTTAAATCTTTGAAACTACGCAACGGATTTTGATGCGGTTTTTTTTAATAGATAGAGTGATTCAAGAGGAAGGTTTATATGTATAATAACATCCATTAAATAGTGGAGAAGTACTGTTATTTTTGAGATTTCTAATGTGATGTCGTAAAAAATTACATTTTCTCCGCTTACATTGCAAACGCAGGCTAAACCCTACGAGTTTTATCAAAATAATGTACTAAGTATTATACACATTGAAAAGATCTACAGAAAAGTCCGCGATGGTATATGTCTATCTCTTATGGATAACCCACAATAACTTTTTTTTGTCATTTACTTTTTACGACAAATAATGGCAAATTTTCGAAGCGATTTTAACCAATACAGCATTAATCCTTAACAAATTAAATACCTTGAATACATTGTTCATTTAATATAGATCTATATGGCCCTTTACACCGTATGATTTAAGTGAATATTTTCGAAGATATTACAGATTTAAAAATTGCGGGACGTAGCGTTTGCGGCGGTACCGGCCGGCCGCCCGGCTATCTATTTTATACCCGTGCGAAGCCGGAGCGGGTCGCTATGTTTTTATATAGGTACAACGTTCACAGTTTTTCTGTAGTGTATTTAGTATCAGCATTGCACCCGTGCGAAGCCGGGGCGGGTCGCTAGTAAAAAATATAATACATACTTAATATAAAAATATAATAATATAATTAATAAATTAATCGAGAAATGTGTTGCTAAGCTCAAATCTCGAGAACAGCTGAACCGATTTCGTTAATTCTTTTTTTGGTTCATAAGGAGAGAAAACGTACGTACATGTACCACGGGCAAAGCCGGGGTGGACCGCTAGTATTCTATAAAGAGTTTTGTGTTTCGATAATATTGTGTCTAAAAAACAAGACATAATAGATATTTTATAGTCATCCTTCATGTTCTTTGTGTACGGATGCAAATAATAGAATGGGGTCACCATTAGAATGGGTAAGATGTAGGTTCTTGAACAAATATAAACATATAATTCTAAATCGTTGTGCCCCGAAGGGGTAAAATAGGAAAAATATATTATTATTTACGTGTGTTCATCGTGAATGTCAATATAGTGAAAATAATAGATATTTTGAATACTTCTTATTCGAATTTCGATATTTTACGTGTTTCATAAGTACGAAGAAATAAAAAATATATAATACCTATGTAGAGCAGGAATTCGTTTATATTTACAAATATACATTTAATTGTGTGAATGTTTTATTGTAACACGATTAAATTTAATATTAACAGTAAGTAAGTAGGTATACTTAACTAGATCGTAGATAGGTATGTCAATAACATATTAATTGCAGTAGTTTTTACGTGTGCTCTATAAAAACTCTCTTCAGACAAGGAATACACTATTTCTTCAGTATATGAAATATGCACACATCGTTCTGTAACAATTTGATTACTTACATAATTCTATAAAAAGTTATCTATACTAATATTAAAAAGAGGAAAGGTTTGTATGTAAGTATGTATGTATGTAGGTTTTCACGCATAAACTACTGGACCGATTTTGATGAAATTTGGCACAGATAATCTTTAGACCCTGAGAAAGAACATAGGCTACCTTTTATTGCGAAATATGTACCACGGGCGAAGCCGGGGCGGACCGCTAGTAGGATATAATATATTTATAGTGAGATAAAACAGATTTCTCAGATGACTGATCAATATATAGGTTGTGGCTAACCACACTTAGTTAATTCAGGCTTCAGATTAGACCACAGGCTAACGCCTTACTAGATCCCGGATTACATGTAAACTAATTAGTTGTAATCAAAATTTGATTACTTTATTATAAATAATTATTTAACTATTGACAAATGGTATCTACAGTTGGTATTACAACAATTTCTTCTAAGTAAATGCATGCATATTATACAAGTACATGTTTCTTTCAACGATGTTACAATCATAAGTCTATTAATTTTACTTGAAAAACATACATAATTTCAAACACTTCATCACAAACACGCCTAAATCGAAAGCATGCAAAAACTCTTGCTACAACTCTCTAAAAAACAGTCAACCACGTGACTCATCTAAATCAAAGCATTGAAAAGCCCTTACTGCAACTACAAGCATAAAGGAATAACAAATCAGAACAAGGATCTGTATAAGCCGATGCACTTACAAACGCCGACGAGTGTCGACCGCTTTAAGTTAAGCCAACTTTGGAAGTTCTCAACTCTTCTGACCATATTATACTAGGTATTGTGGATCGTTATACGACGGGACGACATTTTTGAATTGAAAAATCTGTTAAAAACCTGAAGTTGGCGTATTAAAGACGATAAATGAATATTTTCTCAAAAAGCTTTGTAAGCTCTATCTGTTAGCTTTACCTTTGGCTGTATTGGCATTATCTCTTTTGGAAAATTCTGTGACAACAGTCTCCTGCGCTTAGTAGATTGTTATTTAGTTTATTAAATATATAAATTACTAGCATTCCGCCCGCGGTTTCACCCGCGCTGTATAAAACCTCATAAATTATATACTAAAACCTTCCTCTTGAATCAATCTATCTTTTAAAAAAAACGCATCAAAATCCGTTGCGTAGTGTTAAAGATTTAAGCAAAGGGACATAGGAACAGAAAAAGCGACTTTGTTTTATACTATGTAGTGATTAGCTGCTCAACTCGGCTCTACAACTTAACTACTAGGTACTACTACTACACTAAATTTTTACAACAAACTACTTCTTTATCGTGTTACTAAATACATCCATATCCATATTTTAATTTATAATGATTTTTCTTTGATTTTTATTGTTTTTATTTGTTCAGCATCGAGCAGCTATCTAAAATATATTTTTTTTTTATTGGAAAAAAAAACACTATTTAATTATCATGTAAAAACACAAAAGCAATGGAAACGTATAATTGAACAAGATCCATGAAGCGGGCTGAATATTTTCGGAAGTTGTGCCGCGGAATGCACGAGAGTTGCGTCCTAACTTCTTCATGAATCTTTTCCATAATTAATGCAGATTGGAAATACTTTAAAGTATATTATATTTATGATGATCTCTACAATATAGGTGTAATTATCAATCTTAAATGAAGTTTTTGGATAGTATTTTTCTTAACTGTGATAAATTGTTAAGATGGGTATTTACCATGAGAATTATAAAATGTAGAAGTACAAGTAAATACATAATAAAAATCCCGCCTTGTGATTGATTTTTTCTATTCTTTCAAAATGTAATTTTGCGCCAAGAACCAAAAAGGGAACAATAATTTAATGGTGATATTTCTTATTGTTTTACTATCTATGTTAAGATTCTTAAGTAAATAAAGTCGTAGTTAATAAATCTATTGGAAGATCTATTGTCATAATATATGAACGCTCATACACATCACATATTACTAGTTAGAAAAAATATCGGAAAAAACGAATTAGCATCTCAGGTATCAAGATACAAATGAACTCTATGTAATCAGGGCAAAAACAACTGAATACGTCACTCGACTGAAGTATGGAGGGTTCTTGTAGGCTCGGGAAGCTGTACTCTTTGAAAGATTATGGGTTTATCGCTTGTTTTGTTCCCTCTTTTGCAGTATAGTTTTGTAGTGGTTTTTTATATGTACCAAGTTATCAATAGGTTTATAGGTTTGTATATGTAATACTCTCGTAAAATCAAACTATAGTATCTATGAGTGTAATCCATATAAATTATAAGGCTTTCTAAATGTCAAGATGGACTAACAAACTGCTCGTTATCAGATAATGACTGCATACTTGGGAATTTTTTGTCACATACTTATTAGTCGACCACAAAGGACACCGATATACATACAAAATCTACTAATAATATAGTTCGTTGAAAATACAAGTTTTGTTAACTAAAATCCGCGGTTTTCGCGTATCCGGACTGAATTAGACAATGCGCTAATCCATACTTTAATCTGTCTCTGTTTTATACAAATCCGATCAACAATTTCTACGTAAAATAGTTATAACAAACATAAATCCACACATTCTTACAAATGTTCGCGTTTATAATTTCAATAGGAAATCTCTCGCCCACTTCTCTCTCTTATCCTAAAGAAAATACATTTATTACTTTTAAATACCGTCCCTGGAAAAATCCATTGTTTTTGTAATTTACGTAATAAATCGAAAAAGTTTGTTCCGAAATTATGATGGAATCACCGCGGCCATTATTTGCGCTGTGTGTTTTAATAAAATTCTGAACGACATTTTTGTTTGCGTCAATTATTTTTGTTGGTACGTTTTTTAATATGATCATATTTTTATAACAATTTCATACAGGTGAATATACAAATAGGTAGTTTAAAACGATTCCATAAATACATAACCAGCAATAATAATTATTTTAAAACAGTAAATCCTATGTTTCATTTTGTCGTGTTGATTTTCAGTTTCACCTAGTGGTAGTTTTTGATACACAGAATATGCCCAGGTATTGTTGCCTACTCATTTCAGTGTATAACTACCTGGCAAGCAGGTGTAAACAGGAAAGTCAAAATAGGTGAAAAAAAAGCATACCTATGCATATTCTGTGTATCAAAAACTATCAGCCAAATAAATTTCATTTGGTTATCAAAAGTATGAAGGTGATGAAAAAAAAATCGATAAAATTAATTTAATTAAAAATAGCCATGACCACTTTTATGTTTTATCTTTAAAACTACGTTATGGATTTTGATGCGTTTTTTTTAATAGATAGAGTGATTCAAGAGGAAGGTTTTAGTATATAATTTATTAGGTTTTAGACAAAGCGAGCGAAGCCGCGGGCGGTAAGCTAGCGGTATAAACATCAAGATACCATCTTGATCCAAAACACACAAATTCACTAAGATAATGAAGGCACGTCGTCATTTTTATTCTATGAATTATTCACATTAAATAAAAGTTTCTTGGAGCCCAAAATACTGAAGGTTGTTGGCAAAGTAACTTTCTAGCTATTACTCTGGTCGTCAAGCACAGAAGGGCCGACGTTTGAACCATAGTTAATGTAGCTTTGAACGTACCATGTATGTAAATTTTAATGGTACATATTTTGCAGAGCAGATTTAGGATACATGTAAGGAAGTAGCTGAAATACATATTGCGTATGGCATTTATAAATATAAAATATCTACTCTTTGAGACGTTTCGTTATTTTGAGAATGTTAATGCGCATAAATACACATAACATAGGTTAACTTTTTAACATATCAAGTAAAATATAATTTGATATTTAAATAAAATATAATTGATTAATCTACTAAGAGAATAAGTATAATATTCGTCATGAAAGTTTTTGAACTGTTGTGAACCGCCTATGTCTTCCATCGAAACTAAATGACATTTTTGAGAACAAGAATATGGAAGAAGTCCCTAATAAAATTCATACAACAGTATATAATATATAACCACATATAATAAGACACCATTTAAACATTTACGAGTCCAGTAACAAAATGCCTTAGTGCTGTAAACTTTAAAGAGTTGTTACGATATTAAGCAGATAATTAGATTTAAGGAAGGCATCACTTCACGCGTTCCAATGGCCCAATTTAATACCGTATCCAACAGCGGGTTAATTAAGAAGAAAATTATCTCCACGAACACAGGCAAATGGAATATATGAATGGTGCAAGTGATAGGATTCAGAGGGCTTTGAGTCAAAGGCTCTTATGAGTTTAATCTTCTGTTATTCTCACACTAATGCAAAAAACATGCAAAAAATACTAAACAATCTGATAAATAGTTCTTAAAATTGCTACATGTACCTTACAAGAAATACTTTCAAATAAAAATACACTCAATTAATAATTTATTATGATAAACTTGTTAAAATACCAAAAAAAATTAATAAAAAAATATCAATATATTTCATTTTCATTCTATTTGTCCTCCCTCTCCCTCACCCTCCCACTCACCCTCTCCCACACCCTCCCACTCTCCCTCTCACTCCCCTCTCACTCTCCCTCTCCCTCCCACTCTCTTTCTAACACTCGCTCTCGCTCTCCCTCTCCTCCCACTATCACTCTCCTTCTCACTCTCCCTCACACTCATCTCCCTCACACTCTCCCTCTCCCTCTCACTCTCCCTCTAACTCACACTCTCTCTCCCTCACAATCTCTCTCCCTCTCCTTCTCCCTGTCCTTCTCCCTCTCCTTCTTCCTCTCCTTCACACTCACTCTCCGTCTCCCTCCCACTCTCTCTCACTCTCCCTCTCACTCTCCCTCTCACCCTCCCTCTCACCCTCCCTCTCACCCTCCCTCTCACTCTCCCTCTCACTCTCCCTCTCACTCTCCCTCTCACGCTCCCTCTCCGTCTCCCTCCCACTCTCTCTCACTCTCTCTCTCACTCTCCCTCTCACTCTCCCTCTCACTCTCCCTCTCACTCCCCTCTCACTCTCCCTCTCACTCTCCCTCGCACTCTCCCTCTCACTCTCACTCTCCCTCTCACTCTCCCTCTCACTCTCCCTCTCACTCTCCCTCTCCCTCTCACTCTCACTCTCCCTCTCACTCTCCCTCTCACTCTCCCTCTCACTCTCCCTCTCACTCTCCCTCTCACTCTCCCTCTCCCTCCCACTATCACTCTCACTCTCCCTCACACTCTATCTCCCTCACACTCTCCCTCTCACTCTCATTCTCCCTCTCACTCTCCCTCTAACTCGCCCTCTCTCTCCCTCACAATCTCTCTCCCTCTCCATCTCCTTCTCCCTCTCCTTCACACTCACTCTCCGCCTCCCTCTCACTCTCCTTCTCACTCTCTCTATCACTCTCCCTCTCTCTCTCACTCTCACTCTCACTCTCCCTCTCGCTCTCCCTCTCACTCTCCCTCTCACTCTCACTCTCACTCTCACTCTCACTCTCCCTCTCAATCTCACTCTCACTCTCCCTCTCACTCTCACTCTCCCTCTCACTGTCACTCTCACTCTCACTCTCCCTCTCCCTCTCCCTCTCACTATCATTCTCACTCTCCCTCTCCCTCTCCCTCTCACTCTCCCTCTCCCACTCACTCTCCCTCTCGCTCTCCCTCTCACTCTCACTCTCACTTTCCCTCTCCCTCTCACTCTCCCTCTCGCTCTCCCTCTCACTCTCCCTCTCGCTCTCCCTCTCACTCTCACTCTCACTCTCCCTCTCACTCTCCCTCTCACTCTCCCTCTCACTCTCCCTCTCACTCTCACTCTCCCTCTCACTCTCCCTCTCACTCTCTCTCTCACTCTCCCTCTCAATTTCTTCTCATTTCCGTTTCCGTTTCCGTTTCCGTTTCCGTTTCCGTTTTCGTTTTCGTTTTCGTTTTCGTTTTCTTTTTCGTTTTCATTTTCATTTTCATTTTCATTTTCATTTTTGCAAGATCAAATTTTTCATGTATTTGCAATAATTATAATATGACGCTTTTAAAATATGTTATAAAAAAACAAAATTATCATTTTATTTTGTTCATCAACTAAATAGACTTAAATATATTTTGTTCATCACCAAAGACATTTAAAAACGTAACTTACAAAGAAAACGCTTACGCCTATAACACACACTCCCAAGTAATCTGAACGAATGCTTTGCAGCTAAAATATGGCTCAAATTCCAACAACGAAATGCCTACTCGTAGTAAATTATAGCTAATGAGACGAATATTAAATGAAGGAAGTGCTTTCCTTCCCCGTGGATTACTTTTTGTAAGATTTTTGGTATATACATTTGAGATTCATCTACTTTAATATTGAACTACAATCAAGTTTTCTTTGTTTCGTAGTAGTAGTACAGATAATCACTACATAGTATAAAACAAAGTCGCTTTCTCTGTCCCTATGTCCCTATGTCCCTTTGTACGCTTAAATCTTTGAAACTACGCAACGGATTTTGATGCGGTTTTTTTTAATAGATAGAGTGATTCAAGAGGAAGGTTTATATGTATAATAACATCCATTAAATAGTGGAGAAGTACTGTTATTTTTGAGGTTTCTAATGTGATGTCGTAAATAATTACATTTTTTCCGCTTACATTGCAAACGCAGGCTGAACCCTACGAGTTATATCAAAATAATGTACTAAGTATTGTACACATTGAAAAGGTCTACAGAAAAGTCCGCGATGGTATATGTCTATCTCTTATGGATAACCCACAATAACTTTTTTTTGTCATTTACTTTTTACGACAAATAATGGTTAATTTTCGAAGCGATTTTAACCAATACAGCATTAATCCTTAACGAATTAAATACCTTGAATACATTGTTCATTTAATATAGATCTATATGGCCCTTTACACCGTATGATTTAAGTGAATATTTTCGAAGATATTACAGATTTAAAAATTGCGGGACGTAGCGTTTGCGGCGGTACCGGCCGGCCGCCATTGCACCCGTGCGAAGCCGGGGCGGGTCGCTAGTACATAATATAATACTATACTCAATGATCTATACTAGTAAGTGTCGAATTAAACTATTACATAAAATTATATTAGGTTTACACGCAGCTTTACTCGACTCGACCCTTGGAGCATTACTCGACCTGATAAATTAATAAAATAAAATTAATTTTGTATGAGTATAACCCTGTGGTATTATCTCACATTTAATTTGCCCTACAAACTCCTCTGAACCAATGAATATTCTGTCAAATCAGTTCAGGCATTCCATTGAATTCCATTATCACTGGAAAGTATCTATCTACAAAATAAGAAGACGGATAATATATATTGTAGAGATACAATTATTGTAGTACATTCTCAACAATTAATTATATGACTAGGCCGTATACCATAAGCAACTAGCTTTCAGCCCACTTTGTCTAAAACTTTACAATTTATTCAGTGCAGTAGATTTTGAGTTTATCGCGAAAGCATGACCACAAAGTTTTATCTATACTAATATTATAAAGCTGAAGAGTTTGTTTGTTTGAACGCGCTAATCTCAGGAACTACTGGGCCGATTCGAAAAAAAATATTTCGGTGTAAGATAGCCCATTTATCGAGGAAGGCTATAGGCTATATTATCATCACGCTAAGACAAACAGGAGCGAAGCAATGCGGGGCAAACCGCGGGGCACAGCTAGTATAACATTCACAAGAATCTTCATTCATTACAAAATAAGTTTATTCTTGGAAACTAATGTATCTGGAACGTGTCTATAATATTTTAATAAGAATACAAAATACATAATCTGCGATCGTCGTCGTTAAGAAGCCAAGTGCCATACGATGTCAATACTGTAGCGTCAGCAAGCTTGATGATTTTATGGCCACCAATTAAGCGAATATACACTAATATATAGAATATTTTGTTTGTGTGTTAGGAAATAACTCATAAACTGCTCTACCAGTTTTAAAAATTCTCTTATCATTGGAAAGCAACATCTATATTGTGTCTATATCGAGTAATATTATAGGGTACATTTCATTATTGCAATCCGGGCAAATACGATATTAATGTCTAGTTTACTATTTTTTTCATGAATCGGTATTTATAATAACCACTTCTTTGATGACTACCATGACTACATACTATTTCCTCGTTCATATTTTGCCCAAACCATATTATATAAAAAAACATTGCAAATTTAAACTAACATTGTCATAAAATTTCACATTAAAAATGTCAGGATTTCGCGCCATTTCTTGCGTCTCGTGGCCTTATATCTTATGTAGTGTACCTCAGTCAGCGTTTCTTGAAGATGTCCCGATTAATGAGCGACTGAATATACCTTGAGAGCGGATCAGCCAAGTTAACCTCCCGAAGGATTTTAACACACGGTTTTTTAGAATGGCCAATAATTATTTTGTAATAGTAGGTACTTAAAAATATTATAACAGAATCTGTTTGATTTGATTACTTGTCTAAAGATTTAGTCGTCATTAAATAATTATATTTACACCACTTTAACTTTACATTCAATTTGTATTGAAATTGATCTACATACCAAATAATGTACTCCACAACTCATAGTGTTACCTCGTATATTAGTGCGATTTTTTTTTCATATTATGTCCATGTTCGAAAATGAATAAAAGCCATACATTTTAATTATTAAATCAACAACATTAGAAGATATATGTAACCAATAAAACTATTTATAAGCACATTAAATCATTTGTTAAACGTTAGAGCATAAAAAAACTATAAGCATTAAACACATTAAAATATCTTTTACAGAACTCCATGACACATTTACCTCATAAACAGTTTCCAAAAGCAAACACTTCGTGCAAACAATGACACTACCTGAACGCATGCAAATTTGTTACAAGCGCAAAAAGCCTGAATTTTCCTGCACCATCCATTGACGTTCAGTAAGCTGCAAACTAAAAAGTTGTTTTACAATGGGAGCATTGTGTAGCGTCCCTAGTTGAGCGTTAAGGCGAAAATTCCGATAAAAATTAACATAATGGATACCTGCTAGTGACATAGTATAATCTACCTGGACTATATTGCCTGTTTTTCTAGTGATTGGGACTACTTACGATGCGTTTTCGTTAGTTTGGATATTGGCGTTTACATACTATGCTTGAGCGTAATATATTGAAACCGATTTAGAATGCTTATTAGTGGAAGTTGTTTTTGAAAGTATACATGAGGCTGTAAAATGTAGAATACTATAAAATTGGAAAATAGCTTTAAATAACGTTTCAGTTAATGCAGTTTACGTATAACGACCACAAAATAAAGACTTTCTACGCAAAGTAGGGTCAATTTTTATCACTAATTAATTATTTAAGCCTACGTATGAAGAACCGCACGATATTATTTACTGTACAAACATTTATTTCTCAATTTAAAATAGTCATTTAAAAAAAACAAGCAGATACTATTATTCAATCTCTCAACTATTTAACTACGTAGCTCTGATTTTAATAAATCTCTTTTTACACACACACACACACACCGCCACGCTCACAATCTCATACTCATACACACGTTGCATGCCTGATATTTTATTTAATACGTACCTTGTTTCTAATTCCGGCCTTTGTTTCTATAAATATTTTGTAATTTATAATATTTATTAATTTAGTTATTCATTTTTTGTGCAGTACTATACTGGCTATGTCTTGTGTGGAAGGCGTCGGTCGCCTCTAGCACAGGTTTATACCTAGTTGAGGCGATCGTCGAGTTCAAATTGTATTGTGTTATGTATTACTTAGTACTAAATAAACGATTTTTATTTATTTATTTAATTATTATCTCACTTTAGAACAATTCTCGTTAAGTTACTCGAGAACATGAAGTTATACAACAAAATTGAAAAGCGTCTGTTTTATAACTGCTTACTTAACAATATAATATCCTTATTCTATATTAAATTAATCGCTTTCAGGCACAGTAAGTTTTCCTTCTATATATTTCATTTATTACATTTAAATAATGTACTATATACTATTTCATTATATACTAGCTTTCCGCCCGCGGCTTTGCCCCCTTTGTCTACAACCTAATAAATTAATTATGTACAAAAACTTTCTTCTTGAATCACTTTATCTACTAAAAAAGCCGCATCAATATCCGTTACGTAGTTTTAAAGATTTAAGCATACATAGTGGCATAGGGACCGAGAAAGCTATTTTGTTTTATACTATGTAGAGATAATGTATAATAAGTTTATCTAGAGTAGAATTGAAGCAAATAATTAACCAATATAGTTATCCATTGATATACACAAAGAAAGTATAATACATGATTCTAAAAGATATTGCTCACGTTTTTTCACTCTCAAGAAATAATGTTAACTTTAAAGAAATGAAGAAGGAACAGCAAAGTGCATTGTAAGCATTTTCCGCGCGAATACCATGAAAGGCCTCTTTGTTAAAGATATAGTAGGGTAAATAGATAATACACAGGGACGGATTCTCTGATATAAAATTGAAGAAAATTCAAGATTAATTAATGGGTTAGATCCTAAATGCTATTATTTGCTATTATTTTATAACTGCTATTATTTTGTAACTAAATTTCATATACATGAGAGAATTGAAGCAAACGAGAGGCTGAGTTGGTCAGGCATCCGCCCCGGAATGGCGCGAAAGGATGCGGGTTCGAGTTCCGCCTCGTGATCGAATTATCTCTATTCTTTATAAATTTATAAAATTTCATATTATAATCTGTCAACTAAGTTTCAATTTTATTTTACTAAAAAGAGATAAACCAATCTGTAATGTATACATAATAGATATTAACTTATGTGGATCTAGTACAAATTTAATATTTTATGGTAATTTATGAACACTGTGAAATTATTAGCAGTAGGTATGTGAAAAATAAAATACCTAATGTTAATTAAAACTAATAAAATTTTGGTCAATATAGCAGAAAACTATGATTGAATTTTTATTTTTCGGTTTAATTTAAATAAAATACATAGAAGAGCGTCGTGTTTAAATGCGACGGATCTTGTAAATAAAGTACACCAGCATAATATTTATTTTTTAATCCAATATTTAATAAAAATAAGTACATCCCTGTGCTATTGAATCTTGGAAAAATATGTTGAAAGGAACGATGGGATAAGTTGTATTTTTAGTAAAGGAGATACATATTTTATTTTGTGCTGCACATTATATTCTCATAACATCGCTTATTCATACAACTAACTTATATTAAAAAAATAAGTACTGAGTGAACATAAACAATTTTATTTATTTATTTATGATAAGGTAGCTTACAGCTAGTGATACAATTATTGAGATGAATAAATACTAAGCTACGCCAATTAAAAGGTCCACCAATAGGTAGTAAAAATAATATACGTATGTGAACAAAGACTAGTATAAGAATTTTACAAATGATAAGAGAAAATATTTTAATTTCATTTTTATAGACAAGTAAGTGGTAACCCATCAATATTCTGACCGCACCTTTCGTTGCTTAACTTAGACATGTAACAAATCGAACTATGATAAAGATATTGTCCTAATTTGACACAAAATTTCTTTTGTAGAAACAGATATAAATAAAAAAAACGCAAATAATAAATGAAATCATAAAAATACAACATAATATAAAGTTTTGAAAGCAAACTGAATTTAACAGAAGTTTTATGCGGGCGCTTTGAGGAACATCTCAGATAATGGTGCCCTTGAGAGAAATACTTCTGATGTTTAACAGGAAATTTGTAGGATTCACAAAATATGTATTAATATTTGTAAATAATAATGTGGAACTTTTGAACTTTTCTTAATGGGTACGCAATATTAAACGATCGTTTTCGTTCTAATAATTAAAAACAACAAAAAAAATCATCTTTTTAACTATTACAATATGGAAATTTTTCATTATATTATGTTGTATATATCTAAATTTATTGAATTAAGGAATTATCTAATCATATTATGCGTCAGCGTAATATATACGAATTTTAATTTTAATTCTTATACAGGGTGTCCCACTATTGGTATACTAAGCGCGAAGGAACTTGTAGTTTTGCATACACTGATCACGTAAAAAATACTTTAAAAAAAATTACGTCCAAAATTTTTTGCTAAATTTTTCCTGAAAATCCATGTTTTCTTCTCTAGCTTCGCGCAGCCGGCATATACCGCTTCTCTAATATGAGCATTTTATCTATGAAAACATAATCTTAGACGATAGCTCACGTGCTGGTGGCAAAGTTGGGCGGCTCGCTTGTTATGGGTGTACACATAGAGTTTTAAGAATTCATCTATTTGAAAAAAAAATGCGTCTGGAATTTTTTAATTATTTTTTACGTACTCAGCGTATGCAAAACTATAACCTCCTTTGAGCTTAGTATACCAACAGTGGGACACCCTGTATAAATACGAAGTAATAATCATAAATACTTAGAGCATTACTTAGAGCACAATTTAATGCTCCAAGCATAAATAGGAGCCATTAGTCTGAAATAATTACTTTCTAATAATACGACAAATTGCCACATTTCGTTAATTTCATCATGAAGTTTCCACTCATTTCCTAATCCTACACATAAACACTAAAATGAAAAGCGTCTAGTATTTACAATTCACTTCCTTAGAACACAGTCATTAGTCCATTACGTTCACGGTCACGCCTGTCAGACGAGGCTCGTTCGGGTGAACACAGGGGAATGGAAAGCGATTTTCATCCAAACAACACAGAATATAGTACTATAGCTTGATCGCAACCGCTGTACCGCGCCCTAGGTATGTGCGAGGCGGGGACCGGGTAAGAAAGAGCACGAGTTAGAAGTTAGAAAGAAACGGAACGGTCGGTACCCTCCCATGCAATATTATTGCAATATTATTAATATGCAATGAAGTTTATTACGATTACATTTTTACAAAATCAAAAGACTGATTAATTGGTTGTTAATATTTCAAACAGGAGCATCTGTGTTTACGATCTGGAAGTTTTGTTAATAAGGTCCTTCGCAAATGACTCAGAGCCGTAAGTCCCATCGGAATACGAGTCATGATGTAAACTGTAAAGTGTGGAGATAGAGTTGTGTTTTCTCGCATACGTGCATTGCAACTTTTTGTTCTTCACAGGCGAGAAACCGCGGGCTGCTGAAATGAGCTCTTTAAAAGGTATTTCCTGGTAATATACCGTAGAATTGTGCTGAGAAATAAACACGGAAAATGTTTTCTGGATCACTTCGAAAGAAAAATATATGGTGGAAAAGATCAAAGTAGAATTTATTATTGTTAGCCTTATGTTTTATCTGGTATAAGGTTAAGTTTTAGACCAACAGACAGATCTTATACGCTTAACCTAACTTGGATTTTTAAATATACTTTTTTTGCCAAAACAGACTTAGAAATCGCGTCGCTCACCACCAAAACACGTTCCCAAAAAGTTAATGATGCCTGCTCGATTGAGATACGCAGGGTCTGACGCCCCGGCTCATGCTTTACCACTTTACTATATTCCAATGAACTGGGCTCGCTAAAATGTCTATGAAGCGACCAGTACCGTGAAATTGGCCACTATTGAGTATATAAAACGAAACACTTGGTTGTTAAACCGAATTTTCTGGAGTTGCGTAGTTAATATTGTCTAGGGTAGGCTTTGGTAATATGATACTAGATGTTGTCTGCGGCTTCGTCCGCGAGGTCAAAATAAATTTTCATTATACAAACTTTAATTTTCTTGGGTAGAAGTTATCAAAATCCTTTCTTAGCGAATGCCTACATTACTGGCATTCAGGTATGCCAAATTTTAGCCCGATCGGTAGAGTAATTTAAGCTGTGCGTTGATAGATCAGTCAGTCAGTCAGTCACCTGTATGTTTTAGATAGTAAAATAGAAGAAAAGCGGATTTCATAATTTTTGGTATCTGCTATAAAATAGTTAAACTTTGCGATATTTATACGGTTAAATGAATGGCAGTAAATCATATTTAATGTGTTCTTAAAATTTGATATGACTGAAATAATAAAGTGTTTTAACGTATCCGGTGATATCAGATATAAAACGAAGGACTTCTGAATTCGCTATTTACATCTCGCCGATATCTGCATTCCGTAATAAATAAAATATAAATTGTTAATTCATTAACGTTATTATTCTACTATAACATTTACAATCTAGCGAAATGCAATAAGCCATGGTCAATATGTTAAGTTATAAACTATACAGGGTGTCCCGCCGTCGGTATACTAGGCTCAAAGGAGGTTATAGTTTTGCATACGCCGAGTGCAAAAAAATACTCATAAAATTCCAGATGCATTTCTTTTTTCAAATAGATGAATTCTTAAAACTCTATGTGTACACCTCTAACAAGCAACCCGCCCAATTTTGCAACTCGCACGTGAGCTATCGTTTAAGGCCGTGTACGCGGTCCGAGCGCTGTTTGGCTCAAATATGTGATTTTTCAAACCAGATTGTCCATCAACCACGTATCTTACAAACATATGAATTACTAATAATTTTAGGAAATTTTATTGTCTATGTAGTTAGTTAAGAGTTTTTTTCAATTAATACAGTATTTCTGAATACCATCAAGATAACTGAGCCGATGATTACATGATTTCACTTTTAGTGTCAATTTCGAAGCTAAAAATATCTGAAATTGCTGACAGATCTAACTCACAATTATTTTTAACTAACTGCAAAAATCCTTATTAAAATAGTTAGTTAAAAGATTTTTCTATTTTGGACTCCTGACTTACGAAATTAAAATCCGAACAATGTGAATTTTTTTAGAAATTATAGTCGACAAAATGATTATTTTCACCAAGATATTTGACTTTATTGAATATAATTTATACATATTGCAATAAAAGAATGTCTTACTTATATGATAAAATTTAAAAAATCAACTAAGGTCCTCTATTATTTTTCAACAATTTTTTTTAAAGTACTATAAAACACTGCGCGCGACCCGATTAAAATCAGTCGGCAGCGAGCCTTTCCAGAGAGAGGACATGTTGCTCGGCGCTCTCCTGTGGACCTATGCTGTTCATAGTAAAAGGATAGCGCAAGCCGCGATCTATCGTAATAGATCGCGGAGTTTTTGACTTGCGTTAAATAGAATATGCGCTCTTAAGATTATGTTTTTATAAACAAAAGGCTCACATTAGCGAAGCGGTATATGCCAGCTGCGCGAAGCTAGAGAAGAAAACCATGGATTTTAAAGAAAAATTTAGTAAAAAATTTTTGACGTAATTTTGTTGTTTAAATATTTTTTACGTGATCAGTGTATGCAAAACTACAAGTCCCTTCGCGCTTAGTATACCCATAGTGGGACACCCTGTATAATAAATCACAAAATTCTGTTACTTTTCTACGTTTTTGTCAAGGCACAGGGATAGAAAGAAAAACGTTAAAACCCTATTCAAATAAATTCCTAAATCAGTCAGAATAATCAATCAATATCAATCAATAAAACAATCTTCAAACTAATACAAATTCTAAATACAGGACTAAAGTGTTAAGTGTTAAGGAATCGAGACTATACCAAGTAGTTGATATAGTGCAAATAGTTATTTCAAGTATCGTTTTGCCCGCGGCGTTGCCTGTCACATATTTTCACTAGGAGCCCAATAACTACGGCTAAGTTTGCAAACCTCTTCTAATTAATTTCTGCTCCGTGCCGGTGAAAACGGGGAAGTGTGGTCCAAGTTGTGGGGAAAAGCGTTGAAATGCTAAAAATCTGTTGAAGAGGTTGTTAGGTTGTTATTTTTATGTTGGATTGATGTTGCATCAAAGCAGTAAGAGTATCAAATACAAGAACATATTATACTCATAAGTTTTATTATAATCAGGAATAACAATGTATTTTCCATGCACGCAGGTTTATTATTTTATCGTGTACCTGCTTTTATATTTTTGTTGACTCACACTTTTTTTTAGATTTAGATTTACATTATTCATAATAATTTGTCTTTGAGTAAACATATTTTGTTTCAAACTTTTAAAAACGTATTGCATAGTATTAATTGTGTGCGTGTTAAACTCACACATTGCGATTACATCAAACAAAACCGCTAATCCTATAACATGTGGCACAAAATAATAAGACTACACGGGTGATAGTGATTTTCCTAAGCTTGGCATCGTGAGATTAGGACTGGTAGAGCAGAGCAACGCCCGGTATATCGCGTAGTGCTAAACATGCTATAAGCTTATAGATACGGTTGTAATACATATATTATGACTGAGTAGCTTTCCGCCCGCGGCTTCGCCCGCGTTTTCAAAGAAAAACCCGCATAGTTCCCGTTCGCGTGGGATTTTCGGGATAAAACCTATCTTATGTGTTAATCCAAGTTACCCTCTATATGTGTGCTAAATTTCATTGTTATCGATTCAGTAGTATTTGCGTCAAAGAGTAACAAACACACATATATATCCATCCTAATAAACTTTCGCATTTATAATATTAAGTAGGATTATTTAAATATAATTGTATGTACCTAGTGTGAAACATGCTATAAGCTTATTACATACCTACGTAAAATATTTGACTGATTATTGAAATAGAATCCGAATGTTGATATTTTGAGAGAAACTTCTTGAGATGAAGTGTTAAGATCTTTGGTAGACTACAACTTATGAGTTGGCGTCATTGTTATGGTAATGTATCGTGTTGTAACATTGTAGAGTACATTTGTAAGAAATAACTAATAAGTCCCTGTGTTGTTTATTTAACTGTTCGGAACATTTGAGTTTTCTTACAATTCTTTCAAAGTATTAAGCTTTAAATTTATCTTTAAATTGCTTGCCTGTTTTGAAACATAATTGAAATTTATGCAAGCGTACATTAACAAAACTATCACTTAATTGTGAAGTAAAATTTCCGGTTTACTTCACAATTACATGTCATAAAAAGTGTCACCGTCTAAAAATTATATAAAAATGGATTAAAGTAATCCCATTATTATTTTAATTAACCCAATGAACTGTAAAGCCGATAATTCCCAAGCTTAACTATACCAAATATCGAACAAGGAAATATTAAATGGCATCACATCCCGGTCCCCTTAACATCGTTATATATTTAAACACAAATGAAAGTGAAACCTCAATTTAAATAATTCAGCTAAATAAACCCAAAACTAACGATACTAATCCTCAAACATTAGTTGGGTTACGATAATTTTAATATCATGGACCCTTTTCACCAAGCGTCACTTCGCTGCGTTAAATTTTAGTTTGGACAATTAGTCGAGGCATTAATTTAAATTTACCGTGTGAACGGAGCTGGTTAATTTATACCGCCGATAAAATATTTTGCATACTTCACGTACTGTGTGTGGATATCGACTGTGGCATCGGCGAATATTTGCAACGCTGATCATATTATGCTACGAAATGCGCCTTCTTCAGCGTGTTGGGGACCACTAAAATAAGAGTAGTTAACGCATGGAACAAGACACGTTTATATGGAAGGTATTTCTGCTTCTTCTAACTATACCTACTTACTACAACGTTGGCAATTCAACAAACTTCAAATTAAAAAAACAGATTTAGGTACGACAAAAGATACTGCACAAAATTCTATCAACATAATTTCATAACTCTATAATAGTACTAGCGGTCCGCCCCGGCTTCGCCCGTGGTACCTACATGTTTAAACTATCCTATCTCTCAAGTTGGATCGAACTGCACATGGTGTGCGAATTTTATTATAATCGGTTAAGTGGTTTAGGAGTCCATTGAGGACAAACATTGTGACACGAGATTTATATATATTAAGATAGACCAAGAATATCCAATTTAGAAGTAACAAATAATCACGTTTACCATGAATAAGAAAGGTACATAAATTACAAAAAAATGGACGATCAAGGCATGATTCAAATCTTGACTATACAAACGTCACCTGTTTGAATCAATTTAGCCCCTTGTCCATCCTGTAATCATTCAACAGATTGCGAAGCTGGCCAACTAACCCAGCCAAGCAGTAACTTCAATAAAGTCGATCGTCTATCAATTGATTTAATACCGTTGTATGTATGTAGTATGTTGCATTATGAAGTGAAGCAATACGCAATGTGATAAAAAATATGAAAGGATAAAGAAAGAGAAGATTTTTAATTTGAAAAATGATGCGTTTCGTTGAAGCAATGTTATATAATATATGAATGTGTCAGTAATATTATTATGTTAAAAAGTCTAGTAGACGACAGAAAAAAATTATGTATAAAAATTATACTAAAATGCGTAGAATGTTTTAAAACGTATCTTCACAACGCTTAAAAGTTTTCAAGAAAAAAAATATTGGTTTTGATTGTTTTAGTTTCAAATTGTCTATTCATTAGTCTCCAAGAAAAAACAATATTCGATTATTATTAAATAAAGTATACGAAATTTATATTATTTTCAATAAAAAATGGATATCGAACAGCGTAGTGGGTAAAGTACTAATTTATACTGTCCGATAAAATGTTTTACGGTCATTTGGATATTTTAAATGTAATATATAGTACTATTCCCAATTAAACAACGTATCAGTTAATATTAAATGAATTTTAAAAGAATTTCCATGTATTTAATACTCGTTTTGACCGCCTCCTTGGTACAGTGGTTGAAGCGTGAGCGTAGCACCGAGGGGTCCTGGGTTCGATTCCCGGTGGAGACGAAAAAATGTATCGGTCTGGCAGGACACAGAAGGCCAAGGGACCCCTCGGTTCTACGCTCACGCGTCGACCACACACACACACACACACACACCACAGTATATTACTATATAATTAATAATTATAATATAATAACTTGCTCAATACACTTTAAAAAATAATCAATGAATAAATTAATAAACTCATGAATTCATCAATTTGAACACAAAACCTAGCCAACCAAGTTATATCGGGGCCACCCGCAGTACATGCGAGCGATGTCATATTTGTTAACGCAGCAAACTATGGCCACCCTGCATCGCCTTAATGCATACATATTGTATTTCTTCAAACGCTGCATTTTTGTTTAGAGATAAGTTTATTAGTTTAAGTTTTAGTTTAATTCATTCTGAATGTAGAAAGCACTAATTAAAGACGTGTAAATTAAATCTTGTGTTTTTAAAAATCGTCCTTCGGTCCGTCGAAATTTGAGTGGCGCAGCCGGTAGGATACTCGATAATATCCTGCTGCCGAGCTATCAGTAAAGCCATAATTAAGGACCTGTGATAGTGCGGTACAGACGAGTATCCTCGAACTAAATAAATAACTCCCGCGACGCGTACGCGTAAAAAACTGAATCGCTGCAGTGAAGCGCGTACTGAGACCTCAAGGACGAGCATTCAGGATCATAGTGAAGGACATGGGAGCGAGCAGACTGTGAGTAGACCTCTTCACTCCTGTTTTTCATATTCCCTGTTTTTCACGAAATCCCCGACCCAAAATAGTCGGCCTAATCATTACGTTTATTTGATTTTGTTCATTACAATTATCGTGATAAGTCGTAATTTTTAGTGTTTAATTTTAATTGTTAGTTATAAGTTAGTGATTTCAAGTGTTATTTTAATTATTTCGTGTTTTAATCGATAAAACTACGCAAAATGGAAGAGATTAAACTCATTCCTAGAGAAATACTATGTATCATTCCCAAATTTGATGGGGATGAAAAACTGTTAAACCTATTTATCAATAAAAGTGAATATATTATAAGGTCATTCCAAGATGCGAGTAGTAACGCACAAAACTTATATGTATACCATGCCATAACGAGCAGGCTTATCGGTAAGGCAGCTTCACTGCTTAGTGATTACCAAAATATAACTTCATGGGCTGAATTGAAAGAAATACTTACCCAACATTTCGGAGACCCGCGATCGGAAGAGTGTATAGCATTAGAGTTAGAAGGGTTAAAAATAAAACAAGGTGAAAGTTACATACAGTTTTGCCACAGAATACAAAACGTAAAAAGTTCACTATTTTCGAAGGTAAACCGCTTCACGGACGAAGGAGTCAAAGCCGCGAAAATGATCATATACAATAATACTGCGTTAAATGTTTTTCTGTACAACCTCCCGGAGGACATGATCCGGATTGTTAGATTAAGGGGTTGTAAAAACTTAGAAAATGCACTTAGCGTAGTTACGGAAGAAGTAAATTTTATACAACAATATAATGCAAAGACTAGTAAGCCAAAACCTATAACCCAAAACACTTTTCAAAATTCATTCAAACCTAATTTTATTACAATGCCTTTAAATCAAAACTTTAAATACGGTAGCCCTCAACAACCAATTGGTTATAGACCTAATTTCGCACAACAATCCCAACCAGATTTGATACAACAACCTCGTTTTAAATTTGGCATACAACATGCCCAGGTACCGAACCCCGGCTTAAATAGCGATGTATCAATGCGTACGGCACCTATGAGGCGAAACGTAACTCATAACATATATTACTGCGATGAACCAAATTATGAAAATTACGATAACTCACCCTTAGATTATAAAGAAGACGCAGTGAACGAGTTATACGAGTATACCGATCCGGAAGTAATTGAAAGCAATTTTAATGACAATAATGAATTTCCTGTTACCGGCCTCCGACGAGACAGTGAAATAATAAATTTAAATTATTGTGACAGCTTCTTAAAATTACCACATATTATAGTTCCCGAAATAAAAGCAAAGTTTCTCATAGATACAGGAAGTAGTCGTTCCTTTATAAGTCCGGCCAAAGCAGAAGAATATTTTAGAGATCATAAACAGTATGAACAATTTACAGTTGTTAGTACCCATGCGCAAAGCACTCATGATGAGGTTATAGAAATTCCATTATTAAAAACTTTTAGAAGCTCACTTTCCCACAAATTTTATGTATACAATGTAGACAGTAAGTATGATGGATTAATCGGATCTGATTTACTTAAGAAACTAGATGCAAATATCGATATGAAGCACCAAGTTTTAGAAACATTTAACGCCAAAATACCGATTATATATAACCCTCCGTTAAGAATCACCTTAGAGCCTCGATCAGAAACTAGAGTATCAATTCCAACTAACCTTCAGAACGGTGACGCTATATTAGATTTTCAGACTTTTCGTGAAAGCGTTCGTATGCCAGCAGCAATAATCGACGTGTCAATGAAAGTTAATGTAGATGAAAAGGAGCGAAATCTTCAAAAACACTTAACCGATGAAATAGTAAAAGTTAGTAACGATCAGGCGGGAAAATGTGACCAACCCCTGACGCCGATTACAATTTCGTCTGATTCAGACCGAACAGTGCCTATCACTAAAAATAATCGCCCAAGGTCCCCATATTCGATTCCGTCACCTGATAGTAGTACAATAACCATGGAAAGCAGCACCTTGACTGCGTCTAGCAATAATAGCGAAAATACAGATACGGTTCATTCAGCTCGCGATCTTGATACGGAAGGCATACTGATTCTAGATCAAGCTGTAGATTTTAATAAACAATTAACTCAACAATTCGTAAAACATCACCACAAACGTACTAAATTTTTATACAAATATCTTACAGACAAAATTATTCATAAGAAACATGTTATTAAGGATAAGCATGGCGGTGAAAATGATTTTAACATAGACATAGGAGATTCAGTTTACATTAAGGGAATTAACACGAGACGTGCTAAAGATAAACCTAGGTATCAGAAAGCGATAGTCACGGGACCGATCCATAGAAATGTTGTACCAGTAACGACACACAATCGTGAGACTAAAGTTCCAATTAAATACATTAAGCGTCCTCCGCAGGTTACTGCTTCTGACGATCCATGTGATCCAGGGCCTTCAACTGCACCAGATTAAACGGAATCCCGGAATACTACCCCTCCGTGAAGGCTATGCAGTCGTCAGCAATGACACATGGAGAGTTATTAAGGTGTTAGATTTAAAGTTAATATATGACGATTTAGAATTTAATATAAATAGTTATCTATCATTTAGAAATCAGGTTCATAGTTGTATTGATGTAAAAGCGTTAGGTTCCGATTTTATTACAACAGAATTACAAACAGATTATCATATGAATTATACTATTGATAAATTTGAACAATTAATTCCGTCTTCTAGATCTAAACGTGGTTTATTAAATCCACTTGGTTCAGTTATAAAAATTATCACCGGTAACCTCGACAACGAAGATGCTATACAATTCGAAAACACTATTGAAAAATTAAAGACTAAACAAGACTCTATAATACATAAGATGACGATCGTTACTGAGATGGTGGGTTCGTTATTAAATGTGGCTGAAATATCTAATAACAATTTCATTGCAATCCAGAATAAGCTAAATGTAATTGATTCGCTTTTAAATGACACAAATTTACATCAAAAGACTAATGAAATTATACATACATATTCTGCATTTTTACATAATTTTATGTCTATTTACGTTAGATTAAGTGAAATTGAAACTGCTGTAGCTTTTAGTAAAATTAAACTTTTACACCAATCCGTTGTAGATACGAAGGAATTATTGCTTTTATTAAAAAATATTGAAACTAGCTCTAAGTTACCATTTCCAGTAAATTTAGATAATGTTCTTAAAATCGAACAATTAATAGAAGTACAAACTTATGTAAAACAAAGTCAAATAAAATTCGTAATGACTATTCCATTAATTACTGATGATATTTACTCATATTTTAAAATAATACCTTTACCTATATTTAACGAAGAAAAAGGTCAGACTTCCCTTATCCTTCCCAAATACCCATATGTCCTTGTGAAGGGGTTGAAAACGATGCCACTTTCACAACCATGCAAAGAAATTGATGAAGACCGGTTCCTATGCCCGGAAATACTGACATCAACATTATATAAAGATGATTGTTTAACCGATCTTCTGTGGCTATCCACAAATGTTTCCAGTTGTCAGCAGATTCCCATTTCCATAGATGACGTGAAAATCGACAATGTTCTACCAAATAGATGGATACTTTACGTAAATGTGGAAACAGTACTTAAATGAGGTAACCTAAGAATTTCTTCGTGGTACTTATTTATTGGCGTTAGACGAGATTGGCTGCTACGTGAAAATCGGAGATATAACACTAAAGAAATATGAAGCGAATGGAAATGATATTATATACCCAAGTTTACCAAAAATTATATTACCAAATTTGATGAACTCCCAGACCGACAGGAAGCCTGTTAACCTGAAGGGTGCAAATTTAACTGACATAAATATGCTTAGGCATTTAATTGAAAATAGTGAAAATAGTGAAAACCAGTTTAATAGTACAGTGAATAGTGCCGTCAGAGTGATTAACATTATAACTTTTGTATTAATCGTAATTATAATTGTAATCGTCATAGTTATTAAGTCTAAATTAAGAAAAATATGTATTCAAGAAAACCCTTCAGATTTTCTTGAAACTGAGGATGGAGGAGTTATATCGGGGCCACCCGCAGTACATGCGAGCGATGTCATATTTGTTAACGCAGCAAACTATGGCCACCCTGCATCGCCTTAATGCATACATATTGTATTTCTTCAAACGCTGCATTTTTGTTTAGAGATAAGTTTATTAGTTTAAGTTTTAGTTTAATTCATTCTGAATGTAGAAAGCACTAATTAAAGACGTGTAAATTAAATCTTGTGTTTTTAAAAATCGTCCTTCGGTCCGTCGAAATTTGAGTACCAAGACAGGCCAAAGCGGTAAAGTTTACAAAAACAAAAGCGTATCACTGTAAACTGTAAATTGTAAACTATAAACAAAGACATTAATGAGTTGTTTATCTCGCAGTTAACTCATTGTGAGATTGTCTCTAACTTTGGAACTCGAAAAACAAACAAAGTGGAATTTAAACAAAGTTCACTGGAGTTATGCGATTGTCTGAGTTACGGATAAATTAATCTTGGTTACCTTGTGTATTTGGATGAAAAAACAGATGAAGAGAATGAGGAATTTATCCATTTCTTGAAAACTTGTGGTTTATAAATATTATAGGTAGTTTCTTACGGACTCTACCTTATAGAAACTGCATTCAGAACCGGTAGGTATGTTACGACGATTCAAAAGTGCATCTAGAAGAAGACTACATAATTAAATAAAGAATTAATGTTTGAATTAATGAAAGTCAATTTTTTTGTCTACTACAGAAATTTTTAAGCAAATTCATGATATTTTTCAAACTGTTAGATTTAAGGATATAAAGAAAAGAGCGATATTTTGAAGAAGCTAGTTAAGAATTAATGATTTTCACCTTAAACTTAATGTATAAATTACCAAAATGTAATAAAACAATATGTATCCATAACAAATTTCAAAATAAAAATAAAGAATTTTATATCTGGTTAAGTAAATCGACTTCAAGTCCAATGCAATATATTCAAATGCGATACGTTCTTGCTCCAAGCGTTATCAAATATAACTTCTGACCGAGACTGAAGGTAGAATATCCGACTTTTTAAGAAGTGTCTACAAAAGGTGCAAGAAATTGTATTTTAAATTGGGTCAGGTATATGTACGGTCTATCTAATTTTCAAATTAAGATTTAATTGAAGTTTTTAAATGAACATGAATTAAGCACTAGTAAAAGCTTTTATTGGTTGAGAAAATTAATTAAAGCTTGTTAGAAATAAAAAAAAGTTTTAGAAGCTTCCGTAGCTCAGATCTTGCGCTACCTAAAAATATAATATTATTGAGTGCCTGAATAAACATACCTACTGGCTTCTCAGTTAATAATTAACACAGACGTCTCGAATTTTACGCTATGCATTTGACGATTCATTTTTATTATAGTATAGACATTCTACATATTGAACAATAACTTGAACTACCTGTAACATTGCCACGTAGAGTGCACTCTGTTGAAATTTTATACAATAAGCTAAAAGACTTGTGCTTTGGGACGACTCAATACGCTCTGCACTTGTTTTCTATTGGTTACCATTTCTATATCTACTTTGGATTCTTCTAGAATAATCTTCTAGTATGCTTTGGTACATTATATACTTCAATTTCAAAACAATGATATCTTATCTTTTATGATATTAATCTATTATGTAATGTATTATACTCACATATTATTATATTGATTTACAGATTTTTTTTTATAAAATCCAACGTTAGTATTTGAGAATCGTTCACCTTATTTTTAGGTTATTTTTCACATCTGCAAATTGACCGTCTAAACAACAGAAAGCGGACATTCAATCCTATCCTACTTAATATTATAAATGCGAAAGTTTGTGAGGATGGATGTGTATGTGTGTTTGTTACTCTTTCACGCAAATACTACAGAACCGATTACAATGAAATTAAGCACACATATAGAGGGTAACTTGGATTAACACATAGGATAGGTTTTATCCCGGATATCCCACGGGAACGGGAACTATGCGGGTTTTTCTTTGAAAACGCGGGCGAAGCCGCGGGCGGAAAGCTAGTACACACTATTTCATAGTTGATATACCCACATTTGGCCTTTAGAAAATAGGCAGTCTGGCAGTTCATGGACCATAAAAAGCAGTATTTCCACCACATTAAGGGTCAGTTAATAAAATCTTCAAAAACAAAGCAGACGGCACCTAAGTAGGCGTTTCCGAGCAAAGGTTTCGGCCATTTTATGTCAACGATTGTTCGTTCCGGGCTAAACAGTGCAGCCTTAATGACCTATACACCCCTAATGTGTTTTTAATGGCACACTCTATTGATATGTTTAAATATATTATTTACGAGGTAATATTTGAGGTTATGATTATAACGCGCGTTAAGCGTTCGTTGATACGTGGAAAGTAGGGTGCGGTGTGACTTCTGTGGAACGAAGTCAAAAGTCAGATATTTTTATTCATGTAAATTTATCATTTTTTTAACTGCTGCGATTCAAAAAGTAGCTTTTAAATTTCATTATCAAAATTTCAATTATAATAAGTACACTGTAATTACATAATATTACCTACATCATGGTATAACACGTAGTAAAATTTATATTGTGGGAGCTATACAAGATTGGCTGTATAGATTACTAGCGGTCCGCCCCGGCTTCGCCCGTGGTACATATTTCGCAATAAAAGGTAGCCTATGTTCTTTCTCAAGGTCTAAAGATTACCTGTGCCAAATTTCATCAAAATCGGCCCAGTAGTTTATGCGTGAAAACCATACATACATACATACTTACATACATACAAACCTTTCCTCTTTATAATATGTATTAGTATAGATAATATTACCATTATTTTACCATACCATTATACCATTAATGAAAAGTGCTTCGAACTTTGAATAGAACTAATTGTTACAGAGATTTTTATCACACTAATAAACCAAGATGTAGGTACATACAATTATTTCTTTACAAAATTAGCTTCAAAATAAATAGTCCTTCTAGAAAAAAACGGTTACAATACAGAACAATTTGTTCTACGTGTATTTAATATTATTCCTATTGTATTCTTACTATCTTGCTTTTGTCGTTGAATATTATATTCCATGATCTGATCAAATTTCTGTAAATACAATGCAATGATATATGTCGTATAACAAGCAACATTTGGGGTCAGTGCCGACATCCGCAACGGGCAAAATGTAAATCTGCCCATAAATTATATCCAGGAAAACTTCCCTTAACAAGATGTCAAGTGTATGTATGGATGCTGATTTGTACATAACAATTTCATCCTTATCACCTAGTGTTAAGTGCTATATTCCGTTGGTGAAATTGTATGTATTAATGTGATAAATCTCTATGTTTGTGTTAGAAAAAACGATGTGGAAAAACATGAAGTTTTTCTTGTAATGATTTTTATATGATAATGGTTGTACTGGATAATTGGTACAGTTTATCATTCAAACAACTTTTTTACGTAGATACATATTATTTTCCTTCGAGATTTAAAGAAAGTGATTGTTTTACGGGCATCTATGATTAACGTCCTACGAGTATACCAGACTGACAGTTTTTTACTAATCTCTATCAGGATTCGAACACACGACCTCTCTTTTATTATCTTCTTGTAGCATTATTATGATTATGAATGAATAGTTAGGTATATTGTAAGGTGGTGCCTCGGGAGAGGATTGAAACACTAAGACTGCTGATTAAATACTGCGTATATCCATACTAATATTATAAATGCGAAAGTAACTCTGTCTGTCTGTCTGTTACTCAATCACGCCTTAACTACTGAACCAATTTGCATGAAATTTGGTATAGAGATATTTTGATACCCGAGAAAGAACATACAGCTACTTTTTACCCCGGGGCATAGGATAGGTTTTATCCCGGAAATCCCGCGGGAACTGGAACTATGCGGGTTTTTCTTTGACTGCGCAGGCGAAGCCGCGGGTGGAAAGCTAGTTTGAAATAAAACATGCCTTATTAAATAGCTACAAAATTAGGTTACACGTGTATTACTAATATTTAGTAGGTACTTATATCACTACATCTCAATATAGGTTTGACCTATCAATTATTATTTATTATTATTCAATTGGTCGCGTCGTTCATAGTTTACATCTATAGCGTCTTTTATATCAAGAAGCTTTCTAAGCTTCTCCATCATAAAGCATCATCAGAGATATTTACCTAAATGTTACACAGTCAACTTATTAATAAAAGGTTCTAGTATAATTAAATACCTTTAATAATTTATGTATTTAATGAGTATAATCTATACTAATATTATAAAGCTGAAGAGTTTGTTTGATTGTTTGTTTGTTTTTTTTATCCTTTCGGTGCTGGATAGCACATTTATCGAGGAAGGCTATAGGCTATACATCATCATCACGCTAAGTCCTAAGACCAACAGAAGCGGAGCCACGCGGGTGTAACTGCGGAGCGCAACTAGTAAGAAAATAATAGGTACACGCTATGTTAATTGTGTTTTACTGTTCACAATATTTAAACAGTTTATAATCTTACTAGATAGTAGATATATTACGAACAGTGTTTAACTGTTTACAGTAAGGGAACGTAATCATACCGCCTCAAGGCGAGATATAATCCCTCATAATAGTTATTAATTTAGCTAAACCTTACTTAATATTGTTCATGCGAAAGTATGTACCTATAGGTACTACGTTTTTATTTTAGCATGCGAAAGTATGTATATTACGTTTAAATTTTAAATATTTTAGCATAACTTATATTCTTGAAGAACATTTTATAGAGAAAACTGAAATAATTTGTAAAATACCTAACGCAAGAATTTACTTGTTGTAAGAGAACCCTGTTATTCATACTTGAAACTTGCTATAATATGTTTAAAAGGAACAATTTTTACAGATAAAAATAATAAAAACTCAAAAATTCTCTATCAAGCCTTGTATCAACTTCCTAAAATTTATTATGCTCGTAGAACATCACGAGAAGGGACATAAAAACGAGTCGCGAAGTAAATCTTGGTGCTTAATATCTCGAGATCAATCCGTCAGAGGAAATAAATCTGATGTGTTGTGAAATACTGCTGTGAAGAATGGAAATCATTGAATTTGAATTTGAATCGCTTTATACAATATTAAGAGTTGGTATCCGAAAAAGCTCGTTTG
The DNA here is from genome assembly GCF_061535395.1 of Colias eurytheme. Taxonomy (NCBI): domain Eukaryota; kingdom Metazoa; phylum Arthropoda; class Insecta; order Lepidoptera; family Pieridae; genus Colias; species Colias eurytheme. Next base: position 1,390,167 of record NC_143005.1, on the reverse strand, counting down.
TAACTGTTCAAAATCTAAAAACATTTTATATGTGATTTAGAAATATTGTAGGTGTCTACTAACGAATAATGAACATATACCCAATGAGTTTCCATCGAAATAAATACATAATACACAATAGTATGAATTTACACTCAAAGTAAAAAGAGTTAATTATTTTAGGAAATTAGTATTATTTTCCTTGTGGCAATTAATCATGCATATTAAGTATTTTTATGATTGATGATTGTGTATGAAGCATGTGGTTTACATAGAGACACATTTTCCTGATAGGGTGATTTTTCACCAGAGATAGAGACACCACTAAGTTGCTGTGGATGCGTTTGATGTCCACAAATCAATTAATTGACGCGTATAGCTGAGAACTACTGGAAACCGATTTATCTAGGATAAGTTACTTACGTTTTAATATGAAACAATGATACTAACGATACATCACATATCTCGAGCTGCGCATTGTCCTCGTACAGGTACTTCTAGCATCTTCATAGCACATCTTACTCGCACCGCTACATAGCTTAGCATCAGTGGAAACGGTTTCATAGTTTAACAACATAGCTATTATATTATCACAGCTTAGCTGCATAGCTGCTGCATCTCTGGTGGAGAAGCACCTTTGTACACATAAATAAAATGTTTGTCTGTCTTCAAGTCCGTGTGTGTTACAAGCGGGTGTGTTTTACTGCGTTTTATTCTAACTTTAGAAGCGAATATATTATAATGTCAAAGGGCATGCAAAATAAGACGTTTTTCAAATTTTATTACGTCAATAACTAGTGGTTTGTTCTTTGTCGTTTTGGAAATTATTGGAGAGATTGTATTTTGATGATCACTTTAGGATTTTCGAGTATATGCCTTTTATCAAAGTATCGCTTTAAAACCAAACTGCGACTTGTGTTTGCAATAATTGTGCAAAATATTAATAGGCTACTGAAATTTTAATTTAACATTTAAATAGGAATTGTCTCTGACAGTAAAATAGCAAGTTGTGTATTAATAATGTCCTAATTTTTATAAGCAATAAAGTCCACTAACAATCTCTATGTAAAAACTTATTTATAAGAAAAAATACTTTCGTAAGACAAACATAAAATTTTCTTCTGACAAACTTTGTTAATAAGTTGTAACACTGAGACCAATGTCAATCAGCAATGAGCAAGCAAAAGCCGTTATGACGTCATCCTGAATTCAAAATGGCGGACAAAGCAGGTAGCTACTAAATATTGAAAGAAAACACCGCATTCTCTTCGGCAATAGTTGTCTCATAATTTTCTGTAAGCCTCTATAAGCGTTATTTGCTGACGGCCTTTCTAATTAATTTCTACCCGACTCCGAGCTCTTTCTAGTATAAGATCCGTATTAAATTTTAAGAGAGTTAAATTAAATATTATTTTTTTATACTTAGTAATGTTTTGAAAATATTTTGTTTAAATTATATGTATTAAGCTTTTTGTGTAGTGTAGTTAATAAACAAGATGTCGTTCGTGAAAGTTGTCTAGTATGATAATTTTGGATATTTTTACTCAATCATACCTATATAAACAGCTCTACCGATTTATATAAAATTAAGCGTTCGAAATAGACATAGTATCTGCTCATATTGAGAAGCTAAAATGAAAATTAAAAAACCTTTAATAATTCGAGATTCATCTAAATACAATTAAAGTTTCTCTTAACGTAATAAATAGTTTCTTCATTCATATCTTAGACTTTTAAAATCTAATTAATATTAAATGGTTAGTTTTAACGACGAACATGCAATATAGTTAAAATATAAAAGAACACAATACAAATTAATATGAACTAGATACTGCGCTCAGTTTCACTCATTAAATCCTATCCTACTAATATTATAAATGCAAAAGTTTGTGAGGATGAATGTATGTGTGTTTGCTACTCTTTCACTCAAATACTACTGAACCGATTACAATGAAATTTAGCACACATGTAGAGGGTAACTTGGATTAACACATAGGATAGGTTATATCCCAGAAATCTCACAGGAACGAGAAGTCCGAGGAATTTTCTTTGAAAATACTAGTATATTTTTCGAAACATATATTGCCTTAAGTCCTACGAATCCACAAATGTTTTCTTTCTCATTTCTCACGTTAGTAACCCTAGAATGCGGGTGTCGGGGACGATCTGACCATAAGCCCGTCAAGACTTAATCTACGCCCGACCGCAACAAGGACATTCCCTGTTTCTCTAATCCAATTGCTTTATAGTAGTTTGATTATGAATATTTGCATTAACTCGTTTATTGATTAAAATTTATTTATTATTATAATCTGCAGTGAATAATATTCATTTAAGTCTATGATTGAATTATGTAATATATAAATAATGATATAATAGTTTTATAATTTTGTACAGAATGCTCTTATTAACAGTAAAAACTACTTAGTACTTACAAATCAACATTCCACTTAACAACCCTTTTTTGTAAATATTTCGATAGAAGTTATAAACTTGGCAATCAATGTCTTTATTTTTTTATTATTATGTCCTCACTAGAAATTACTCGTTTGCCTAGAAAATAGAAAATATAAACAAACGCTTTCAGTGAACTGTGAATTATATACTAAACACCAAACTGATTTAATTAACAGCGTATCGCCATAAACAATATTTTTCCTCATAATAGTGCAAATAATGTCCCCACTACCGAAATATTAGTAATTACAGAGACGTAAGTGTTCATTAGTGATCATAAAAGTAATAAACCACGTAATAACTTAAAATAATACCTTTTAACACATCATAAAGTCCGTCCATTCCGCTCCAAGTGACCGTTAAATTTAATATAAGCCTAAATATATAAAAATATTTAAACCGCAACGTTGGGTCGAAGTGACCCCTCGGATTTAGTCATTATGCTTTGTAATCACAAGTGGAATGCGGCTCACGACCACCCAGTCATTACAAGCTTGAGCCATTAAGTTCATTGGGCAGGTGAAGGGTTACAGGAGTTACAAATGTCTAATGTTGTACTAAACGCATTTCCCTAAAACCATTGTAATTTTATAAACATTGTACTTCTATAAAATACAAAACTAAAAACTTAACTTGACTTTTTGCAATCGGTCAATTCTATACATTACTAACTGTTATTCGTGTTTTTTTATGATATTTGTCAAGGAATCATAGTACATTGTCTGGCTAAAAACTACATTGTTTGGCATTATAAAACCAAAGCCCTTTCCAAAAAACTTTGCACAGTTTTTAAATCATCAATGCCACTGTAGTGGTACATAACGTTATCAGGCTACCATAAACCTACTCATACATCAAAAAGTATGTGTCCAATCTCTACATAGTATAAAACAAAGTCGTTTTCTCTGTCCCTATGTCCCTATGTATGCTTAAATCTTTAAAACTACGCAACGGATTTTGATGCGGTTTTTTTAATAGATGATAGAGTGATTCAAGAGGAAGGTTTTAGTATATAATTTCTGTGCCTCCAGTGAATAAGGGAGTAAGACGAGTTATTCCCTTTGGTTTTTATTGCACCATTGGATTCAGCTCGTCAAAATACACAACATATCAAAAGGTCATATCTCTAGCTGCGTCCTAACCCATTTTTTCGAATGACCCAAACGGCATAAGTAGGGTGTGATTAACGGTATAAGTTACCTTATCCATCATTTTAGGCAATCGCAAAGGAACTATTCGTCTCGAGTCAAAAGTACCCACGAACACAAAGACGTATGTGTAGTTATACTTTTTGAATAAAGACTTAATTCATTTTGTTCCATCAGTCCTAACACTATTTTAGTATAAACGCATTTGTGTCATTTTTCTAACATAAGCATAAAGGAACAACTCTTTTAGTGTCATTGGTTCAAGTGACGACATGAGACAGTTTGGCATTAATGCCGTGTTGCTATTGGTCTATTTGAATACTGCACGGAAACAACACACACTATTCCTTATTATTTTTAAATCGTTTTTTCAATAAATCTGCAACAACAAATCTTTATATTTTTTAAAAAAGGTATTTATCAGTTAACTTGGGATAGTAATATATTTCTATGGAAATTAACTATTTTTTGCAATAGATATTAAAAATACAGTTAGCACATAATGATATTAAACTCTTTGTTTATATAAATACAGAACGATAATTGAATCATCTAAAAAAAGCCAACAAAAATGTTAAACTTATATTTTCTTCTTATAATTGGGTAAGTTTTTAAAAAAATAACTCGTTTTTAATCTTTTTTTAAAAAAAATATGTAACTACAATAATCAAGACAATAATACTATAGTCTATAACAGTCGCATAAAAAAAATTATTTATATAGCGTTTTAGCCACTGTGCTTTGGTAATTTGCCTTTTTTATAGGAAAAAATCCGCAATATCGATACTTCTTTGGTCCTGCATTTTCGTAAACATTTTATGGATACTCTGGTACCACATATTTTGAAAAAATTGGGCTATTGTCACGTAGAGTCTCTTCAAAGTGTGTGCCACAAGTCGTATTTGCATCCAAGGCACGTTCAAATCTGTGCTTAATTTTTTTCATAAAATCTTTGCGGCTCATTGTATTTTCTTTATTTATCTACATTATTTTGATATTATATGATATAGAAATTGTTAAAATTCTATATCATGCCGTAAAATATCGCAACTGACCAAGTATAACTTTTCCTGTGTTAACTGAACATACAGGAATATGGTTTTCGGGCTTCTCTTATCTCTTTATAGTGCTTGTATCCTCAATGTATACCACCATGACATTGTGGCGTTGCCACTTTTATTATCTGTGGCGTTCCGAAACGGAACGCACTTGATCGAATTTTACATTGATTCGACGATTAATTTTCACTAGGACAATAGTTAATACGCAAAACGCAATACGCAGTTGATACGTATTTAATACCAATACTCAATGATTGTCTCCTGCTAACCTGTACAGACTAGACTCATTGTGGTGACTGGTGAAACATTGTATAGCATTAACAACATAGTACTGTATTATTGAAGGATCGATTAAAGGTTTATTTTACAATCTACGACTTTCATTATACATGGCTTATAACAAAACCCCATAACATATTCGGTTTTACTCCGGACAACATCCCAATCCCCTTGCTTGAAGTCCAAATCCAGCGGAGGACAATAATCGTCATTTACTAAAATTGAAGGCTTTCGTCCTAGTATAAAAGTTGTCTGGATCCCATTTTATACTCAATCTATAGTATAATACTATAGATATCATGTGAAACGTGACTTTGAAAGAAATTATTCAAATAAATCACAAAATAAAAATTTGAAACAATCTTAAAAGTTTCGAAAAACCCAATTATACGTCAAAATGACGCACAACATCCTCTTTACAACCAAATGGCAGAATTTACCGGGATGAGCCAACTATGTGCTGCTAGGTCTCGACGGCTAATAAGTTGGTTCTGGATTTTGCAGCGATTCGATGGTAAATATAGAAGAGTTCATACGTCAAATTTACGTAGATTGGACTTCTAGGGTTAAATGCATAAATACCTAAATGTTGTTTTGTTTTTATTATCTAATAACGATAAAAAAAACCCGTTGATTTCATTCGTTTTTCAAGCTACGTGCATAGTTTTTCCACTAAAATGCCTCAATTGAGTCATAAAGTACACAAATTTCAAGCATAATAAGTCACATCATTTCTATAAAACCAAAACTGGCAATAATATAAGTCGTGTTGTGCGATTATGAACATAGTGCATAAGGGCATAAGTCGTTATATTGCAAAGAGTAAAAAAAAATTATGTGAATACATTGAGTTATTCCATGAAGTACTCGTTCATAAGGCAACAACTACAAAAAAACACGAAAAAAGTATATTTATGGGGTTGTTACAATATGTGTTCATATGTAAAACTATAGTCTAACATCATATCTTACACATACAAGCTTAAAATTTTGAATTAATAAAGATTTAGTATTGATATATAGTTTTTTGTCTCTCCTGAAAAGTGCTGTTTTTGAGTTATTCCCTTATTCACTGGAGGCACAGATTTATTATGTTTTAGACAAAGCGGGCGAAGCCGCGGGCGGAAAGCTAGTATCCTATATTGTTAAATAGATATCCTAGATCTCCATCCCAAGATGACATACAATCTGCATTAGGATATAACGATGCATTAATTACAGGGAAGGGAATAATTAGCGCCTTTTGATAATTTGAGCCAGATGTAGGTGATTGTAGCCCGACACCCGTATGGTAATATTAGAATAATATGTGAATCCTGTTTGGTTGTTATCTTGGTTTTAAATATACCGTACGTTAAATTTGTAAGGGCTGATTTTTCAATCCTGGGTTAAAACTTATTCGTCGAATAATGTATAAAACTACCATTTTAAAAACGTATTCTAATTGCCCGTATTTGACAGTTTACGTGACATTTTAATATTATAGTGTAATACTTTATTGGACGGATAAGTTTTATCCAAGCATTGAAAAATCGGCCCTAAGTATAAAAACGATGTATTCACAAGAATTTTTAATTACTTATATTATAAGATTCTTAAGGTTTATTCGCTTATATTTTACGTAGTAGGTTTGTCAAATTGTGGGTGTAAAGTGTTTTAAACATCTCTTTAAATAGTTATATAATGAATAATGGCGTTAAAAATTATTTAATAAGTCTATAATTTGTAAAATTCTCAATAATTTTATCGGAGGAATTCATATGAGTAAAAATTTCATATCTTCGTATGCAATATACGAACCTAACTACATAACGTAATGTGACCGCTATTTTTAATAGCAATGTATAATTATTGTCAGAAAACAGGAACGGAGTCAGGATGCCATCATTAAATCTGATATATGTCAATATGAAATCGACACTGTTCCCGCGGAAACCCATCGAAGACCACAGATAACATAGCGGGAAAACGAACTGTCAAATCATCAAAATATTATATTTAATCTGTGATGTTACAGAAATGTCAGGCCAAATTTATACGCATATCTATATAATATAATGCTACAAAATATAATTAACTAGCGGTCCGCACCGGCTTCGCCCGTGGTACATATTTCGCAATAAAAGGTAGCCTATGTTCTTTCTCAATTATATTAACATCAAAAAGGTTTATTTAATTCAAATAGCTTTCCCTATCATAATTAAAATTAAGGTAAATATGTGAACATAGGGATTTTCTTAATTACACGTGTAATTCCAGGAAACTGCTGTGTTATTTTTGAAAGAATTTAATTTTCCCAAGAATGTGTGGTTAAGGGTACACATAATTTATAATGTGGAGTTTCATATTGTGACATGGTTTAACTGCCTTTATTTCTCAAAAGGTAAGATTAAATTTCAAATCAAATTACTTTCGAAACAGATTCCAAAAGTTTATTAAAATTATTATTTTTAATTCAAAAGCTTTTTTATCAATTTGCTGTTCGTGTTGTTATCGTTATTATTGGTATTAGCTCTATTCAAAATTACTTATACAAAAAACGTCTGACAAACTAATAATTTGGAAATTCTACATGATGATACTAATTTAAGATTACTGTATCTACTAAAAACATTATTATATAATCTCAAAACTTCCAAAACTTTTCATTTATCCTATAGAATAAAATATGTATACGAAATTATCTCTCCTATTCCTTTAAAGACCGTCTCCTCGGTACAGTGGTTGACGAGAGAGCGTAACACCGAGGGGTCCTGGGTTCGATTCCCGGTGGTGACGAAGAAAAAAAAATGTCTTGGTCTGGTAGGACACAGAAGGCTGACACCTACTTGTCCCTAAAGAAAATCGATCAGTGAAACAGATATGTATAATGCATCTGCCCCTTAGGGGACATGGGACTTCACTTTTTATTCCTTTAAAAATATAACGTAATACAAATGTTCTAACTAAAAAGCAAGTAAGGCTTTCAGCGCATTTACATTAACTTGTTAAAATAATAATTTATCTTAAAGTTTACGCATTTACCATTGTTCTTAAAACTACATTCCTTCATGCATATTTATACTACTACCTTAACAGAGCTGTATTTAATTTTAAATAAATAAATAAAAAAATGAATAAAAATATCTTTATTTCACAACCATAATTCCAATATATACAAAAACGATGGTCCCGTACTAGACTATAGTCTGTATTACGGGTACCGATGTCCTTCCATGTTACAGCTGTTGAGAAATATATTGACGTAATTTAAACAGAGAAAAAAAAATACATTAAAGTTTCAACTAAAAGTAAAATTTTATTATTATTCATCATCATCATCATCAGCTCATATATGTTCCAACTGCTGGGACACGGTCCTCATAATATGAGTTTAGAGGCCATAATCCACCACGCTGGCCAAGTGCAAGCAAATGTCACATGCCGTCGACCTTTTGTTTCTTGGGCGGTTTCCTCATGTTTTCCTTCACTGTTTCAACACAGGGAGATAAATAGAAAAAAAAATATTTCCTGCACGTTCGTCTGGTCTCGAACTCCCGACTTATTGATTTTTAAGTCCTGTTTCACATTATAATATTAATCCTGTTTCACACGAACGTATTACGCAATTAATCAGGCCTTTATGGTATTACCGAATAACTGATACCATACAATAACGTTCATGAATTGAGATCTAATGTAATTGGCCTTTAAACTGATTTGTATTAACGGTGTTTACATAAATTATTTCTTCAAAAATATGACAAAAACTATTCGTGTAATAATTAAATAGTTGCGGAACCAAGGCAAAGCAAATTTAACGATCGTAGAGCACTCTCTAATGCATCAAATCAAATCAAATCATTATGAGCCAGGCAATAGATATCTATGTATAAGTATTGAAGAACATTCTGGTTGAGTACATGAGCCTTAAAGCCTTAAAAAACCTGTCAATTAGTCTAAATTTTTGGAGGATCCGTTTAACAATTATTTTTAATGAAAACATACACATTTACACACACTATTTTTGGTGACAAACAAACAATTTAATTATATGAATGTTTATATAATTTTGTTGACAGTTAATTATGCTAAACGTATAAAATAACAAATGAATTACAACAATTGTTTATTGTAAAATGGCTCGTTTCAATTTCAGTATAATGTCACAAGTTTGTCAATGTTTAATCACCAATGTTATGCACAAAGGATGTAAAGTTATATTTTGTACATGATTGTATTAAAACTAGCTGTTCTTTCATTATATTTAGCAGATTAAAACATAAGTGGAATAAGAACAAGATAATCAAAAACAATAGAGTTGGTGACTGATTTTAGAAGTTATTTTAAACGGGTATTTTCCACACATATTCGAACGGAATAACTTCAATTGGGATGCTTATAAAGCACAGTATTTATTTCGAGTTATTCATGTTAATAAAATGAATAAGATAATGTAAATGTATTTCTACAAATAAAAATAAATGCTGAAAGAAGATTACATCATACTGTTTTGTTCGCTCATGTAAAAAGATTATTATAATAAACTGTAAGACGACTTCGGTATCACCCTTGCTGGAAATCTTTGAAAAAGCGAAAAATTCATGGGATTTACTCATAAATATGTAGATGATACAAATACTACGTTATGAAAACTGACGCGTGTGAAACTTTCGGCAAATACTTTCGGTTGGTATATAATATAAATGCGAATTTATTATTATTGTCTTCCTTGGTTATAAAGTGGAAATTCTTCGAAGCAATCACACATGTTTAAAAGACAAGAAATGATTTCTTTGGTATAAGATGATATTATGGTTAACTGTTAACATAACTGTAACAATATGAATAAGTAACTCTCTTTTGTTTAAACTAGCTTTCTGCCCACGGCTTTGCCCACTTTGTCTAAAACCTAATAAATTATATACTAAAATCTTCCGCTTGAATCACTCTATCTATTAAAAACGCATCAAAATCCATTGCGTAGTTTTAAAGATTTAGCATACATAGGGGACAGAGAAAGCGACTTTGTTTTATACTATGTATTGATTACATGGGATGACGAATTTTATTTGAAATGAAAGTCCAACACAAATATATATTAATTTCAGTGTGATTATCTACGAAATAATTCCAGGTATTACATTTTGGTATAACCCAAACAACCTCAGGGCTGGCATCAATTATCAGAATAAAGCTTTATGCACGATGCGGCAAAACTAATTAATAACTTGCTCTCGTTGTGCGTTGTGCTTATAGTATTTTACTATAATGACCCATACATATTAATCTTGTAAATAAAATATCTGAAATTAATTTGAAAGTATTAAAGGTAAATTACGTTAATACTGTACTGAACTTATTTAAATTTTGCTTTTTCTATTATTTTGGCTATGTATTATGTTACATCACTATTTTGTATGTAGAGCTTGTAAACTCAAGGATGTACAACATTAATAGTTTTCTTTAAATCTATATATATAAAACTCAAATGTGACTGATATAGTGGTCTATCAACGCACAGCCCAAACCACTGGACGTATCGGGCTGAAATTTGGCATGCAGGTAGATGTTAGGACGTAGGCATCCGCTAAGAAAGAATTTCCCGAAATTCTTGCGGGAACGGGGAAAAACGGGGATGCACGTACAAAGTCGTGGGCGGAAGCTAGTACATTATAATATTATACCGATCAATAAAGGTGCAACTTCACGCGTGATTCCGAATTGAATCAAGGCTTTGCCTAATAATAATTAAAATAAATTTCCGTTGTATTAATAACTAGAGGTCCGCCCCGGCTTCGCCCGTGGTACATATTTCGCAATAAAAGGTAGCCTATGTCCTTTCTCGGGTATCAAAATATCTCCATACCAAATTTCATGCAAATTGGTTCAGTAGTTTAGGCGTGATTGAGTAACAGACAGACAGACAGAGTTACTTTCGCATTTATAATATTAGTATGGATGACACCGATGCAGAAATGTTATCAGTGTTTGAACACTACTAAAATAGACCCTCTGTCTTAACAAATATAATACTGCATATTCCTAATATAAATACAATAAAATACTGTCATAACCCTAGAAGCGATTACAAAAGACAACTTTATCTTACCAAATCTTTGAAAACAAGACGCAGTATTCGAGACGTAGACATTTTCTTTGCCAAATATTGAATTCTTTGAGTGAGCGAAACATAAATTTTGTAAACGTAAAATCATCCGCCGTTTAGGCATTGAATGCACAATCGTTATAGTGCAAGACAAAGAAGACAGGGGAAATACTGGAATATAAAGTTCCTTGTGTCTATTTGTATCGCTATTTCGGCTACGAAAGAGTCAGTAGACAGGGGAAATACAGGGAAATGAAGATTCCTGTATCGGTATGTACGATACGCAAGAGTCAGTATAACACGAGTTACTTTACTTTGTGAAACGTAAAATTACACTGTGTAAAATTACTGTGTACACAAAAAAGATGATTACATAAAAATAATACAGGACAGTAAACAAGTTCAATAGGCAGTACTATAGCTTGAAAGCCATTTATTTCAGACAACCACATAATCGAGTATTTAGTCTAAAAGGACATAACGAAAAACTACATTAAAGACACTCGTATAAAATGAAGAAGGCAATAGAGAGATTGTAATCATTCATTTGACTGACCGGTTGGCTTGGTTGGTAGTGGCCCTACCTTCCAAGCCAGAGGTCGTGGGTTCGATTCCCACCCGGGGCAAATATTTGTGTGATGAACATAGATGTTTGCTCTGTGTCTGGGTGTTTATCTTATTCTTAATCTTAATCTTAATACTATTATAAAGGCGGAAGTTTGTATGGATGTATGGATGTATGGATGTATGGATGTATGGATGTATGGATGTATGGATGTTTGTTACTCTTTCACGTAAAAACTACTGAACCGATTACAATGAAATTTAGCACACATATAGAGGGTAACTTGGATTAACACATAGGATAGGTTTTATCCCGGAAATCCCACGGGAACGGGAACTATGCGGGTTTTCCTTTGAAAACGCGGGCGAAGCCGCGGGCGGAAATCTAGTTATCTATATAAGTATTTATTTAAAAATTATATATGTATGTTTATCAGCCATCTGGTTTCCATAACACAAGCGAAAGCTTAGTATGGGATCAGATCGTGCCGTGTGTGAAAATTGTCCTGAAATATTAATTAATTTATTTATTTATCCGAAATAATAGTGACTTAATAATTGGGGCTTTAAATGTAATTTCCTGGCACGTGCGGCAAAACATGAAGCGATTTATCATCCGTGGTTCACCCAAATAAATGCGACAGTCCTATGAGAAACGAGGCTATCATATTTTTTGACCTTTTACGGGTTAGGCTATTTTTTTGAAGTAACTCATTTGAGATAAGCTTCCGAGTGGTTTTGGTGCCTGATTTTTCTGATCTTTTATTTCTCGTCTCTGACGTCATATTCAGTTTTTTATTTAAAACTAGAGGTCCGCCCCGGCTTCGCCCGTGGTACATATTTCGCAATAAAAGGTAGCCTATGTCCTTTCTCGGGTATCAAAATATCTCCGTACCAAATTTCATGCAAATTGGTTCAGTAGTTTAGGCGTGATTGAGTAACAGACAGACAGACAGAGTTACTTTCGCATTTATAATATTAAGTATGGATATGTCCTTTTACTACTGAGCAGAGAAAGACATCAGACAAATGCAGTTCATACATGTTTTATTTCATCTATTTTTTTATGTGCAATTAGGTTTCATCTAGCCATTATTTAATGGCTAGATGAAACCTAATGTATTAGAAGGTAATTATTTCCTCCATATTTTATCGAATTCAGAATTTCTCAATTCTACGCTCACTCGTTCACCATTTCGTTTATAAGCCAAAGAATGTAGGTAAGTTTTAGCAGGTTTATGAATTATGATAAGATAATACTTTCTTTTTGGAAAATTAACACATCCTAATAAAAATGAAACCCGTTTTGCGTTGTCACGGCATCACGTGTGAAATGCTGAACCTATTTCTATAATAATTTTTTTATTATATTCCTTGAAGTACGAGGATGGTTCTTATGTAGAGAAAAAGTAAATATGTACCACGGGCGAAGCTGGGGCGGACCGCTAGTTTTAGAATAAATTCATATGTGTATTATGAAGAAAATACGCTACAGCTTTAAAATTAGACTACTCAACGTGGTTGTCATTCGAAATCGCTCCTCCAGCGATTCCCGTTCTTTGCTTTGTCTCAAAGGCTGCATATGTTTTAAATAGAAAATAAGCAAGGCTTTGTGCTATCGTGGAAAAAGCATACATTATAATAATTTAATAAATGCTTGCATTTCCGCATTGGCTATTTTTGTTTTTGTGCAGTCTTTCAGTTAAAGATATATTTTCTTTAATTATGAATTGTTTATAAATTATGCAAAAATAGTTTGTTTAGTAAATTTTTATGTTGTATATAAATATAAATAAGTATGTACTATACACGCGAAACATGGCCATACATATACCTACTACTTTTATTTTGAATGCATTATATTTACATTTAAATATTATCGTTAATACGTAACTGTGAAAACAGTCACTGTTTGTTTACAAAATTTAATGTTTTCTGCATAAGGACAAATACCATAGAACCCGGGCCTCACCCAAACCGGTATTATCCGGTATAAGCTGGTTTCAGGCCGGATAATGTCGGAAAATTTGACTACAACCGCGTCTGATACTTAAGATTCCATAGCTTATAGAGAATCTTCTAACAGAAGAGGATATTATCACTGGATGAACATTATGGTAATATATTATCTTGTGTTTATTTCTCTCGACCGCCTCCTCGGTACAGTGGTTGATGCGTGAGCGTAACACCGAGGCCGAGGGGTGCTGGGTTCGATTCCCGGTGGAGACGAAGAAAAAAAAATGTCTTGGTCTGGTAGGACACAGAAGGCTGATCACCTACTTGTCCCTAAAGAAAATCGATCAGTGAAACAGATGTATAATGCATCTGCCCCTTACGGGACATGGGACTTCACTTTTTTTTATTTCTCTAGTAGCTTTATACTATGTATTAATGTATTATTTGGCAAGGAAGAGGAATTAACGTTCTAAAATTGTCATATAAAATGTGTTGTATGACAGAATGCAAACGTATCGAAACATTCCACAAAATTAAAAAAGAAAAAGCATTCCACAGAGAATTAAAAAAGAAACCCAATTCAAATATAGAACGGAATTCGAACACCAGCTAGACTAAAGCGTCTTATTTACGGTCCATCTTGACGTACGTCCCGCCAAGGTCATACACGATGCACGACGCAAAACGACAGTGAATAGCGTTGACGTACGTCAATAATTATTATTATTATCTTGCTGGATGTGCACGACCAACTTTTCATCCAGCAAGCACCCCCACCACCGCGAACGTCGTGCAGATGGACAGTGAATAGCGCGGACGTACAGCAGATTAGTGTTGCCAACAGAAATTAATGTAAATACTTGGAAACGTGGCCTATTGATATGATTTTTTTGTGATAACTTAGTGAGTACATGAGCAAGCAAGAAACGGTTATTTTTGATTTTTATGTACACAGGAAATCCCAATTATCATTACTTTTGGATCAACCTTGTACACATGGACAGTTTATATTCAGAAGTTATTATTTTAAAAGAACTCCAAGGCGAATTGTTGAATATAACACAGATTTTATGCAAAAGTCCACTGCAGAAAAATGGCAATTTATTTAAAAAAAAATATCTTGACGAATTTGTTTGTTTAAAAAAAATGATTAGCTATATACTCTTTGTTCCCGCCACTTTAGCATTTACTGAAAGAGTCTTTTCGGTCATGAATGTGAAGTGGCGGGAAGAGAGAAACCGAGCTTCATTAAAAATTAATTAAAAATGAGCTCTTGAAATATATAAATTTAGATTTGGAATGTTTGGATTCATATAATTCATTTAAAAATAATGAAAAATTCTTAGTTACTGCAAAAAGTACAAAAAATACATTTTTAAAAATATTTATTTACTCTTTATTTACCTCCTTTAAAATCAGATATACTCTATTTCTTCAAATAAAAGTTGGCAACCCTAGCCATGCTTGATGCGCGCACGATCGTCAGTAGGATACATCCAGCACCGCGGCCTTGAGCCGACGTACGTCGGGGATTGACCGTGAATAAAGCGTCTAACGTCTCAATTGAAGTATTTCGATTTGGTATAAAATTTTTCAATTTTGCCTTCACCGTTTCAATTTTCGTCTGGCCATCAATCCCCGTCGATTGTCCTGCTCTAGTATAAATGTATAGTCTATGGTCTATCCACGTGCGATTTCATTGCTACGAACAATCGATTGCAGGGAATTGAGACATGTGCGAAAATAGAATATTTTTAAAGGATTTTATCAAGAATTTATCTAGTAATGTTTTTATAGATACTTTGTAGGTAACTTAGTTTTGAATATTATGAATTTGAACAAACAGTTTAGTCTTGCTAATGCTAATATTTCTCTTCCATTAAGAAACTACTGAACCGATTTGGATGAAACTTTATAGTAGGTAGGTAATATAGGTAGGTATCAGGCTAACACATAATTTTAAATTGAATAAATATTAATATTGTTGTTATTTAGTAAATTAAATAAATTAATACGAAATGCCACTAATATAATTTCATGGCAAATTAAAAGTATTACAAGTACTAAGTACAGTGTACATTATAATTCAAGTGTGTGGATTCAAGTATCACGCAGTTTATAGTTGATTGTAATTGTGGTGCAGTTTAAATAGCCTTATTTAAATTTGATGTGTATAATTTGAATAATTATTTCATAATGACTAGAAATGGTATAACAACAAAAATCGTTCCCTACTCCATATAATTTAAGCGTCAAGTACCTACTTAATCACAATTCGACAATTTGTATTCGTGTTCAGTGATATTTAAAATCACAATTTAATCACTCTGAAACAACAAAAGCCAATTTAATATAGATTTTTAGATATTCTAAAATAAGGTATGTTGTTATTAAGATTAATTAATTAAACTATTATCATAAACCTAATCCATTTATTCATTCATTAATTCATTACAATCATCTCAACAGCAAAGCCAAAGAAAATAACCTCAAAAATAACACCTTTTATCATACCATATCAACCATTCCACATCCCAGATTCAAATGCAATACGACCAAAAATATAGTCTATCACGCGAGGACATCAATCAGCTGGTTCTCTGTCAATTTCAATCTGCCGTATAACACTGAGTAATCCCAGGTTACTTGGGGATTCCGCTTTCCGCCATTTTAGGCAGCGCGCCAAAACTAGTGCAAATAAAATGCACGTGTAACATTTATTGATGAACTAGCTTTTCGCCCGCGGATCCGCTCGCTTTGTATAAAACCTAATAAATTATACACTAAAACCTTTCTTTTGAATCAGCTACCTACGTAGTTTTGAAGATTTAAGCATACCTATACATAGGGACAGAGAAAGCGACTTTGTTTAAGACTATGTAGTGATTATTTTGTATAGATAGAAAAGAATTAAGGGGACAAATAGCAGCTTATTTTTTGTCATCAAGAAAGATAATGTTACGAGCAAAAACAGGATTCATGTGGCTTATAATATCTTCCATATTATGTAAATATTATCTATTAGAAAAAAAATCAACGTAGTAAAACCTTCTTGCAACTTAGTACTTGAGTATAAACGTGAAAGTTTTGAATATTAGTTTGTTTATCTTTAGCGCTAAACAGCTAATCGAGGTTCTGTGTGACACAGAGATTATAGGCGGGATTAGCACATGAGCTAAAATCATACCTATTATGTTATCCACTTTATAAGATCTTGCCACCTTGTATTTCATTTATAAGGCACTAATTGTGCCGCGCGGTTTCACCCGCATTGCTCCGCTCCTGTTGGTCTTAGCGTAATGATATAAAGCCTATATAGCCTTTCTCGATAAATGGGCTATCTAACACCGAAAGAATTTTTCAAATCGGACCAGTAGTTCCTGAAATTAGCGCGTTCAAACAAACAAACAAACTCTTCAGCTTTATAATATTAGTATAGATTAATGTAACTGCATGTATAAGTACGTTTCTTAGGTATTGGTAGGTTTTTTTTATTAGATAACAGAATACCTATGTAATAGAAGAGATAGAGGTACAACAGATTTTTGCAAGCAAAACTGAAGAGATTACAATTAGGAGTAATTTGTATACCTAACATTGTAATGAAACACGAAAATGTATTTAAACAAATCAATGTCCAAGAGTATGATACTCAACCACTCCCAAACTAAGACAATAAAATATAAATCACAATATTCCATAAAAACCGCACAATACAATAAAGAGGAACGTCGTGAATATCAAAATCTAGAATTCTAATGACCATCTAGATTACAGAGGATTACCATGTCTTAAAGCAATATTAATTCCAGAGTGGGAAAGGGATGGCGCTATGTAGCCAATATGGCGCCGTCTCTTTTTCGCACTGGAAGTAATACTGCTTTAAAATGGTACAGGGCAGGATTGTGTTACATCCCAGGTGCACAACCCTTGTCACGCTTTGATTACAACTGTCAGTTTGATAATAAACCCCACTTATATTATGATCTCGGTTTGACTAAGTTGACTAAGTTTGTCACGGCTATCATTGTTATGGCCGATTGGTGTATTTAATTAAGTTATAAATATAGTTCGTAGGTCGAAATTTGTATAATTTTTATAGAGAAATAGATTAAAATCATGAAAATCTGATCATAATCGCTTTAATAATAAACTATGTAACATGGTCAGTGCGCTAAAAATTAAATAATTGGAATATTTTTGTCTGCACAATATACACATCGTCCTCGTCATCGTCGAATATGTACTTCTCTAGATAAAAAACATCCTGAAGAAACCGTAAATAAAAATGCACAAAAATTAAACCTAAAACACAAAAGTTAAGTTATGGAAGCATATTTTTAACACAGGCCTCCTACAAAAGAAACTGTATAAAACATAGTCTGAGGATGATGAATCAAATCACACTTCAAAACAACGCGTCTAACAGAAGCAAATTACAAAATGTCGCCATTGTTAACATCCGTTGTTAATGAATGGACAATTAATTGGCCACTGATCATGTTTCATGTAACATTAGCGGCACTAAGTTTATCACATTATGGTGTGACTGGTTATAAATTGAGCTATTTGTTTCCAATTTCATGTTTAGTTATTGTAAACCTTTTAAATTAGTCAATAGATATTCATAATATTAGTAGATATGTTTTGAAATTAATAGCTGTATTTTTAAGCAGGTAAAAAACTAAGACGTAATTACCTATCATTCAGAAATAAAAGTTACTCGCTAAAGCTCTGAATCGATAGATAGTTAGGGGTAATAAGACAAAAACTATCTTCAGCACATTAAACTATAGCAAACAAATACGTATACATTTGATATACATACGTATACATGTCATGTAAAATTACTATGCTCTATGAACGTTTTATATGTGATTTTACAATGCGGCTCATGTCTTCAAAAAAATTGTTCATGCCAAAAAAATAAAACTACAAACTACAAATTCTCCAACAACCGTACTTTGCAATTAAAGCATGTAAAACTATAAACAATAAATAGTTAAACTTTCCAAGCGAATTCAGTTTTTATCAATGTTATAAACGCGAAAGTAAAAACAAATGCTCGTGCACCCAATGAAGCGAAGCTAACGGCTGAAAAAATTTGTGGATCCTGTGTAAGCAGGGCCGGCTTTGATCGCAAGAATTAAGGGCGCCGAAAAGTTTAAAAAAACGAATATTTTTAAATGTGATTTGAATTATCAACAACCAAATAAAGCGCAATTAAATTAAAACATGTAACATATTCATAATACTAGTTTCACGCTATGTAAGATATGTTTTTAGTTATATCGATCCACGACCATGATTTCAAGATTTGTTTGTTTATCAACTTCTTCAAGCGTAGAGTGAACGGGTACCTACTAGGGAAGCGCGTAACATCTTAACTTTCCATCAGGCGAGATTGTGGTCAAGCGCTTCCCTATCTAGAATAAAAAAACTGCTTCGTGAAGATGAAAGAGCATTCCTAATAAAAGTTACTATTTGTTCACTTGTTTTATAATTAAAAACACGACAAAATCAGCACAATAATATAGGAAAAAGAATGCAGTTCTATTTAAATTTTCGCCCTAACGGCGCCCTATAAACCAAATTCTTGTGAATTACACGGAATGTAGAATAAAATTGTCTAGACTGTAGACGTACTTAAGGACAGTCATTTGGAACTTAGCAGACTGGCCTCTACTTGAAAATTAATAGTTTTGGTTACAATCGTAGAATTAAACCAACATTTAAAGTTTTGAACATAAATTTTCTTTGTACAACGCAAGTTTTGAATGCTTTGTAAAACTTGGTACTTTTTGGGTGTTTTATTTAAGGGACCCGACAGCGGTTTTAATTTAAAAATATATATGTTTAAAAATGGATTACATAATGTTATTAATAAATAGGTGCCACATAAAAAATCTCTATATGAAAGCAAATTTTGCATTATCTTATTATATAAATCATGTGTAAGTAATAAAATTTCATGCCTGTCCAATATAAATCTTATCGTCTCAAATTATTTAAATGGAGAGCTAACATCAATTTTGGGTGTGAAAATTTGACTCTATTTATTTTTGTTCACGTTTCTAAATTCATTTTCATTTATTTGTTTAAGTAAATAAATTCAAAGGCAAGCGCTTTTGAAAAACAAAATAGGTAGAGGACATTCTGCTTGTAGCTTCTTTACTTCAAATAATGGTGATACAGCCGCTTCATAATAAACAGACTGTAGAGCTAGGTATATTCTGCTTTACAATATCAAGTAAGTGACTTGTGGATCCTCCAATTACAGAGGGCAGTTGTAGGTTTTTTAGGCTAAGGCCTTATCTCGAAAAAGCCTTTAAAAATTCTCTAAAAAGCTGATAATCAGCCCCGCAGCCCGGCTCCAAGCAGACTGTTAATAACCGAGCGTAAATAAAACGCATTTTATTGCAACACGTTCGCGTTTTATACCTCATTTAGTTTCAAATTTCCTCGCATTCACAGTTTAAACCCGTCTACATGCGCTTAAATGAAAAGAAAATGGCGGGAACTTGTTTGTTAAATTTACAGTCATGTAGGACATGGTACGTTGCTTGTTTAATGGGCTATGAGGTTCTTAGTTTTTTCGTTTATTCATGCGGTTCTATGCTCGCTGATATGATCTTGTAATAAGTGTATAAGATAGACTTATGATGAGACAAAAGATTAAAATTTCAAATGTGAGAGAGAGTAGGTTGTATCGTCAATCGCCATCAGTTTCTATTTAATAGAAAATATAAAACAGAGTCATAGATTTCAGAAGCAACATTCCGAGCCTATACTAAAACATAAATAAAACAATAATTACCGATATTATACACATATAATATTTGTCTCTACAAAACTAGAGACCGAAATCGAACCGTTCATTCGCTAATAATTCATAGTTTAGAACAATTCATTACGACAAAACTCGTGGCTAATGCAAACAATATTGTTATTTATTAGCCAAATTTTAATTCGCCCGGAATATTCATATAGTGTGCGTGACCGACCCAAGCGAATGATTTAGTACAAGGAACGAATGAATATACTGTACTGTGGTTTTTGTTGAATGATTTACAACAAACACAAGTCTTGGGCATGTGATTTATAACCTGTGGGCTGTGAAGAACAATGCTAGGTATATCAAGAACCGCGTCAAAGATAACCTCAAAATTTGTATATTTTATACTGCAGGAAGCTTCGGGAAGATAGCTGTTTGTGGAACGGCTCTCTATTTAAATACTTAAGGTTATAAAGCTTCTACTTTAACATTATACAGAGGCAAGATTTATGTTTGTATCATTTTAATGTATCAACTTATGTGTCCTTCTCTATGTATAATATTTTTCCATGTTTACTACTCTTTCTTCTTTCCTTGTCTTACTTTACTCTTCTATTCTTGCTCACTATATCTATATCTACATCGAGTTGCTTGGAAAAATCGCTCACGAGCGATAAAGCCGCTCTTTGTACTCTTATAAGCTATCTTATCTATAGCTATGTAACAAACTTTATTTCTATGTATGTACTATAAAGAGTATTTCATTCATTCATTTTAATGGATGAATTCAAAAAGTTCTCATACCTAATATGCTATTCGGTGAATCGGTGACCCGCATGTACTATGTTCTATGGAACTTATAGTTTTTCATACGTAAAAAATACTCTTAAAATCCCTGTTGTCTTTATAATGAATTAAAATTATGTTCAGTATAATTTTGTATATGAATGCCACAGACATATATTAAGATGAATACAATATATTTTCACAAGAATAAAAATATCTTAAGGCAATAGATACATTATTATAATTATAATGTCTCAGCATTGAGGCACTCAAAGTTTATCATAACCGCATCATCGATCCATCAATATGACGTGAATGGATTATTGTTAAATTATTTTCGTAATTTTACCAAATTTATATATTTTAGGATATTAAGGAATACATCATCTGAATTATCAATTTAAATAACTTTTTCATGGAAAGCATTACATTGCCTTTATAAGATAATTAAAATTTATACTTTCTTCAGTATACACGAATTTAATAATCGATTGCGTAGTTCCTAGTGATGTACGTGTATCATGTGTGTATATTAAACAGGTATAGTAGGAGGTACTATGGCACTATGTTCGAGCAAAATTACCATAAAAAGACATACTTACAAATATTTACAGAAGAAAAAAAATGTTCTAAATTTTTGGCTGACAACTTGTCCGTCGATTGTTAATCTATTCATTTTAATTATTTTCTTGTTATAATAACTGTAGTAATATGTTATCGGTACAAATAAATGTATTTTTTCAAGTTCACCTGATTCATAATAATCAACCTGTATATTAAGAAATTTCGTCTTCTTCAGATTTCCACGTCAAGCTACAAGTACCCAATTACGAGGTCACGGAATACTTCACACTTTTAGAATTATGATTTCAATCTATTCTTTGTGGCATCACCCAATGACTGGAGTTATTAAGAACGACTAATTACCCCTTGAGCTTCAATGAAGGTTTTTTTCATTCCTTTGACAAAGTTTCTTCAGATTTCTTTTAAACTTCGTCATAAATCAGAAACACTGATGAATGTTGTTTCTTAATAAGATTAATGTTGTTACGAGTTGGAAACTTAGCGACACTGAAAGAAATGTTTTACGTTATCCGTAACGATGAATAATTGCTGACTGATAATGAAACATTGCTATCTCGTACAAATTGATATGATATTTGTATTATATGATTGGTTTTATTCGTTTACAATATCTATTATGGATTAGGCCATAGTATAAAAAGGAGATAATTAAAGTAGGCATTCAGTAGATATATTTTAACCATATTTTTTCCATCCGAAGCAGTTGTTCTTTCATTAAACTGCAATATAATATATCATGTCCATAATCATGATATAATACATATATCATGTCAATAATCATCCTATAATATGAAAATTATTCATTTCATACAAATCTTCATGGGTTCGCTAATTCATTGCGCACTAAAACCGCACTCAAACAGTCTATTTTTTAATTCAAACGTAATCCTTAACAAGATCCCAAGCTTAGCTGTCACAAAAAACACGCTCAATTTTTCGGCTACAAACGGACACTCAAGTCCCAAAGCAGTGGTTAAAATGCAAATTATCGCAGCACCGAACCGTCAAAGGCGCATCCTGACCACAACTCCGCTTTAGGCGATCTGTCCTATCTGCAATACATTCTCCAACCGCTTCAAATTCTAAACCATTCAAAATCAAACCCTATTCCCTAACAATAAAGTTGCAACACTCCTAAATTCGACGTCCTGAACGCAAACTGGAATTGTCAGCGTTGTATCCAAAATGTACATTTTGCCGTCCCTCAATGGCGCCACAGAATAATGTATCTTTTGTGTATAGAAATAGAATAGTTTATTTGTTGGCTGAATTACTTTTGGTACATATTGCCGTACTGCAGGTGAATAGGAATTGAATGCCCATTGAGGAGTCTGTGTCAGATGTTTGTGAAAGGAGCGTTCAAACAAATTACGTCATCGCTTTTGCATTTTAGTTTCAGCTTAAGTTTGAACATAATATTTTCTTCGGAGGATCAAAAGTTATTATATCTATTTGTTACCGATGGCATGCCATAAAGTAAATCTTTCACGTATTCACGATCGAGCGGAGTCATCTAAAAATAATTTGAAGGCAACTTTTATACTTTTTCAAAACTTTTTGACTATAACGAAGTTTTAAAGAAGTTCTAAAAGGTGCTCTTTTATCACAGATTTGATATTAACTATTAAGAAGCACATTCAAAGTCTCGAAAGTTCAATAGACTAAAGCGTAGGCTGCAGTACTCTTAAACCAATCGATGGTTTGCTTGAAATATAATCGGCTTATTTATAAGAAGCGGCTTCGTCCGATGTACAAGTACATAATATTATAGGTTCAACGATGAAAGAGTTTTTCAGTCTTCTAGAGATAAGCGCGTTCGAGCAAACTTTTCAGTTTGTACTATTAGTTTAAATAAATATTTTTTATTAAAACAATGTTGCATTAATTACATCACTAAATGGGTCACAACGGCCAGTGATATCATTTGATTGCGGGCGGTGACTGCGTCGTAAGACGTAAATGTGAGCACCAGAGAGCCTTGCGTGTTCTCGCGGACATTATAACTATGGAATATACCAGAAGGAATTGGAGTGAGCAATTTGTTATCTGGTTATATACAATTCATAGGAAAATACTACTAGGGTTATGTGTTATATCGAGTTAAAAGGACGTGGATGTGAATTTATTTTGAGAACTTATTAATCAGTTAGATATCAATAAAAATATAAATACAAATACAAATCAAGATGGAGTTGCAGATGCAAGTATATATCGTGAAGATGTAGATGCAGATGTAGATGTCGTGTAGATGTAGGTGTAGATGTAGACGTAGATGCAAATGCAGATGCAGAAGCAGATACAGATACGGACACACACACACACACAAAAACGAACACCAACATTAACACCATTACCTTTTCTAACACTCAAAGCTACATCTTCACCGAATAACATAAGCAATTTTTATCAGCCAGATGCAATAGGGAATATACTAATTCTTTAACATTCTGTTCGTGAAATTGCTCGTCTGTATGTTTTCACACATGACATAAACCACGTTCCTTCAGCGATAAAGCGCTAGAGTGGCGATGAGTGGACTGGACGTGAATCGAACAAGTAATATAAACAATAATACGTCGTTACTCCCCTTTGTGTTGTTTATTATCTCGAGATTTATTTATCACTTCTACTTCTGGTATACGCTATGTCGTTGTTCTTAGTTTACGGCTATAGAAGTTTTAAAGTTATTTGTATTGTATTTGTTTGTTCCATATATCATGTTTCATTAACTTATATACTAGCTTTCCACCTGCGGCTTCGCCCGCGCTGTCAAAGAAAAACCCACATAGTTCCCGTTCCCGTGGGATTTCCGGGATGAAACCTTTCCTATATCCCGGGGTAAAAAGTAGCCTATGTCCTTTCTCGGGTATCAAAATATCTCTATACCAAATTTCATGCAAATTGGTTCAGTAGTTGAGGCGTGATTGAGTAACAGACAGACAGACAGACAGAGTTACTTTCACATTTATAATATTAGTATGGATTACACATGTGTATTTAAAAACCCCGATAGACCCTTATAAAATATTTTCTCCAGAAAATTCTATACAATTCTGCGAATCATGAACCGCGTTTTACAAAGCCGGTTAAACATAAAAGGGTATCGCGTTCCAGTAAGATATTAAACACACATTTCTTTGAGATGTAACAAAAGTGCGAAGCGAATAGATACCATTCTTCTTGTGTACAGTAACGTTGTTCAAAGAACTCTTTAACAAATCTCAGAAGCATTGTTAGGAGTGCCTTTTCGCGGTATTTCTCGCATGTTGAGAAAAACTGCAATATACCTAGTAATGTGGGATTTTATTTTTATGTGAAAACTAGCGGTCCGCCCCGGCTTCGCCCGTGGTACATATTTCGCAATAAAAAGTGGCCTATGTCCTTTCTCGGGTACCAAAATATCTCTATACCAAATTTCATGCAAATTGGTTCAGTAGTTAAGGCGTGATTGAGTAACAGACAGACAGACAGAGTTACTTTCGCATTTATAATATTAGTATGGATGTGCTATTTATTAAATAGGTTTGAAGTTGGTGTCAAATCTTTTTTATTTCTTACTTTTCCGTTTTTGAAGTCGGTTGTTTTTAACGCAGTTATTTTTTATTAGTGAATATTAAGCTCTCCGTGCGATTATAGCTTTTTTGAAAATTAAGCCTCCGTGCGATTAGAGCTTTTTGTGAAAATGAAGCTCTCCATGCGATTAGAGCTTTTTGTGAAAATTAAGCTCTCCGTGCGATTAAGAGCTTTTTTGTGAAAATTGAGCTTTCCGTGTGAATAGAGCTTTTTTGTGAAAATTAAGCTCTCCATGCGATTAGAGCTTTTTGTGAAAATTAAGCTCACCGTGTGATTAGAGCTTTTTGTGAAAATTAAGCTTTCCGTGCGATTAGAGCTTTTTTGTGAAAATTTAGCTTTCCCTGCGAATAGAACTTTTTGTGAAAATTAAGCTCTCCATGCGATTAGAGCTTTTTGTGAAAATTAAGCTCTCCGTGCGATTAGTTTTTTGTGAAAATTAAGCTCTCCGTGCGATAAGAGCCTTTAATGAAAATTAAGCTCTGCGTGCGATTAGAGATTTTTGTGAAAATTAAGCTCAAATTATTAATATTTAATATTTAATATTAATATTTAATTATTAATTAATATTTGTACGTACGAGCTTAGTACGAGTGCTCTATGTACGAATAGGTATAATTCAAGTGACACAAGTGACATGAACGAAAGCTATGTCTTGTTTTACCTGTGGGACGTCCACTGTTGGACAAAGGCTTCCCTCAAGGATTTCCAGTACGACCGGTCACCGGCGGCCTGCATCCAGCGGCTCCCTGCCACTCGGACCAGATCGTCTGTCCATCTTGTGGGAGGTCGTCCCACGCTTCGTCGCCCAGTTCGTGGCCTCCATTCCAGAACCTTTTTGCCCCAACGGGAAACTATAGTTTCTTATAAGCTGTGTTTATTCCTATAACAATTAACTATGTATCCCGTATTCTCATAATTAATATTTTGCAACACAAAGTATAGTTCTTTTAAACAGCACTATAAATTAACCGTCCCATAAAATTTAATCGTTTCACAAGCACATTTCATAGTATATTTTGAACTTTACGACTTTACCGGACCTCAAAATATTATCCCAAGCCTTTTATACATTTATTTATGACCCCCGTGCTCGTGACGCCCGATTGTATAATTAAAAATTAATAGCTCGTAGTGCAAACAAATTCCCTGAAAGCCTTTTTATTTTATCTTATTTCAACCCTTTTTTCTTAACGCGTTTTTCTTGACTGCTTAAATACATCGTTATTAATCTGTCTCTATCTATTTGTTTTGACTTCATGGCCTATATTCTACCAGTTAAAGACACGTAAAAATGTATCTTAGTTTTAATAAGTTGGAAAGAAAATAATCTTTATTCTAATTACAATATTCAATTTATCTTCAAATCAATGTGTATAAGATCTGACTGAATTATATTGAAATGTATCTCTACGTTACAGCAGAGACATTTATTTCCTCCACATTCTTTTTGTACAAATATTCCGAGTACACAGGTTATAGAAATTCAATTAGTAAAACTGACATCAAATACCTATTACCTCTTGAGGAAAAACCAGACTCTTGTTTTTCACATTATATCTTTATAATTCAATAATCGAAAACCACTTCAACAACCAGACCATTTAAGTCGAAATTGCAACCGAGGCGTAAATAATCAAGCACGCATATCTCAGAACCGACAGCCCATAAAGTATTTACTCCTGGGTTCAATAAAACTCCACGACAGGCGAATCCCTGTCCCTTGGAAAGTAGCCAAGTGCATTGAGAAATGAATGCATTTTTCTGAATTATCAGACGCTTCAAGTCTACAACTAATACAGCCAAATTGGTTGGTCTGATTTATGGCTTCACATTTGTTGGACTGTTGATTTTAGCTCCTTGTTATTTATCCAAACGCGACGCCTTAGGTAAAATGAGGTATGAAATGTGAATAGTGGAAAATAAAATGCAATGTTATTATCTGATGCACCGTGTGGTTCGCTTAATACTTTAAAATAAAAATTGAATGAAAGAGCAAATAATTTCTTTCTTTTTTAAAAATTTTTTCTTTGTGCTTATTGATGCACGTATGCACGTATTGACGCATCGTTTAGTAAAAAAGGTTCATGAAATACGTGAAAATTTTAGGCAAATTTTATTTCTTAATAATAAAGGCCTTGAAAGAACGTCTTATATATAAAATAATTACACAATTTGCGGCAACTTGGAATTAAATCTGCACACTCAGTTAGTGACCCATTATTGGGTATCTATTATCTCATATTACGCCAAATCTAATACTTCACGATATTATTTTATTTTCCCATTTAGAGAAAAACCACTGAATTACTGCTGAAAAGAATACACACACTTATAAACAATTCGCGATAATTTTATCTGAAAAACGCCTGTAAGCTTAAACGGTGGGAATAACCGTTTACTTAGAGATTACTTTGGGTTTCATAAAAATAGTTTGAACTCAAATTTTAAATTAAAACAAGCACGGGAAGGAAGATCGCTGCAATTTTCTCCTACGGAACCCGTGAATGGCGACCGCAGGGCTTGGGAGTAGGAAACTGCGTTTTTTGGATGCGCTATCATTTGATTACGTAAACAAAAGATATCTATTAATTATACAGAAGTAAATTCATTTTACGGTTTACAAGTGAAGTGAAAGAAATTATCAGGTAAACCTTATTATAATCACCTGTAAAGGTAACTAACGTACAAACATTAAAAAAATAATTCACTGCGAATTGCAAAGCTCTTTCCTTTTTTTGAATGTCGGTAAAATAAATAAGCAGCATTAAAATTTTAAATGATAATGTAAATGGAGAGCTAATGTCATTTTATGAATTTGTAAACGTGTTTTAATACTCATTAGTCATTATGTCGAGATAAATGGTGAAAAGAAATAAACTTCTAAACAAATCAAACAAGTATCTATAGGCAGTTTATCGTTTGCTTAAGCAAATCACGTCCGTCAGCAAGAAACATATTCACAAGAGAGTTGCAGTTTTTATGTTTCATCGGAAAAAGGGCCTACAAATTGTTTATTCTCAACGTGAACTGTTTTTGTTGAGGTATATCATTTTAGCGTACAAATCAAATGTTTATTTTACGATTGTATACAAATAGTTATAATATTTTGCTGGCTCGCACGAATTGGCCTAGCACAACAAAAACTTCGTATAGATGCTTATAACAAATACTTTAAGATTTTTTGTATTGATAAAATAATATAATGAACAAATCGAGTGTAAAATCAATTAAAAAGTTTTCAATGTCGAAATACCAGATTAATATGATATAAGATAAAGATACTATTAGACTTATAAACGTAGTTTTATCTAACAAAAAAGTAAACAATAAAATAAATCCCATACCGCATCCATTATTCGTACCTCACACCAAACCCAGTATGCCATTACCTCGATCTCGGAGGGAAATTGCTCCGCGCACTTCATTTTTCTTGTAAATTTCATTTTTTTTTACACATTCACGTGTTTACTGTAGCGTTTGTTGTGCTGTGAACATTTAATGGTGAACGCTTAAGCTATAAGACGGGAATCTTATTACTGATACACTTAAGACATGAGTGCTTTAATGTGTGAAATTTATACGAGCTTTTTTTGTAGTAGAAGTACGGAAAATACGCTAATACGTGTAGTGAATATTATAATGTATTTATACATATGACACAAAAATATCACAAATACGGTATGTTTTTACATTATCTTTGTACATAGTGTGATGACAGAAACTGCAAGGAGCCTTATATAGTATAATTTATCACAACAAGGTCTAAAACAAAGTCGCTTTCTCTGTTCCTTTATATCTATGTATGCTTAAATCTTTAAAACTACGCAACTGATTTTGATGCGGTTTTTGAAGAATGATTAAAGAAAAATGATTTCCCAGATCGATTTTTATCTTATAAGACGCGAGTTCTCTTAGCTAGTCCGACCTTTTTGTCATCTTAAGTACTGGAAATTAATCTCCAGACCTCTCAGTGGTTGATTTGTGGGTAATCGTTTGCTTAGGATCTGGTTAGGTCTTTGAATAGCATACTATACTTTCTTATATAGAGCAAATTTTCAGTGAAAAGTGTATTTAATTTAAAGCTTAATCTGCGCTTAATAATATAATTTTTCGGTCTATAATACAGTACTAATTATTTTTTTTTGTTGCAGATAATCTCCGAGACAAATACACCAGTTTTAAAGAGACCTTACAGCAAGTTCATGTTAAAGAATACCTTAGCCTATTTTCATTTCATAAAAGAAAGTCGATAAAAAATATATAAACAAATTAATGTATATTTAGGGAGCTAAAAAATACACATTTAAATTCGATTATACCCAAGGTCAAAGCGAAGGCCACCAAAGTCATTTATAACAGAGTCCCCCTGACAATTTGGTGATATTACGTTAATTTTTCGCATATAACTTTTAATGGAATTGTATAGTACAAATTAACACGCCTAATGAGAACGAAAAACTTTTTTAATTACTTCTCTGTCTCTTGTAATTGGCTTATCTAGAGTAATTAACATTGGAATAGATTTTGGAGGAAAATTCTCAATGTTTATGCGTCTTGATAAT
Source organism: Colias eurytheme (assembly GCF_061535395.1). NCBI lineage: Eukaryota > Metazoa > Arthropoda > Insecta > Lepidoptera > Pieridae > Colias > Colias eurytheme. The sequence continues at coordinate 1,360,354 of NC_143005.1, read as the reverse complement.
GTTACGCTTTTAAAATAAAGTATTTGAATGTGACTGTTTATTTTATTTATTTTGACCGATGTGATATACCTACTAACGTCAGTAATATGAATCGTCAGTAACAAGTGTCGTTAAACTTGTAGGTGCTGTAATATATTTAATTTTGTCTACACTAATCTACACTAATATTATAAAGAGGAAAACTTTGTTTGTTTGTTTGATTGTAATGAATAGGCTCATAAACTACTGGACCGATTTTAAAAATTCTTTCACCATTCGAAAGCTACATTATCCACGAGTAACATAGGCTAGGTTTTATCCCGGAAATCCCACGAGAACGGGAACTATGCGGGTTTTTCTTTGAAAACGCGGGCGAAGCCGCAGGCGGAAAGCTAGTCTGAAATAAAATTTTCCTTGCTTATATGCAGTCAAATAAACTCAATGTTTCATGCTATCGATTATATAAATTACTAGCAAACCGGGCGAACTCCGTTTCGCCACCAGAGACACCTTTTCTTTGCTATAAACCTCACGGAGCCCGAAACCTTTCCTACGAATGCAAAACCGTGGAAATCGGTTCGTGCATTCTGGAGTTATAGCGTCAGGAAGGAAAACCCGACTTATTTTTATATAAATTACTAGTTGCGCTTAGCGGTTTCACCCGCGTGGCTCCACTCCTGTTGGTCGTAGCGTGATGATATATAGCCTATAACCTTCCTCGATAAATGGGCTCTAACAATGAAATATTTTTTCAAATCGGACCAGTAGTTCCCGAGATTAGCGCGTTCAAACAAACAAACAAACTCTTCAGCTTTATAATATTAGTATAGATTGAATGATTCGAAAGCCACAAGTAAACTGACTATTGTAGGCTATTTTAGTAACTATTTTGTTATTTCAAGTCAAGCCAAGTGAATCCGGGTAAAGTAAATATTAAAGATTATAATGAAAATCTATAAGTTCAATTAAACTCAATAGCAATTATCTATGTAAAATGAGCAATAGCCAGAGATAAAAAAAGCATGTCTTCTTACACACGTAAGAAGTGAAACTTCTTTATGAGCTTATTTTTCAAAAAACAATTTACTATATGCAACTTTACAGAAATACATCGAATCACGCGTGGTAGGGATAAGAAAAAGATGGCGCGTAACTGAAAAATGTCACGCGTAACGAAAAAATGTTGCACTAAATTTTTTTCCAACCCCGATTAAGAAGTTTCACTTCAAAAAGTATTTTGTACAAAATGGCTGACCTTTATCTATGATTAGGACTGCTATTTAGCATACAAAAGCTCTGTATGGAGGTCTAATCTCCCTTGACTCAAAGCATGTAAATTAGATAGTAATAAAACTAAGGTGAATAAAGAATCGTATTCATTATGTAAACTTATGTAATTTCGCCTTAGAAGTATATTGAATCGATTTTTAATAATCTTTAGATCTTTTATTAGTACTTTAGAAGGATAAGAAAATTAGAAAAAGCTTTAATCTCTTACGATGGAGTTTTTAAAAATTAGTTCATAATAATTTTTGGAAGGGAAACGTGAACTGAAAGTAATATGTCTAAGGTCGCGTCATGGCAGTAACGTCACGTCGTGGAGTATGGCGACGATTTTGGTATCTTTGAAACTTATCAAAGAAGTTTCACTTCTGACACGTATGCTCGGCACTCACACCCTGTTTTATAGGTACCTTAAAACTTTTACAGCCGTACAAATAAAAACTTGCTTATTCAAACCTTATGCAATGAATAGATATGATTAGAATAAATAAAGAATAAGGATGTCATAATTTCTTACAAATAAATTTGGAATAACGTCGATGTAACTATGCTCACGCTATGCAATAGGCGCGAAGCGGCAACGTAGCAATTCATTCACAGAATTATGAAAAACATTGAAATTGTCTACGGTTAAGCCTTGGTGCTGTCATTTTTACGCTCTTTTGACTTCGTCGAATTTGTTATGAAGTTTCATCATACGATGTTCTGTTTATTTATTTTTGAAATATTTATTGGAAATAATTTAAATATATGCAAGCAAATAAAAGATGACGCTATCCAATATCTGGAGAACAGAAGATAAACCCACCTTGAGATAGAGAGTTGCCAAATAACTGGTACTCAAAACATACAACTCCAGGCTTAGAAGATTTATATTTTCAATGAAAGTTTATATTATTGTGATAAGTTTAGAAATGAAAATACGAAATTATGAAAAGGGTTTTTCATAATTTCGTATGTTTTGACATTTCATACAAAATTCCATTTCAATACTTAATGAAATTATTGATTTGCTCAACATTTTCTACTTCTTGTATTACTTTCATTGCTACTCTCATTATATCTCAAATTGAGATTGAAAATTGCTTCTAAAAACTTGTAAAACACAGCACAATGTACTAAAAGATAGGTTTATAACTCGGTTATGTCAGACTTATACTAGGGTGGTAGCCGGAATAAGGACGAAATAGCATTAGTATGAATACTTATTACGACGTTATACTAGGTTTCATTCATTACGTGTTTATTTGTATGATTTTTCCTTATTCTTAGTTTATTCTTTTCATAAAATGTTATAACTCGTTTATTTGTACGGCTGTTACTTTTCTTTAAAATCGAGTAAAGCTTACTAATTGAGAAATGCCTTGAAATAACTAACTCAATAGATATTTATTAAAAACTCAACTTAATCAAAGGTGAACGTAATATTGTTATCATGAATATTATAATACATACATCCATACATTACGAAACAGATTTATGGCGACATATATTAATCATGGCGGATATATCATACAAATTACATCAACCCCTTGCCTCCTTGGAGACGTGTTATGTCATAGATCATAGAATAGCGAGTGTGTTTATGTAAGACTAGCTGTGCCCCTCGATTTTACCCGCATTGTTCCGTTCCTGTTGGTCTAAGAGTGATATATATAGCCTTCGTCGATAAATGGGCTATCTAAACACGGAAAGAAAGAATTTTTTAAATCGGACTAGAGTTCCCGAGATAAGCGCGATCATACAAACAAACATACTCCGCCTTATAATATTAGTATAGATTGCCATAGATCATTGTATAAGTACAGGGAATATATGGAATTCTGTATTCAATTCCCGATTAGGATCAGCCATAAGGTATAAAACAATTCAGTTTTGCAGTATAAAAATTTAATATTTTTTTCATTGAAGAACCTAATATTTTTGATTATTTTTCCGACCCAAATATCGACCAATAGAACTGCACCATTCGACGTCACGTGGTAGAGATTGTCTAATCTAAAAATGAACGCCCCTCCACTAAACTTAATTGTTTCAATGTGTGAGGACAAATAATTATTGAACCACTTTATATGTGTGCGCGCGTCGATTCTACTGCAAACTTTGACACTCGCGCACTGATTTGTCAACTAATCGGGCGATCAGTTCAGGTGCCTAGCATTGTATGGCGGGGAGAGCGCGCTATGTACGGAATGACACGTCCGTTCTGTCGTGCATCGCGTCATTTATGCACTAGTTGGCCAACTGGTCCTGTCGTTCGGGCATGGACGGGACTGGAGGACTGAACGACCAATGAGGCAGACCAATTTGTGTGTATTGCGTCTATACACGTACTTTGAATGTGAGCGTAAACACAGTGGAGGGGCGTTCATTTTTAGATTAGACAATCTATACAACCTACATGGTATTATACTGATAATTTTTTGAAAATTTTCTCTGGTCGTTGACGTCAAACTGACAGGTTGAATTCAATTGTGAAATTATTGGCCGACATTTGGGACGGAAAAATAATCCCCCGAATACCACACGAGCTTCAAAATTATCTGGCATTTCCCTCAAGGTTCCCTGCAAACAAATAAAGTCGTCAAGTTTTTAAGGAAAAATCACTGAATCGTGATTTTTTAACCTGAAAAACTTGACTCCTTCATTTGTTTGCAATGAACCTATCGGAAAATACCCGATAATTTTGAAGCTCTTGTGGTATTATAAGTAAAAATTCATAATTAAAAGCGCTTGAAACCAATCATTAGGTATTAAACAAATATTCATGACACTAAAATGATTATTTTATGAGCGAAAATTTCCAGTGTGCATTAAAACGCACACGCATAAACCTATGTTGAAGCAATCTAATAATATTATTTATATTTAATTTAAATGACTTTTAATTATCAAGAAATTGTACCCAAAACATAATCCCACCATTATGTAACTGCAAAGCAGCTCTAGAAGCCGAATTGTTGTTAAAATGAAGATTAACATTTACGTATTTCTTGTAAACATTTACCCAAATTGCTGCTATATTTTGTCAAACACTAATTAGGTTACAAAATCCAGATGGTACGAATAAACCCTTTCTAAATATGATGTCGCTACTAATATACTGATACTAGCTGTCCCGGCAAAGGTTGTTTTACCTTTCTCTTATCACTGAGGGGTATGAAAATAGTTGTTGTCCGATTCTCAGACCTACCCGATATGCACCCATATAAGAATCGGTCAAGCCGTTTCCACAACACCGTGACACGAGAATTTTTAATGGACTAGCTGCCCGGTAAACGTTGTTCTGTATTACTATTATCACTTAGGGGTGTATATATCAACAGATCTACCCAATAGGCACACAAAATTTCATGAGAATCGGTCCAGCAGTTTGGTTATTGGTAACTAACATTGTCAAACAAAATTTTTTTTTATTAGATTTTGTGGTTAATAAGATACCATGATGAAAGTCTACGTAATTCGATAATCCTTTCCGAGACAAGCATGAAGGTATACATGTATAGATTATATAGATGTGTGTATAGATGTATGGCGTTTAATTTAAAAAGTTAATTAATCCGGTGACAACATGGGTTGACGTGTGAACGTACCAACAGCGAACATCAATTAATAATCTACACGGTAGGTGAAGAACGTATACTGAAAATACTAAATTAAAATTGACAAAATATTCCCTGACGAGTTATAAATTCAATTTCAACTAGCAGTCGCAATGACGAAAACTAAATCCTTACTATAATAGCTAGCTATAATATACGTAACAACAACAATAATAAGTTTACAGCTTCTAAATACGTCTCCCGAATAAATTAACAACTTATTTTCAATAAAATATCCACACAGATTATATAAGATAGTATAAAATATAAATCATTATTGTTGACGGACCGTCAAATATTTTATGATTAACGAGCGTGTATTGTTTGCAAGTTATTGTGTTTTAAAAAGCCTAACCGAGAATCTGCCAACTTTTTAATATCCTTGCAAGCGCGTCGTTGTCACTTTCACGACTAAAAGGAAGATATGAGCAAATATTTGGGCTCATTTTTCAAAATGGGGCCACAAGGTTAGGCTTTAGAAGCGTTTTTTCATTTGTAAATGTTAGTTTAGCTCTCCTTTACTAAATTCAAAAGATACTTTAAATCGAAATCAAATCGAATCGAATCCAAAGTTTATAATATATAATATAATGCAATAATTATATCCTGAAAAAGGGGCAAGATGAAAAAAAGTAGAGCGTGATCGCATCAAAGCTAGACTGATAAAGGACTTCTAAACATTCAAGATGTCTTTTCTCGAACAATGTTGCTGTATAAATAGTCAGAATTGTTACCAGAATAATTTACAACAGGCCTTTTGAATCGTTAAAAGTAGCCAGCGAAATTGAACACTACAAATTCTATTATAACGACTATAGTGATCAAACCTCATCAGAATTAGGAACTACAGAATCTTTTGCTTTTTGTCGGTATTTATTGTTATAAATTCTCTATTTTAATGGCCACACGGTCACTCGGAGCGATAAAAGCCATCTCAGTACAATATTCGGCCAAGGGTAATACTTTAAAAAGCAACATATAATCTGTTCTCATACAAAATTTATGGCCGATTTATGTGGAAGAAATTCGTGAAATAGGAATATTCATATTACATTTTTGAAACTTTTAAACGGTGAAACAAGATGAATTGCATAAAATATCACATCTGATATTTATATCAGAAACTTTAGTACTTTGATTTTGTTGATATGACTTAAAAATAGGTTATGCATATTATAAACTAGCGGTCCGCCCCGGCTTCGCCCGTGGTACATATTTCGCAATATATATATATAGCCTATGTTCTTTCTCAGGGTCTAAAGATTGTCTGTGCCAAATTTCATCAAAATCGGTTAAGAGATTTATGCGTGAAAACAATACATACATACATAATTACATAATAACAAACTTTTCCTCTTTATAATATTAGTATAGATTATTTAAATAGAGTTAATCGCGTTTCAGTTGGATATTTCAAAAATAAATTATTATGGTAATGAATTATGAAAAAGGCACAGGATATTCTCATTTCCATAAAAAATCAATAGACTTCTTGAAAGAAGAAAATTTATTTCACAATTATATAAAAACTTCCAATACCAATTTTAAAACTACAGAACATTTTTATTAAACGCTAAAAAGACAGGCTATAATCGCAATTTTTATCTCGATAATGAAAACTTTTTACAGCAAAATTGTTAGCGATCGACATAGCGTCGTTGTAAATATGTTTAGCGAAAAGTAGAACTAAAAGTCAAAATTGTTATAATTATAGATATGAATAATTTAGATACGCATTATGTTGTTTAATAGCACTCTCGTTATATTTTAGTTTTTATAAACATTATGCTGCACTCATATTACTTTGGAAACCGCTCACCTATTTGGTGATGATTTGTGTAACTTGCTAATGTTATTGTTTAATTATTGTAAATATTGTATTTTAGTTGTTTTGTGTAGATTAATATTCTCTTGTAAATTGTAGAATAGAACAACAATAATATGAGGTTTATGACATTTGTAAATATATGATATTATGTAGGTACTATGGGTACGACATTGAAGGCAATTTGTTAGATGTTCTGTAAACATTAGGAAAAGCTTATTATATTTGGAAATTAAGATTATTGTATTGTGTAAATTTGAATTATTGCCTAGATAAATAGTATAAAGGGAAAAGGAATAATTTCGATCTTGGGTAAAATTGTGTACGAAATTTTTATATGTAAAGTATTGTTTTGTACTACAAATTGAATATTATTTAAAAGGTATTTTTTACGGCGTTAATGTAAATTATTTGTTAATTTGGTAAATTATAAATTAATAAAGTTACGAGCAAGTAAAGGGCTGGTTGAAAGCAAAACGGGTTTGCACGATACGCACGGCTTGAGCATAGCGTACGGGCTCTCCGTGTTAAACGTGTATATAATCCCCACGGCGAGCGTAGCAAGTCAGTTCTCGGGAGTCAACGGTACGGAGCACACGTAACTTACGCGACTATCACCAGCCCTCGAAAGCTACTTGAAGAAGAATTGCTGCAGTTTTATTTCGCCACGTTTCGTAATATTCGTTATTGCGAAGCCCGCGTGCTTTGCACCGCGAAATACGCGTTCCTCTTATACGTGCAGAGGGCTGTGACGGCATAGTACGTTTCCACGGACGCTAGCAGAAGCGTCGGGAGTGAGCGTGAACCAGCGTTCGAAGGCGTTCACTCAGCGGAGATAGACATACGTTGTTTATCGGTCGTGCACATATATTGCGTGACCTGCGTACGAGCAAGATCGTACTGCGCCTACGCCGCGATATACACGGTCATACATTTTCCGTTTCCGCACACAACATTTTTGGTTCTTCGAGCCGAATTCTGCCAGAACATTTTTGGTTCATTGGAGCCTGGTCCTTCGTTTATTAGAAGAAAACGTACGAAGAATTGAAGATGCCTATCACGAGGTCACACAAGAAAACTCCGATTGATCGTCGTACGTCAAGACAAGATGATGAAAGCCGGCTAGAACTAACGCCGATGAGTCACGACGTTACGACAGCAGATGTTGATGTTGTATCAACATTACCGAGAACTCAGCCAGCCGCAGAGACCCACGCCACTGACACGATGGCTGAAATGGGAACCCACGGGTCGAAGAGTAAGGAATTTGGTTCCAAAGATACTCTTATATCGGCTACAGAAGGCCGTAAAGCGATGTCAGTTCGCTCGGCACAGGCAACAGCACGAAAGCGTTTATTAGAAGCGCAACAGGAATTGCTTCAACGCGAATTGGAAGCAGCTCAAGCGGCAGCGCGATTGGCACGCGTAAAAATGGAACTCGCGGGATGTGAAGGTGAGCTGTTGGAGTCCGATAGTGGTGAGAATGATTTCAAGTCGGAAAATGTACAAAATTGGATCGCTGCATCGATCAAAGATACAAATTACGCCGACGACACTGAACAGTGTATCAAACCGTCCTTTCAAATGCCAGTTAAGGAAGAACAATGCAAAAACTCGACCATTGAAGTGCAAACATTGGCGGATGCATTAAAGGAAGTTTTATGCACAAAAAATAATACGGCGGCGCAACCGAATTACATAAACGAGTTGCCGCACTTTGACGGCATTAGTGATGAATGGATGGCATTCAAAACCGTTTATGACGATACAGCCCCATTGTTTAATGACGTACAAAACATGGCAAGATTACGAAGGGCAATAAAGGGTCGTGCACGTGAAGCAATAAAAAGTTTGCTTTATTCAGCCGCTAAGCCGTATGACGTCATTGACTCACTAAGACGCCGCTACGGAAGAACAGATGCTTTGGTTCTTGCCGAGTTAGATAAATTACAAGCATTAAGAAAAATAACAGACGATCCTCGCGATGTGTGTATGTTCGCAAGTCAAATAAATAACAGTGTGGCAGCTATCAAAGGTTTGAAGAGACCCGAATACCTTCACGCGCCGCATATTGTTAAAACGATATTGGATAAACTACCACAATCGTTTTTATATCGGTGGTATGATTTTATCGGCGACGAGGAACATGGTGTTTCGGATATTACACGTGTTTCACAATGGCTTAACCGTGAAGCAGATCGATGTGGATCACACGTGAGTCTTGGTGAAACAAACAATTGGAGAATGAATAGAAAGAATTTATATTATAGTGTAGAAAATGATGTTGCATCATATAGTGTCAGTGAAAGTAAGAACACGTGCTTTCATTGCAAAAAAGACCACGTGCTTAGTGAGTGCCCGCATTTCATGAAATTAACAGTACAAGAACGTTGGGATATTGTTAAGAAGCATCGCGTATGTTTTAATTGCTTAAAAGGAAAGCATCGCAAAGAGAACTGTCGCAAACCGCCATGCAAACATTGTAAACGGTGGCATCACTCGCTTTTGCATGTTGAATATGCCGTGCAAAAGCCAGAGAGCGATAGTGTGCATCAAGAGCCTGTAACGACGAATACAGTGAATAATGTGTGTGCACCTATGACGTCACGAGCTTATCTGAAAATGCTCGAAGTTGAAGTATTTGGGCCAAAGGGCTCGGAAAAAATAATTGCCCTGTTAGATGAAGGCTCTACAGTGACTTTGTTGGACTCAGCTGTGGCGAATCGTATTGGTGCTAGTGGTGCTAAAACAAAACTCGTGATACAAACTGTGGGTGGAGGAAATATCGTAAATAGTGACTCAAAAGTGTTAAAGTTAAAAATAAAAAGTGTACATAGTGATAAAACGTTAACAATTAAACAAGTGTGCACAGCAGACAATTTGAAACTTGCCCCGCAGTTTCTAAGTAAACAACGTATTAACGAGTGTCGCCACCTGCGTGAGTTCGCTGAAAAACTCTACTACGAGGCCCAACCACCTATGTTACTTATCGGTCAAGACAATTGGCAATTATTAGTATCAAAGCAAATGAGAAAAGGAAGACCAGGCCAACCAGTGGCTTCACGTACAGCGTGAGATGTACCTAGTGCTTAAATTTAGATATAAGTACCTACTAACTATAATAATATTAACTATATACCTAACACGTGTAACCTAGTTTTGTATCTATTTAATAAGGCATCTTTTATATCAAATATACAGTATTCATTTGGCAGTCCTAGTGTTTCAATCCTCTCCCGAGGCACCACCTTACATGGCGACCCTGCCTAAAGTTGGTGCACGCGCGCGTGTATTTTGACACCGGCCGCCGCGTCGCCGATTTACATATATGGTACTGTGTGTTCTCGGCCCGAGCAAATTAAAGTATTAAAAATGAGTATATTAAAATCTTTTGGAGGCAACGCAAGTGTGAGCTTCAAAAAATGGGGAAGCAGCAGTCCAAGGAAGACTACATAGTTATAGCGCAAAATTCGGCAGGGGGCACGAATAGTGCGCCAGTTGACCATTTTGAAAACTATTTGAAGACATCAAATATATTGCTATATATAATAGTAATCTGCTTGACTTTGGGTATTATTTATGGAGTATTCAAAATATACAGAAAATGCCACTTAAGGTGGATACGACAGGAGGTTGCGAATAGCAGCAGGGAGCGTCGTTTTTCGTTCCGACGGCGCCAGGCGTACCCCGACTTGAAAATCGGCGAGAACGAGAACGAAGTGTAGTGATGTAAAAGTGAAAAAAAAAAGCAAACAAATATTTAATAATAAGTGTAATGTGAGCGTGTAAGTGTTTTCGTGAAAATTCGGCAAAGTTGATAAACATTATATTTAGTGGACTCTAAGCGTATAGTATTATTTACTATATAAAAAAAAATGTGTATGTTATCGAATAGATAGGTATTAAAAGTCATGTATGTCATGTAACCTAAATATAAAAGATGACAAAAATTATAATCAAATGTAGTTAAAAATATTATTCTAACATAGTGTAATGTGTATACTTACTTGTATTTTATAATAAATTTTACAGTTATTGTTAAAATATGCTGAGAAACGAGGTCTTCAATTCTATTCAGGTATGTTAATATATTTTTATTATCATTAATTATATTATGTACTGTTAAACTCTATGGCAATATTTTTAAAGAAATTATGTGATGATTTGCTAGCTATTAGAACATATTTAATTAAAATAGGACCTTCTAGACGACAGGGTAAAATATTACAAACAAAACTAGGCGAAGCTAAATGTGTCATTACAAAATATAACAACTACATAGGTAGTTTGGATAAGCAAAGCTTAGGAGAGGATGAGCTTATTGTTTTTAAAAAATATTGTGAGGATTTGAAGAAATTATTTGCGGAAATTACTGAATTGTGTCAAATTTCAGAGAATTTTAAGAGTTTTTCAACAATGGATAAATTTGACCTAAAAGTAGCTTTGAGCTTATTGCCAGTAATGAATGATGAATTGTCTAATTTACGACAACTTATCGATGGAATTGAATACTATAGTTCGGTTCTAAATGATGAGTCACAGTCGCATTTGATATCTTTTGTTTTGAAAAGCCGTTTGTCGCAATCTGCTAGGCTAAAATTACAAACAAAGTACGATACTGTTCAAAATCTTTTAAATGATATGAAAATGCTTCTTTTACCTAAAAAGTCTACGAGTGCTTTGCAAAAACAATTTTTAAATTGTAAGCAAAATGACGCGTCTATTGATGCGTTCGGAAAAACTTTATCCGAATTATTCGTTGAACTTACAATTTCTCAATCCGAAGGCAATGAGGAAAAGTTTAATATTTTAAAATCAATAAATGAAAAACAGGCAATTCGGCAATTTAGTGACGGATTGAGAAACCGTAGGATTGGCACCATTATTACGGCGCAGAGATTTGAATATTTGAAAGATGCGATTCAAGCCGCAATCGACGAGGACGTTTCAGGCTCAAGTTCAACCGCTGAAGTGTTAACACTAAGACATAATAATAATCGTTTCTTTAAAAACACTTCCAGGCCGCCTTCTCATCAGAACACTCCAAGAGGTGCGTACAACAATAATAATCGTTGGCAAGGCAACAACTGGCGACAGCCGCCTACCAGCACCAGACAATGGTTCCAGCAGCCTCAATCGCAGCCACGGGGAGCGCCCCGGGGCAGAGCGTCATATCGAGGTAGAACTTTTAATAATAATTATTTTAGGGGTCGTAGACCATTCAGAGGACAGATTCGTACAGCAGTGACTGACGAGTCACAGCCTCAATCGAGTTCATCCACTCAGAATTTAGAAACTGAAAATGAGTTTTTTCGTGCCTATAACATATAGTATTTTAGCTAGCGATAGTAGTTATTACATAGAGTTATTTTATAAAAACAGTCACGTATTTAATTGGCTTATAGATACGGGAGCCTCAATTTCGGCTATTAAATATAAACATGTTTTAGATTTTGACATCCCAATTAACAAAGAAAATATTACAATAAATGGGATAGGTGGAAAGGTACAGGCTATCGGATATGTATGTTTACAGTTGACGATACACGGGCAGTGTATTAGTCATAAGTTTTATGTATTTGACACCTTGCCTTGTAAGTCGCACGGTATTCTAGGGCAGGACTTTTTAGGAAAGTATGGAGCGGTCATTGATATGAAACATAATAATCTGTCACTATGGATTAGTGAATCTAAACAAATATCTTTGCAATTATTAGACTCGTGTAGTAATTTATTATCGTTACCTGCTAGGTCAGAGTCGATTCATTTTATTAATACTAGTTTAACAGAGGAATGTTTGGTATGTACGAAAGAGTTGTGTGAGGGCGTATTTATTGCGAGTATGATAGTACATCCAATTGATGGTAAAATACCAGTCCGAATTTTGAATTCGACCTCGAAAGATATAACTTTGTCTGAAATTAAACTTGATATACAAAATTTGAAGGAATATAATATTTGTAGCTTTGATAAAATTGAGAAAAATGCATCGCGAGTTAAAACATTATTTTCAAAGTTGAATTTAAGTAACTTAAATAAAGAAGAAAAAATTAATATAGAAAGTTTATGTGCTAAGTATCCCGATATATTTTATTTGGAAGGAGACAAATTATCAACCACTGATATTTATCAACACTCAATTAAAGTAAAACCAGATATTCAGCCAATTTTTTCAAAGCCTTATCGATTGCCTCATGCATTGAAAAATGAAATTAATAACCAAATTGATCAAATGTTAAAAGAAAATATTATTGAACCATGTCAAAGTGAATGGTCCAGTCCAATTTTGTTAGTGCCAAAGAAATGTGACCAAAGTGGAAACAAAAAGTGGCGTTTGGTTATAGATTACAGAAAACTAAATAACAGTATACATGATGATAAATTTCCTCTTCCAAATATAACGGAAATTTTAGATTCTTTATCCGGTTGCATGTATTTTTCTCATTTAGATTTACATCAAGGCTATTATAATGTGAGCTTGGACCCAGACAGTCGCAAGTATACTGCTTTTTGTTCGGGACAGTTTCAGATGACTAGAATGCCTATGGGCTTAAAGACCAGCCCTAGTTCATTTTCGCGCATGATGACTATGGCGATGACAGGGTTAACATATGAAAAATGCTTAGTGTACCAGGACGATCTAGTCTGTTTTAGTAGGGACTTATCTAGTCATATCAAAAATTTACAGTCTATTTTTGAAAGATTACGAAAAGTCAATCTAAAGTTAAATCCGCAAAAGTGTATTTTCTTACAGAAGGAACTGCTTTACTTGGGTCATATTGTATCAGCAGAGGGTGTTATACCAGATTCGGATAAAATAGAGATTGTTAAAAACTACCCGGTTCCTACTAAAATCGATGAAGTCAAAAGATTCGTTGCCTTTGTGAACTATTACAGGAAATTTATTCCTAATTTTGCAACAAAAGCGTATGCGTTAAATAGTTTGTGTCGGAAAAATGTAACTTTCAAATGGGATAAAGAATGCCAAAAATCATTTGAATTATTGAAACAAAATTTAATATCCCATCCTGTATTACAATATCCTGATTTTTCAGAGTCTAATCAATTTATTCTACAAACAGATGCATCAGGATACGGCGTAGGTGCAGTTTTGTGTAATAGTGACGGTAGGCCTGTAGCGTATGCTAGTCGTAGTCTAAATAAAGCAGAAAAAAGGTATCCGACTATTGAAAAGGAATTGCTTGCGATTGTATGGGCTGTAAAGCATTTTCGTCCATATTTGTATGGAAGGACATTCAAAATTCAGACTGACCATAAGCCACTTATGTATTTGTTTGGAATGCGAGATCCATCTAGTCGTTTAATTAAATTTAGATTAACGTTAGAGGAGTACGACTTTGTAATTGAATATTTGAAAGGGAAGAATAATTCGGCCGCGGATGCACTTTCACGTTTGCATTTAACTTCCGAGGAATTGAAAGAGATGAATGAAACGGTGATGAATGTAATGACGCGTGGTCAGTTGGCTAGACAACAACGGGATGCTATTATTTCTAAGAACGATTGGCCTGATCAACCAAAAGTTGTAGAAATACATAGTAAACCGAAATATTTCACGGAGTTACGTTTCATAAGCGCTTATGAATTAAATCGATATCGTAAAATGAAAGAGATAACGTATGAGAAGGGATGTTTGAGTTATGTACCCTCAATGAATACTATTTTTATTAATTTAGCTTCTCGATCGCAATTATCGCCAGGCGAATTTGTGAGAGAGCTAGATATATTTTGTAGGAAAATAAATATTAAAGAAGTATACTTCATCAAATCGGAGAAAAATAATATATTTGTGGAAAAGTTAATAAATGAGATAGATAACATAAGTAATTGGTCCGGACCACGTATATGTATTTTAAGGGGAACAAAGAGAATAAGTAATAAAGACGATCAGCGTGTAATTTTAAATGATTTTCACATATTACCTACAAGTGGACATGCTGGCATAAGACGAATGGTAAATAACATAAAGAAATATTATTTTTGGCCAAGATTAGAAGCTGATGTTGTAGAATTTATAAAAAGGTGTGATAAATGTCAAAAACAAAAACATTCCTCACACTATACTAAGGAGCCTATGACGATAAGTTCAACGGCAAGTTCGGCGTTGGAGAAAATATATTTAGATATTGTAGGACCGTTAGATAGGGATTACGATAATTACGTATACATTTTAACTATACAATGTGAGTTGAGTAAGTATATCGAGGCTTATCCATTAACGTCAAAAAGGTCGAGTGAAGTAGCTAGGAACTTTGTTAACAATTGGATTCTCAGGTATGGTATCCCGAAGGAAATTGCTACTGACAGAGGTACGGAGTTTTTATCGGACACAATGAAAGAGGTTTGTAAACTTTTGCATATTAACAAGCTGCAGTCAACCGCATATCACCATCAAAGTATCGGTGCCTTGGAGAATTCGCACAAACAATTGGGTAACTACTTGCGAATACAGACAGGAAATCACCCAGAAGCTTGGAGCACGTGGCTTCCATTTTGGTGTTTTTCCTATAACACTGCGGTACACACAGAGACCAAGTTTACTCCCTATGAGTTGGTGTTCGGTAAGAAATGTAATTTACCATCAAATTTGCAATCTGCACAAGTTGAGCCTTTGTACAATTTTGATAATTATCCTTTAGAACTCAAATTTAGAATACAGACCTCACAAAAAGAGGCGAGAGAAAATCTTATATCTAGTAAATTGAAAAGAAAAGAAAAGTATGATCGTAATATTAATCCGGTTACTTATAAACCGAATGATTTAATTTTAATAAAAAATGAAACAGGCAATAAGTTTCAAAACATATATTTAGGTCCATATAAAGTAGTAAGGGAATGTTCACCCAATGTAGAAATACTTAAAGATAATAAAAACTATGTTATTCATAAAAACAGAACCAAAATGTATTTTGAACCGATTACCTAATAATTTTGTTAAAAGTTACGGTTTTAAAAATGTATTTTGAACCGATTACCTAATAATTTTGTCAAAACGTTTATAATATTATGTACTATTTAGTTTGTAATGGAAATAATTATGATAATAGGACATTGTACTGTATGAACATAAGTAAGCTAAAATAAAATAAATTGTTAGTGTTTATTTTATTTTTTTTATTGCGGTGGAGATGAGATGTACCTAGTGCTTAAATTTAGATATAAGTACCTACTAACTATAATAATATTAACTATATACCTAACACGTGTAACCTAGTTTTGTATCTATTTAATAAGGCATCTTTTATATCAAATATACAGTATTCATTTGGCAGTCCTAGTGTTTCAATCCTCTCCCGAGGCACCACCTTACAAGCGCTAGGTTGGGTGCTTCATGGTATTGATGAAAACAACACGTCAAGGTCAGTTAATTATATTGCAAACACGTGTTTTGTTGCAAACGCAAACAATGTCATGCCTCAGGGTGGAATAAATAACATAAAAAGCCCACGTGACCTACAAGTGAAAGATTATGCACTTACAACGCATAATAATACTTGCAAGTTGAAAATTGACAGAAATGAACACGTGACGAGAAAGGGCCGATATAAAAGTTACAACAATGTTTCTAACATGTCTCTTACAAAGACATTTAGAGACAAGGTGTCCTCACGACATAACATCATACAAAGGCCGAATATTCACAAAGGTGAAATGAATCGTCAAGTTAACTGGTCCCCCACACGATACACGAATTGGAGATATAGAAAATTTGGTATACATGGGATACACGCTAAAGAAAGCGTTTATGAAACAGGCTCGATCGCTAATCACAGAGATTAGTGCTATGCACGAGGGGGAGGATGTTAGCGATCGACATAGCGTCGTTGTAAATATGTTTAGCGAAAAGTAGAACTAAAAGTCAAAATTGTTATAATTATAGATATGAATAATTTAGATACGCATTATGTTGTTTAATAGCACTCTCGTTATATTTTAGTTTTTATAAACATTATGCTGCACTCATATTACTTTGGAAACCGCTCACCTATTTGGTGATGATTTGTGTAACTTGCTAATGTTATTGTTTAATTATTGTAAATATTGTATTTTAGTTGTTTTGTGTAGATTAATATTCTCTTGTAAATTGTAGAATAGAACAACAATAATATGAGGTTTATGACATTTGTAAATATATGATATTATGTAGGTACTATGGGTACGACATTGAAGGCAATTTGTTAGATGTTCTGTAAACATTAGGAAAAGCTTATTATATTTGGAAATTAAGATTATTGTATTGTGTAAATTTGAATTATTGCCTAGATAAATAGTATAAAGGGAAAAGGAATAATTTCGATCTTGGGTAAAATTGTGTACGAAATTTTTATATGTAAAGTATTGTTTTGTACTACAAATTGAATATTATTTAAAAGGTATTTTTTACGGCGTTAATGTAAATTATTTGTTAATTTGGTAAATTATAAATTAATAAAGTTACGAGCAAGTAAAGGGCTGGTTGAAAGCAAAACGGGTTTGCACGATACGCACGGCTTGAGCATAGCGTACGGGCTCTCCGTGTTAAACGTGTATATAATCCCCACGGCGAGCGTAGCAAGTCAGTTCTCGGGAGTCAACGGTACGGAGCACACGTAACTTACGCGACTATCACCAGCCCTCGAAAGCTACTTGAAGAAGAATTGCTGCAGTTTTATTTCGCCACGTTTCGTAATATTCGTTATTGCGAAGCCCGCGTGCTTTGCACCGCGAAATACGCGTTCCTCTTATACGTGCAGAGGGCTGTGACGGCATAGTACGTTTCCACGGACGCTAGCAGAAGCGTCGGGAGTGAGCGTGAACCAGCGTTCGAAGGCGTTCACTCAGCGGAGATAGACATACGTTGTTTATCGGTCGTGCACATATATTGCGTGACCTGCGTACGAGCAAGATCGTACTGCGCCTACGCCGCGATATACACGGTCATACATTTTCCGTTTCCGCACCACAACAAAAATAGAAGCTAAAAATCAGGCGACAGTTTAAATTACTTGGCTTTTTAAAATGCTGGACAACGGCAGAAAGACAAAAACTACATGTTACAAAGATATACAGATGGTGTATTCTGGAATAGCTATTTAAAAAATATAAAAATAATATGAAAGAGAAAATTGTATAAGTTTATTTAAACCTATGTATTATATGCTCGTTTTGTATGTTAAATGTTTTAACATTTTCCTGTGTGATTTAATGAACATAATATTATAATTAATGTAAGATGTTAACTAACTGACTTATTTGAACTGAGTACGGATATGTATCTAATTTATTCAAATATCTTTTGGCAGGATAAATTAATAAATCTGGAAGTGTTATTTTACCCTTTTATAATATATTCTATGGTATGGTATTTAAAGAAGCAAAGCTTCTTGTACTTAGAAGTACAAGAAGCTTGTTCTAGAGAACAGTAGTGAAAATTACATATACAGATACATTTTTCTTGGTACATATATTATTTACATAATTTCTATACACACTAATATTCTAATCACCGAATACAGACAGAACCATATCACAGTATTACAATATAGGAAATAATATTGTAATACTGTGACGGGTGACCATATTGTCAACATAATATGTATATCAACTAGCTGTAGCTGTATTTCCATACTATGATTCGATAATTTCCTTACCTCTAACTGTCGCTTCTAGTATCTATATACATTTCTACTTTTTTACAATAGTTAAAACTTTTCCAAGAGCCTGTTTAAGTATTCCTCACGATAACCAAACGCAAAAACTTTACAAGCAATTTTGGACCCTTTGTGTCGACGGCACATCCCGTTTACTTAAGAACCAGTTTTAAACTATGTTACACTATGAATATTTATTTTAATGAGAATACGTAAGGTTTATTGTCTTTGGTATTTTCTTTAGTGATCAGTAAGTTTTATGTACAATGATGTATTGGAGAATTTTTTAAAGTAAAGTTTGTTCACGTAAGGAGAATTTCGAACCCCGTATTCTTTTACGTATTCTTAAATAAATCAAATATTAATTATAAATTGTTATAAATATAATATTAATATATCTCCGTCGTACTTTTTTTTGTATTTTTATCCCTTTTGAATTCTTCTTCTTGTGCCTTCATTAAGTTTTAATTCCTAGGACAATCTACAATTATACCATACAGTACCTAAATATCCTAATATGTACTATTATAAAGGCGAAAGTTTGTATGTATGGATGTTTGTTACTCTTTCACGCAAATACTACTGAACCGATTACAATGAAATTAAGCACACATTTAGAGGGTAACTTGGATTAACACATAGGATAGGTTTTATCCCGGAAATCCCACGGGAACGGGTTTTTCTTTGAAAACGCGGGCGAAGCCGCGGGCGGAAAGCTAGTTCTACTATATTGCAGGTATTGTCCTTATAAAATATTATATTTAAGCAACCTACGTGCGTAAGTGCAGTAAGTACTTAGTACTAGTGTTTATGATATTAATCCTACAGAAAACTTATTCGACTTCGGTCTTTACAAATACAGAAAAAAATAAACATTTGAAGTGCATTGATCAAATCCGATACTTCTGAAACAAACATGCTTTGGTATTAAAATAGTTAAAACCCGTTTCTTCGATGTTGAAAAGTAAATCCGTGTTGATTAACAAAGTTCAAGCGTATACCGCTTGAAGCGTGTAATATTTGGGTGTGACCACTGTGATTAACTTAGCTATAAGCGATTTACGCATTTTAAATTTCTATTTAAAATGCGTAAATCGCTTTAGTTCTCCAAAGCAGTTAAATTTTACGATATTTTGAATTATTTTTCTTACGAACAGCATAATCAAAATTTCCACCAATATATTTTACGGAATACGTTCCTTATTTCCGTTTCAAAAGGAATAAAAGACTGCGAGATGCGTGATTGTCAGGAGGAAGTTGCAGACAACAGAAAGAGTTACTCTTGTTTTTTAATTTTAGTACAAATACTTCACAAATATTATCATCATCATATTCATGATCTTCATCAGCCCTAATATGTTCTCATAGCAGTCACACGGACCTCCTATGAGGGCCAGAAAGCCCATAATCTACCGCGCTTGTCATGCGGGTTTCCTCACGATGTTTTCCTTCACCGTTTCGAGCAGTGGAGATGTTATAACATGTGCAGATAAATAGAAAAATCATTTTATGTTCTGCTCGCTCGCCTCACAAATGAAATACTAAATATTAAATAACCACACAGGTATCGCCCCTCCCATCACAAAACCCAATCACCAAGATTTGCCAAACTAAACTGGGCTCAGTGGAAACTACAAAGTGGTTCTTAAGTACAATAATTAAACTGTTTTCCTAAAGTTTCTATCATACATCACGTTTAGGCAATCTCGTACATCTGCCGGTTAAAGTAGATAACGGTAATGGGAGTTTGTCTGGAGCAAATATTATTACTTTGAATACTTCATTATTAAGGGATTTTGCTTTAGGCCCTAAGTACTGTCCAGCTAAGCGATGGTTAAGAAATTTAACAACACAAGAGAATACTTTTTTGTGTTGTTTAATTATGTTTATTTCGTTGTAAATAATAGTTTAAACACACGTGTGTAAATCTAAAATAAAATATACCTACTCGCTTTTCAGCATTTTCAGGACGTCGAATGTTGGACATAGGTCTCCCACAAGATTTCGGATCACCAGCGGCGTGACTCTAGAAGCTCCCTGCCACTTTGATCAGGTCGGCCGGCCCCTCTCGTAAAATATATAAAAATAAAATAAAGCTACCCTATATCCATCGGAAAAGTGGTTTTTTGCTGGTGTAAAAGTTTTTAAAATCAGTTTAGAACTTTCAACATGGGTGTTATTTTCATTTAAATGAATTTTCACGTACCTATACTCATAGTATGTATTATAAAAGTATACAGAATATAATAAAACTAGCGGTCCGCC
This sequence comes from Colias eurytheme, assembly GCF_061535395.1. NCBI lineage: Eukaryota > Metazoa > Arthropoda > Insecta > Lepidoptera > Pieridae > Colias > Colias eurytheme. Next base: position 1,339,748 of record NC_143005.1, on the reverse strand, counting down.
CCGGCTTCGCCCGTGGTACATATGAAAAATAGATGTTGGCCGATTCTCAGACTTACCCGATATGCACAGAAAATTTCATGAGAATCGGTCCACCCGTTTCGGAGGAGTATGCAGACTAACATTGTGACACGAGAATTTTATATAATAAAAATAAATTGATCATACCATAGTGTGCTATGACGTAATCATAAAATCAAAATGGCGTATAAGTCCCACATAACAACCATAATAATTTTACTTCTAATGCAATTTATATCGTTAGAAGCGAACGGTGCATAAAATAAATACAGATAATAAAATATAGAGTATAAAGACATACGTTAAGGTTTATGGCGCGAATAAAATCAGCTATACCCGTTATAGGTAATATGGTTTTATGTACGTAAACAATATTCTAATGTGAATAACCTTATAATGATTATTGTTTATTGATTTTCTTGTTTTTCTCATTTCTTCGGCCGCTCGATGCTTTGAAATACTTCCTATATTTTGCTGTATGTACCTTCATAATCACTACATGGTATAAAACTAACTAACTTTGTCACTATCACTATGTCCCTTTGTATGTTTAAATGTTAAGGACTACGAAACGAATTTTGATGCGTTTTGTTTTAATAAATAGTGTGACTAAAGCCTTCCTCTTCGGAAGGCTTTAGTATATTGTTTATTAGGTTTTATACAAACCGGGCGAAGCCGCGGGCGGGCCGCTAGTATTATAATAAAATTTTCAACAATTTACGTAGAGGCTACGTAGAGCCTCTACGTAATCGTCTACATATCATTACTCAGGCTAACTAAGGCTAATGGTAATTTTGTGTATTTTTGCTTGCATTAAATATATTAATAATTATTTCTGCGTGATTCCGATTGCCCCCAAAAATCTTGTGAAAAATTCCAATCTTTTATTACATAGAACACATACCTAATACATAATTATAGCACATATTACAAGAAACAAAACTACGAATAACGATCGCACTTTATAAGACTAGGTAACTTTTAAAAACATCCCCTAATCATAAACATAACAGCATCATTATCACGACCCAGTTCATATCAGAACAATCTCCAACTGGCCAGCATTACTGGCCACATTACCAATCTGGCTAAACACTAGACCGAGTAAATAGCAGTTCCCAAACTGTAGTTAATACTGCGACTTCGCTCGAAACTTTGTCGAATCGCTACGAATGAAATTGGTAGCTGACGTCCTAAGTTTCAGTTGAGTGTTGAATGCGCCAGATCCTCGGCTAATACAGCCGATGTTTAGTTTTGGAATCAATGGGTTAATTGGAATATGATTAAGCTTATTATGAGCGATATTAGGAATATAAGCTGTTTTATAATGTTTACTAAGATCAGGTTTGGCACTGTAATTACCTTAATAAGAAACATTTCTATCAAGTAACAATATAATACATTACAGCTTATAATCGCTCCGAAAATTTCAACCCACGCCTATATTCCGTTGTGTAATTTTCTCCTATCCCTTCTTTTATTTCCGTCTTCTTTCTACAATATTGTACCTTCGTACGCGTGTACTTTGACCGTGGTGATTTAATGATACTATCTGATTCTGACTGACTTCATACAGTTTACCCACTCTTCTTTAAAAATAGGTTATTCACCTCCATATCCTTAACAAAAACTGCATGGTTAAACTTATAATTGACTGTACATACCAAATGTGACACAAGGTAACAAACTCCTCCTTATTTTAATAAACCAATTTCGCTTTTTCATTTCCCAACTTATTAGAAAGGACGGATGTTTCCAATTAAGTGACCTTTACAAAAAGAGTTAACAAAACTTACTTCATTTCGCTTGGAATTAGCTCAAACGACCTCTGAAGTTTATTACACAGCGGAATAACCGCAAAGTATTAAATAGCATTTCGTTAAGGACCGTAATTAACGAGCGTTTAAAAATTTTCATCCCGTTTTAATATACTACGGCTTGAGAATAAATTATGGTTTATGAGTTGACTTATATACATATATCTGTGTTAAATCCTTGTCCTTTTTTGGAAGGAAGAGGCCTATGAGAGTGACAGAAAATAACCAAAATAAGCTTTACAGGATGTTACGTGGCGTAAGCGTATTTTCTTATTTTTTTCATTATACATTCCAAAACTAAATCACTTCTTTCTCCTTTTCATTCAATCTTGTTAATATATTTTGAAGTAAGCTCCCGATCAGTAGGTAATTGTTTATTTTCTGTTATTTCTACCCGCATTAATTATTTAGATATTTCTTTCAATATCTATACAATTTCTTATACTAAATTATGTCAGGTAAGTAGAATATATGGTATATGTAGGGCAGTAATAAACTTACGTTTTTACCCAATTTTTACCTACATATTAGTATAAATACTTACTGCATACTATATACTACTTATAACTTTGCTTTTTTTCAGATCCTTCAAGCAAAGAGTGAACGGGTACCTTCTAGGGAAGCGCGCTCCATCATAGGCCACATCTCAGCTTACCATCAGGCGAGATCGTGGTCAAGCGCTTCCCTATCACACAATAAAAAAAAAAAAAAGATCCACCTTTTTCACTACATTTTCAATCCTGTTAAATATTTTCGGCCGCTCGTCAGCAACTCGCCTGCAGCACAATAAGGACATTAAACGCGACAAAAATGAAACGTAGCCAACATTACTGAAACATGATCCACGGCTGTGAATTATTACATCTGTCCAATGATTTATTCAGTCACAGATTGCCGCCATTTTTTATTTTTGTATTGACGTCCCCGATAGGTATTAAAACCCGATTGGTGACTGTTCAATCATTTATTCATTTGTAAACCGTTTTGTATGGATACGGGTTTGGAAAAATATTTCAGTGCTTCTTTTTATAGGGGACGGCAAATAAGTTGATCATGGAGGTTTTAAATTGGTAATGAAATGTAGTTTTTAATAATTGCAAATTTTTCACAATATAGTAAGTATGAACTAACTGAACTAGCATAAACTAACTTATAAGTATGATTGCGTCCAAATGTGGTAATGCTTATTATGTTTTTGCAAATACCTTGTTGATGTGAAAATCCTTTAAAATGTACACTTACGTTTTTTACAAAATCTTTAACCGGTGACCCATCCAAAAATCGACCGCACCAACCGTTGCTTAACCATAAACAGAATTACAATCATTGACACGATGGAAGAACGCTTGTAAATCGCGAACAAGTATCGCTACAAAAACACTCGCGTAGAAAACGTAAAGTGCGGCTAAGTACCTAAGGGCCTTCTAACGAGCGCCTCTTGACGTCCGTCTCCTGTTTTAGGGTTCTGTATGCAATGTAAAAACCCGAAACATCCCTTTGACAGAGGATTAACAGAGCTATAGCAGGATTATTACTGAAATTATCTTTGTAGGTATGTGTCATACATTTCACTATAAATAGTAACAATTTTCTATTAAGCTATTGCATAGCTTCTATCGCGGGCCTTGAGCGCGGGGACCGAATCGAGAAATTCCGTAACGAAAAAACCTTAGACAAAGTAACAATTACAAAACGATAACGAAGTTAGAAATCGCAAAAATGTATGGGATTGACATTAGATAGACCACGTGATCTAACGCGGCGTATGTCAATCCCATACATTTTTGCGATTTCTAACTTCGTTATCGTTTTGTAATTGTTACTTTGTCTACTGGGCCACGCTCCCCACTCCGACGGGCTCGGAGGTGTGGCTTGAAGGCATGCTATGCAATAGCTTTACCGCGGCAGTCCCCGAGTGCCACACGTCTTTTTTGTATTAATAAGAGAAGAAATCTGAATCTATCAAGTCTTCCAAATTCGCAACGCATTTAAAAATAATTTGGAAAATCCAAAAGTGCACGCCTCATAATTTTTTTTAAATAAATATTTATTAATTATTATTTTTGTTTATTTAATAACAATTAAACCACATCGAATCAGACCCTGAAAAATGAAAGGGTTCTATTCCTGAGCATACTCAAGCGTAAGAGAAAAAAAAAGACTCGATTAGTAAAGTATTTCGGTCGCTATCGTGTTAACAAGAAAAAGGATCCGCACATACAGACACACGGACGTCCAAGACAGAACTTTTTTAAACTGTTTTTTAACTAGTTTAAATAACAAATATGACATCAAAAATATCATGAACGTTAAAAATAGTGTTTTTTCTTAATATGTGTGTGTATGTATTATCTTACAAGTGCAATGTATGATACATAAAGACATTTTAAGTTTGAAAAATCAGATGTTTTGCGCGAAGTGACAGTAGTACCCACCTCAACGCTTCGCTTATGAGGCGTGCAAAAAGGTAAGAAAACAATCGCTTTCGCACTAATAAATCAACTCAGATAAAGCTCATCATTGATCGAATTTCTATCCTCTTATATTAAATGAAAGATATGAAAAATCGATCGTGATAAAAATTAATATCCCATTTTACGGAACCCCTCGAAGCCAATGTATAAAGTACTTGACCCAGATCCTCCCCTCCACTTTAAGGGCACTCCAATGGCTTTCCGCTTTTTTGTCATTTAAAATAACCGCCATCGCATTTTTCACGAATACTTTCATGATGTGAACATTTTTGATATTTAAATAATGTTCAGGATAATGTTCATGTAATCTTTATGTGATTGTGTTGAAATATAATGTGGTAATGTATTTATGGCTTAGATTTATGGTTATTACGCATATTATAAAGAATTAAGAGTATATTATTCACTATAATATGTTAACTTTTATGAATTTTGTTACTTAACAACTGCAGAACAACTATGTGAAATATAGCACAACACAGAACAAATGGATGTCTGACAACATAACAATTAAGTTAAGTAAGTACTATTTTTAATTAGAGCTGTGATACCTAGTTCAAGGAACAAATCGACGATTTTAGACTAAACATTAAACAACCATGGAAAACAAGTGAAAAATGTCTTCAAATTTCCGTTAATATGTAAATTAATAATACCTACATTACAATTTAATTATTAATCAGTATCCCTATTACGTATCCAAAAACAGTTTATACACCATTTTTAATAACTATATACAAACGAAAACATATTATGTGAACGTCTATCAGACAAATTTATTTGCATACCTACTTGAAGTACAATTATAGGAGTCAACAGCGACTCAGCGTAAACTCGTATTTCGCGAACAAACCCAGGTGAGACAGCTGCTATAAACAACACGTGCGTTAAATTGAAGATTCTTGCCTGTGCTGTATGATATTTTGGATGCGGTATTTGTCTTGCTAGGCTAGTAACTGAAAAGCTAAGTAAATTAGTCGGATATCATATTTATTTTAAGAATAAAGCTTTGTGTATTAATACAGGGTTATATTGTGCATAGAATTTATTACGAAGTGGTATTAAGTACCAAAACAGAACAAGCATATAATATTATATGATAATATAAACCTTCTGCCACTAACCTTCTTTTAAAACTATGTATAGTTACATTAATATATGCTTATAAAGCGCGTCACACACGGTGAAGATACTATAATATTTTATCTTAAGATACTGTAATATTTTATATTACAGTATCTTAAGGTATCCGGTATCAGCGTTCTGACCATCATTTTTCTTTTTGTCATTGCGTACTAAGACCCCTGTAGAACCGCCATCCTGTTACAAATGACCCACAAAATTGCGGGTCATTTTTAACAGGATGTACAGGATGTCATAGTATCTTCACCGTGTGTGACGCGCTTTAAGAATAAAAACAGTACGTAATACTATTTTTAGATTCTAGTCACTAAATATTTCACTAGGGCGTAAAAGCAAAGTCTCTAATGACATAGATACTGGGAAATGTAAAACTTTTCACTCTAAATTAGTTCCGTTCAACATTTGCGTGTAAGTAATTAGCATATGATTAACGAAACAGTTTTTACCTTCCGTAAAGATCAGTTTCAACACTGAAAAACATTTTAAGCTTATAACCATATTTCTGTTTATAATTCTGTTAAATTTATATCTTTGCTATGAAAGTTTAAGGGACATGTTCTTACTTCAAAATGTCCATGTATGACTTTTTAATTAATTGTAGTAACTACGTACTTACACCTTTTCATTTTCAATGCATTTGTCCAATAGATTGATCCAATTTTCATATTTATAATGTTAAACACAATATAATTTAGCCTGAAAATAGCTTTTTTATAGATAGAGCTGCTCAAAATTCCTATACGAAATGAGCATAACTTTAATACAAAATACAAACAAAGAAAAACACAAACTAAAGCAAGAATAATCTACACACATCCACAATTAGCATTCTTCGTAAATGTAAAGCGGTGTTTACATCTTAGGATGCAAATAAACAGCGGCATAGCTGCAAATTGTAGACGCACGTCGACAGTGTACCCTACACGGGAAACATAATAATGTGGGTCGACATCTGAATTTATATTGGTATAGTTAGTAAAATTTATTACACACTAGTGGTCCGCCCCGGCTTCGCTCGTGGTACATATTTCGCAATATAAGGTAGCCTATGTCCTTTCTCGGGTATCAAAATATCTCCATACCAAATTTCATGCAAATTGGTTCAGTAGTTTAGGCGTGATTGAGTAACAGACAGACAGACAGAGTTACTTTCGCATTTATAATATTAGTATGGATGTCTGTTCTGATGACTGGCTTTGATGGGTCATCCATACATGAAAATAATTGAGGGTGGAAATATGAAAATATGGAAGTAGAAACTTTAAATCTTATTGAGAAATAAATAAATATAAAATTTTAGCTTCCTATAGCAATATAAGTGGACAAAAATGAGCCTATTCCGTATCGATACGCATACTATAAATTCTAGATATACTCAAAGCTTTTTTAAAGAAATAGCAGAAAATGGTAGAAATGGATAGTGTAACAAACAAACAAACTACTAATGGCAATAAAACTAGAGAGTAGGTAATTAACTCTATTTTCCACAATAAATGTTTATTAACCAAGATGTAAAAGAGCAGAAAGAAATTCAACAATAAAAAACGGACAAAGTGATACAGTTCTAGTTGCTAAGCTTTTATAATATTACTAGCTGCGCTCCGCGGTTTCACCTACATACACACATCACGAGATGATATACCTATGCCTTCCTTGATGAATGGGCTATCTAACACCGCAAAAATTTTTAAAATCGGACCAAAAGTTCCTGAGATTAGCGCGTTCAAACAAACAAACTCTTCAGCTTTATAGTAAGTATAGATTCTTATTCTAAACCTACACTAATGTAATACACAAGTTTTAGTCCCATTTATACGAAGGCCAGTTAATTAATCACTTTTAAATTTCCTTTCAAGGCTCACAAAATGAAACCATAATCACATTAAGCCCCAGAAGGCATCCCCCAGTTATCTAAGTTATGTTTACTTCTTTAGCAAGCGCAAAACAATTATTTATCCGTATTCCTTTCCGTTTTGATGCGCTGACTTGGCAATCTTGTTTGGATTATGAGTAAACCGTGTCAAAAAATATGGCGTTCGTTTTTTTTTTTTTTTTATTATACGCCCTTTAATGTTTTATGCAACACAAAATAATTAATTTTATTCTATAGAACGATAGATAAAAAATATATTTGTCAAGATTATTATAATCACCAAAATCTTTTTTTTTCTTTCAGATGACTGACTCTCTCGAGGCGAAATTGATACAAATCCAATCTTTTCAATATTATAAGTTTAATTATGAGCTTTTTGTTATCATGGAGCTGAGAATAACAACGGACTGAAACAATGTCAAAATTTGGTAGTCATAATCCAAATTTCAATATAATAAAATATATACTTAAATAATAATAATAGGTACACCAATACATTCCTCGAATTTTTAAATAGCTTTATATTTCAATTTCTACTAAACGTGGTTTTATTCACCTGACTGAGTAACTCAAAGAATATTTTCCTTTTTCAATCGTTCCATTATCGGCCCTACTTGTACGTATCGCTTCGCTGCAAATAAAAGAAATTTACATTTTAATTCTGTGAGCAGCTTAAGTTACGAAGTCCGAAAAGTGATTCGGACTTGAAATGAAATCTCTTTTGTACCTTTTCCGCCGGTTTCTTCCTTTTTGTGCCGACGCTACCGATAATTCTTAATTTGAATTAAAGATTTATCTTTTATTTTATAGGATTATCATAATAAATACTGTTGTATAATTTGTGAGACTTTATTTTTGTAACGTATAAGTAACATGTATATGCCGTGGCCATATCGTAGATTTGCTCATTTCATGAAATGGCCAATTTAGTCTGGCCAGATCGTTAAATCGTCAACGTTTCACGATTTGGTCATCCACGTTTGGCCAGATCGTCGATATGGCCAAACGTGGATGGCCATTTCACGAAATGCGACCATTTTTGTTTCTTTTTTAAAAAGCGATTCGTTTCTGGCACTCGCCGGCCGCTGCCGCGGCACGCTCGCTTTGCTCGCTCGGCTCGTGCGTTGTTTATTAAAGTCTAACCTAACCTAACCTAACTGTTTTCTATTGAAAAACCTGCTTCTGGTATTCGCCGGCACTAACTTAAATGACAATAAACAAGTTCTTAAAATATTCTGAATTTTTTAATGTTTTATGGACTCTCTAAGATATTTTATACGATCTGGCCAAACGTGGATGACCAAATCGTGAAACGTTGACGATTTAACGATCTGGCCAAACTAAATTGGCCATTTCATGAAATGAGCAAATCTACGATATGGCCACGACATGTACATATAAGAGTTTTAAGGATTGCTTGTCATTATTATTTTTATACTTACAAATATAAAGGACTAATCTTCAAATAACCTTACAACTAAGTTATCATACGTAAGATCGTTCATCAGTCGAAGTTAAACTATCTCTTTGTTATCATCACTACATAGTATAAAACAAAGTCGCTTTATCTGTCCCTATGTCCCTTTGTATGCTTAAATCTTTTAAACCATGGAACGGATTATAATGCGGGTTTTTTTTAATAGATAGAGTGATTCAAGACGAAGGTTTTAGTATATAATTTATTAGGTTTTAGACAAAGCGGGCGAAGCCGCGGGCAGGAAGCTAGTAACTAATATAGGTAAAACATAATAAAATGGCCACAAAGCAAGGATCACGTAAGCAATATCAGAGAAACAGATGTGAAATGCACCTGGACCATATCCCACTAGAAAATACACCAGTATTTTGTTAACTTCCTTATACCTAGTGTTCGTATAAAATAAACATGTAGCAATTATGTTATCGATGTATTAATATTTAATAAAAACATACAGACGAACATGAAACCTCAGCTTTGTGTCTAGATTTCCGCCCGCGGCTTCGCCCGCGTTTTCAAAGGAAAACCCGCATAGTTCCCGTTCCCGTGGAATTTCCGGGATAAAATCTATCCTATGTGTTAATCCAAGTTACCCTCTATATGTGTGCTAAATTTCATTGTAATGGGTTCAGTAGTATTTGCGTGAAAGAGTTACAAACACACACACACACACACATATCCTCACAAACTTTCGCATTTATAATATTAGTAGGAGTAGGATAGGAAAGGATAGGATGTAGTACAATACGTAGGAATATTTATATAAAATAAATCGCAGACTTTTTTACTTAATAAAGTTACAGAGAATATTATGTAGTTACGTTGATAAACCAATAGACCAAGTTAATAGCAATTATAAGTATATTATATTCTTGGTTTCTATCGTAATATGGAGTTCGAAAGCTCTGTAATTCTGTATATTTAGGCGACAGGTGCAATGCGCAGAATCCATCACAATTCGTCCATTCAATCACAGTGTCAGTTATATTGTGAGTACACGCGGAATTCGACAATAAATACATATGGCTAAATTCGCCATGATTTTTATTTTAATTGGACATGAACTAAACAAGTGTAATATATACTGATTTCTAAAGCCTTGCCCACAAATGACTTTGTGGTCAAGGCTTTTGAAATCGGTCGAAAATTCAAAAGCATAGTCATTAGAATTGCAGGAAAAAATTAATATTTTTTTACAATCGATCTCCTTATCCACAGCAGCACTTTTTAAATCAGTATTAATAGACATCAGATGCAGATGATTGTTAAATTCACAATCATCTGCATCTATGGTCTGCATCTATGGTACATGTTGCAAAACATTCTTCACAGAGCCACAAACATTGACAGAGCTACCAATAAAACAGCTATCAAATTTTTTAGTACACTGAAATGCCCACATTATTATCTACCCATTCAATTTCTATTTAGCGCAGATAAAGCCATCGTCGTCAGGTAAGTAGATCGTTTTATCCAGTTGAAAAATAAGTTTATCCTCATCTTGAAATAACATAGTCAGCTCAAGTTACATGTAGATACTTACATTGCTCCATTTCTTTTTACGCTCAACTTTTATATAACCTTTAAAGTAAACACGTGTAGTCACCCTAACCGCAGACGATTATCCGTCGGCAGGCGATCGTTTTGCGCACAATCCGTGTCCGGTTACTGCCCGGTTATACCCGGGTAATACCATTCACGTATGTATTTACATAATAGTATTGTATGACAAAGGCTCTGCGACACTGTGAGAAAAATAGATTGTAAAATGCTGTAATCCTCTTGAAATCACCTGTATACGATATGTTATTGTTGGGTATAATATTAAGCGATTGGGCTATACTTACATGTTTATCCATGCGCGCACTATGGCATTTATTTCAAATATATTTTACTAGCTGTACCCCGCGGTTTCACCTGCATTGCTCCGCTCCTGTTAATCTTAGCGTGATTATAGGTACATATAGACTGTAGCCTTCCTCGATAAATGGACTATCGTAGTTCCTAAGATTAGCGCATTCAAACAAACAAACCCTTCAGCTTTATAATATTAGTATAGATTCAAATTATCCATTGACAATCAAATTTAATTAACGTTATTCATGTAAAAGAGCATAATTCCGTACCTTTAGACAACATTGCTATAACATTTTTGAAAGGCGTCTAAAATTGAAAGTTATCGTGCCGTTTACAGCAAATCGCCAACTCGCTCATCTCCCTCAAAGCCAGCTAATGGGAAGTCATCATTAATCACGCTATAGGAACAAAACTTGGCCCTTCAAGATCCTTTTTATGGACAGAAAATAATTTATTCCCGTGATTTTTAACTGAAGATTTATGATGCTCGGACAATTGTGGTTGTAATGATATCAATTTGGGTCACGATTATGAATTTATCATCGAATTATAGTTAGGGAGATTGAAGTGATAATTCCAAATGTATATAAAAGCAGGATAAATACCTAATTCGATGATCTTACACAATTACATAAAAATAGCAAGCAGTAATGAAAGTTGCAATCAATATGTACGTGATGTTTTTTTTAAGCTATTGCATAGCTTCTATCGCGGGCCTTGAGCGTGGGGACCGAATCCAAAAATTCCGTAACGAAAAAACCTCACGCTCCCCACTCCGACGGGCACGGAGGTGTGGCTTGAAGGCATAGCATGCAATATGATGAGATGATGAAAGGTTATCGTTTTTAGGCTATTCATTTCATAATTATTATGTTGCAATGATTAAAGAATCTATTTATGTATAGTAGGTAACTAGGTAGGAATCAGTCGTTTATGTTATGTTATTTATTATAGGTATAGGTTTGTAATATGAATATCTTAGATACTTAATTGAAAATAAGCCGAAAAGTGTTTAGTTTACGTTAAGTGACTTACAAAAAAACAAAACACAGTACCATTTTTATAGGTCGCAGTCGGATAACTAACCGTTATTTACCGCACTTTATGGGTAGCTAACCAAAAATTTAGTTAAATAACGGTAGCTAACGGGTTTTTTACAACTATAGTGAGTCACACATTACTCGAAAAAAGGCGTGGGCCAGAAGATATAAACTATCCAATAAAACAACACAATTATTCGACTACCTACATATTAGACCGGGAGATATTGACACAAAATTTCGAGTCATTTGTAACAGGATGGCGGTTCTACAGGGTTCTTAGTACGCAATGACAAAAAGAAAAATGATAGTGTGAACGCTGGTACCGGCGGCTTAGTCGCGTGGGCGTTAGTCGAACTCGTCGGAAAATAGCGAAAGTCAAACGATTTGTAACAGTATGGCACTTATTTTTCCTGTAAGATTGAGGATCAACGAATATAAATACAAAATTTCAAAGATCTAGGTGTTGGAAATCTTCACATATATAAATTAATACTAAATTAATTTTTCAAGTATGACAGCACTTTTTCCCCCTACTAGAAATATGGCAAATATAATAATGGTCACATTTTATCAAATACTCTCCAAAAATCCAAATGCAACTGGTACAAAAAGTTTGGCGAAATAAAATTTTTTTGCAGATTTTCGGCGGTATGGCGACCATTTGGAATCGTCCGAAAAGTATGGCATGGCGATTTTCGTAAATGGCTGCACGACGATGGTTACCTGTGCAAAAGTTAGCCTGATACAAATGGTTGAATAATTGTTTTATATAAATCAACACATTCGCGTCGGTATGGCGGGCTGTAAGTCACACCGGAGACACTACCGCCTACTTCTTTTTTATGGGCTATCGGTAAATTCTAAAATTTTTGTGTTACAAATCGTTAGACTTTCGCTATTTTTCCGACGAGTTCGACTAACGCACACGCGACTAAGCCGCCGGTACCAGCGTTCACACCATCGTTTTTCTTTTTGTCATTGCGTACTAAGAACCCTGTCGAACCGCCATCCTGTTACAAATGACTCGAAATTTTGTGTCAGTATCTCCCGGTCTATATACAATTCATTGAAAGTACTTTTTTAATAATTAAAATACCAAAAATAAACTCTCGTTACAGATGAACACAGATAAATTATACCAGTCAACTTTGTTATCCATACAATATTATAAATGCGAAAGTAACTCTATCTGTCTGTCTGTTACTCAATCACGCCTTAACTACTGAACCAATTTGCATGAAATTTGGTATGGAGATATTTTGATACCCGAGAAAGGACATAGGATAGGTTTTATCCCGGTAATACCACGGGAACGGGAACTATGCGGGTTTTTCTTTGACTGCGCGGGCGATGCCGCGGGTGGAAAGCTAGTTTACTATATAGTTACACAGAAATCCAATATCAGTCGTACGTACTATCAATATAGAGTTTATTACGAAGCATCCATTACATACAAGTTTATTGGCCCCGTTACGATCTTATGAGGAAAATGTCATCGCCATATCTATATTAATTCCAAGTGAATCTATTGGTGTTTACAAAATACGGCAAAACTTGCTAGAGTTAGCATTTTCTTTAGATGTTCGTTGCACTTCCTTTGAGGCTTAGACAGAAGATGATTTAATTCATGATCCTATCAAATAAAATTATCCAATCTTTATACAGCTCGATAATAATCGTACATAATATTAATATATTCTAATATTATAAAGCTGAAGAGTTTGTTTGTTTGTTTGAACGCGCTAATCTCGGGAACTAATGGTCCGATTTGAAAAATTCCTTCAGAAGGCTATAGGCTATATATATATCATTATGATAAGACCAACAGGAGCGGAGCATTGCGGGTAAAACCACGGAGCACAGCTAGTTCATGATAATATCCAATAAACTCTTCCAATATTTCGATAATAAGAATAATCATGTTCAAATAATGTTCATATTTCATACATTCTTATTTACTTGCCTTTATACAATTTTAAGAATCATATTCGCTTCACAATCATGAAATGATAGGTTAAAATTCCTAAATAAATTTGATTAAACTTCACCTACTTGAAGGTATGAAAATTTACAATTCAGTGAGAATATTCGCTTCACAAATGAATCTAAAGTTCTTTGCAATTGAAACAATTGCGCCGCCTCTGCAATCCAATCAAGCATCGACTGGATTGGACAGGGCCGTATTGGGCAATTTTTTAAATCATATTTTGATAATCATTGAGTTGGTATGGTTGGGAATTACATAATATCCACTACGAAATATGGTAGTAAGTACTGTGACTTATGCGATACTCGTAAAGAAACTTACAAACTATTCACGAAAAATGCTTATGATGATTTTATACTCTCATGTTCAAAGCCGAAAACACATTTAAATCATACGAATATTTTCATTTAAACAGATGATTGAAAATAGACCTCATTATAAACTTCCATATAACCGATTCATGAACATAATCTGTAAGATATCGTATCTACAAGTTTACACTACTAAAAACTCATTCGACGTACAGCTGTACAAAAAATAATAGTAAGTATTATTATTTAAGTACATAAATTTTATTTATTACAAATCGTTAAATAAAATCATCGACCACTCTTATTATTTGCTTTATTAGCGAACTTATTTGCTAAAAAAAAGAATTATCTTTCTCCACCTTCTAATCCGGCCCTGGTAACAAATAAGAGATGTTTTCGATTGTATCGAATCATTAATCGGGTTGGCTAAATGATGCCGCAGTTGCTTTGTCGTGTTGTCTTTATCTCAAAGCCCTAATAACTTGACACTTTTATCACTGGTAAAATCCTACTTATATTAGAAATGCGAAAGTTTGTATGTTTGTTTGTTAATCCTTCACGCATAAACTGTTGAACCTATTATCATAAAATTTGGCACATACGTAGAGGCTAGCTTGGATTAGTAGTATAGGACAGTTTTTATCCCGAAAATCTCACGGGAACGGTGACTATGCGAGTTTTCCTTTACTTGGGTGAAGCTGCAGGCGAAAAGCTAGTATAATAATGTGAAGTTTCACGAGCATGTTTAGATTTTAGGTTCGAAAGGGTTCATGAAAGTAAAAGGACATAAAATAATAGCCCACGATAATACAAAAATTAATTTTTATTTTCCTTCCAGAAATTGTGGTCTTTAGCGAGCAAAGGAACAGTATAATAGGCTTTTATATTATCTGTGGTATAGGTAAATAAATAAATAAAGTAATAAAGATTTATTTTTATTACAATACTTATGGGCTTATTAAACCGTTCAATATGAATCCAATATTGAACCCCAACATCAAACGTAGATTTTTCTTTTCAGATCATTGTTTGGTTACTCAAATAAAAATCTGTGAACAGTATCAAATACCTATACTTCAACGAATTTGATTTTAGCAGTTTAAGCTTTATGGGCCACGTCGTAATAAAAGTTTACGAACATCTTACATTTGGGCATTCTGCGCGTGTGAAAGACCTTTGCGTGTCGCGAGTAGTGTGGCCATGGTTTTGGGGAAATTGGGAAGTTTTAACTTATGTGATTTTCTTGTTGTATGTGTAGAGAGGTACATGAATAATTGAGTGTTTAATACTATATTATTGTAGAGTGAAAACATTTAAAAAAATCTGATATAAAAAGCACGGACAGTAGTCTTGAATGATTAAAACATATTAATTAAATTGCGAGTGATTTTTGTTTAAATTAAAATACTGTTTTAAGTGTAGAAAATAAAAAGAACCAAAAAGAAAAGACGGTGGGATATATTTTTAATATTATTTTAGGCAGTTGTAATGTTAGTCATAATACAGAATTATTCTATCAGGCTGCCTGGCAGAGATTGCTGCACAGCAATAAGGCCGCCTTTTGTGCAAAATATTTGTATGTAATTTATTTATAAATTTTTAATTATAATTTGTACAATACTGACAATATGAACATAAAATGCAGTTGACATTTTAGCATATCATTGTCGAGTATCCGAATTATCCACACTTCCCCAAAGTAATCCAGGCCCTACCGGGTCGGCAGTTTTATGGGACAAAGGGGCTGACGCAATGCGGATCGTTAGCGCACCACCTGTTATGGGTTCCGTCTCTATTGTTTGTGTGAACACGCCTTTACGTGTCACGTGATAGTCGAGAGTATTAGGAAGCAATTTTTTGTTTGTACTGTAAGGAGGATTTGAGTGTATGTAAAGTGAAATTAGTTTGTTTTTTTCTTTGCAAGTACATAATAAAAGTGCTAGTTTATTTAAACATTAGAAAAGTACATCTATACTGTATAATGTGGAAAAAGGGCTTTAATTGAAATGTGTTATTTTTCCTTTTTCTAGACTCACACTTCCCGCATAAACCGTTCACTTTTAAACCGCTATCAAACCCAAGACTTTGTTACCAAGTTACTTTAATATTATGTCTGATTGATAATAATAACTTTGTAAACTACGATTTTATAATCATTTTGTTAGCACTTGATGTTGAAGCCCCCTTGCTAGGCAATAGCTCAATTACGAGGTCTAAAAGCGTTAAGCGTTTAACGGCCCAAATACCTGAATGGCGAACGCCGTGACAAGATCCATAGTACACGACCGACATTATAAGAGAGAATTAATATGAAAACTTTGATCAAAAGGTAAAGTTTTCCAATCAGTGCGCGCTATTGTGTCCGCGCAATTAATGTGCTGCCACAAATAATGTGTGTTCTTTTGTCCTACAAATTGGGTCGATTCCTCCTTGAACGTGTATCTTGTAGGACTCATGAAGACCTAGTTTTTCATTTACATGCACGCGCGACACAGCGCTCCCGTTACCTCGCATTGTAAAGAGCATGAATGTAGCGCTTTAGAACTGTTTGATAAAATTTATATGCAGTATTAGTTCTACATCATTGTTTAATTAACACAATTCTTCTTCCTCTCAAATACACTTATCTAGTCTGTACATTGGATTGAGTTTTATTACTCTGAGGGCATGGACGTATAAAAAAAGACGGACGGTATATCGCCTAAACATTGAGTGAAGCCTAGTAATGGCGGCGAAACATCCATGTGTGTGTGCAATGTTGCCATGGCAACAGCTGTCCTGTTGACAATGGCGGCTGTATTTTTTTCTATAAATTTTGCCGTAATAATTTTGGCATTAAAACATAAAAGAAATAACTTGCTTCCCTGTGGAATGTAATCCCTCGTGTTTTGTTATTTAAAATTGTACTGTTGCGACACCATTTAACCACGCAAGACGGCATTTTAAATATTTTTTGTGAAACAGTGACGCAGTTAATCAGTCGGTAGTTCACGACGTAATGGCGGCCGACTAGCTTACTATGGTGAGAGTGTGTGCGTGTTTATTGTCTTTACACGATCGCTAGCTTACTATGGTGGCTTCACGTTGTTTGTTTGTAATACGGCGTCCGTCTTTTTTTATACGTCCATGTCTGAGGGCCGATTTTTCAATGCTTGGATAAAACTTATCCGTCCAATAAAGTATTACACGATAATATTAAAATGTCACGTAAACTGTCAAATACGGGCAATTAGAATACGTTTTTAAAATTGTAGTTTTATACATTATTCGACGAATAAGTTTTATCCAAGCATTGAAAAATCGGCCCTAATGGTCGTTAGAAAGATGTTCTTATCTTAAGCAGGGAATAAATTTACGGGCTGGATAAATGTTATTGATACGAATTTATTGTATCCATGAATCTTCAGCGATTAAGTATGTCAAATTACACCAAAATTACCATCATGACTTACATAGTCTATTTTGATTGGTTCATTTTTCAAACAATTCTCCTTGCAACAAATATACGTATACAAGAATCTATGGCCTATAGAACGTATCGAACAGGAAAATATATGTAAAATGCATCCCCGTACTCCAGAGAGAACAAGCGTCTCTTTATGGGCGCGCTTGCTATATTGTAATGCCATGTATTTCAGCCAATATGTTACTCTGACTATATTTTATTTGCTATTTCCCCCTCGGATAAGAATACGTCGACATGTTGAGTTACATCCAAAATATGTGTCATGTTGTCATAAAATGTAGAGTACCTATATTTTTATTCTCTATCTTTTAACCAATGAAGTTCCCAATTCAACATTAGGTAATCAGAACCATTTTAATCGTGAACAAAAAAAATCATCCGAATCGGTTCAGCAAACATCATGAGGTAGAGTAGACTAGATTCTGAAATATTTTCACAAAAAAATGCAAATTAAAGAATTAGAAAAAAAAACTTGTAGAGAAATTCCAAATTCCAATTCAATTCCAATAGTGGACAAACAGGTTCGCGCACAATATGTTCAGACCTTTTAAACTACAGCGATTTATATAGTTCTTTTAGAATCACAGCCATTTCGAGCCTTAACAGTATCCTTTTAGATACACAATCTGCGCTAATAACATCTCAATCATTCGAACAACAAATCGTAAAAAGACAGTCATTCTACACTTTATCCGTAACACTCGGTCATTACACACAATGCCCATCCAATAATTCCAGACATTAACTTTGGCAATAACGGGGAAAACTCGGTTATTCGGGCATTATCGCAAATGTCGTGGATAAATTATCACATTGTTAGGATATCGATTGTCGTTCGATTGTTATCTAGGAGCTCTTTGTTGACAACCAACGTTCTGTTTTTGGAGTTTTGTCAAGGAATGTTTAACGGCATCTATTCATAATTTATTGTCTATACAATTTACGGACAAACCCCTATGGGTTATAACTCATATTTGCTTCTTTTATTTCATTTGTAGGTCTAATACCTAGTTAACATTTTCTAATATAAATTATAGTGAAATGTTTTGGTTTTGGAAACATTTTTTGGTTTTATTCCAGTTTCGTTGTATGTTTATACTTGTGACTTCGCTAGTATTTAATAATGAAAGCATTTTTTTATTATGTTACTATCAGTAGGTACCTACTCTAGTCGACTAGATAGTCAAACTATGCATTGGGTCAAGAACAGATCAAGACGACGAAGGATTGAAAATGAGTATGAATATTTTCAAATTGCAATTTAGAGACAAAAGTAACTGATTGTACATCACCTATTTACACATAATAATTTTATTTAGGGCAGATTTTTCAATCCTTGGTTAAAACTTATTCGTCGAATAATGTATAAAACTACCATTTTGAAAACGTATTCTAATTGCCCGTAATTGACAGTTTACGTGACATTTTAAAATAATCGTGTAATACTTTATTGGACGGATAAGTTTTATCCAAGCATTGAAAAATCGGCCCTTAGACACAAAAACAGCAGTACAAGATTACCATTAACCACGCTTTCCACACGCATGCTTAAACAAAATAAAACAATTACAAAAGCCCGCTCAATTGAGAGATTAGATAAACGCGGGAGTTTTCAACGTATCCGGTCATAACCGTGGCGATAGCACGGTCATATCCGGGCTAAGGATGCCCGGATACAATTGAGTGGTTATTATGTAAATTCAACGTTATCTCGACCAATATGCACCTGCAGTAGGTTATAGACGTGTAGAGGAAATGGCATACTTTTTGTGTGTTTTTCTTTTTGAAACCTTTTGAGTGGACTGTACTAATAAGTACAATGTTCCTTTTTTATATAGAATGTGGTTCTTTTCGTGCTTGTATGTTTTTTTTTTATTTTAAAATATGTAATGAAGATTCAAAAGTGCTTCTAAAAGAAGTCCAATTGAATATATAAATTTTTGAGTTTGAGTTTGAATACATTTACTTATGAATAGATATATTTCTATAGAATGTGTTTCAGGTTATACTTGACTACTCTTTGGTGTCAGAAAGTTTATAAAAGAAACGGCAACAATAACTCGTATAAGATAATAGGAAATAATATTGTAATACTGTGATAATATTATAACAGTTTGATATTGCCCCATTAAGTTTTATTGTGTCTGACACACATTCGATATGTTTGAAACAATTAGGTATAACTTCAGAATGATTGCTAATAAATTCCATATAGTGTACTTCATTGTTACACATTAGCACAAAATATAATATAGGTAATACATTATTAATAATATAGTTTTTAATAATAACTCCTAATATCTAAGCACATTCTATTATCATACGAAATTTGAACTCTCTAACAAAACTTACTCTGTGTACCGTTTAATTTTCTTCAGATATTTTCTCAATAATATAAAGAATAGCAACAAGATGCTCGCTGGTAATTTTAAAATAAATATACAATGCAATATCCACGCGAAGCACGTACAAATAAAATACAGAAAGTATTTAACAAAACGCTTGTGTAAGTCTGGAAAGAATTGAATCTAAAATTTAGATAGTTTTTACTTTTAAGTGTCTTTTACTTTTTAGATAAACTGCTTGGAAAATATATCTCTGTTTATTAATATGTTAACAAACACGCTTTATATACGCTTATGACAAATCGATTTAACCCATTGAGCCCCGAACGGCCCGATCGGGCCACGACACAATAGATTTTCTATTGTGTCTGTGATTCCGGGGCCTACATATTATCATTATTTTGAGATAGCTATCTATATCCTACAGTTTAGTAGTTATAAAATATACATACTATCTTTCATTTTATGCGCTACATTAGTTAATAGTTTTATTTTAAGGTTAAGTATCTAGTTTAACAACACCACACACTATGTCTATTAACAACAAACTTCTTAGAAGTAAATCGTCATTACTCCATTTTGATTCCCACTGCAGGGACATAGGGGCTCTGGGGGTATAAGACATATAATTCATCACGCCAAGTGCGAGTTGATATACCTATGACATATGTCATGCTTTTTGTTTTAGACATGATGGTTTCATGCATGGTTTTATCACGATGTTTTCCTTTTTCTCTTCGACCAATTTACAGAAATAAAGACCAGTCATCATTCTTAAACAATAATTATATCATTTTGAATATAAAACGAACTCATAACTATAGCAAACTATGTAAAGAAGGACAGTTTAAGCGTCTGTTCGTATTAAGTATAATCATTTTTAAATTCATTTTTTCTTTATCTCTAAAATAGCCTAACCGATTTTGAAAAGAAAGCTTAGACTACTTGAATGGAAACTTAGATGGAAATTAAGGCCAAATAAATATAATATTGGTCTTTTTCGTGTTTCAGAGAATAATTATTTCTGTATAATATCATTGAAATCCCCAGATCTGAAGGATGAAATGTCGCCATGACGATAAATACTCGTGGATCATGAAAATGTTAAAAAAATATGTCTTGAGATTAATTTATTTAATTTTTGGTAAATCATTATTATTAGATCCATGTCCCCTTGTGGCATTTATGGATCAGATGTATTGCATACTAGATTTCCGCCCGCGGCTTCGCCCGCGTTTTCAAAGGAAAACCCGCATAGTTCCCGTTCCCGTGGGATTTCCGGGATAAAACCTATCCTATGTGTTAATCCAAGTGACCCTCTATATGTGTGCTAAATTTCATTGTAATCGGTTCAGTAGTTTTTACGTGAAACATCCATACAAATTTTCGCCTTTATAATAGTATTAAGATTTGCTTGCCTCATCGATTCTCGTACTTGACTATCTAATATTCATAATGGAATGCATGAGTTATGTTAAGAATGTTTCATATTCAAAGAAATTAGATAGT
This sequence comes from Colias eurytheme, assembly GCF_061535395.1. Classification (NCBI taxonomy): domain Eukaryota; kingdom Metazoa; phylum Arthropoda; class Insecta; order Lepidoptera; family Pieridae; genus Colias; species Colias eurytheme. The sequence continues at coordinate 1,318,428 of NC_143005.1, read as the reverse complement.
ATGGTGCAGAAGAGCTGTAAATTGTCTAACTAGGTTTCATATTTTAATATGAATAGAAATTGATAGATCAAGAGAGATGTAAATAAAAAAATGACTAAGTATATTGCGATAGATCAAGAGAGCTGATGTAAACAAAAAAATGACTGTAATATAGATTTTAGTTACGTACATAATATCTCTATTTACAATACAATTTGGCTAAAATTAAATAAAACAAAACGAACAGGGAAAATTAGAGTTCATCTCATATGGATTATATTAGGTTTTGTTGAATATTTAATATAATTCACTACACAAAATGTCACATACATGGAAACACCCGAAAGCACTCTACAAATCAATAAAAAGGACCTTCCTTCAATCAACTAAGAGATCCGGGACGAAAAATGTAAAGACAAGAGGCGTATTGCATAAAATATTGGGTTTACGGTATTAGGTATGGGTATTCGGTATTGGGTATCGGTATCGTATACCTGTTACGTAGGGCAGGTATATTGTGAATGTTATCGAGTGCTCACCTATCTCCAGCTAGATTGAACTGGAAAATATCCAATGCAAATATCCTATTGGCGGCTACGAATTATATGGTTTGGATGCGGTGGTTTTTTCGGTATTTTATTTATACTGGGATGAACAGGTAACAGGAAGTTGGAATACGGTTTTCTCATACTAATATGACTCTAACCTACAGGCTGCATCACATTGTATCGCAGTAAAATATATCATTGACAAATGTGCATTGTCAAAGACTTAAATATACTCGCAAATCGCGATATGTAGACTCTACATTGTAGAGGTAACTATAAAATTAATTAAGTTTAATTATGTAATAGTTAGTAACCTATGTAAATTCTATAATCATATTTTGAAATAATTATTGTCCTATCTTTAATTTAATGACTACCTATTAATTAAAAACGAACATGTAGGTACCTAATACAAGTGCAGCATTAACTGGTTTCAAATTTTCGCATCCATTCCAAAATTATTAGCTCCACGACCTTATTACCAGGTCTAGTTTAATCAGTGCTTTGACGTCATATTACTTAATAGATCGCATCCAAGATTCACAAATCCAAATAATTGAAGGAGCTCGGAAGAAAGGGTAAAATTTCAGTCACGCGCCAACGAGGAGGAGCGCTCATAAATATTGTAATCGCAGTGTATTTCGGCCATTGATGAAATTTATTTAAATGATTTCAATAATGTATGATGAAATCCCCTGTAGCACGGAGCTTTTTTGCGTTTATTGTAGAGTTAGATTAGCATTAGAAAATTACTTTTTCAAGTGAAACTTCAGGCGCGTTGAGAGTAATAATAATAATAATAAGGGCGTAGGGATGTGACGACCCCATCGCCCACGGTTGGAATATCTATTGTCTACGTGACAATAGATATTCCACCCGTGCAATCAGTCAACCCGCAGGACACCTTGTGGCGGGGTGTCGGGGAGTAGCGACCCCGCGGGAACCGAGTGCTCCCGGGGGAGGCCCCTGTCTTCATCTCCGGCTCGCCTTCACCGGCCGGTCGGAGTGAAGCCTGACGAGGACAGGACCCCCACCGCTGGCTTGCCTTAACCGGCCGGCCAGAGTGGAGTCGCGAGAGCTTTTAGCTCGAAGGGTGGATGCGAAGCGTAAGTGGCGAGTGGGCACGTGATGCTGGACCCTCAGGGAGCGCGTGATCGTAGTTTAAAGTCCAGGGACGCCTCTCCACCCTTAGCTGCTCACAATATGTTGCCCCCTTGTCGCACTATTGCAGCGACTTATTTCGGGGGCCCATACAGTGAGAGGGCGAGTCACCACCTGCCAACATATTTTTACTTTCTTTTAGTAGAAAGGCAGGTGCCATAGTTTCCCATAGTCCCCAGTACCAGTCCATTTAGCATCCCAATCCATAGCCCAATTATTAAATTTCCATACCCTGCAATAGTCCTACATCGGCCGCGGACTGCCCAGGGCTGTATCTCTATAGTGCAGTCATGGGCAGGCTGCGGCTGGTGTCCCATAACACATTAAAATTCTCGAAAGGGCCTCTGCGTGTTGGATCCGTGTCCCCACGTAAGCCTTCCAAAGATCCGGGTACTGTCCTTCTGGTGGTACCCGAGTATTATGGAAATGAGAAAATTAATAATACAAGGGCGTAGGGATGTGACGACCCCATCGCCCACGGTTGGAATATCTATTGTCTACGTGACAATAGATATTCCACCCGTGCAATCAGTCAGTCAACCCGCAGGACACCTTGTGGCGGGGTGTCGGGGAGTAGCGACCCCGCGGGAACCGAGTGCTCCCGGGGGAGGCCCCTGTCTTCATCTCCGGCTCGCCTTCACCGGCCGGTCGGAGTGAAGCCTGACGAGGACAGGACCCCCACCTCTGGCTTGCCTTAGCCGGCCGGCCAGAGTGGAGTCGCGAGAGCTTTTAGCTCGAAGGGTGGATGCGAAGCGTAAGTGGCGAGTGGGCACGTGATGCTGGACCCTCAGGGAGCGCGTAATCGTAGTTTAAAGTCCAGGGACGCCTCTCCACCCTTAGCTGCTCACAATATGTTGCCCCCTTGTCGCACTATTGCAGCGACTTATTTCGGGGGCCCATACAGTGAGAGGGCGAGTCACCACCTGCCAACATATTTTTACTTTCTTTTAGTAGAAAGGCAGGTGCCATAGTTTCCCATAGTCCTCAGTACCAGTCCATTTAGCATCCCAATCCATAGCCCAATCATTAAATTTCCATACCCTGCAATAGTCCTACATCGGCCGCGGACTGCCTAGGGCTGTATCTCTATAGTGCAGTCATGGGCAGGCTGCGGCTGGTGTCCCACAACACATTAAAATTCTCGAAAGGGCCTCTGCGTGTTGGATCCGTGTCCCCACGTAAGCCTTCCAAAGATCCGGGCACTGTCCTTCGGGTGGTACCCGAGTATTATGGAAATGAGAAACATAATAATAATACAAAAGATTTATTGCAACCAACAGAACATACATAATAATACACAATACAAAAAAAGGAAAACAGACATAAAATAACACAAAATTATAAGGAATTTACAACACTTACAGTTATTAGTTACACTTATAGTTAAAAAAGTACACGAATGTATTATCTGTGTTGCGCGCTGGCTGCAATTAGGCCCTGGCTCAGCATAGTGTTGTGGGAGCAAGCTCCACAACGCTGATAATTCTGCCAGATACCCAGATGAATAGTTTGCGCCTCCAATCAAGTAGGTATATAATATAAGTATAATAAAAATAGAATAATTAATTATGAATGTAAAGAAATAATAAATGTGTAATAATAATAATAATATATAAGCAGTAGAATAGATATATTTGGTCAAGTAAAATCAGTATTTATATGTAGGTATATAGGTAGGTATGTATGTATGTATAATGTGTTAATTTATAAGTTTGGATACGTATAGTGAAAGGAAATAAAATTATGATGATTGTGATTTGAGCAGTAGTGATTTGTAAGTGCGACGAAAGTTGGATTTGCACTTGAGTTTTTTTATTGGAGGTGGTATGTTGTTCCAACATTTCGTCGCATTATATTTAAATGACCCACGAAAGGCGGTAGTTTTATGTTGGGGGATGGATAAATCTTGAGTTCCACTTCTTATTTCACCCCTTTTAGTATCCTTACGCCATAATAGTTTTGTGTACAGATATCCAGGCTGCTTTGTATGGATCGTATCAAATAAAAGGCATGCCAATAATAAATCTTGCCGACCTTTCATTTTTAAAAACTTTATGCTATTAAGAAAAGGGGTGACATGAGACCTGGGTGGGATTGTCACGCAAAATCTGGCACAGGAGTTTTGCACTCTCTGAATAAGACGCTGCACTTTTGCCGTTAGACAAGGTCCATAAACAGGGAGAGCGTAATTTAATTTAGAAAGTACGATGCTTTCGCACAACCTTATTCGTAGGTCAACACTCAAGAAAGGTCGAATATTGTAAAGCACTTTGAGTCTATAAAAGCAATTGCTAACTAAATTAGTGACATAATTTTCGAACCTTAACTGGCCGTCAAAATCGATGCCCAGGTTACGAGCAACTGTAACCCGCTCTATAGGACTCTATAAAATTTCATGGTCGCGTCATGACAATACCGACAGGTCATGGAATAAGGCGATTTTGGTATCTTTGAATCTTGCCAAAGAAGTTTCACTTCTAACACGTGTGCTCGGTACACGCGCCCTTTTTTTTAAAGACCTTTAAAATTTCTTCAAGATACAAATAAGATGGTTAGGTACAACGTACTTATAAGTTTATATTAGTAGAATATTTTAAGGTATTTCAATCGGCAAACTAATCACCTGGTTTCATTTACAAAACGGAACCGAAACTGCGTCATTATTTCCCAGCTTCGCCAAAGTTTGACACCCTAGGGCTGCGCAAGGGACAAAATCCCATTTCAATTATTATTGTTGTGATCACGCAAACATTGGGACTGGTAATTTAAAACTTTCGTACGGGTACAAAGCCGAAACAATCGAATATGCAAAGGTTTTGTTTCCTGGAAGGAATGCTGGGTAGAAGTTATTTCAAACCGACGTTTCTAATAATCATGGAATCTTCATTCGTAGAATTTTAGGTTTTTTATCATTGTGACATCCATACTATATATTAATATTATAAATGCGAAAGTAACTCTGTCTGTTGCTCAATCACGCCTAAACTACTGAACCAATTTTCATGAAATTTGATATGGAGATATTTTGATACCCGAGAAATGACAACAAAGACCCGGAAATCCCACGGGAACGGAAACAATGCGGATTTTTCTTTGACTGCGCGAGTGCAGCCGCAGGCGGAAACCTAGTTTTATTATAATTTGTTATTTCGATCGTTCACACAATATTATGGTTACAAAGTCGATTAAAGCTCATGCAAAAAAGAAGCCTATAATATCCCTAAAACTTATTCCAAATTCCTTCAGTGGCTCTAGCTTGAAAAAGCAATAAACAAAGTAACTACCATATTCATAATATTATACAATATTAAAATGTCCGCATGGAGTACGGATATATTAATATTTAAAAAGGTACTCTAGCAGAAAGTAGGTAACCTAACTTTTAACGTTACCCATAAAACAGAGAACTTAGGGAACATCTTAGCACTTATTTTAAATTAACCCAGTGCCCTTATAGACATAATAGTCCATCAATCTTACTACCTAATGAAAGGGAAGCCATTTTAAAGGCTACATAAATCGACGTTTAACGATGATTCAGAAATTTAATCGGAGCACTCCCGCCAAAACTCAGGTGGTAGAGTTTTACATTTTTAATCTGTTAGCTTCGAATTTAGGCTAGTTGTACAATGTACATTGTGTAGCTGAACATCTCTAACAATACAGCCATTATTTCTTTTTATATTAATTAACAATCGTAATAAATTATTATGTACAAAATTCTTATTAACGAAATTACTTGGAAATTATGTCATGTTCACTGTTCAGGCTTTCACACCGCACATGTGGAGGTATAAGTGCATTTTATACTCTAATAAAGCATTATATAGACAATAGGCATGACGGAAGATTTTGAAATCCTCTTCCATAATGTGTGTATACGTTTACTATACAAGAAAAACCCTATATTTCGGTAATATACTTAAATTTAACGAAGATAAAAGCCATTTTTCAAAAAATATTTATTAACTGTGCCAAAACAGCTTGCAGGTGTCATGGCGTAGGCGTGACGTCACACTTTAATAAATACGTAATTATGTGTATGCATTGCGAAGAAACTTAAAAAAATATTTAATTAATATGTGTTATAGAAACGAATTTCAAATTTTATATGTGGTGTGCAGTATTGCAGTGTGAATCCACATAAAAATAATGCCCAAAAATGTGTTAGTAATTGTTTCAAGCGAGAAAATAATAAGAAATGATTGTATAAAGTTGGCGCGGAGAACCCCGAACCACGTATTCGTGAATTCGCAATTATATTTCTGTTCTGAGTCGATAAAGCATACGTGGAACAATAGAAAATAATTTGGAAAATCCAAAAGTGCACGCCTCATAATTTTTTTTTTAATAAATATTTATTAATTATTATTTTTGTTTATTTAATAACAATTAAACCACATCGAATCAGACCCTGAAAAATGAAAGGGTTCTATTCCTGAGCATACTCAAGCGTAAGAGAAAAAAAAAGACTCGATTAGTAAAGTATTTCGGTCGCTATCGTGTTATCAAGAAAATCCTCCGCACATACAGACACACGGACGTCCAAGACAGAACTTTTTTAAACTGTTTTTTAACTAGTTTAAATAACAAAAATGACATCAAAAATATCATGAACGTTAAAAATAGTGTTTTTTCTTAATATGTGTGTGTATGTATTATCTTACAAGTGCAATGTATGATACATAAAGACATTTTAAATTTGAAAAATCAGATGTTTTGCGCGAAGTGACAGTAGTACCCACCTCAACGCTTCGCTTATGAGGCGTGCAATAAATAAAAATGCGTATTCTCAACATATTCATAACAACAAAACACATCTGTGATCTGACATGAGTTGTTTACATAAGCGTGACGTCACGCGTGTTTTAGTCAAAATGGCCAACTGCAGAATTTCAATGTTTTATTTTATTGATAATATCATTAATCTTAATGTTTTTAATATTTCTAAGTCACTATAATTAATTTATTTATTATAAGTACATTTTCCCTTAAAAACACTAATACGATCATATTTTATGGATACTGTCGTCATGCCTATTATTGCAAATTAAAGTAATTCTACTAACCTATACAAATCCCATGTCTTAGTTAAAATGGGCAATAAATCCGTAGGAATTAGTATCAATGGCAATAACTTGAGATTTGACCTTCGCTTCTAAAAGTATTTACAGATTAGAAGATTAATTATTGTTCTTGTTTATTTTTCTACCATGTAATATTTATATGCTAGTCTTATGAAAATAATAAACGAGGTAAATTAGACCCGTCTGGCAACATTTCTGACAAGTCAAAGACAGTGCACAATTGGTTTTAAATCTCCTTTGTAAAACGTATTCAAATTCTTAAACCTCCGGTTCTATTATCCGAACGAAAAATTCCCGCCAAAAATTGTGTCATAATAGCGATGAGCGGGAAGGTCAAATTTCATTTTCCCTAATGAATAATATTCTGGGAGTGGCACCGTATATCTTAGGATCAGGGAAATAGCGTCTCCTTTTTTTATTTAATGCTCCGTTCAGTCAATTGCATATTTTTTTTTACTTTTTTTTGTATTATAAAAATATAATATACGGAGACATGACATGTTGTTTGGCCAAAGATTGAGAAGCCAACGTGTAAAACATATTGTGTTAAATTTAACATGTACTGCGCCTGTAATTAAATTTATGCAAATCGTCACACCTTCTGCTTGTGTTCACCCATCATTTCAATTTGCATATTGCCTTAAGGTACTATAACGTACGGAAATTGGTTTTTAATTAATTTTGCTTGCAAATGTGTTCTCTGCAAAATTTTGACAGTTATTTAATTATGTGATAAGTTAAACAGCTTTTGAACGCTTCTCGTAAAATATCGTGAAAATAATATTCCCAATAGCTACATAACAAAATTAATATAGTTACGTAAGTACTTATTGGTTGTTTAACTTTTACTAATTCAGTAATCAAGTACCTACTTAACCATCTTCAATTAGATTTTATTTTAAAATTAATTACTTACGATAAGATTTTTTTCACAACAGCTATAAATTTAAATGATTTAAGTATACTTAACACATGACAAACATTTTTACTTACAAAATTAATTCCTTTAATTTCCTTTTTTTATTAATGCCCACGTCTTAAAAATGCGTACTTCTTCCTGCCCCCCCTAGTCAAGTGGCTTTCTGTTAGCGTAGCGTTCAATAGAATAGACTGCGAATGTATGAGATTGACGTAGGCTGTAGATAAACGTCAATCTCATACATTCGTAGTCTATTCTATTGAACGCTACGCTAACAGAAAGCCACTTGACTAGGGGGGCAGATTCACTAAACTTCCAAACAGAACGAGTACTGGCGAGCCGTGCAAATGCGTCAGTAGAGACTAATGTACCTTATCTTAATAGGAATCTTGGTTTCATAATGTCCAACTCATCAACGCTTTCCGAAAAGTCCCACTTTAAGGAGCCGTTTGCTGATAGTGTCATTTTTATACGCCCGGACCGTTAACTCGGAATTGAAGTAGTAATTGGCGGGATTTTCATTTTAAACTCGAACTGAATTAAAATTATTGGAATTAACAATTCACTGATACAGTATGCCCACAGCTATGCCTCTGTGTTTTTGTACACTGTGGATGCAATACTTAAATATTACTATTAGCTAGTTCAATAAAGAAACGAATCTTCAATGGCGGCCAAAGCTGACTTTGACAGATGGTAGGATCAGCAAAAAATAAAATAAAAATAACGTAAATTGATAATTAATTATTTTATTAATTATTTCAAATTGTTTGTTGACAAACTTTTTTGTTATTGTATTTGTGTATTTATATGAATTATCATATTTACGTATACAGAATGTAATAAAATCCCCATAATACTTGTAATAAGCCCATAAAACTGAACAACTTTTCCCAAAGAACATATTTTGTCAAATTCCAAGAAAACATTATTTACTTTCGCAAATGCATAATTGTCATTGTAAATTTATGATAAAAACTATTATAGGGAAAATCAAATACATTTTAGTGATTTTATTTTTCCATTTTTTTTTGCATACCGTACAGCCGTGTGTGAGCGAGAGGGAATGATAAGCGCCGCCATTGAAGATTCGTTTCTTTAAAGAACTGACTAATACCTAACTACCTACAGTTTTCAAGAAAAACATCTATGTATATCATCTCTGTCAGTCGCCTGAAGTGTGCATTTTTATCATCCACCATCGCCTTTTCTTTCGTTGATTACTTGTCTGAACTCTGATGCAAGTAATAAGCATAATATGTACCTAGTCCGTACGCGTAATGCCGCTAGTGCAAATAAATTATCGTCCATCGTCTTCGCTTCTCTGCTACCACAGTTGCGTGAAAGAGTAACAAACATCCATACATCCATACATCCTTACAAACTTTCGCCTTTATAATAGTATTAAGATATTAAGATATATTACGTAATGTATATACAGGGTGTCCCACTATTGGTATACTAAGCGCGAAGAGACTTGTAGTTTTGCATACACTGATCACGTAAAAAATACTTAAACAACAAAATTACGTCAAAAATTTTTTGCTAAATTTTTCCTGAAAATCCATGTTTTCTTCTCTAGCTTCGCGCAGCCGGTATATACCGCTTCTCTAATGTGAGCATTTTGTCTATGAAAACATAATATTAAACGATAGCTCATGTGCTGGTGACAAAGTTGGGCGGGTTGCTTGTTATGGGTGTACACATACAGCCGTACAAATAAAAACTTGCTTATTCAAACCTTATGCAATGCATCGTAGACGGAGAATCCAATAGACACCGGCAATGCGTGTCGCAGAAAGGGATAGAAAAGATTACGTCACAATATTTAGGGTTACCATGTGAGGGAAAATTTACCCCACAATTTGTAAGATACAAATCTCTCAATATCATTATTCATATAAGTGGATAATAATGAGATATCCACATAATGATATTATGTAGATACATACTTACATGTCTATACTTAATATTATAAAGAGGAAAGGTTTGTAATTATGTATGTATGTATGTATGGTTTTCACGCATTAACTACTGGACCGATTTCAAAAATTCTTTCACCATTAGAAAGCTGCATCTTCACTGAGCAACATAGGCTATATTGCATTTTCAAAAAAATTAGAGATCCTTACCAAAAATGCAATAATGTATCCTTAATAAAAATTCTGTCATCGCGTGCGCTGCGGAATCTATTGAAGATAGAACAAAAAAATGTTCTACGGTATTATAGAATGGATCAATACCTACAAGAAAGTCCGCGATATTCCATTCAAAAGATATAACGAATTTTTAAAAGTGTCAATTTACAGAAAATAGTAGGTATACTGTATAATTCAATGAGGAGGCGTAGTACGGGAAAAAGCCATTGAATATTTCAGATATTTAATTAAATACACACTGCAGAATATATTATATTATTACTAGCGGTCCGCCCCGGCTTCGCCCGTGGTACTTACATGTTTTGAACTATCCTATCTCTCAAGTTGGATTGAACTGCACATGGTGTGCGAATTTTATTATAATCGGTTAAGTGGTTTAGGAGTCCATTGAGGACAAACATTGTGACATGAGATTTATATATATTAAGATTTCCCATAATAGTGGGTAACAATTTGTAGAAAAGTTGGCAACACAAAATTTTTTAGGTTAAAATTTATAATTATTATTTTTGTGGTTTTTAAACAATGTATTCAAGTCAACAGCACGTGATACACAATATATTAACACGCTAAAATATCATGAAGGCCTATTAACTGATAAAGAGTTGTATACTTACGAGTGAAAAGACAATCCAGGCATTTTCGTTCCACTACCACTTTTACACCCTTTAACACTACACCGCACCATGGTATTATTTTATAAGGTATTAACGGTAAGTTTAAATTATGCAAAACCAAACACAATGAATTACTTCTAACTTATAACATGTAAAAACTATATTTTAGGGAAGACGATAGTTAGCTGTCAAACTTTGTTTAGCAAAGTAGGTTGCTTTTCTTGAAAAAAGTGGCACGCTGGGTGAAACAAAAAATTTTATCGTTCTCTCTCATTTCTTTACACAACACCGGCATAAGTTTCTCTTTTTCTTGTGTGAATGCGACATAAGATATCAATTTGTCTATTGGTTTCTCTGTCTACGCAATGCATAGATATGATAAGAATAAATAAAGAATAAGGATGTCATAATTTCTTAAATAAATTTGGAATAACGTCGATGTCACTATGCTCACGCTATGCAATAGGCGCGAAGCGGCAACGTCGCAATTCATTCACAAAATTATGAAAAACATTGAAATTGTCTACGGTTAAGCCTTGGTGCTGTCATTTTGCTGACGCTCGTTTGACTTCGTCGAATTTGTTGTGAAGTTTCATCATACGATGTTCTGTTTATTTATTTTTTTAATATTTATTGGAAATAATTTAAATATATCATTAAATATGCAAGCAAATGATAGATAACGCTATCCAATATCTGGAAAACAGAAGATAAACCCACCTTGAGATAGAGAGTTGCCAAATAACTGGTACTCAAAAGTTCAAAACATACAACTCCAGGCTTAGAAGATTAATTATATTTTCAACGAAAGTGTACATGATTGTGATAAGTTTAGAAATAAGTTTTATGTATGTATGGTTTGGCGCATGTTGTAAATAAATAAATCATTATAAATATCAAAAGGGTTTTTCATAATTTCGTATATTTTGACATTTCATACAAAATTTTCCATTTCAATAGGTACGTAATGAAATTATTAATTTGCTCAACTTTTTCTACTTCTCGTATTACTCTCATTGCTATTATCTCAAATTTAGATTGAAAATTGCTTCTAAAACTTGTAAAACACAGCACAATGTACTAAAAGATATGTTATAACTCGGTTATGTCAGACTTATACTAGGGTGGTAGCCGTAATAAGGACGGAATAGCATTAGTATGAATACTTATTACGAAGTTATACTAGGTTACATTTATTTCGTGTTTATTTGTATGTTTTTTCCTTATTCTTGGTTTATTCTTTGCATAAAATGTTATAACTCGTTTATTTGTACGGCTGATAGAGTTTTAAGAATTCATCTACTTGAAAAAAAAAATGCGTCTGGAATTTTTTAAGTATTTTTTACGTACTTAGCGTATGCAAATCTATAACCTCCTTTGGGCTTAGTATACCAACAGTGGGACACCCTGTATATATGATAATATTATATACAGATACTGTATGTAAATGATTAATCGGCTCTTAGATATTGTGCCGATAATGCAGGATATTATTATTCTAATGTCATGTGATTAAAATTTGCTAAAGTGACATCTATTGTTTTAGTTTTGAACTTAAATTATACTCTAAAGAGTTTCTTCATAAAGAAATGAATTTACAACAATTTTTTACTCCTTAAATCAACAGCAATTCAAAACATTAAAAAATAATTTAATAGACAGCCATCCATTTTAAAAATTGTGATTTTACTTTTTAATTTTCTCAACATTTTTATTTATTTGCAAAATACATTGACAATATACTGCCATCTCGTGTATTAGCTGTGCAACAGTATCGTAGTTCCTAGTTTTGTCCGTGGCGCTCACAACCCAAACAATGAATTCCAACATGGTGGCAATGTGGTACACAGTTTGAAAATGCAGGCCGTGTCATGCTTTGAAAAAAATCATTTTATGCTTGAATTTGATGGAAAATGTCGGACCCTAAACGTGCTACGATTATAACAGTGGGTGCTCCAAAAAGTGTAAAGAATAATGTGAATAAATCAGTGAGATTAACTATAAATTTGGAGGAAAGCAACGAATTGAAATGTCCAGAGCTGAATTACAAGGAACTAGTCATAGCAGCAGCAGTAAGTTATCACAGAAAATCATAGTAATTTACGCAACCATACTGCTTTTTCAGGTCTTTGTAACTTGAGGAATCCAGTGGAAATATAAAACCGCGGTAAATAAAAGCGTTTGGCGGCTAGATTCGGTCCCAAAAGGAGTCTTGCAGAATTGGCTTAGGATATTTTTTGCTTACGTTTCACGGTTTTGCATTAGGTTTGTTACATGATTTTGCGTTCACGGGCTGTGTGAGAAGCCCAGTTATCGGTCGCCATGTTTGCAACAATCTTTGATGAACGTTGTCAACCTAGGACATCAACTTGCGAGAGCAATGTTTTGATCCAATAGATCATACGATATAACACTATTTACTTATTATATTAATATTTTTTTAACATTGCAGCATTATAAGAATAACACGTTGCATATTTGCTAATGACAATGGTAGTTTATTATTATATTGAACATAGGGAAAGTCGCCTATTCGAATGACCTAAGTTAACCCGCCTATTACATTGTTATTTCCGGCACAATCACAGATTAGGTTACTATTTAATGGTTTTAATTTTATTTTTGCTATTTACGAATTAGGATAACATATGTTCGGTAGCTATAATAATTATAGGACTGTACATAATAACATAGTCAGATAGTGCATGTGTGTGTGGGTGTCGTATTTATTTACGTTCGGTGCGTTAATAGTGTGCAATGGTCATTATCATAATATTTAAGCGGTTTATAATTTCGTGACATTTGAAGAATAAATAAAGGTGGTATGAAAGTAGGATTATACATAATAATGTAGGTATATGTGTTATAGTATGATTCGCAATGTTGGCAGAAGATAAACGCTTGCAAAACTTGGCGGTTGGTACTGGGATGATAATATAGCGATCTTTGCTTGGTCTAAGCTTTTGTTAGCTTCAATCGATAGGTAACTAATATTGTGAGGTTATGTGCATATTATATACGGGGTTCTCGGCGCGCGCGTGTGTGTGTAATTATTTATGTGTTCCTATTACTAATGTTTATGTGTGCCTATTTACCTGTTATATTTATGAACCGTTGATGTTTTAGGTTGTTTTTTGTCGTATATTTGCGCGTGAATGTTCAGATAATCCACGTAACTTGTCTTTTCTTTATTGGAGCGTGTAAGATCGGTATTATTATTATTTTATTATAATGTAATGACGACATTACGAATGTCATTTGTTTGTTGAGAACGTTTCTGATGTTTTTCTCGTTGCAATTATTCCTTCTTCATTTTGTTTTTGTTGTTGTTTTTTAAATACCTACTAGGTACATTGTAGGTATATTAGGTAGGTACTATGTTTAATTTTCATTTGGGATTTTTTTTGTGTCTTGATTGTTGGATCTCTTAACTTAAGCCTTTTTATAATTTACAAATGTTTATTGGTATTGTTTTTATAGGACGACGACTTTTTTTAACGCACCGACGATATTGTATTTTTGGTAGGTAACTAGTGCAAATAGGTACCAATTTTGAGAACATGCACCTACTTATATGTAAATTACTTAACTCTTTTTTGTGGATACGGCAAATTATAAATCTTATTGGAATATTAATAAGTATTAAATAATATTCATTATTATACATTATTAGTATGGTCTATTTTACCTACATAAAAATAATGATAAGTGAGTTTTTTATCAGTCCACAGGTCGATTTATCATTGGTATTTCGTTATATACCATATTAGTTATTCTTATTTCTTGCCTTTTAAAAAGTGTTAAATTTAAAAATCTGTGTACGTAAATTTTAATTTTTACCCTCCTAAATTAGTACAAGAATATCGCTATTATTTTTAGAAATATTAAAAATGACGGCGTTAATGTTTGTAATACCTAATTAGTAATTAATAAAATATAACATACAAAACAAGTTCTATCTGGTGTCACCTTAATTAATTTATGCTTCAATGTTAACTTTGGTATAACGGCAAGCTTGATAAATACTATATAACTGTGGCCCACGGTTTCACCCGCAGACAAAAATTTCACCCTGATTCTACTCTTTGGGGATGGTTTTTGAAAGAATAATAACGTAGCCTGTTTTAAAAAAATATTGACCTTGGTTCTTCAACTATTTCAATACATCTGAATTTGTGCTGTGGTTTAATTGAGATTTATAATACTAGCTTCCGCCCGCGTCGTGTTTTAATAAAAGGTAGCCTATGTTCTTTGTCAGCCCTCAGGGTCTAAAAATTGTCTGTGCCAAATTTCATCAAAACCGGTTGAGAGGTTCAAGCGGGAAAGAGTATCAGGCAGACAGAGTTACTTTCGCATTTATAATATAGTAGGGATTAGAATGGTTATTCAATAAATACAGGTCCTCGTATCTTATCAGCCATTGAACAAATCAGACTAATTAATTAAAAAATACTTATGTAGGTGTATGTAATTTAGTATAGGTATAAAGAAATTGGTTTATTTATTGATCTTTTGATAGTTAAACACTTACTTCTAAAGTTTCTGTTGCACTAAGGTGTACTAGTTTTACCTTCTAAAAGTAAGACATAATTCTTGAACTCAACTACTAGGTATGTACCTACTATGTTGATAAAAAAACTAAATGCAAGTGACTGAAAAGCTATTGGAATGTTGGCAACAAATATTTATATTGTTTTCATAGGAATATCATATGGAAACAAGATTCGTTCACTTTAGTTTGTAAGGGTAACTTAATTTTTTTTTTTAAATATTATGTCTGCGATCAGTCGCTAGACTATAAGCGGACACGTTGAAGGCGCGTATGGCAGGAAGGATGCTGCTCCCATTGGAGTCCACCCTCTATTTTATCGGGCTTGGTAGCCGGCGGTGTTGACTAGGACTAACTTAAAAATTAAAAAAAAAATCTAATGTAGGTATTTAAAATATGTACCATACTTTTCGCAAAATTGCAGAGCCCGTAGGTATAGTTAATTAATAATTATTAACTATTATTTTTTTACAGAGAAAAAAGAGAGTAGAAAATGGAAAAACGGCAGGGCTGGACCCATTCTCAGATAACGACGATGATGTTGAGAGAGTTGCTAGGAAATTTGAACAAAAATATGTAAGTATTTTTAATGACAATATTAATTTAGTAATTTCAAAAGAAGATTGATATAATCTGTATCATTAAGCCGATTATATTTTGTATAGCTGTTGATCTGTTTATCTTTTTCTATGTATGATGTGTATCCTAAATGAACATTAAATAATTTGAAATAATAGAGACATTATGATTCTTTATTATAGCAGAGCCAATTTAATAGGCAACATTTGACGTCTATCAATTTTATCTTCATAGGGTGGTAACCTGCTTAAAAACATCGATTAAAGTGAATTAATCGATACGGACTTGAAACATTTGTCAATCGAACTTGAAACACATGTCAATAATTTATGATAATTTTTATTCCCAAGTAATCAATGCATTCGATTCTAGATGTCAGATTTCGATTTTTAGAGTAACGTCTCTGGTATTTAAAAAGAAAAAAGGTTTATTGACACAAAATTGTAGCGACGTCAGTTCTTTAAATCAGAAATTGTTCATTATGTTTAGAATGGTTTATCAGTAAAATCAAGTCCTAAAATTACTTCTATCGGTCATTATTATTATAAATATGTAATCGTAATTGAAAAAAGTTAAACAAATGTGCAGTTCTAACAAAACGAAATATCATGTTATTCTATGTCGTGGTTACTAGGTTACGTTGTTGAATTTTGTTGAACTGTCAAATGTTGCCTATTAAAATGGCTCTACAATAGTTGATCTGGAAACAATTATCTGCAAGGACACTCTCATTACTTAATTATTAAAATATATATGTTTAAAGCATAAAAAATAGTTTACACCCTCTTCTCAGTCCTACCAAATAATTATTAATATACACCAAAGAAAAAAATCTATCAGACGATTTGAGATTAGTAACAAATTCTGTGATATAAGCAATATAAATTATGTATTTACTCAATTTAGTATTTTGATTATTGTATTTAAAAAATAATATATTTCACAATTTTCCAGGGAGGAAAGAGCACATATGGCAGAAAGGGCCGATCAAAGTATGAAGATTTCGCAGACATTGGCGCAGGCTATGATGAAAACGATTCCTTTATTGACAACACACATGGGGTAAGTATATGCTGTAAACTTTAATAAATCAGTAAGTGAAGATCTGGGTTAAATATTTAATTAAAAAATCATAATAATATATTTTACTACATAAATAATTTATATTTCTTCTTATCCATTGCCATGCCATTCTTTTATCAACCGACATTACAGAACTCAGAATATAAAATAAATATTGAATAATAATTGTTATCAGACCATTGATATTAGGTCTTAAATTTAAGTATGTATTTTACAAATTGTATAAAGTCAGTTTTTTTTTTTTTTAATATGTACGTTGATACATCTTCAATCCATACTGATATTATAAATGCGAAAGTAACTCTGTCTGTCTGTTATTCAATCACGCCTAAACTACTGCACCAATTTTCATGAAATTTGGTATGGATATATTTTGATACCCGAGAAAGGACATAGGCTACTTTTTATCCCGGGAAAATGACGCAATCCCGGCAATCCCACGGGAACAGGAACTATGCGGGTTTTTCTTTGACTGCGTGGGCGAAGCCGCGGGCGAAAACCTAGTTTCTAATAAAGGAAACAAATAATGTCATTCAAAATTCAATTACATACTTACCCATGTAACAGAGAAGTGAGCCTCCCCGCGTGTTGTTCATGTGCCACCTTAGAACGTGTTAAAACGATTAAATATTTAGGAGTCATATTGGATGACCGACTTACCTGGGGCCCACACATAACTGAAGTCTCCACTAGATCTAGAAAATTGATGCATGTTTTTAAAAATCTAAGGGAAGTGGCCAGCCCTGATATACTCACTTTAACATATAAATCTTTATGTGAGAGTATCATAACCTACTGCTTAACCATCTGGGGCAGTGCACCTAAATGCAACCTTATACAATTGGAACGTTCACAACGCGCCATACTTAAGGTCATGTATCGTTTACCGTTCAGGCACCCTACAACTGATCTATATCAACAGTGTAATGTACTAACAGTGAGAAAAATGTTTTTATATCGCTGCCTTTGCAAATATCATCGATACATTGTACCGACACTCTCACAATGTGACAAACGATTGGAGCGGGTTCCTGTTCCAACGTTTAATACTGCGTTCGGTAGTAGAAGTTCAGAGTTCTTTACTCCTAAGATATATAATGGCTTATTTGGTAATAACGTAAAAGTAGTTAAAAAATATTCGAATCATAAATTTAAAAAAGAACTATTAATTATTCTTAACAAGTTAGATTACGAAGCCACAGAGAATCTATTACGGTCGTATATTTAATAAAAATTATTATTTTATTACACACATACACACACAAACACACACACACACACACACACACGCACAAACATTAATGCATGCAATCTTTTTCTTTCTTTGTTTATATTGTAATTTAATTATATTTTAAGTTGAAAAAGGCAATCTACAAAAATTGTGAAGGGATTCTAAAGCCTGTAACACAGTTTCCAACTAACACAGGCTATAGTTTCCCCAAATTTTAAATGTATTATTTTACTTTTTCAATAAAGATATTCTTATTCTTATTCTTATTCTTAATG
This sequence comes from Colias eurytheme, assembly GCF_061535395.1. Lineage (NCBI taxonomy): Eukaryota > Metazoa > Arthropoda > Insecta > Lepidoptera > Pieridae > Colias > Colias eurytheme. Next base: position 1,300,241 of record NC_143005.1, on the reverse strand, counting down.
TATTCATTTACATGCACTTGATATTTAATTCATTTATTTCCTTTCAGTATGATGAGATGATCCCGCCAGAATGTGATACTCTCCATGGTGGTTTCTACATAAACAGTGGGTCTCTAGAGTTTAAAACAGTACCAGAGAACCAAGTCGCAAACTCGGATGGAGAGCAAAGGAGAAATAATAAGGTAAGAAAGGGATTTTTCTATAAGTATATCATTGAGAATTGTTTTAAATTTAAATTAAAAATATCTACATATAAAATAAAAACATATACCATACCATCCCAAAATCTGCTCAGGGATCTGGCGGATCACAGATACATATTTATCAGAAAAGAAAAGTGTATATAATAAATATTCATATAAAATTGTGGGGAGTCTTTAGTCTATAGTCATAGCAATGTTAGTTTTTACACTTAGCAAAAAATCTTGTAATTGATTGATAGTGTGCCATAAATTTTAATAAAAAAGTGTAAATGATAATAAGTAATAAGTACTTTAAGTTATCCATGCAGTTTATACAGTTAAAAAAGACTTTTGAAGTATGCAAACAAACCGGTTCAGAATGCATTTAATGTCAAGCAACCATTAAAAACCGTTGTTAGAAAATGTTAAGAGGTCTCAATAGTTTTATATGGAAATGCCTTTGTTAATATTATGTGGTCTTAAAAGGTGTGCTTTTCAGTTTATAGATTAATTATCAGAAATCTTTGACACCTATTTTGGGTCTGGTTTATAAAGCTTACATTTTCATCATTATACATTTTACTTTACTTCTTTTAAATAAAAATAAAAGTGTTTGCTCCAAACCCTATATTTAATGTATTTTATATATTATGCACATGAAATAAAGTTTAAGTTCCTGTTATAGGACAACAAGTATTGCTAAAACATGCCTAGAATTGCATCATAATTGATGCAGTGACACATAAATTACGGCCAATTTACTTTTATATGTATTTACCTTATATCTAAAATAACTTGCAGCTTAACATTTTTCTTAATTTTTGTATTTATTGTTTATGAATTATTCACAATACAGGCAGTTGTTTCGTTTTATCCTTATATAAAATTTATATGACTACATTTTTTTAAGTTACAGTTTATTATAACTGTGTACTTATCCTCCTTATAAGAAGTATATTTTTCTAGCAGTTCGCCCTGGAATTGCCTGTGCTACATTTTTACCCTATCGCAGTCAGGGATCTAATGTCAAATGATGAAAGATTTTTAAAATCAGTGCAGCTCTTAAAATTAGCACATTCAAACAAACTAATTCTTCGCTGTATATTATTATTTTTATAGATATATTATATTATTAGTATATATTATATAAAATTTCACATCTCGTAAATATTCTAGAGGCGTATTTCATCGAGCAGCAGTGACGAGGAATCATCGGATAGTTCATCAGATTCGGACAGCCAAGATGTGAAGGACACGAAACCCATGACCAATGGAAATGTTGATTCACACAAGACTGAACATAGGAAAAAGGTATAAATAAATAAATAAATAAATATTTCAGGACAATTTTCACACACAACACAATCTGATCCCAATACTAAGCTTTCGCTTGTGTTATGGAAACCAGATGGCTGATAAACATACATATATAATTTTTAAATAAATACTTATATAGATAATTAACACCCAGACACAGAGCAAACATCTATGTTCATCACACAAATATTTGCCCCGGGTGGGAATCGAACCCACAACCTCTGGCTTGGAAGGCAGGGCCACTACCAACCGGTCAGTCCGGTCAGTCAGGTATATCATAGTTATTTAATTGTAAAGTAATTATAAATTAAGTTTTTTTGTGTTATTGTTTGTTATTGGTAGAAAACTACTAGACTCATGCCAGGAATTATTTCAATGAAGGAAAGCTACATGAATAATAATTATAAGACATTTTTGGATAAAAATATTTTAATTTTCTCTTGGAGACCTTTATAAAATGGGTGCAAGCTAAATCTAAAGACTAAAAGATTAAAGAAACCATAAATGGAGTTTGGAAATCATTCATGTACTTCCTTTATTTTTATTAATGCTTTTTTTCTTTATTACAGTGTAATAAACATGTATTTGTTTCAGAAAAATAAAAAGAATGAAAATAAGAAAGCAAAGAAAGTGGGCAGAACTGACTCATCTGCGGCAACATCCGGGAAACAGACTTCTGACGGTAATTAAAGCTAAATATATATTTTATAAAATACACACAGTATTATTTAGTAAATGTATATAAAGAGTTTATTATTTGCATCATTTATCATATAAAATGTGTATTAGTTGATGATTGTTCACACATCATCATCAACACACAATCATATTTTTAGTTGAAAATTATCAATATGACCATGAATTGAAATTTTTATTACTTCCTTTCAATGATAATATGTTTTGATAAAAAATAGATTTTGATGTTTTATTTAATATTGTAAATTAATCTAAATTCTATATACTTCTAAAATGTGTAGAATTTGCGTAAATGCTATGGTAAACCGGAAGTTTAAAATTCACATACTTTAATTTCACAATTTTAAAACGCTGTAAAAATTATTATGTGTCTTACTAAAACAGCGTTGGACGAAGAAGCAGTCTATGAATCCTATAAATCTCTGTGAAATAGGGTCACCTTACCGATTGTCTATGGATCTTTCACCTTACTAGCAAGTAATATTGTTGTCACAAGGAATATCAATGAAAACAATAAAAACATCAAAAAAATTTGCAAAAATAAAAGGGTGTTATAAAAATACTAATTATACTACGTCTTTAGAAAATGGCGCTGGTGAAAATGAAAGTGCGGATTCGCGTACATCTCAGTCCGACTCGCTGACCTCGAAACCGGCGCCCAGCTCAGAGAATGTGGTCACATCGGATAGTTCCAGGTAAATCTATACTAATACTAGCGGTCCGCCCCGGCTTCGCCCGTGGTACATATTTATGTTTTCTCTACATAAGAACCAT